>NC_080837.1:1401939-2001939 GCF_030435755.1 Ochotona princeps | reverse complement strand
ACACCAATGTGTTCAGTTTCTATTTTGAGATAAACCAGTCTGAAGTTCTGTAATACGTGTCAGGCATTGAATAATCTCATGTGTACAAGTGAAATAAGTGCTTATGGTTATAATGAATCTAGATTGTAAGGATATGCTTTTTGTGATCTCATGGAAATGTGGTATATATTTTATTTAGAGGAATTTTTTGTAAAAGATTTATTTATTTTCATTTGAAAGGCAGAGTTACAGAGAAAGGAGAGATACTCCATTATTTGATTCATTTCCCAAATGGCTGCAGTGACTGGAACTAGGCTGGTTCAAAGCCATTTCTCTGAAGTGGGTGCAGGGGAGCTCAAGGACTTGGACTGTCCTCCACTGCTTTCCTGGTCCATTAGCAGGTAGCTGGATCGGCACCCATATGGGGTGCCAAAGTTCCTGGGGGAGGCTCAGCTGGCTGTGCCTTGTTGTCGACCCCCTAGGGGTTGTGGTTAGGTTGTAGTTGGCTGTACTGGTTGTCCTCCTGTGTCTGATGGGCTGTGTGTCCCTGCTACTTGACAGGCATTAGTTAATAAACAACTGAATTTCTTCTTCACCAGAAAAGACATTCATCCATGTTTTTATTTATTTTAGACTAGTTAGCTGGTGTTTTTTTTTTAAGATTTGTTTATTTTTATTGGAAAGGCAGATTTTACGGAGAGAAGGGGAGAAAGGGATAAATATCTTCCATACACCGATTTTACTCTCCAGGTTGCTGCAATAGCTACAGCTGAGTGGATCTGAAACCAGGAGCCAGGAGCTTCCTCCAGGTTTCCCATGTGGGTGCAGGGGCCCAAGGTCTTGGACCATTCTCCACTGCTTTCCCAAACCATAAACATGGAGCTGGGAGAGAATCAACATGGCCCAGGCAAAGGGTGCAGACATGTTTGAGATGATGGAAATTTATTAGACAGGGTAAAGAACAGAAAGCAGATTACAGAAAAAGATATGGGTCAGGAAGTCAACAAGGAGGTACCTGGAGAATTCCTGGACACAGGGAAGAGGCGACCATGGCGGAGTGGTGTTACAGGGAACAGAAAACCCATCAGCCACTGGTGAGCTGTGATGTGGACCCCAATGACAACCAGGTATCCAGAGGCAGCCATAGATCAACCCTTGTGACAGCCAGGTGGGAGCTTGGGTTCGCATGGGGATCTCGGGAGGTGAAGACAGGCTGGGACTGACCAAACCTGCCAAATACTTTGACCCAGCAATGAACGGAATGGGAGCTGCGCACTCCGTGGGGCTGATGGATGGTGGGTTGGAACTAACAGTACAGGGATCAAACACTGAATGGGCGGGCCCGGCGGCGTGGCCTAGCGGCTAAAGTCCTCGCCTTGAATGCCCCGGGATCCCATATGGGCGCCGGTTCTAATCCCGGCAGCTCCACTTCCCATCCAGCTCCCTGCTTGTGGCCTGGGAAAGCAGTTGAGGACGGCCCAATGCATTGGGACACTGCACCCGCGTGGGAGACCCGGAAGAGGTTCCTGGTTCCCGGCTTCGGATCGGCGCGCATCGGCCCGTTGCGGCTCACTTGGGGAGTGAATCATCGGACGGAAGATCTTCCTCTCTGTCTCTCCTCTGTGTATATCTGGCTGTAATAAAATGAATAAATCTTTAAAAAAAAAAAAAAAACAAACCACTGAATGGGCACGTTTCCAGCTAGTCACACCTGGCTGATCTCACAGGGAGGACAGCGTCAGCTCCACGTGCTGCAGGATCTGTGTGGTCCCTGGATGGGAAAGCTAAAAGCCCCGGCTCTCAGTGCTCCACTGGGCGCCATCTTGTGTGCTTATATAAGATCAGTGCTACTGGTAAACCAGTTATCTGCGACAGTTGGCGTCTTTCTAACCTAGGACACTGATTGAACATAAAAACTGACTTGTAGATCTGTAGGTAATACATCTTAGAAAACTGCACTAAGGAGAAAAATGCACCAAACAGGATTGCAATGTCAAAAGTTAAAAGAAGAGACAAAGGCACAATGAATGTTACCGAAGACTCCCCGCTAAAGAACAAAAGCCTCTAACACTCTTAGAGTTAACTGAGGAAGTCATTGAAAAAATGGGGGACACAGAATTCAGAAAACTTATTATAAAGCTTCTGACGAACCATGAGAAGCGCATAATAAAAGAGATCAAAGAATTTAAAGAATTTGTATATACAGGAAATGAATCAAATGAAAGCTGACATTTCCTATACAGTGGAGCAAATTCAAAGTACTGTGGAGAGTCTAAAAAATAGAATGAATGAAGCAGAAGAAAGAATGTCAGCATTGGAAGGTATTTCCTGTCATCGGGGGAAACAAAAAACTGGAAGCAGAGCTAGGCCAAGCTAAAAAAAGTATCCAGGAATTAAACGATACAATTAAAAGGCCCAACATAAGAATTATAGAAGTTCCAGAAGATGCAGAAAGAGGAACTGGGATTAAAGGTTTCAATGAAATAAGGTTTCATCAATGAAATAATACACGAAAACTTCCCTAATCTAGAGAAAGAATTGGGAAACAACATCCCGGGGCATAGGACTCCTAACAGGGTTGACAAAAAGTGACCTTCACCGGGCCTGGCAGCGTGGTCTAACGGCTAAAGCCCTCGCCTTGAAAGCCCCGGGATCCCATATGGGCGCCGGTTCTAATCCCGGCAGCTCCACTTCCCATCCAGCTCCCTGCTTGTGGCCTGGGAAGGCAGTCGAGGGCGGCCCAAGGCTTTGGGACCCTGCACCCATGTGAGAGACCCGGAAGAGGTTCCTGGTCCTGGCATCGGATCGGTGCGCACCGGCTGTTGCGGCTCACTTGGGGAGTGAAACATCGGACGGAAGATCTTCCTCTCTGTCTCTCCTCCTCTGTGTATATCTGACTGTAATAAAATAAATGAATCTTTAAAAAAAAAAATGACCTTCACCAAGACACATGATAATCACGCTCTCCTCAGTTGAACAAATGGAAAAAATTCTTACATGTGCACGTGACCAAAATCAGGTGACCTATAGAGGAACCCCAATCAGTCACAGCTGACCTCTCAGAGGAAACACTGCAGGCTAGGAGAGAATGGAGTGATGTATTTCAGACTTTATTTTTTTTTAAAATTTATTTATTCTATTACAAAGTCAGATATACAGAGAGGAGGAGAGACAGAAAGGAAGATCTTCCGTCCGATGATTCATTCCCCAAGTGAGCCGCAATGGCAGGTGCTGCTCCGATCCGATGCCAGGAACCAGGAACACAGGTGCAGGGTCCCAAAGCATTGGGCCATCCTTGACTGCCTTCCCAGGCCACAGGCAGGGAGCTGGATGGGAAGTGGAGCAGCCGGCGCCCATATGGGATTTCGGGGCGTTCAAGGCAAGGACTTTAGCTGCTAGGCCACGCCGCCGGGCCCATATTCCAGACTTTAAAAGGGAAAAATTTCAGCCCAGAAGAAAGTATCCTGCAAAGCTCTCCTTTGTCTTTGAAAATGAAATTAAATTCTTCCACAATAAACAAAAACTCCAAGAATTCATGTCCTCTAAACCGGCCCTACAGCTAATACTCAAAGATGTTCTAGTGAAAGAGAAAAGGAATAGCAGCTACCAAAGCCAAAGCCATATGTGGAGAACATTCCGGTAAAAGGCCAACAGAAGACAAAACCAAAGAACAACACATTACTAAGATGACAGAACCAAATTGCCACCTATCCATATTAACATTGAATGTAATGGTGTAAATTCATCAATCAAATGCCATAGATTAGTGGAATGGATTAAAAAATTCAACCCATATATCTGCTGCTTAGAGGAGACACATCTTAGTAACAAAGATCAGAAGAAACAAAGTGAAAGAATGGAAAAGATATTCCAAGCAAATGGTAAGGAAAAATGTGCAGGGGTAGCCATTCTTATATCAGATGATACAGACATCGATGTGAAAAACATTAGAAGAGATGAAGAAAGATACCATATAATCATCAAGGGATCCATTCAGCAAGATGAGATCACCACAATAAATATATATGCTCCAAATGCCAAGGTAGTTAGCTATGTGAAACAAACATTAATGGACTTAAAGGGAGAAATAGACTCAAATACAGTCATAGTGGGTGACCCTAATACCTCTTTAACATCAATGGACAGATCAAAAAACCAGAAACTCAGCAAAGAAATAACAGACCTCACCCAAACTCTAGAGCATATAGACTTAGTTGATATCTATTGAACCTTTCATCCTACAGAGAATACACTTTGTATTTCATCAGTGCATGGAAGCTTCTCCAGAATTGACCATGTTATAGGCCACAAAACAAACCTTAGCAAATTTAGAAAAATAGATATTATACCATGAATGTTCTCAGACCATCATGGAGTGAAGTTAGAGACCAAGAAGTCGAAACACCCAAGAAGACTTGCAAACACATGGAGACTGAATAATACGTTACTAAATGAGCAATGGGTTAGAGAGAAAGTCAAAGGGGAAATTAAAAAATTGCTTGAAACAAATGAAGGCATCAACACAACATATTAAAACTTATGGGACACAATCAAGGCAGTGTTGAGAGGAAAGTTCATCTCAATCAGTGTTTACGTTAAGAAATTAGAAAGGCATCAAGTAAATCAGCTAACCTTACAGTTGAAGGAATAGAAAAATGACAGCAAAGCAATCCCAAGACGAGTAGGAAAAAAGAAATCTTAAAGTAAGGGAGGAAATAAACCAAATAGAGACCAAGAGAATTATACACTAGATCAATGAATCAAAGAGCTGGTTCTCTGAGAAAATCAACAAAATAGATTCCCCACTAGCCCAACTAATTAAAAAAAGAAGGGAGGAAATGCACATCAATAGCATCAGAAATGAGGAAGGAGATATAACAAGAGATACCTCGGAAATACAAAGAATCATTAGGAACTATTACAAGCAACTATATGTGAACAAATCAGAAGACCTAGAAGAAATGAATAGATTCTTGGACACATACAGTCCACCAAAATTGAATCAAGAAGTAATTAACAATCTAACTAGACCAGTAACATGCATGGAGACTAAATCAGTAATCAAAGCCCTCCCAACCAAGAAAAGTCCTGGACCAGATGGCTTCACTGCTAAATTCTACCAAACATTTCAAGAGAAGCTTACCTCAATCCTGCACAACCTTTTCCAAAGAACAGAAAAAGAGGCAATCCTTCCAAACTCTGTGAAACCGATATCACCTTAATACCAAAGCCAGATAGAGAAACAACAGAAAAAGAGAACTACAGACTGATATCCTTGATGAACATAGATGCAAAGATCCTCAACAAAATATTAGCTAACAGGATCCAACAGCACATTAGGCAGTTCATTCACCCAGACCAGGTGGGTTTCATCTCAAGCATGCAGGGATGGTTCAACATCCGCAAATCAATAAATGTGATACATCACATCAACAAATTGAAAAAAAAAAACACATATGATCCTCTCAATAGATGCAGAGAAGGTATTTGATAAAATCCAACACCACTTCATGCTGAAAAATCTAAGCAAGATAGGCACAGAAGTAACATTCTACAA
This sequence comes from Ochotona princeps, assembly GCF_030435755.1. NCBI lineage: Eukaryota > Metazoa > Chordata > Mammalia > Lagomorpha > Ochotonidae > Ochotona > Ochotona princeps. The sequence continues at coordinate 1,996,403 of NC_080837.1, read as the reverse complement.
CACAATCAAAGCAATTTATGAAGAAAAACCAATGCCAGCATCAAATTAAATGGACAAAGATTGGAAGCCTTCCCACTAAAATCTGGACTAGACAGGGATGTCCACAGTCACCACTACTCTACAATATAGTATTGGAAGTCCTTGCCAGAGCTACTGGGCAAGAAAAAGGAATTAAAGGAATCCAAATTTGAAAAGAGGAAATGAAGTTATCTCTATTTGCAGACGACATGATTCTCTACATAGGAGAACCAAAACTCAGTCAAGAGACTGTTGGAACTCATAAGAGACTTTGGCAGGGTAGCAGGATACAAAATTAATGAACACAAGTTGATGGCACTAGTGTACACAAATAATTCCATGGATAAGAAAAAAATTGTAAGTACAGTCCCCTTTAAAATAGAGGAGAGGAATCCCAAATACCTAGGAATTAAGCTACCTAAATATATGGAAGACCTCTATGATGAAAACTACAAAACATTAGGAAAGGAAATAGAAGAAGACCTTGAAAAATGGAGAACTATACCATGTTTCTGGATTGGCAGAATTAACATTATCAAAATGACCATATTACCAAAAGCAATATACAGATTCAACACAATCCCAATCAAAATCCCAACAACATTCTTTTGAGAAATAGAAAAGATGATACAAAAGTTCATTTGGAGTCGCAAAAGACCACGAATAGCCAAAGCTATCCTGAGAAATAGAAATCAAGCTGGAGAAATCACAATTCCAGACCTTAAGACATAACTACAGAGCAGTGGTTATCAAAACAGTCTGGTACTGGTACAGAAACAGAGAAGAAGATCAGTGGAACAGAATAGAAACACCAGAAGGGAGCCCACACATGTACAGTCAACTAATCTTTGACAAGAAAACTGAAAACAATCCAGGCAAAAATCCTGGTCTCTTCAACAAATGCTGTTGGGACAACTGGATAGCAGCTTGCAAAATAAACAAGCGAGACCCACACCTGTCACTTTATATGAAAATTAGCTCTAAATGGATTAATGACCTAAATCTATACCCAGAAACCATCCAACTACTAAAGGAAAACATAGGAAACACACTCCAAGATATAGGAACAGGGAAAAACTTGTTAGAAAAGACACCAAAAGCAAATACAATCAAATCCAAAATGAACAAATGGGACTACATCAAACTAAAAAGCTTCTGTACAGCAAAGGAAACAATTAACAAAAAGAAGCAACCAACAGAATGGGAGAAAATTCTTGCACACTACGCCAGTGACTGGGGACTAATATCAAGGATTTACAAAGAGCTTCAGAAACCCAGGGGCAGAAAAAAACAAAACAAAACAAAACAAAATAAAACAAACCCTGTAACAAAATGGGCAAAGGAAATGAATGGATATTTTTCAAAAGAACAGCTTCAAATCGCTAACAGACAGGAAAAGATGTTCAGGCTCCCTAGCCATCAGAGAGATACAAATGAAAACCACGTTGAGGTACCACCTAACTCCAGTGAAACTGGCCTACATTCAGAACTCCACTGACAACACCTGCTGTCGTGGATGTGGGGAGAAAGGCACCTCTCCTTCACTGCTGGTGGGAGTGTAGGCTAGTACAACCACTGTGCAAATCAATATGGAGAGTGCTTGGAGAATTGCAAATAAATCTGCCATATGACCCAGCTATCCTGCTCCTAGGAATATACCCAGTAGAAATGAAATCTGCATATGGGGAAGGGATATGTGATCCTATATGTGCGTCAGAACAATCCACAATAGCAAAGACACGGACACAATCCAGATGTGTGTCCAAAGAAGAGTGGTTAAAGAAGCTGTGGTACATTTACTCTATGGAATATTAATCAACTTTTAAGAAGAATGAGCTTATACTATTTACAACTAGGTGGTCCCAACTAGAGAGCATTATGCTCAGTGAAATGAGTCAGTCACAAAGGAATAAGTACCCGATGTTCTCTCTTATATAAGAAAACCAACGTGGAATGTGTAACTTCAATAATCCGATCCATACTGTTTTTTTGTTTGTTTCTTTGTTTTGCTGCAATATGTGTCTTGATTTTTTTTCAGTTTTATTTATTCCAAATACTTTTTTTTTTATCTTGTCGAACTCATTGTTGGCTCATGGATTACATGGTGGCATCGTTTTTCCCAAGAGATTTTTGTATTTTATTTTTGTCACCCATGTGTTGGTTACTCGGTCGCGCCTTTTTTCATGGTGCCGTAATTTGTTGTTGTCGTTGAGGCTGTTGTTCTAACTCATATCGGTTGTTGACCTTGTTTCATGGCTTCTCAATTATGGAAATGTATAATTATGAGTACTGGGTCTACCATATCCAGATGTCAGGGTATAATGCAACATGCATCCCTGCTTCTGGGTGAAAGATGGATTCCCAATGAAACTAATTAACACATGCCATGATGGCTCAACTGGGTACAGACGATGTCAGACAGTCCAGCAATGTCAGGGTACACTTAAATAAGAGACTGATAGAAGTATGATTCCTTATGAAGGACTATACCATTGTAGTAAAACGGGGAAAACGGTCTTAGGGTGGGAATTTGGGGGGCAATCCCAGTCTATACAAAAGAGTACCATATAATTCAAAAATTCAAAATAAAAATATATATATTAAAAAAATAAACATGTAGCTAGATAGGAAGTGGAGTATCCGGGACATGAACAGGCACCCCATGGGAAACTGGCACTTGGAGGTAGAGGGTTAGCCAGTTGAGCCATCATGGCATGTGTTAATTAGTTATTTTTAGGTAAGGAAATTAAGGCTGAATCAAAAGGGGTATGGCTGGCCCGTGGTCTTGTATTTGGTCCTTGTCTGTATATATAAACTGTAGCTGTCAGGCTCTTTATCCTTACTATTTGCTTTGAGTCCTTGAATTTGATTTTGCCAAAATAGGATATTTCTGTCACTCTCGGAAAGTATGACCAAGTTGTTTGGAGTTATGCCTTTTAGAAGAATATTTAATGGGCCTGGTGTGATAGCATAGTGGTTAAATCCTCGCCTGGAACTCCCCGGGATCCCATAAGGGCGCCGGTTCTAACCCTGGTGGCTCCACTTCCCATCCAGCTCCCTGCTTGTGGCCTGGGAAAGCAGCTGAGGACGACCCAAAGCTTTGGGACCCTGCACCCGCGTGGGAGACCTGGAAGAGGTTCCTGGGTTCGGATTGGCTCAGCTCCAGCTGTTGTGGCTGCTTGGGGAGTGAATCATCAGATGGAAGATCTTTCTCTCTGTCTCTCCTCCTCTCTGTATAGCTGACTTTGCAATAAAAATAAATACTTTTTTTAGAAAGAAAAATATTTAACAAATTTTTTTTCAGAATAGAAATATATATACAATATTTTAAAGATTTATCCATTTTTGTGCTTGCTTTGGCAGCACATATACCAAAATTGGAACGATACAGAGAAGACTAGCATGGCCCCTGCGCAAGGATGACACGCAAATTCGTGAAGCGTTCCATATTTTTAATAAATACAGGTTCCTGAAAAAAAAAGATTTATCCATTTTTATTACAAAATCAGATATATAGAGAAGTGGAGAGACAGAGAGGAAGATCTTTCATTCAGTGATTCACTCCCCAAGTAACTGCAATGGCTGGAGATGTGCCTGTGTGAAGCCAGAAGCCTGGAGCCTCATCCAGGCCTCCCACGTGGTGCAGGTTCCTAAAGCTTTGGGCCGTTCTCCACTGCTTTCCCAGGCCATAAGCAGGGAGCTGGATGGGAAGTGGAGCAACTGGGACCCGAACTGGTGCCCATATGGGATCCCCAGTGCATGCCGCGCGAGGATTTAGCCTCTAGGCTATTGAGCCAGCCTACGCAACGCCCCCACCCCGTTTCTTTTTGTAAAGACTTGTTTAGGTACAACAGCAGTTTAATAATGAAATTAGAAGGCAACTTGTAGTGAATCTCTTTGAATCAGCCCTCTTCACCCCTGTATCAGTTCTCTACTGTTTACATTCCTACATGGTGACAGTGTTCCGTTGCTGCTGGACTGTTTCTCCCCCAGGCCTATCCTCACCTCCTCTTATGGTCTTGCTGTTGTGAGGCCCTGGCTGTCGACAGCCCCGTTTCCTCCCAAGGCTACTTCCTAGCTGCTTCTGGCTGGGTTAGCAGGTGGGAGGAAGGAGGAGCCAGCCTGCCCTGCTCTGGGCCTCTGCTCAGCAGCAGCTGCCTGCTGGTGGCTGCAGCCCTGGCTGCTGGTAGCAGTTCCCGTCCTTCCTGTGTCCCTGAATGATGTCAGTGCTCAGAGTCCTCTCTGAGCTGTTCCTGCAGATTCTCGCCTCTTCCATTCTCCCGTCTCAGTCCCTTTTGTTAAATCCTGCAGTGGTCTCACCCTGTTTCCTTGTTGGAGTCTGATAGCTACAGAGTTCAAGTGTTAGTGATTAGACTGTTCTAGGTTTACATTCGACATTTGTCACATTTTCTGATGGCCCAGATATATTTTGAAGTAAAAATGTTACAATTTCTATTTGGCATGAGGAAATGAACGATTATTGAATGACCATATTTATTTTTCATATTTTCCCAGTGAAAATCAGAGGGACTAGAGGAGGACTAGTAAAGTTAAACCATTTGAGTTCCACAGAAGGCTGGGGCCCGAGTTGAGCTCTTAGTGCTGACCTGGGAGAACTGGAAGAGGTCCTTTACCAGGGAAGGACTTGTTTGCAGCATTCTTAAAAATGCCTTGGGTGTCTAAGGCAAATATGTGCCTAAGAATCGCAACTACAGCTATTTTCCTTCTTTTTTTTTTTTTTAAAGACTTATTATTATTGGAAAGCCGGATATACAGAGAGGAGGAGAGACAGAGAGGAAAATCTTCCATCCGATGACTCACTCCCCAAGTGAGCCACAACGGGCCGGTGCGCGCCGATCCGATGCCGGGAACCAGGAACCTCTTCCAGGTCTCCCACACAGGTGCAGGGTCCCAAAGCATTGAGCCGTCCTGGACTGCTTTCCCGGGCCGTCCTGGACTGCTTTCCCAGGCCACAAGCAGGGAGCTGGATGGGAAGTGGAGCTGCCGGGATTAGAACCGGCGCCCATATGGGATCCCGGGGCTTTCAAGGCGAGGACTTTAGCCACTAGGGCACGGTGCCGGGCCCAACTACAGCTATTTTCTTTAGCTCTGCTATAGCTGGGATGCAGCCATAACATGAATCAGAGTCAGTAATATCAGGTCTGCATATACCCTTCCTGGGAGAACTTAGCACCTGGATCAATAGTAGGAGAAGAGCCCTTGAGGTGACCTGTGTATTCAGGCCAGGAATTGTCTAAAATACATCAAGTGGGAGGAGGCGTGAGGATGTCACAGAAGAGTAGAATGGGGCAAGGAGTGCTGTTGCTGGGCTGCCAGCCTTCCACCTTAGCAGGTGCCTGTGGAGGTTTGAGGCCTGGCCTTCAGCTCAGTGGCTGGCCACCTGATCTCTGTGGTGACATAGCAGGCAAGGTGTCCTCTGTTTTCGTCGTAGAACAGGGGGAGCTGTGCTCTGTTGTTAAGTTTTTGAGGACATTCCAGAAGGTCATCTCATAATACTTGCAAAGGAGAGTGAGGACCTGGTTTATAGCAGGGAGTTGGAATGAGCAATGGTGTGGAATATACGAGATTCAGTACACACATTTAAAGGTAAAATTATAACTGTAAATTCAGAATTTGTACATGTAGGGATTTCCAAGTTATCCAGAATTCTCTCAGTTTTGAGAATAAGTAAAATGTAACAGCAACAAAAGCCAAAACTTCTGTAGGGTTTACTGTGTACCAGGCACTATTTTTATCCATTCTTTTATGGTATTATTAAAGAAAGAGACAGAGAGACAGAAAAACAATTCCCCAACTGGACACTATTTGGACTTCTGTCGTAAGTCACCTGGTCATTTTAACTCTCTGAAAATGAGTATGTTGTTGCCTCCCCTTCCAACGATAATGTCCTACCCAGTGCTCGTTCTGCCTTCCTTGCTTTGTTTTATTATCATCTTCTCATTCTGTGAGCACTTTCCTCCCCATCTTTGCTGTCTGCCCCAATTCTTGTGAGCCCCTTGAATTTGGGGTCGGTTTTGGTTGCTTCTGGATTTTCAGTGCCTGACACTGTTAGGCAGTTAGTAAATATTGGTTGGAATAATGAGATTTGATTTTTTTTTAAAGATTTTATTATTATTATTGGAAAGCCGGATATACAGAGAGGAGGAGAGACAGAGAGGAAGATCTTCCATCCGATGTTTCACTCCCCTTGTGAGCCGCAACGGGCCGGTATGCGCCGATCCGATGCCAGGACCAGGAACCTCTTCCAGGTCTCCCACGCGGGTGCAGGGTCCCAAAGCTTTGGGCCATCCTCGACTGCTTTCCCAGGCCACAAGCAGGAGCTGGATGGGAAGTGGAGCTGCTGGGATTAGAACCAGCGCCCATATGGGATCCCGGCGCGTTCAAGGCGAGGACTTTAGCCTCTAGGCCACGCTGCCGGGCCCTGAGACTTGATTTTACAGATGAGAAAATTATACATTTTTGAAGTTGAAGGAATAAATTAGAAATTATACATTTTTAAAATTCACTCATTTGGTAATGCTATGATTATGGGACAGTGAAGTGATCTCTCAGGTCTTTGGTGAAACGAAAGTTCTTTTAGTTTCCAGTGGAAGACAACAAGATTAAAACAACTTATGCATCCATCTGCTGGTTGACTCCCCCCCGTACGTGCAGTGGCTGAAGCCAGGAGCCTGCTACATCATTCACAGTTGCCATGTGGGAGGCAGGGTTGAGCCACGTGGGCCCTCACCTGCTGCCTCCCAGAACTGCATTAGAAGGAAGCAGGGTTGGAAGTGGAATTGCCAGAACTGGAGCCAGACATTCTCATAGGAAATGTGGGTGTCCCAAACTGGCTTCACCCACTGTGCCACAACTGCTCTTTCAGCTTTTAGACACGTACCTTCAGGAGTGTGATAGCACTTGGATTTGGTAGTGGCTTCCCTCTAACTCCCAGTGTCCCATTTCGTGAGTCTCTGGGTTCTTGAGGACATTTTGGCATTTTTTTTTTCATTTTCAAAAAGCTTGTCTTTTATTTCTTACTGAAAGAAAATTTTAAGATTCATTTACTTTTATTGGAAAGACAGACTTACAAAGAGGAGAGACAGAGAGGAAAGATCTGTCCACTGGTCCACTCCCCAAGTGGCTGAATGGCTGGAGCTGAACCAGTCTGAAGCCAGGAGCTTCTTCCATGTCCCTCAGGCGGGTGCAGGGTCCCAGAGTTTTGGACCATCCTTGACTGCTTTCTCAGGCCACAAGCAGAGAGCTAGATGGGAAGTGGAGCAGCCAGGATTAGAACCAGTGCCCGCATGGATCCCAGTGCATCCAAGGTGAGGCCTTTAACCACTAGGCTATTGTGTTGGGCCCAAAATTTTGTCTTTTATTGTAGGATTTTAAAAATTTATTTTATTTTTATTGGAAAGTCAGATATAACAGAGAGGAGGAGAGACAGAAAGATCTTCCATCTGATGATTCACAGTTTGGGGCTGTCTTACACTGTTTTCCCAGGCATATTAGAAAGGAGTTGGATCAGAAGTGGAGCAGCTCGGACTTGAACTAGTGCCTGCATGGGGCAGCTGCTTAGCCTGTTGTACCACAGAGTTAGCCTGAAGAAATGTTATGTTATTTAAATCAAATTATCATTTGAGAAACTGACATTATAAGTGGCAGGAGCTCAAGCACATATATGGGGTAAAATAGTAGGATACATATTCTCAGTTTAATGTTCTGTTTTGGATGTGCTATAGTACGTTCCTAGCAGCATGAAGGATTTAATATATTGTAGTATGTGTGTGGTCAATTCAGATGTGAAGACAATGCTAGGAAGAAAACCCAAGAATAACTGTCATTTGTTTTGTCAAAATCTGTTGTCCAGCTCCAGAGTTTCCTATTTTGGAGAAGCAGAACTGGTTGATTCATCTGCACTATATCCGGAAGGATTACGAAGCATGCAAGGTGAGAGACTGCAGTGGCAGGGAAAGCGAGACCCCTGGGAGGGTGACTGGCAGTGTCTGCTGTGGAGTGTGGCAGCTGCTGCCCAGCACGTAAGACAGTTCCTGTGGTCCCACACTCTGTGTACTGGTTAGCTTCCGCTTGGATACTGCCGTTTTTAAAAACTTGACTTTCACTGGCCCCACGCACAGACCAACTGACCTTGGTTGCTAATGGGGCTCCTGACTGGCTGGGCAGTCAGGTGTGTTCCATGGCCTCTTGAGTCAAGGGCATGGCGAAGGCGGGTCAGCTGGGGCTTCTTGGTTTCTGGGTGGAAGCAAGTGTTCTGCTCTTTCTCCTCCTTTTGGTTTTTTTTTTAAGATTTGTTTTTATTGGAAAGTCAGATATATAGAGAGAGGAGGAGAGACAGAGGGGATTTCCCTCTGTTGATTTACTACCCAAGTAGCTTCAATGGCTGGAGCCGAGTCATTCTGAATCAGGAGCCTGGAGCTTCTACTGGGTCTCCCACGCGGGTGCAGGGTCCCAAGGCTTTGGGCTGTCCTTGACTGCTTTCCCAGGCCACAAGCAGGGAGCTGGATGGGAAATGGAGCCACTGAGATAGGAACTGGTGCCCATATGGGATCCTGGCACATTCAAGGCGAGGATTTAAGCTGCTAGGCTTTCACACAAGGTCCTCTTTTTTAAAAAAAAAAATATTTAATGTTGTTTACATAGTTGCAGAATGTAACCATGTGGTCTTCTGGTTAGGGCGGGACAGGTTAGGCCTGGAGGAAGGTGGTTGGACAAATGTTTCAGGGATTTTTGGGGTTGAAGGGGAAGTGGACTGTCGATCGACCCTTGCTGTCCAAACTGCATCAGCACCTGGGAATGAGGGACAGTCATTTGATTAGCCTTAGATACCCCAGTGCAGGAAGAATGCTCCGAGGGTGTTACTTGAGTGTTTTTGATAGTTCTGAGACATGGTTGGCTTTGTGCACCCCAGCTAGGAAAATCTTTTCAAGGTCTAATGGTTGACAAAGTGCATCTTAGTGCATCCACCAACTCAGGAGCGTGCTGCAAAGCTTGGCTGGGAGAATTGTCCAACCTGTTGTGTGCTTTCCATCCTCTGACGAGGCAGTCCATGTCCATCCTCCGCTGGCCTAGATGAGCTGTCATGTCCCTCATGGCACTGCACAGGCATCACCAACCGAGGAGGGCCCAAGCCTGATACATGCTGTCCAAGGCTGGCCACGCATCCTGTGATTTTGCGTGTGTCTGGGGTCCGATCCCAGCATTCTCGTTGGGGAGTTCCCCAAGAAACTTCACCTGGGATGACCTCCGACTTGACTCTTGTGTGCATCAGCCGGTGCAGGGTCAGGTTCAGTCTGTCCCCTGCACCAGCCAAGGCACATATAGGTTGATGCAGCTGTCTAGTTAGTTTTGACCCAACCCCATATCTCACACATACTGATGGGTGCTGCAGCCCAGCCTGCCCTCCCATAGACGATCCTCACATATACAAGTGGGTGCCATGGCCTACTTGGGGCAACTTCCAGTAATCTCTACCAGGTCCTTCCCCAGCCCCACTTTTTCTGTGTGCTGACATGTGTTGTAGCCCAGCCCAGCCCAGCCCAGCCTACATCCTCTTTGTCTCTTGTGTACACCCTTGTCTGAGATGGCCTGCCCCCAGTCTTGGCATTTGCCAACACTTGTTACAGCCTGGCTTACTTACCGTGGCCCACTTCCAGTCCCAGTTTTTGCTGATGGATATAGCAGCCTAACCCAGCCTGGCCCATCCTCAGCCCTCATGTGAACTGATGGGTGTTGTAGTCCAACCAGCCTGGCCTGCATCCTGTCCTGGCTCTCACTTATGGCCAGTCAGTGCTAACTGCCAGCACACAGCCGGACTGGTCTCACTCGTATTCCAGTGGGTGCTGTGATCCAGTTTGTGCTGACCTCCTCCCTGCCGCTATATCATGCTCAACAGCAGGAACTGCAGCCTTGCAAGGGAGTTCCTCAAGTTTCCCTACCAGACTCATTCCCAGCACTGCATCTCACCCAACCCTCGGTGTCATATGTGCCAGTGGATGCAGTGGCTGTGCGTGGCTTGGTCTGCCCTAGTCTTGGCTTTTCCCTGTGCTGGTGGGTACTGTATCCTTGTCCAGCCCAGCTTCCTCCCAGCCCTAGCTCCTGTGAGTGTCAGATGGGTTTCTGTCAGGTGAGCTTGTGGTCCAGACTGACTTGGCTGTCACCACCACACAGTCTTTTTTTTTTTTTTTTTTTAAGATTTATTTATTTCATTTTTTATTACAAAGTCAGATATACAGAGAGGAGGAGAGACAGAGAGGAAGATCTTCCATCCGATGATTCACTCCCCAAGTGAGCCGCAATGGCTGGTGCTGTGCTGATCCGAAGTCAGGAGCCAGGAACCTCTTCTGGGTCTCCCACGTGGTGCAGGGTCCCAATACATTAGGCCGTCCTCAACTGCTTTCCCAGGCCACAAGCAGGGAGCTGGATGGGAAGTGGAGCTGCCGGGATTAGACCGGCGCCCATATGGGATCCCGGGGCATTCAAGGCGAGGACTTTAGCCACTAGGCCACGGTGCCGGGCCCACCACCACCCACTCTTTGCATCAGTGGGTGCTACAGTCCCACAGACGGGAGCCCACAATTCTCCTACAGTATCTGCTCCCAGATCCGGTTCTCTTGCGTTCTGGTAGGTGCTGCAACCCAGCCTGATATGGCCCACCCTTTGCTCCAGCACTTATGGGTGGGCACTGTGGCCTAACCCAGCAGGAATGCCCCTTCCCAGTTTTTGTGTGTGCCAGCAGGTGGCGGGTGATGCTATGTAGCCCAGCCCAGATCTCCTACTTGGGCTGGTGCCTTGGCCTGACCCAGACATTTTGCTGAAGCCACTCCACCTCAGCTCCCTCCCTTACATGTAAGTGCAATGACCCAGTCTGTGGAATACCACATAAGTCATTTCCTCAGCTGCTCCCACTCCAATACATCCCCATACATCCTTCTCTAGGCAGTCTGCAGCCCCTCTGCCTGGGTGCTAGGATGGCTTGTCCTGGCTCAGCGATCCCCTCCGTCTCTACTAATCAAAAGACAAAAACAAATAAAAAAAAAAACCAAAAAAGAAAAACCAAGCAGCTATGTTGGCATATTGATATAGTTAACGTAAGTTGGCATTAACCAGGTATAGAGTGCCCACCAGCCAATGGCTGCTTTTTACCCAGCAGTGGAACGCTTGCCTAGGTACAAGGCAACCTAGGCGATTGCCTGCAGCTGGGGTCTGTGCCTGCATCTTGAAAGTTGGAGGATGTTCCGTGGTTGGCCCCCTTTCTGCTCATTCTTGAGACTAGTCTAATACCTACTGAGTGCATCATCAACATTTCAAGCCAGATTTCTCTGTGGCTGAATTTATCTGCTGCTGCCACATTCCTCCTGCCACTCCTGTCTCAGAGATGGATCGCATTGTTCACCCAGCTGGCACTGTGTTATAGATAGGTATGGAGATCCTCCACTGACCATCTCTTGATTAGGCTGCTTCCCCCTCTCTGTGCTTTAATTCTCATTGTTGTAATTTAAATGACTGGGAGACTTCTGCTAACCTTACGCCTAATCTCATCTTTCGGCAGTGCCCCATAGTGATGTTCTGTGTACCACTGGCGTGGTCTGTGAAGTCCCATCTCTGACTTTCATGGCTGCTGTGGGTTCTGTTGAAGCCCCTGCCAGCAGTTTGTTTGCCCTCTCAGCTCCTGTTGTGCTGTGGGCTTAGTTGGTTCAGCACAATAGAAAGGTAGAACCTGTGTTTTCCTCAGAGCATTGCAAGCATTCGTAGTAGTGCTTGAAAATCATACACGCACACACACAGTCTAGTCAGATTTTAGGCAGGTCGGTAAACTTTCTGTGATGAGTATGTAGGAAATAGTTTAGACTTTCTTTACAGTCCATATTCCGTGTTCTTTAGCTCATATATGAGTTATATATTACACTTTAAAAATACAAAAAAATTCTTGAGAGCTGTATAGAACTGTTCTGTAGGGGCAAGGCATTTTGCTTAGCAGTTGGCTTAACTGGGATGTTATCCTAACTGAGCTGGGCTAACAGGTGAGATGCCTTCCTCCCACACCTAATACATGGGTTTGTTGCCCAGCTCTCGCTCCTAACTCCAGCTTCCTGTTAATGCAGACCCACAGAGGCTAAAGTAATGAATCCATTACTTTAGAGAAAGAGAAAGATGTATAGCTTGTGTTCCTAGCATCCGCCTTTGAGCTTGGCCCAGCTCTGGCTTTGTCATGGGGACATTTGGGGAGTGAGCTAGTGGATGGAGGTGTACACTCTTAAATTTCTCACATTTTTAAATTTTATCTTCTGAAGATTTATTTGAAAGGCAGAGATAAAGAAATTGATCTTCTGTGCACTGGGTTGCTCCCCAAATGACACCAAAGGTTGTGGCTGAGCCAAGACAAAGCCAAGAGCTTGGAACTCCTGGGCTTCTCCCACTGTTCTTCCAACTGCATTAGTATGGAGCCACATCAGAAGAGAACAGTGAGGACCATGCTTGCGTATGGGATGCTGGCATTGCAGGAGGCTCCTTCTGCAAGTTTTTTTAATGAGTGAAAATAATATCCTGTGAGCCTATAGTTTGCCAATCAGTGTTTGAAAATATTGAGTCATAAGCAAGAAATTGAGATTGAATTGTTTTGGAATGATTGCTTTATATCCTAGATTTCTTACATGTGCCCCTTGTCCATGTGTGCTTTAATTTTATTTTTTAATTTTTTTAAAAGATTTATTTATTTTATTACAAAGTCAGATATACAGAGAGGAGGAGAGACAGAGAGGAAGATCCTCCGTCCGATGATTCACTCCCCAAGTGAGCCGCAACAGACCGGTGCGAGCCGATCCGATGCCGGGAACCAGGAACCTCTTCCAGGTCTCCCACGCGGGTGCAGGGTCCCAGTGCATTGGGCTGTCCTCGACTGCTTTCCCAGGCCACAAGCAGGGAGCTGGATGGGAAGTGGAGCTGCGGGGATTAGAACCGGTGCCCATATGGGACCCCGGGGCATTCAAGGCGAGGACTTCAGCCGCTAGGCCATGCCATGCTTTAATTTTAAAGCGAAATTATGTATATATTTCATTTATTTGGAAGCCGAAGAGGCAGGCAGAGACCTGCCATCCACTGATTAATTCCCCAAATGCCCACGACAGCTGGGTCTGGACTGGGCAGGAGCTGTCTGGGTCTCCCATGTGGGTAGGAGGGCCATCACTTGCCTCCAGAGTGAACATCTGTAAGAACTAGGATTGGAAGCAGAGCCAAGACTCAAACCAAGGAGTTCTGGAAGAGGATCTGGACGTTCTGGTAAGGCTTTTAATCCACAGGCCAAATGCCTGCTTTTCTTGTCTGCCTTTTCTTAAAAGACATGTAGCTACCTCTTAGAAGTATTTTCCTTCCTCTTTTAGGCTGTTATCAAAGAGCAGCTTCAAGAAACTCACGGATTATGTGAATATGCAATCTATGTGCAAGGTAAGACAAGATCCTTTTCTGTTGCTGGAGAACTACAGTTCTAGATTCCTGAAAAAAGAAAATACCTCATGAAATATTGAAATTCAAGTAAATGTTCCACATTGATATCATTTACTTTGTATCTTTTTTTTTTAAATTGTTACATTTTTAAAAAAGTAAATGGTATGATTAAACAAGTTCATTTATTTGAAAGGCCAAGAGGAAGAGCTGCCGTGTGCTGGTTCATTGACCAGATGCCTGCACCAGCCAGGGCTGGGGTCACCTGAAGCTGGGGTCTGGGAAGTTACTAGGTCTGTCATGTGGATGGCAGATTCAGTTACTGGGCAAGACCACTTTCTCCCATGGTCTGTATTAGCAAAAAACTGGATTCGGAACCTGGCACTTGAACCCAGACCCTGTCATGTGGGATGTGGGGGTCTTAGTTGGCATCTTCACTGCCAGGTAAAATGCACTTGACAGAGTTGACTGCTTTCACCCTCTGAGCTTCTGGCTGGTGTTTTTCAAAATGGTCAGTTAGGACCCGGGCCTCATGCAGTGATGTCAGGGCCAGCAGGTGCTTTTGGAAAGGATCCTTGCAGTTGGGCCAAAACTGATGCCTAGAAGTATGCAGGATAAAGCAGAGAATAAATTAAACTCATCAGAAAGCAAATAAAGGTACTGCTAGTTTAAAATTTTCCCTGTAGTGTCCAAAGCAGTAACGTTGGTTTACCCAGGAACTTTCTTGACGACACTATGAAATAAATAAATGAATGATTTTGCTTAGCATTCATTGCATTTATATTCCTCAGCGTAATACATAATTTCTCTGACAAATTTGGTAAGATATTGACACCTGTAGTGTATTGTGGAAGAAAAAATGCTTTTATTTCCAGTATTACAAGTTTCAGTCGTCAGAGCCTGATAAGTTCTTTTATTTATTTATTTATTTATTTATTTATTTATTTATTTACTTATTTATTTTTATAATTACATGGTTGATCAGGGTGGGAAGGATCAAGGTTTGGAGAAAATTGGGTGAGCCCATTGTTTCCAATTTTGCTGTTTCTTCTTGTTGTTTCTGGGGGTAGGGGAGAGACAAAGGGGGAAGCCACCCTTGATTTTCCTAATGTCCAGTACCCAGGGATGAGCAACCACCACCTCATATCAATCTAGAGTCTCAATGTGTACATACTCTGAGGGTTCTTCCCCAAGTAGTTTGGGTAGTTCTGGAATGCTATCCAATCCAAGAATGATGTCACCCAGAGCCTGATAAATTCTTATGAAAACCTAGGTTTAGGAGAAATTGTTTGTTCTAATTGATTGCTCTACTGAAGACTAGGAAATGACATACTACCACTTAGTTCTTTGCTAGTAGTGGGCTTGGTTCTGCTGACCCCACTTGGGTGGTCTCTGAAAATTGTCAGGTGGTCTGAATGATCAAGCATCTGATGAGGAAAGCCAAAAATATTCTGATGTTTGCATCATAATCTGCAAAGGAACTGATTATCTTTATAGTGAATGCAAGGAAGGCTTGAACTACCTTCCTGAAGAGGTTTTAGTCCATCCGGGTTTTGGCTTATGGTTTCAACCCTTCTGAAGTCATATCTGATTGTATTGAAAACAGATACCTGGGTGAGTGTTTGGTGTGGCAATTAAGACTGCTTTGGATAACCACATCACATGTTGGAGTGCTGGAGTCTGAGTCCCCGTTTTGGTTCTGATTTAAAAAAAAAAAGTTTAGTTTTGGCAAGACAGAGTTAGAGAAGGGAAGATAGAGACAGAAAAATCCTCCATCCTTTGGTTTGCTCCCCAAGCTACCACAAAGGCTGGAGCTGACATGATCCGAAGCCAGAAGCCGGGAGCTTCTTCAGGTCCCCCAAGCAGGTGCAGGGTCCCAAGGCTCTGGGCTGTCCTCTACTACTTTCCCAGGCCACAAGCAGAGAGCAGGATGGGAAGCGAGGCCACGGGGACACAAACTGGTGACCATGTGTGATTCTGGTACATGCTAGGTGAGGGTTTAGCCACTAGGCTACTGTGCTGGGTCCTGTCCAAGAGATTTCTTTGGTGTGGTTTCCCACTTCCTTCTCCATTTTTTCTGACTCCAGGTTTCCAGCACGTGGTTTTATTTTCTATATTTTCTATTGCTTGGCAGCATTGATATTTCGTCTAGAAGGAAATATCCAAGAATCCCTGGAGCTCTTTGAGACGTGTGCTGTGCTCAGCCCTCAGAGTGTGGACAACCTCAAGCAGGTGGCCAGGTCCCTGTGAGTATGCCCTGGGACAGTGGTGGCTGTGTCTGCCAGAGCACTGCCTGAGGGGCAAGCTGCTTCATGGGAATTCTTTGGAAACTGGAGAAAAATGAGAGTAGCAGTATTAAGGAACTAGATTTTTTCAAACACTACATTCCATTTGGAAGGGAGAACTCTTTATCATGCATATGGTGATACGTTGTCCCTGGCAGCTCACAGGAGAGTTCCCATTGCTTCACTGTTTTTTTTTTAAGATTTATTTATTTTTATTGGAAAGGCCGATATACAGAGAGGAGAGACAGAGAGGAAGATCTTCCATCCGATGATTCACTCCCCAAGTGTCCACAATGGCCGGTGCTGCACTGATCCGGAGTCAGGAACCTGGAACCTCTTCCAGGTTTCCCGCACGGGTGCAGGGTCCCAAAGCCTTGGGCCATCCTCGACTGCTTTCCCAGGCCACAAGCAGGGAGCTGGATGGGAAGCGGAGCTGCCGGGATTAGAACCTGCACCCATATGGGATCCTGGCGCATTCAAGGCGAGGACTCTAACCACTATGCTATCTCACGCCAGGCCCCATTGTATCATTCTGTAGCTGACATGCCACTGGACACGTGGTACGGTTTGAGTGTCTGTTGGGAGAGTGTCCTGGATGGACGTGGCCTTCCAGTCCCCTTTGTTGAGCAGTGAGATCTCCCTGCTGTTTCCATGTCCGTTTTCTTGACCTGCTCTGCCTTTCTCACCTGCAGTTAGTTGTCCTGTAGAGCCTGGCTCTCCTGGTGCTCCCAGTCTCATGACCCAGTATCAAGGAAAGACCCTTGGCCTTGGGAGCAGAGGATAAGGACCGGTGAAGGCAGTTGTTGCTTAGTAAGCTGGTTCATTTGCTTTTTTCTTACGTGGTCCTCGTTTATGGTTCATTTTTCAACACAGACACGTTTTTTTGTTTTTTTTTTTTTTTTTTTTTTTTAAAGATTTATTTTATTTTTATTGGAAAGTCAGAAATACAGAGAGGAGGAGTGACAGAGATGATGATCTTCTGTCTGTTCATTCACTCCCCAAGCGGCCCCAATGGCTGGAGCTGCACTGATCTTAAGCTAGGAGCCAGGAGCCTCTTCTGGGTCTCCCACGGGGGTACAGGGTCCCAAGGCTTTGGGCTGTCCTCGACTGCTTTCCCAGGACACAAGCAGGGAGCTGGATGGGGAATTAGAGCCGTCAAGACGTTAACTGGCATTCATATAAGTTCCTGGCACGTGCAAGGCGAGGACTTTAGCCGCTCGGCTACAGCACCAGGCCCAGGGTTTGATTTTTTTTTTTTTTTTTTCAGCATTCTTTTTTTTTTTTTTTTTTTAAATATTCATTTATTCATTAATTACATTGCATTACATGACACAATTTCATAGGTACTGGGATTCCCCCCCTTCACCCCAAACCCTTCCCCCCTCACAGACACGTTTAACTAAAGCTGGCTAGGTGGGTACCAAGGCCCTGGAGCAATGCTAGTCCAGCCCTCCCAAGAGGGCACCCGCCCTTGCCCCTCGAAGGATTGGGTGACAGGGCCAGCTCACAGGGAGGTCAGTGTGGTGAGAATTTTAAGGAAGTACAGCTAATGGATCTTCCCCAGATTCCTCGTAGGAAGACATAAAGCTGCCGCTGAAGTGTATAATGAAGCAGCGAAACTGAACCAGAAAGATTGGGTGAGTAGGGAGATTTCATTTCTTTCTTATTGGTGAAGACACTTTACATTAGAAGGAAATGCCCAGGAGGTCTGCATTTACCCCCGTATGTGATACACGTGGGATCAGATCACGTTGCTCCTACCTTTGCGGTCCTCGCTGTCTGCGTTTGCGACACTCTGTTGCACAGTCTGACTCTGACTCTTACTCCTGGAGATTTTTAATTTGTAAAGATTTATTTATTTTTATTGGAAAAAGTAAATTTACAGAGAGAAGGAGAGCCAGAGAGAACGATCTTCCATTCGCTGGTTTACGTGCAAATGGCCGCAACAGCTGAAGTTGGGCCGTTCCAGAGCCAGGATGCAGGAGCTTCTTCTGGGTCTGTTACATGAGTGTGGGGTCCAAGGACTCAGGTCATCTTACACTGCTTTCCCCTGAGAGGGAGCTGGATGGAAGTGGAGCGGCTGGGGCCCGGGGCCCAGGTGGGATCTGGTGCTGTAGGAGAGGCTTAGCTCGCGGTGCAGCTGCCAGCACTGGAGACTGTCCTTCTACCTTTAGGGTTCCAGAATGCCAGGAGTGCGCACCCGCTGCGTTCTGTGCCTGCCTCCCGCTTCTGTTGGAAACCAGTTGGCTTTTTCTTTGGGTCAGGGAACGTTCTTTGAGAAGTTCTTTGATTCCCCAGTCTCTCCCCACCCCTCGGTTTGTGTGTAATTGCAATACAGAAGTATGGGTGTATGTTTTTCCTCACGGAACAAGTCCAGGTGAGAACTTGCCCGTGTTGATTCAGTGGACTCCGGATGTCGCAGCAGAGATTTCTCCTGATGAGAAGGTGCTGCTCTGGCAGCACGTGTGCACTCCCGGTGTGCAGAGACAAGAAGCCGTGCACAAGAGGACCCGCCAGTGCCAGGAAGAACAGCTCTCCCAGAATCCCTCAGCACACTTCCACTCACTTGCCTCTTCTGTGAGAGAGGTTGCAAATTGTAGTGTTTTTTTTTTCCCCTTAAAGATCTATTTTATTTTTATTGGAAAGTCAGATTTACAGAGAGAAAGAGAGACAGAGAGGAAGATCTGTCCAATGATTCACTCCCCAAGTGATTGCAATGGCTGGAGCTGCGCCGATTCAAAGACAGGAGCCAGGAGCTCTTCCAGGTCTCCCACGCAGGTGCAGGGTCCCAAGTTTTTGGGCTGCCCTCAACTGCTTTCCCAGGCCACAAGCAGGGATCTGGTTGGGAAGCAGGGCCATCAAGGTTAGGACTGACGCCCATGTGGGATCCTGTCATGTGGATGACGAGGACTTTAGCTGCTAGGCTACTGCGTCAGGAGTACTTCTTCATTTTTTTTTAAAGATTTATTTCATTTTTATTGGAAAGTCATGTACACAGAGAGGAAAATCCTCTGTCTTATGATTCACTCCCCAAGTGACCGCATCGGCCGGAGTTGTGCCAATCTGGAGCCTCTTCCGGGCTTCCCATGTGGGTGCAGGGTCCCAAGGATTTGGGCTGTCCTCAGCTGCTTTCCCAGGCCACAAAGCAGGGAGCTCGATGGGAAGAGGGGCTGCTGGGGTTAGAACCAGGACCTGTATGGGATTCTGGTTGTGCAAGGCGAGGACTTCAGCCACTAGGCTACCACGCCAGGCCTGCTTCATCAGTTTTTGTGTGTAAATCAGGTTGGCAAATTTGTAAAGGGCCAGCTAGCAAACATGTGAAGCATGGTACCTTTTTAGACTCTGTTGTGACTTTTTACGTCTGCAGCTTCAACAGTGAAGGAACTGCTGGAAAACAAGTTTTCATGTTTGCGTTCCAAGAGAATTTACAAAAAAGGGCAGGGTAGCCGATTTGGCCCACACCATAGAGTTCCTGATACGGAACTAGTTGTTTTGCCCATCTTCCTGTAGTGCCTGAACCTTTTTACCCTAATTATGTCAAGATTGTCAAAAGAAATAAATTAATTAAAAGAAAAAAAAAAAAGACTGGTTCTAATGACATGAATTACATCATTGTGGCCTCCAGGGGGCTCCATGGGTTTTCCAAGTCCACATCACCCAGCGTGTATTGCTTGTAACTACCTAACTTTGCTTTGGTTCCAGCTTCCCAGGGAAAACAGCTAGATGACTCAAGTGTCCAGACACAGGCAGGAGAGTGGGTGGGTTTATGAGGGTGGGGTTTGTGGCTTAGATGGTATTCTCTGCCGAGAAGGAAGGGAACACAAAAGATGTAGGCAGGATGCAACCACCAGAGAAAAAAGATATGGGGGTGGGCGGAGTACACGCTGCAAGTACCACACAGACCCGGAAAAGTGACCGGCTTAGTCTGTTTGTATCCCTCATAATCTGTACTTTTTTTGTATGAAGAAATTCTTTGCAGAAATATAGGAACTACAGCCTATGGTGCATACTTTAAAGTTTCTGCTTTGCTAAGTGGTCAGCAGTCTCTGGCTGCCTGTTTGCCGTGATCCTGCTATGGCATGATGCCTAAAGCTGCCTGCCTTCTGTTTTGTGTACAGGAGATCTGCCATAACTTGGGTGTTTGCTACATGTACCTGAAGCAGTTCAGCAAGGTAACTGACACAGGAATGGTGCACCTGGGGTTTCATGAGGTGCTCCTCTGTGATTCTGATTCTCCTGTTTCCAGCGCCACCAAAGCTGCAAATCTAAACTAACTTTAACCCTTCCTGCTCGATAATGTTTAGTTTGCTTCCATTTGCAAAGTAAGGTGGCCTAATCTGTCATGGGTATGAAAAACATAATCATTGTATGAATAGTGTGTTTTCTTTCTTTCCTGTGAGATAATACAATATATGAATTAAAAAGTATGTATTTAGTAGGTACCTTGGGTTTCTTGGATGGTCCTACAGCTTTGCATATTTGGTTCTGACATATTTTGGAGAATATTTTGAGTAGGGACATGTCTGTCCACTGAAATACTATGAGCTGGAGGAGAGAGTTAGAGAGGGAGACCCAGTGAGAGATCTTCCACCTGCTGGTTTCCCACATGGCTGTAATGGCCAGAACCGGGCTGGTCTGAAGCTGGGAGCCAGGAGTTTCTTCCAGGTCTCCACATGGGTGCAGGGACCCTAGCACTTGGACCATCCTCCTGTGCTTTCTCAGGTACATTAGCAGGGAGCTAGATTGGAAGTGGAGCAGCTAGGATTTGAACTGGTGCCCATGTGAGATGCCAGTGCTAGGGGGGAGGATTACCCTGCTCTGCCATTACACCAGTGTCAGGGCTTGGTCTTTGCTTGTACTGAGGTTTGGAGAATTAGATTTTACTTGAAGCCACAAGGGTGAATCAGTGAATAAGCACAGCCCTTTGCTTTACGCTCTGGTGGAGCAGAAACTACAGTTATCTGACTGTAGTACCGACGGCACCCAGAGTGGGCACTCGGTGCTTGTGTTGTTGCCTGTGACACTTGAGTGAATAACTGGGTCCCTTTTCATTTATTGTCACATTGCCTGGGGATGCCGGTCAGTGGTGCAGTGGGGGCTCTGGACTGAGAGCTGGTGACCTGTGTTAGGAGGGAGGAAGGTGTCTGGGCTGAGAGCTGGTGACCTGTGTTAGGAGGGAGGAAGGTGTCTGGGCTGAGAGCTGGTGACCTGTTAGGAGGGAGGAAGCTGGGCTGAGAGCTGGTGACCTGTATTAAGGAGGGAGGAAGGTGTTGTCCTTGCGTGTTAGTGATCCTGGTGCCTCTTCCTCCCTCGTCAGGCACAGGAGCAGCTGCACAGTGCCCTGCAACTTCACAGGCATGAGCTGACGTACATGATGCTGGGGAAGGTGCACCTGCTGGAGGGGGACCTGGACAAGGCTGTCGGAGTCTACAGGAAGGCCGTGGAGTAAGTGCGTCTGTTTTCTTCAATGTGTGAGTAACTAAAAGCCAAGAGGATGTATGACGCGCAATCCCGGGAGCGAGCGTGCGTGACCCCTGACTAGGTGTAGGAGTTTAAGGCCATGCTGAGGGTTGGTTAAGACTCTCCCAAGGGACTGTGAGTGGACTGTGTGTCCTCTTCATCCCAGAAGACAGCTGCTCTGGGCCAACAGGAATCTGGTCGCCTCCTTTGTGAACTCGTGACTGCGTGGGTTGTGGTCACCTCCTCAGAGGTTGAAGCTGTTACAGGGATGGAGCATCCATGAATCAGTTGTGGTGAGGTGCACATGGCTTCTGCTAGTATTTCACGGTTCAGAACCAGTCAGATGGCCATTGTGGCTGCAAGGAGAGTAGACAGGCTCAGGAGGAAGAGGGCAGATTGAGGAGTGGATGTCTGTCATTTTGGCTTTATTCTTTTTTTCAGATTTTGTTTCCAGAGATTGCATTTGGTATATAAACCTCATGGTTCAGCAGTAAAAATCTAGCCTCATTATCCCATTGTGGCTTTTTTCTTTTTTTTAAGATTTGTTTTCGGGGCAGCACAATGGCCCTACTGGCTAATTGTTCACCTCCGAGCTCTGGCATCCTATATGGGCTCCAGTTCATGTCTCAGCTGCTCCACTTCCCTTCCAGCTCCCTTATGGCCTGGGAAAGCAGTGGAGGTTGGTTCCAAGCCCTGGGACCCTGCACCCATGTGGGAGACCTAGAAGAAGCTCCTGGCTCCTGATTGGCTAAGCTCCAGCCATTGTGAATATTTGGGGACAGGAAGTGGAAAAGCTGGGACACGAACCAGAGCCCATATGGGATGCTGGTACCTCAAGTGGAGGCTTAGCTTACTGTGTCCAGCGCCAGCCCTTTGTTGTTTTGAGTATCATTATGGTAGGTCAAGACTCTGTGAATGGAACTGGGCGATACCTCTGAACTACACAAAGATTTCTGTTAAGGTATTGATCAGCTTTCCATTACTAGGGCTAGAATACATGAGAGGAGCCACATGTAAACGCAGAAAGGTGAATCTGGCTCACTGCAGCCCCAGCAGTGGGCTGAGACCAGTGATGGTAGGACACGTGTGGTGGGATGGCCACGTGGTGAGCAGGAAGCAGACACACGCCTGTGTGGTCTTGCTGTGTAGTGCCATCCCATGTCACTGGGATCCCACTTAGAGCCTAATGCAGTCTAACCACTTCCCAAGGCCCCAGCTTCAGACACCCTGTAGGTGCCACTGGTCGGTGACTTGGGACTCGCATGCCTTTGTGAGACAGGAGGCCGGTTGTTACCATGTGGGTAAGCTCTTAGGTTACAGAAGTCAGAAGCTGCTTTCTCAATTTCCTTTAACCTTACTTTAAACCCAAAACGTCAGAAAGGTTGTTTTTTTTACGAAGCAACAAAAGGTTTCTGTCATCCAGAGGCTGTTTATGTGGTAAATGTGAAGGAACCACATCATGTGTTAAAGAGCCTCTGTGGTATTGAGTCGTAGCACTTGTAAAGGTTGGCTCCTTTATTTAAAAAAAAAAAAAAAAGGTTTATTGACTTGAAAGGGAGACATTGTGAGAAAGATCTTCCATCTGTTGGGTCACTCCCCATATGGCTAGAATGAGCAGGGGTGGGTCAGGTTGAACTCAGGCACGACTTTCTTATCTCCCAGGTGGGTAGAGGGCCCCATTCTCCATGCTTTCCTGGATGCATTAGCTGGGAACTGGATTGGAAATGGAGCAGATGGGACTAGAACCAGTGCCCATTTGGGATGTAGTGCTTTATCTGCTAGGACAGTGATGGCCGTGCGGTGAGCCCAGGGAGTATATCCAAGGAACCAGTTCTCCCAGGTACTGGTCAAGTGCTGAAGTTAGTGTTTCCAAATCGAGAAAAAGTAAATGGTGTTTGGAGCCTCATTGAGAAAGTAGAAACCATCATTCGTGACTGGCAGCTCTGGTGACAACAGCCTAGTGATGAGGGCGTGGGTACTGCTAGTCACAGAGGTTTTATTCACATGAGGAGGGACTGAGTTGAGGAGATGTTGCTCCGGAAAGACGAAGGCAGATTCCCCAGCGAACTAGGAAACTAGCCTTCCCTGGCTGGGCTGTTTTATAGGCAGCTAGTGCTCGCCCTGGTCCTTAGGAACAGGTGACATCATTCCTTGCCCTTTGGTGTTGTAACCACTTGCTTCAGTTTTTATGACAAAGACCAGTGAAGACTGAGACTCTGATGGGTCTTACTTGGCCATTGTCTGCTCCCAAGTGCCAGCAGCTGCCTCTTGTTCTTTTTTTGTTTTTTTTAAAGATTTATTTATTTATTTTATATATATTTTTTAAAGATTTATTTTTATTACAAAGTCAGATATATAGAGAGGAGGAGAGACAGAGAGGAAGATCTTCCGTCCGATGATTCACTCCCCAAGTGAGCCGCAACGGGCCAGTGCTGAGCCGATCCGATGCCAGAAACCAGGAACCTCCTCCAGGTCTCCCACGCTGGTGCAGGGTCCCAAGTCCTTGGGCCATCCTTGACTGCTTTCCCAGGCCACAAGCAGGGAGCTGGATGGGAAGTGGAGCTGCTGGGATTAGAACCGGCGCCCATATGGGATCCCGGTGCGTTCAAGGCCAGGACTTTAGCCACTAGGCCACGCTGCCGGGCCCTTAAGATTTATTTTTATTGCAAAGTCAGAAATACAGAGAGGAGGGGAGACAGAGAGGAAGATCTTCTGTCCAATGATTCACTCCCCAAATGACTGCAACTGCGGGAGCTGAGCTGATCCAAAGCCAGGAGCCAGGAGCTTCTTCTGGGTCTCCCACGCAGGTACAGGGTCCCAAGGCTTTGGGTTGTCCTCCACAAGCAGGGGAGCTGGATGTTAAGCAGGGCTGCCAGGATTAGAACCAGTGGCCATATGGGATCCTGGCGAGTACAAGGCGAGGACTTTAGCTACTAGGCGACCATGCTGGGCCCTGTTTTTTGTTTAAGATTTATTTTTATTGGAAGGTAGAGCATATTTTTGGAGAGGAGAGACAATGATCTTTCATTACTTTAGAGGCAAAGGGGGTGCTCTCCTAGCTTTTTTTTTTTTCTCTAAGATTTTATTTTGATTGGAAAGGCGGATCAGATTTAGAGAAAAGGAGAAAGAAAGGTCTTCCATCCACTGGATCACTCCCCAAGTGTCCACAATGGCTGGAGGTGAGCTGAACCAAAGCCAGCAGCCAGGAGCTTTTTCCGGGTCTCCCATGTGGATGCAGGCTCCCAAGGTTTTGGGTCATCCTCTGCCACTTTCCTAGGCCATAAGCAGGGAACTGGATGGCAAGTGGAGCATCCAGGACATGAACTAGCCCCAGTATGGGATCCCGGTGCATGCAAGGTGAGGATTTAGCCACAGTAGTGCCCTATTGTGCCGTCTTACGTCCCCAGATGTTTGCAATGGCCCAGGTTAAAGCTGAGGTTAAAGCCAGAAATTGGAAATTCCATCTTGGTCTCTCACACAGCCGGCAGGGACCCATTAGCTATGGCCACTGCCATGGTCTGTATTGGCAAGAAGCTGGAGTTGGGAGGCAGAACCGGGACTTGAACCCAGACACTGTGGGATGTGGGTGCTCCATGTTGGTCAGGGGCGGCGTGAGGAGTGGCATTGCGTCTCGCTGCCTCTGATGTGCTTCCTGTTGCTCTCTGTTGCAAGGTTCTCACCAGAAAACACAGAACTTCTTACAACTCTAGGATTGCTCTACTTACAGGTGAGAGTGCTCTACTCCTTCACCCACTGATAGGACACCTGCTTTAGTTTCTGTCTGGTGCTTCCTTGCATTTTGGTACTTAGCACATTTTAATATGAGTCTTTGAGGCTGTTGCGCCTTGCTCTCTGTTTTCTTTAATAAAGGTTTTTTTTGTGTGTGTGCTCAGATAAAAAGCAGTTCTTTTTCAGGCTTCTGCAATGATTGGCTCTTTTGAGCCTGTCTGGGCTTGGGTTGCTGTGCCCGTTTCTGTTGCCCCTTCTTCCCAGCCAGGAGTTGCTGAGAAGGCAGGGTGGCCCTGCTTGGAGCAAGGTGGCGCTCCATGCAGCTGCCTGTGAGTGGGGTCCTGTTAGCCCTGTCTCTCCTGTCCCACCCTCTGCGGCCCCTGAGGAGATTCCCACAAGCCCCCAGTTCCTGCCTCTGTTGATTATGACTCCTCTTTTGTTTTATTTTACTTGAAATTCAGTGTTAAAGGGAAAAACAGATCTCGAACCTGCTGGTTCGTTCTGCAAGTGACTGGCTGCAGTGGCCAGGGTGGGGCCAGGATGCAGCCTCATGGGTGTCGGGGGCTGGAGAACTGGGCGGCCTTCTGCTGCTTTTCCTAGGCCATCAGCAGGGAGCTGGATTGGCAGTAGAGTTCCCCTGATCCGAACGGGCGACAGCCACAACACAGGGCTCTTCTCTTTTCTGTGTCTGATACCTGTGGTTCTTCTTCCCTCAAAAGAGAATTGTGTCTCCCTGCTGATATAAATGGTCTGGTACACTTTTTTTCCCCTCAGCTTGGCATTTACCAGAAGGCATTTGAACACCTTGGAAATGCACTGTCTTACGACCCTACCAACTACAAGGTACCGTAGGCTGGGAGACCCCAGAGCTTGTGTTCAGATAATGGACAGCAGGGTTTGCCAGCTCTGTCACCTTCTGGACAACATGATCAAGTGCTGCAGCTTGCTCCCTGCCTTCCCAGAGTGCATGTGTGAAGCTACAACTCAGAGCCTGCGAGCTGGCTGATGGTGTGACTGTGGGTTGAAGAAGCCGGTGTTCTAATACTGTCACACTTGGTCTCTGGAAAGCACTGTTTGATTCCTCATGAACCTGAGAGTCGAGTTTGCCGATGTGACGGTGGGTGGGAAGGAAGCCCATGAGGGAGCGCAGTGCCGGGGAAGGACACAGATCCAGCACAGCATTAGGTCATCAAGGTAGCTGCTCGATCGGCTTAACCTTCCCTTCAGTGAGAGAGGCAGACAGGACTGGCGTGTTGTGACGTCTAGGGATGGGTTTGCAGAGCAGTCTAAAAATCCTGGGTTCTCTGGCTAGAAGCTACAAGTGAGTGGGTTAAGCCACAGTGTGGGGTGCAGAGAGGTGCTTTGCGGCACTGTACCATAGCTTGGATAGATGAGCTGGGGGCAGCTTTCCTGTCTTCTCAGTCTCTGGGCGCGACAGGACTGATCCTGGTGTGCGGCATCTCCACAGGCCATCCTGGCAGCTGGCAGCATGATGCAGACCCATGGGGACTTTGATGTTGCTCTCACCAAGTACAGAGTTGTAGCTTGCGCTGTTCCAGAAAGTCCTCCACTCTGGAACAACATTGGAATGTGTTTCTTTGGCAAGAAGAAATACGTGGCAGTGAGTATCCCCGTCGGCTTCCTGTCTGTGTCACATGTGTGTTTACTGGGTCAGCTGAGCTCGCCCCTCCCTCATTAAGCGCCTCTCTCCTACAGGCTATCAGCTGCCTGAAACGTGCCAACTACTTGGCACCATTTGACTGGAAGATTCTATACAACCTGGGCCTTGTCCACCTGACCATGCAGCAGTACGCATCAGCTTTCCACTTCCTCAGTGCAGCCATCAACTTCCAGCCAAAGATGGGGGAGCTCTACATGCTCCTGGCCGGTAAGGAAACGCACGTGGACCCTCTGAGGGAGCTCAGGGAAGCCTTCCGAGAGGTCCCGCAGGAGCTGATGGACTCCACTGTGAGACCCAGGTCATCCATCATTCATCTTTGTTATTTTCTCTTGGCAAGTTTTAGATGAGGGCAATGAGCCTGGTCTTTACTGTCACTGTTCTCCGTGTTACTGAGAGTTCAATTTACTGTCCTTCAGTTTTTTTTCGCCAAATGGCCACAAGTACTAGGAGTGGGCCAGGCCAAAGCTGGGAGGCAGAAACTCAGTCAGAATCTCCCAAATGGGCAGCAAGGATGCAACTCCTGGAGCCATCACCTGCTGTCTCCAGGGCGTCAGTAGGAAGCTGGAACCAGGAGCCAAGCCAGTTCCACTGGAACCCAGTTCTGGCTTAGGTGGGATTCTACCTCCTTCATTTTATGTGCCCAGGGTTGATTGAACACTCAGTGACCATCAGCCCTTGGTTTTATTTATTTTTAAAAGTTGATTTATACAGAGTGATAGAGGTCTTTCATCCAAAATGGCCCAACAGCCAGGTCTGAGCCTAGAACTCCACTCTCAACTTCAGCCTGGTGCCACCCAGGCCGTTTTCCAGCAGGGCACTGTTGGAAGCAGGGCGGTAGGGACTTGATCCAGAGTCTGATATGGGACTAATCAAGTCCGTAAATGTCAGTTTTCATAATGATTGGCTTCTCCGTTAGTACAAAACAGGCTATACCATTGGAAATGTATTTGACACAGAATGAATTCCCATCCGATGGCTCATCTCCTGAATGCCCGGAATGTCTAGGGCTGGGCCCAGAATGAAGTTGGGACTTAATCCAAGTCTTGTGCATGTGGTCAGCAGCCACCTGACCACTTCAGCCTTCTTGCTGCCTCCAAGGGGTACATCAGAGGGAACCGGAGTGAGGAGTTGAGTTGAACCTAGGTGCTCCAAACACCTGCCCTGCTCAGCTGTCATGAGCGCTGTTATAGGGCCAGTGTTGTTGCATCCCATAGCACAGTGCTGGGTAGAGCCTCAGACTCCTGTAGGCTTGAGCCTGATGCGCCCCTGGCTGTTGTGGAGTAACCTCAGCCCTTCATCTTTTAACACCAGTCATTTTAAAGATGATGTGAAATGATGGAACACTAAACATCAACTCTGGAGGATATTTTCTTTATACACTGGACTTACTGAATATAAGCCCAAAGCACTGTCCACATCTTCATGGACAGTCTTCATGGCGTGAGCTCATCAGTCAGTGACCGCCAAATGGTGACTGGGAGCTGCCTGGCTCTGATGGGTACCTGGGGGTGGGAACACCCACACCGTAAGGCCCAATGGCGATGCTGAAGTGGACACAACTGTGAAGTCACAACGTCCCTGCTGTTGGGGGCAGTGGTGGTGGTGTGGGGAGGGACAGGAAGGCCGGAAGGGCAGCCTGAGAATTGTTGTATGTCCACCTGTATGCCTGGACTTCTTCCTTGGTACCTGTTAGGAGTGCACAGCCGGTGGAGTAGATGGGTCCTCTAGAAAATGCTGTTGCCCAACAGAACTTTAAAGATGGTGGGTGTCCTAGGCAAGGCTTCTGCTGAGGGCTGCACATACATGGTGCCAAGTTGAGCTGTCTGCTGCAGCGCTGCCTTGTTTTGTTGCAGTGGCCCTGACCAACCTGGAGGACCTGGAGAACGCCAGGAGAGCCTACGCAGAAGCTGTGCGCCTGGATCAGTGAGTTCTCGGCCGGGACGCTGTGGGCAAGGTTGAGCTTTCTGGAGTCATTGTGTCCTGGCCTGTGCACGCAGCAGGGACATCATGCAGGGCTCCAGGCTCAGTGTGTGATAGTAAACCCGATTTTTTTTTAAATTTATTTTTATTGGAAAGTCAGATAAACAGAGAGGAAAGAAATATATTCTGTCTGATTGTTCACTCTCCCAGTAATCACAATGGCCAGAGCTGAGCCAACCCGAAGCCAGGAGCCAGGAGCCTCCTCCAGGTCTCCCACGCGGGTACAGGGTCCCAAGGCTTTGGGCCATCCTTGACTGCTTTCCTAGGCCACAAGCAGGGAGCTGGATGGGGAGTGGGACTAATGGGATTAGAACCCAGTGCACATATGGAATCACGGTATGTGCAAGGTGAGGACTTTAGCTGCTAGGCTACTGTACTGGGCCTCTAAGCCTGATTAATTCTATTATAAAACCGCTGGCGTCCACTAGCCACAGGGGAGGCATCCGTTTCCAGCCTCTGTTGAAGGTGGGGGGATATCAGACTTGGCCCCAGCACCGGCTTGCCATGTGAGTGGGTTCATGCCTTCATTCTCCACGGTTCTACACACTTGTCCTGTTTGCTGTGTCATGGTTACTTTCCACTGAAATCACTTGTATTTGTGAGGAGGTCATGTAAGTGACCACTGTTGGCACGCTGTGAGCCACAGGAGCCGTCTTGTCTGCTGCAGGTGTAACCCTTTGGTAAACTTGAACTACGCTGTGCTGCTGTACAACCAGGGTGAGAAAAAGGCTGCCCTGGCCCAGTATCAGGAGCTGGAGAAGAAAGTCCGCCTGCTCAAGGACAGTGGCTCTGTGGAAACTGACTCAGAGGTAGGGAGACTTGGTCACACCCAAACCAGCCTGGCTGAAGGACTCCTGGGCTCATGGTTCTGGAGAAACACACCTGTAAGAAAATAATCATGGAGGAAGTCCTGGCTTGTTGGGTGTGTGTGTCTGAACCTCCCCAGGGTGGGCAGAGCCCAGGTCCCCTGCGCCCCAGCCTGGAGCTGTCACTGCTCACCAGGGGCATGC
The DNA here is from genome assembly GCF_030435755.1 of Ochotona princeps. NCBI lineage: Eukaryota > Metazoa > Chordata > Mammalia > Lagomorpha > Ochotonidae > Ochotona > Ochotona princeps. The sequence goes on along the minus strand of NC_080837.1, from coordinate 1,966,779 downwards.
ACGTCCTGTGTGCTGATCACCAGCCTCGCGTGGGCCTACAGGCTGCACTCCTGCTGGGAAGCGGGGCAGAGGGCTTAGCTCATCTCTGCCAGTGTCGTATCTGATTTTTTTCTATCCATCTTGGACACAAGATGGTGGAGATGGCTCAGAAGTTGGGAGCTGCTCTCCAAGTTGGGGAGGCACTCGTCTGGACCAAACCAGCTAAAGACCCCAAGTCCAAGCCCCGCGGCACCTCCAGCAGCAAGCCTGCCCTTCTCCAGCAGCCTCTGGGCTCCAGTCAAGCTCTAGGCCAGGCCATGTCCTCAGCGGCTGCATACAGAACGCTCCCCTCAGGTAGGCAGCTACCCAGAGCTCTAGGATGCCCCTTGAGCCAGGAGGGGACAGTGTTGGAGGGAGGCTGGCACCCTCACGGCCGGTGCCCTGACAGCTGGGGGTGGGGAGGAAAACAGGTTGGGCCAGTCCTGGCTTCCTCATGGCTTAGCTGGGTGTCAGCACACTGACCAGGCAGCCTGCCCAGGATCGCTGCTTCCTAGGCTGTCACAGACCTGGCACCGTTGGCCTGTTACTAACTATGGCCCTGCTAGTTCCAGGAAGGAGGACTTGCTCAACACTGCACTGGGTGGTGCCATCCCTTCTCTCCTAGGTGCTGGAGGCTCAGCCCCGCTCACCAAGCCACCGTCTCTTCCTCTGGAGCCAGAGCCTACTGTGGAAGCAAGTCCAGCCCAAACACTGGAACAGATGAGAGAGAAATAGCATAGGATAACCCCAGGATTAGGGCTTCTTAGATGAGGATGTATCAGGTTAGGAAAGGCCAAGCAGAGTCCAGCACCGTTCTGTGGGCAGGCACCACAGGGTAAGAATGTGGAAGGCAGGGAGGGTTGGCACGACCCGTTTGGAAAGGAGGCCAAGGCACAGCAGGGTAGCCTCCTGGGCCCCTCAGCCAGAAAACAGACGACCTACCTGGTCCCTTTCAAGAACCGGGAGCAAGGCTGCTGGTTCCAAGGCATATGACGTCATTTGCATCCCAGCTGGGGGAGCCTTCCCTGCTGTGGGGAAGGCTGAGACAGACCCTGCCGGAGCCCCTCAGGCCAAGGCCTGTGCAGTGGACCAGTCTGCAATGGATGCAGTTTGCATCCTCAGAATTCAAGAGGAGGTGGTGGGAGCTGCTGCAGGCGCACCAGGCGATGACCTGGGCCTGCTTGCCAGGGGACGCAGAGCAGAGCCCTGCCCTTGGCGGTGGGGAGGTGTCGGCAGCTGCAGCCTGATCATGTCGGGGTATGAGGTGGGAGCCTCGAGCGGCTTTGCTCTCAACTCCAAGAGCCGAGGAACTCATCAGTGATAACAGTCTTCTAGGTCCTGTTTAAAGATAATGTATTTTCTTTGCGGAAATTTGTATTTGAACAAATAAGAGATCACAATAAAACATGTTAGGAAACAGTGATCAGCCTTCCCTTACCTGTTTTCAAGGCTCCTTAGTGCAGAAGGAAGCTCGAGGGCCAGCCACCCTGGTGGTGAGAGGTCACCTGGTCACTGACTGATGGGCCGGTTCGCCCTACTCACCAGAGTGGAGTCCGAGCCAGCACACTGAGCTGGTAATTCTACTGTTACTGAAGGTTAGTGCAAAGTAGGGGGCTGTTAGAGAAGGCCTAGCAATGAGCAGAAATCAGCAGAAACTAGGGGTGGGCATCCCTGTTCCTTTCTGGATTGAGCTGGCTGTGGGGTTTGGCTCTGGATGCGTTTGCCTTTAAGATGTCCAGATGAGGCTGGCCGCTCTAAACTGCCACAGCTGAATTTCAGGCATGATATCTGGTTTGGTTTGAAGACAGAAATTCAGGAGACTGGAACAGTAGCTAAACCCAAAGGGATTGGAAGTCATTGCAGGACAGCTAGCAGTGAGGTGAGGATGTTGTGTGTGGCTTCTCCCCTTCTTTCCTCCTTTCCCGAAATACTGGAAGAAGAAAACACTGAAAGTAATGGTCTCATCCACCTTGCCCTGTTCCTTGACCCTTCCCACCCTAATCAGTGGTCCACTTGGGCATGCATCCTTCTCAACTATGTAACCATAAAAATATATATATAACTGTCTGATAAGCACCCTGTCCCAAGTACTATAAATACGTGACAGACGATCCCGGGTGGGGGGCTGTGGATCTACCAGCGATGAGGGTTTGGGGACTGTGTGGGAGCAGGGACCTCCAAGGGAGTACTTGACAGGTAAGGAATGACTTCTGGGGGCTTCCACAGACCAGACCACTGAACTTGCAGGTAATGAGGCTGTGCTAAGACTGCGTGGTTTAGAGGGGAAATCAGAAGGCATGTCTGGGCCAGACCGCTGCACCTGCCCACTGGGAGACCTGAGCTAGGGCTGGGGCACACCTGCCACTAAGTGCCGGGGTAGGGGATGGGTCATGAGACTAACCTGCATGTGGGGCAGATTCTGTAAGTTCCCTGCCATGGGAACTGGGGTTGGGAGCAGGCCCAGGAAGCAGCATCTGTGGGTGCACTGGGAACTGGGTTTAGGGGTGGGCTGGGCCTAGCGCCTGTGAGATCCAGCTCTGGGAGTGGGCCTGGTCGGGCAACTTGGGGAGCTCCCCCTGAGCTGCAACTCCCACAGGTGAGCAGGAGAACCGAGGCTGGCCAGTTCTGGCTTCGGTACCAGTTGGTATTATGTGTGGGCTGGGTCTGGGCCGGTCTGTAGCACCTGCTGGCAGGTGTGAGAGCCAAGACGGGCTGCAGGCCACCTGCCAGTTCACATGAAGGCCAAACATGGGCAATGATTGGGCTAGACTAGGCTGCAGCACCTGCCAGTTTGAGCAGGATGGGTGGAGCCAAGCTGTAAGACCCACCAGCAAGTCCTGCGACTGGGGACAAGCCTCATGGGGAAGCTTTGGAGACTCCCCTGCCAGGCCACTGCTCCCACTGGGAGTGAGCTGGGACGGGGACAGACCAGGCTGGGCAAGGCTGCAACACCCACCTGCTGCATGTGAGCTGGGCTTGGGGGAGGGCGGCTAGGCTAGGCCACTGCATCTGCTGGTGCATGCAAGAGCCAAATGAAGTGTGAGCAAGCAGGGCTTTGCTGCAGCATCTGGTGGCAAGTGCTGGAAATGGGTACAAGTCATGTCATGTCAGGCTGGACTGCAAATGGGGCCGTCAGGACTGACACCACCAGCCCCCAGGGCAGCGAGATCCACAGCCGAATCCAGAGGAAGTCACAGAGATGTCCCCACACACCAGCTGCCCGGCACGTGTAGCCTCTTCCACATCCTCTGCCCAGCAGAGTGGCTGGCATTCTGTGTCTGGGTCTGAGTCTAATGGTCCGGTTGGGGAGTCCCCCAAGAAACCTCGCCTGTGGTCATCCCAGACCTGGCTCGTGTGTGCCAGTCAGTGCAGGGTCAGGTTCAGTCCGTCACCTGCACCTGTTACGGAGCCTCATCTCCCACACAAACCCATAGGTGCTGCAGTCTAGTCAAGGTAACCCCACAAGGCACACCTCCAGCCCAATCTGTGTGTGCCAGCATGTGCAGCAGTCTAATCCAACCCATCTCGCAACCCATCCGGCTCTTATACACAGGTGCTGCAGCTTAGCCAGACCCCCCTCTGCCCCTCACACATGCAGTGGGTGCTGCCACCTCGTCCAGCCCAGCCCACTCCCAGCCCTGCTTCTCATGCTCACCAGCAGGAGCCGCAGCCCAGCAGAGTGCCCAGTTTCTTACAGTGCCTACTACCAGGACCAGATCTTGGGATCCTGCATCCGTGTGGGAGAACTGGAGAAGCTCCTGGCTCCTGACTTTGGATCAGCTTAGCTCCGGCCATTGTGGCCACCTGGAATGTGAACCAGCAGGTGGAAGATGCTGGAGATCACCTCTGGATCTCTGCTTGCTTGGCTGATGTGGGAAGTCGTGGGCACATGGCATCCTGTGTCCCTGGAGGAACCCCCTGACAATGGTTTCGCTCACAGAGACCTCAACCTAGCCTGTTCACTGGTCATGCAGGCGGGAGCAGTGGGCTGCACCCCAGGCTCTCTTCTCTGCTTGGATGAGCTGTGCTGGGACTTCCTTGATAAGCAACTCTCTGAGAAGTCAGGTGCGGTCCATGTCACCTGCCAGCCTAGCTGCCCGCCATGAGTGCTGTATGTGACCTTCGACATGATTGGAGGGTCTAGACAGACGTGCCTTCTAGCCAGTTACAGTGCCGCTGTTGGGTGGGAGGACTGTTGGGAGACACCCCCCTGCCTTCCCTTTTCCTAGTCTCTATAAGCTTGTGCTTGCTTTAAAATACATGGACACGCTCGTTCAGACTGTCTTTGGTGGTTCGTGCTGAAGTAGTCACCTCGCGCCCTTGGTGGTTTTGGGGGCCTACCAGTCAGGAAACTCTTGAGGGGAAGACCTTTTTGAAATCTGATCTGGCTTTCCACTAAATAAATAAATAAATAAATAAGTGATCCTCTATTTAAAAAAAAAAAAACAGTAGCATAAAAAGCCATCATAGAGACTGCTGCTGTGGCGCAACAGTAAGTTGAGCCTTTACCTGGGGTGCTAGCGCCCCCGTGAGTGCTGCTCTGGGTCCTGGCTGCGTCACTTCTGGCCCAGCTCCCTGCAGATAGCCTGGGAAAGCAGCTAAAGATGCTCCAAGTTCTTGGGATTAATAGATTTGAATCCACACACGAATTTTTCACTACAGTCATTTGATTTTTGACAAAAGCACCTAGCCAATGCAATTGGAAAAGAAAAACCTCAAGAAATGGTGCTAGAACTGGATGAAGAGATGCTGGCTACATGCTATAGACTGCAGGAGGAAGCGTTTTCTGAGCCACTGAGCAGCACCGTGACTGCAGTGCAATAAATGCATCCTTGGAAATTCTTCAGAGTAGAAGCGTTCTCACCACAAAAATGATAGATATGTGAGGTAAGGCTTGTGGTAACTAGTTCAATTTAGCCATTACACAATTTAAACAGTTTTTAAAACATATTGTACATGATAAATACATGTCACTTGCCAATTAAAGTAAACTGATTCCAACCTAATACTGTATATAGAAAGTAATTCAAAGTGGATTATAGATCTAACGGAAAAAGTTACAGTTCTAGAAGAAAACAAAAAGCTGTGTTGGTGACAAATGGAGTGAGCTGCCAGGATTTCTCAGGACCAGGAGGGGGCCACTGAGACGTTAGGGAGATACATATCAAGTCAGAGGCTAGGAGAAAGACAAAAGGCCGAATCCACAACATATTAAAACCTCTGAAGAAGTAAGCCATATGTAGTAAACAGCACAACTCATGAAAGAACATGCACAAGATTTTGATGCCTCATAAAGACACTGAGTGACAAGCACCTGAAAAAGTGCTAACAGTTTTTAAGGGAAACACAAAATCAAACCCACAATGAAACACTAAATCTCACTGCTGGTGGCAGCTTATCCCATTGTGCCACATTGCCTGGGCTCCATTTCTGAGGGAAATAAATTGAAATCACAACGAACACCACTGAATATCCACCAAAAGGGCTAAAATCACGCGTGACTACTATGCGCCACTGCTGGGGTGTGGAGCGTGGGTTTCCCCCGCAGCTCCAGTTCCCGGACTGTTCCCTGGCAACCTGTTTTCCCTGTGGGTAGCCACTCAAAGCGACACTACAAGTCCAGTGGAGTCAGCCCCAAGGCATGCTGAGTGACAGCTTACCCAAAGACCCCAACGCTGCCTTTCTAACCCCAGAACAGGCAGAACTGACCTCTGCTGAAGATGCCACTAGTCATGCGTGCTCCACACCCAAACTCAGCTGAAGGAGCACCTCTTGGGTCTTCTGGACTAAGGCAAGGCGGCCCAATACAATACACACTTGTCGAAACTTACCAAGGGGAACGGTTAAAATGTGTGGTGTAGACAAAGTGTACTGTATACAAATTTCCACCTCAAAAACAAACAGAACCCCCCCCCCCAAAATAACACGTGGGAGTTTTTCAAGTGCTTTAACATGATTCTAAAATGATTCTAAAGAGACACAGGCAATGGTCCGTTTAGCTTGGTGACCAATGACATAACTGGCTTTGTATGCAACTGCCGAGAGCCCTCCAGGGGGAGCAGCCACTCTCAGTCCCCGGCCATGCAGGTAACCCTGAAACTCCACAAGGACAACTTGTCCCAAACACACAACACTGGCCACTTCCAATCCTGCACAGGACTGGGATTCCTACTGATGAGCAGCCACCCTCCACGGGCGGCCCTGCTTGATGGCTGCTGACTGGCTGCTGTGACAGCTCCTTCCTGAGTGCAGTCAGCGTCAGCTGTGTGCCAGCAGGAGGGCACCTTCCCCCTCCACCCGCCCTGTGTGGCCTTTCCCAGGTCATTGGATTTTCAAACTTTTTTCTTGTAAAACTAGCACAAAGCCAAGAGTGAAGGGCCCAGAGCCTACAGGTTCAGCGCAGCCCGCCCTCCAGTTCCTTTTTGCCCACCACCTCCCAGGTGACAGGGCTGCCCTCCTCTCGAGGTGGGAGGTTCAGGTTCACACACACCCATCCAACACAAGGTCAGTAACACCTTACAGAACAGCCGCCACTTCCAACACTTACCTGTTCCATGCTTGGATGGTCATCTCCAGATTGATGCAGCGTCCAGAGTACTTGAGGCCACTGCAGGCTGTGTGCTGCTCCCCCTTCCTGGACCCAGCTACTAACACCGCCAGGCAAACACGGGGCACTCAGGCTCATGGTGAGGAACCACAGGGAGGTGTGCACAGCTCTGCAAGATGTGAGGAGGACGAGTTGCTCCAAATTGTCTGGTCTCACTGAAACCTAGTAAAACCAAGAAAGCATGCTGCTGGTTAATGATCTGTCAGTGAGCACGAAGGTGGAGGATGAGGCAACAGCCGAGGAGGGTTGCAGTGGCTTGCGGTGCACACTGCGTAAAGCTCACCTTTTCCCTGAGAAGCAGTCTTGCTGTGTCTTTTGGCCTGAAGCCGGGAGCGGAGGTTGCAGGCAGCGTGGAGGAGTGCTCAGATTCCAGAAGCGGCTTGTGTGGGCCTGGTGTGGAACGGGGGCTCACAGCAATGCAGACAGCCATCATGGGCTGTGCCTACTAGTCCCTGGGTCAGCACGTTCAGCTCACCACGCGCTGAATCAAAACTTCCCAGTGGCTGCTTTCCCAGTGCTGTTGTTTCAGGGCCAGCCAGGCTTAGCACGAGCGAGGGACCCGCGCAGGGCGTGGTGACGTGCTGGCCACGGGTCAAGACCAAATGTTGCCAGAAACAGAATCAACTACCAACAGGCAGGCTTCCTAAAATGTATGTCATTTTTAATATTTTTAAAAGCACACAGAAAACTCAGGATTTATTAAAAAAATAAATAAATATTAGCATGACAAATTTATTCCTGATCCTGGGGCTCTCGTGGGGTCCAACTCTTCAATGACTATGTTGATGAAAACATAAAATACACATGATTTGTCATACACATGACCTATTAGACACAGAGAAGCACATTCCAGTTTTAAAAGCAGTCCTCCAAGGCTATGAACGAACACAAACCTATCTTGTGTTGCAGAAGCCAAGCCACCAGGCCTGCAGTCGCCCCTTCGCTAGGCTGCCCAGGGCCGCCCGGCCTGCAGCCCACTGTAAGGCACAGGAGGCCTGACCCATCCTGACCTGCCTCTCTGACCCCATCCCCACAAGGCGGGAAGGGACGAGGACTCGAGCAGCACGCGAGGGCGCAACCGACAACGCATGCAAGTCTCAGCTGGCAAGGAGGCGCCACGTTCCCAGGGAAAAGCTGGCTGGCAAGGCTCTAGGAGGCCGTGGAAACTGGGGATATGGGACTGGGGAGGGGTCTCCCCTGTAATGCACAACATAAAGACCCAGCCCCGTTAGGAGCTAACTGAATTTGGATGCAAAACTGAAATGTGTGGACTCGCCCACGGGCTGGAATGTGTGTGGCACAGTCTCATCTGCTGCTCTTTGGCTGTTGCCCATGTCAGGTCTGGAGGTTGTCCTGACACCCTTGGTCCATCTTCCAAAGCACTTCCTTGCTGGGATCCTCTCTGCTCAGCACGCCCTGCAGGAGCCTCCTAGGAGCGGGGAAGCACCTCTGAATAGACAAGGCCTTCGGCTGAAATGGCGTCTCCCAGGCCCACGGTGCGAACAGGGTCTTTGCAGATCAGGACGGGGGTGAAGTGAAACGATATCCCCTCCCTGTGCCACGTCACGACTGGCTCCTTTGGGCTGAACACAATCCTGGAGCCTGCTTCCAAACGGGAAGTCACAAACTCCTGGGGTGCCTTCAGAGACACTTGTTGGGCGTCGATGGTTTTTGTGGCGCAGGCCTGAGTCCCGGCCACACGTGCGCCCGCGGCCACGGCCGCCAGCTGGTTGGCCCAGTGCCCATCCACCGTTGCCAGGATGTGGTAGACCAGCGTGTGGAAGTGGATGCGGGTGAGGTCTGAGGGTCTGCTCTCGCTCTTCCCGTGCTCTTTCAAGATCCAGAAGAGGATATCACTGACCACGCCCACGTCGGGAACGCCGTTCCATGAGGAGAGGGAGGAGTGGGGCCCAGAGGCTGACTGGCTGAGAAATAACAGCTCCTGCTCGTTCAGCCCGAGGGAGGTCACCGCAGGGAAGACCTGCTAACGGAGAAGCAACAGGTCTCTCTCTGGCAGGAAGGAGGCAGCTTGCTCCTGCACACAGGGCTTCCGGCCCCTGCAGGCCTGGACCCGGCAGCTCCGCTAACCTCCTCCGCCTTCAAGACCAGCCGGACAGACACCGTGTGCAGCACAGCCCCAGCAGCGCTAACACTGCGGTCTGCAGGCTCCCCCAGGTCATGCTCACCGTGTCATAGGGAAGTGTCCTGAGGACTAGAAGCCTACAGAAGGGTGGAACTTCCTGCTGAAGGAAATGACATCTCTGGAGTGGATAAAATGCTCAGAACCAGGGCGGATAAAATGGCATGTCATGTTATTCCTCTGCCTGCAATGCTGGCATTCCATATGGGCGCCAGCTCCCTGATTAAGCCTGGGGAAGCAGCGGAGATTGGCCCAAGTGCTTGGGTCCCTGCAGCCAAGTGGGAGGCCTGAAAGAAGCTCCTGGGTCCCAGCTTCAAACTAGCTCCTTTTCTTGCACATGCCGGGATCCCATATGGGCCCCGCCTCCCATCCAGCTCCCTGCTTGTGGCCTGGGAAAGCAGTCGAGGACGGCCCAAAGCCTTGGGACCCTGCACCCGCGTGGGAGACCTGGAAAAAACTCTTGGCTCCTGGCTTCAGATTGGCTCAGCTCTGGCCGAGGGCTCCCCTGGCGCCCACAGGAGGGACAGCTGCATTCAACACGCCCCGGGATCCCATATGAGCGCTGGTTCTAATCCCGGCAGCTCCACTTCCCATCCAGTTCCCTGCTTGTGGCCTGGGAAAGCAGTCGAGGATGGCCCAAAGCCCTGGGACCCTGCACCCTCGTGGGAGACCTGGAGGAGGTTCCTGGTTCCCAGCTTTGGGGAGTGATTCATCAGATGGAAGATCTTCCTTTCTGTCTCTCCTCCTCTCTGTATATCTGACTTTGTAATAAAAATAAATCTTAAAAAAAATTTTTGTTTTGAAAAATATAACTAAAAACTATTCTGAAAAACGTCAAGAGTAAACAACTGTAAACAGCGGAAGGAGGTTGTGTGGCGAAGCAGCTCACAGCCAGGGTAGGTGCACCCCTGGGGTGCTGGTTGGAGGGCGAGGGGCAGCAGTATGGGAACCTCTGTACTTGCTGCTCCGTGTCTAAGCCTGAGACTTCCCTGAGAAGGAAATGCCCACCCAAGCCCTTTGCCCTGGAACACCATTCTCCATGCAGTGCCGGTGACAATGACATGAGGAAACGGGCAGCCACACACTCAGCCAGGGGGTGGTCAGGGGCACACCTTTCATGGGCACACAGCGTAGCCTTGGCAAACCAGCGCCTGAGAACTGGAAACACACATGCAGGCAAAAAGGAAGCGATACAATTATTCTGCACCACTGTATGCAACAGTAAGGCAAACCACAGAAGTGTCGAGGGAGACAGCCCACCCCCACTGCCACCCTGGGCTGGGAGAAGCTCTCCAAGGGGAAGTCTGTGAGAGCAAAGCCGACCATTCTAGGTAAAAAGGGGCTGAAACAGGAGGGCTGTCCTTCCACATGGACACACCTCTAAGCCTGCAGGGACAGAGAGAACAGATTGAGCAGGACCAGGAGGCAGACACCATGTGCACTGTGCAGTGTTTCTGCAAAGTCCTCAGGGTTGAGGGGAGGTGAGGCAGGAGCCCACATGACTGGCCTGAGCCCAGAAGCTTGTGGGCGACACAGGCAGGCTGCCAGCCAGGGTCTCGAGGTGGCCACCGGCTTGGCCCTGTCATCATGCTGCTGCTGTCTGGACCAGGGGCAGAGGGACAGAAGCCCTCACAGTTACCTTCCTTGGAGCTCCTTGAGTTGAACTGGAAGCTCCTGAGCTTGACTTCCTGCGGAACCATTCCCTGAGGGAGGCCAGGCCCCGCTCCAGCCATCACTGCCACACTTCCGCCTGCCTAGGAGGTGTGTATCGAACACTCCTGGGTCCTTCCTTGCAGCCTTGGGGCCTTGGGTCTGAGTGACTCCACGGCTATCTCCTGAGCTGCCAGAGCCCACAGCTCTGTCCTGCTGACGGGACAGCGTGTCCACAAGGGCCAGAGGAGGGCCATGGGCTTACCTGCTGCAAGATACTGCTCATGAGCTCCCTATTGGTCATGCTGGCCAGCTCCAAGTGAACTGGAACCCCCATGGGGATGTCAGAAATGGAGGTGACAACCTACACGGAGAAAAAGCAGCACTGCCATCAGAGACAGGCAAGGAAGAAAAGCTGCTCCTCCCAGCTGCCCTGTGTGTGTCCTCCAGCTGTGAGCACCATGAACCCCGGTACTTCTGGGCGTGAGGGGTGTTCTCTGGCAGAGTGTGTTACTGAAGAACTGCCTCGGTACCCCGGCACGGCAGCTGAGCAGGTGGGCGCACACAGCACACAGACCAACCCCGCAGCCACATTCAGTGGAGCACAGCAGGCAGAAGCTGCCTTGTTCTCCCACTGCCGCCCAGGCCTGAGAGCGAGCGGTGCCTTTTGCAGGCCTGCTTCCCAGCTGGCGCCCCAAGGGGTGAGAAGCCACAGGCAGACACTGGCCGGCGCTGCGAGACACCGGGCGGCACTGTTACCTCCAAGAGCCTCTTGGTTTGCAGCTCCTTGCTCTGTCCCTCCATCATGTGCAGGCCCGAGAGGACCACCAGGTCGGGCTGGAACTCCTCCAGGCTGGACACAAACACCTCCAGCATGTTCATGGCCCCGTTGGACAGGTCGTGAGAGAAGATGAAGCGATTGGCGTGGGGAGCTTCTGACTGGCCCCACTGCTCCCCTGGAAGAGCCAGTAAACACAGTGGGAAAGGGGGAAGAGACTCTAGGCCTCCTGGCTGGGGGGCACTGACAGGCACCTCTCTGGAGCCTGAGCTCCAAGCAGGCTGGCTTTCAGACAGGCCCCTCGGTCACAGGGGTCTAAGCTCAGCACTGCACTGTGGAAGGAGGTGGAGCACAAACAGCCCCAACCTGAGACAGCCTGTGCCAAGGTGAGGAGCTCCCCGAGCTACAGGAGAGTTGCCCACAGGGCTGTCCATTGTCAGCACAAGGTGTCACTGCACCTGCCCTGCCACAGGAGTGTCAGCCCCCAGGAGCCAGGCTCACGCACCTCCTGCTGCTGCCCACAGGACACAATCCAAGGCTAAAGATGCCTGGTGGCTTCAGTCGCGCCTGTGCTAGCCGCTCAGAGGAAGGGCTTCAAGTTCAAGTGCTACCTTCCATTGACACATGAAGCCTTTGCTACCTCTGCTATCCAATCAGATTCGCCTGCTTGCTTCCCACTCCAGCACTAGCTCTAGAAATTCCAATGCTTTTCCAAGTTTACACCTCCCGCAGGAGCTGGGAGCTGAGGCTAGGGCCCTGCTGTCGAGCACACCACTCCTGCTGCCTCGCCTTGCCCCAGCTATGGCCACGGCAGGAGTAAGCAAGGGCAAGAGGTTCTGAGGACAGACCGATGACCTACATGCACACAACACCAAACGCTACAAGGACAAACTCCACGTCCAACATTTCCTAAATTCCCCAGATACTGTAACGGGCTAAATATTGATGCATAATATTGATGCTCTTCACAGAGTGAGACAAGGACCTGGCTCTCCCATAGCGGCACCACTGGGAAGCACAGCGAGGGGCTCTCCGTGAGGAGACACACACTGCCTTCAAAGCAGGGCTGCTTCCAGCAAGTGACAAGAGACAGAAATCAACGAGGACAAGGAGGGAGGCAGAGGAGCAGCGTGGGTGGGCCCAGAGCCGCCAGCCAGTTCTCCTCACGCTGCAGCAGTGTGGCCCGCAGCCGGAGTGGCAGCAGCAGAACCACACAGTGACCCCCTGAGCAGGAGAGTCTCTGGGGAATTCTGTAGGAGAGAAACAGAGAAAAAACCTGACCAACTCTCCTGTAATTTTCCTAAGTCAGAGGGAAGCTGGGGACGAGTGTGTGTTCCAGGAGCTGGCTTGAGAGCTGCTGCCGACCTATCTTGGGGCTGAGGACAATGGAGCTGCCCATCGGGCCCAGGGAAGAAAACTCAGTGCGGGGTTTGGGAACCATCTTCCTTGGAGAGCAGCTGTGACATCTTGGTAATCAGAACACAACTGGCTAGCACCCACAGGAGCCTGGCTAAAGATAACGGTGTCACCTGGTGGTCGCCAGGGACCATGACAGGAAGCAGGAACTTTGCAGCGGAGGAGGGGTGCATCAGAGGCAGGTCCCCTCCCCCACCACGAGGGCATGCTGCCCTTCACTAAGATGCTCAGGAGGGCAGAAGGCTGAGGAAGGAAAGCGAGGGCATCTCGGGACTTGGCCGGGAGAGTGTTAATGTGCCAGTCTGGAGGCTTGGGTCTTCAACGGGATTAACACTGTGTTGAGAGGCTTGCCTCGTGAGCACATGGTAAGACCCAGCTGCAGGAGGCAGGGAGTGGGGAGGGTCAGGCCTGGGCTCACACAAGGGGAGACAACACACATCATGAAACACAAAACACCTACCGCTCGCATGCCCAGGGCAAAAGGAAATGCTATGGTCTGCCTGGAACTCAGAGCAGCTTGGGGGGAGAACCTGCCTGGGGTTGGGCAGGGACACCCGCCCACTCCCTTCTCAGTAACAAGGGAGATCATTTTTATTGAGCATGCCCAGTCCTATCTGGGCTCCGAGCACCTTGACGGAGGCCCAAGGACTGGCCTGTGAGTCGTGGCTCTGCACTGAGACTATGGGCAATCTCAGCTCCATGGAACCAGGCGGGAAGTGGTGTGGCACGCACAAGATGAACAGGTGTGCCCAATCGAACAACACTGCCTTCCCTGGCCAGGCGCACTGGTACTTACGCATTCCCTTACCTGCCTGATACTCCAGAATGAGGTGGAACTCATCCAATTCCTGCAATGACTCTGGAGGGACAAACACACTGTCATCAAGTAGTTCGTGCAGCTTGGGACCAACTGGACCACAAAGGAGGACCTGGAGACAAGCAACACACAGGCCGTCAGGGCGCCCTCTCCTCCCCAGGGGCCCGCACAGTGGCCAGGCCAGCAAGAGACACGCAGGCCACTTTCACCATCTTGGCAAAACAGTGGAGTTTATGTCAAATTCTGAAAGCTCATGCTAGCAGACACAAAGCACCACAGACAAGGGCATGGAGCATTGAAGGAAAAACCAACTCCAGTCACCCAGCTACAGGGAAGATAACAGTAACACCATCTCAACACTCAGTGACTTCAGCCCCATTTGGTTTCTGAGAACTGCCTGGCACAGAGGGGTCCTTAAGGGATGAAAAGATTTACTTGTTCCTGACCACTGGGAGCCCTCCCTTCACTGCAGCCATTTGCTTCCGTAATCAGCCTGACACACTCCCTTTTCCAGCATCCACTACTATCAGTTGATAGTGACCAAATGGTGTCACCAGCTGTGACCAACCCTGGAGGCCTGTGTTGGCACAGTGGTCTATCACCACCTTGCTGGGAGTTGCCGTCCCTACAACGGCTCTCAGCTGTAACATCTCTGCATCCGGTGTGCTCTCGGATGGACCTCACAATGGAACAGGGTTTATGGGGGAAAGTCCCAGATGACACTCAACATGCCCCACACCAAAGCTTGGAAAAGAAAGAGGTTCTCTCGTGTGTCCAACTAGAAAACCTCAGCTCCTTGGTAAAAACACACCTTCAATTTTCCTCAAGCCTTACCCCGACCACTCTCTGTCCTTTTTCAAATTCTCTAGATGTTCACCTCAAAGATTTACTAAAGGCCAGAGTTAGCCTGTTACCTGTTAACAACAAAATAGACAAAATACATGAAACAATGGTTTTCAAAGTACTTGAGCAGGGGTAGGTATTTAATAATACAGCTAAAACACTGTTTCCCAGCATATGAAAAAAACAGGTTTAGGGGCAGAATCTGTGAGGAATATGTGGGCTTACCTCTGTGGAACTGCAATTTCCGTTGATTTGCTCAAGAGTTAGGGATGGTGATGAGCTGAGCTAGGCATGACCATGGAACCCTCAGACACTCATGGGTACTGGGGTTGGGAACAGCCTGGCTGGTCCAGGCTATAGTACCCCAAGATGTACCCAGGAATAGGGTGTGGGGACTCTATGAGCTGGTGGTAACACCCACCAGCTCATACAAAAGCTGGGATGAAAGGGGCAGACTGCGCTGGGCAAGAGCCTAGCACCCAGAGCATATGTGAGATCTCAGGTCCAGGGGTGGGTCTGCTGGGGAGAACTTGAAAAATGCCCTGGTGGACGAAGCTTCTGCTGGTAAGCATGTGATTCAGGTCTGGGTGTTGGTCAGGCTGGGCAAGGTAGCTCCCTCCATTGGCAAGTGTGTGGGTTGGTTCTGGAGGAAGTTGGACTGGGCAAGACAGCACCAAACACTACCCCACTGGCATGTGCAGGAGCCAAGAGGAAGTCAGGGTCAAGCTGGGGTAGGCTATCATGCCTACTGGTCTGCATGAGCCAGGGATAGGATAAGACTGTGCAGGGTTAGGTTGCAGCACCCAAAAGCGAGAGTTGGGACTGGGAGCGGGTTGGGCAGGCCAGACTGCAGCATCCAATGGCAAAGGCCAAGAAGTGGATGGGTTATACTGAGCTGGGTCAGAGCAACCACCGGGATGTGCAAGAGCTGGGGCTGGAACAGGCTTGGTGAGGAGCTTAAGGTGATGCCTTCTCTGGCTGCGTTGTGGTTCTCACTGGTGAGTGCCAGAGCTGGAATGGGGTGGCAATATGGGACGGACATGACTGCAATGTCCCTTGGCATGGGTGTGGACTGGGTCTGGGGTATGCCAGAGTGGGCTAGACTCCAGCACCTGCTGGTCTCGTAAAAGCCAGGGTGGGTATAGCATAGGCTGGTTGGTCTCTGTACCCACTGAACCATGTGAGAGCTAGGTCTGGGCATGGATCACATGTTGCTGGGCTGTAGCACCCAACAGTAAGAAGTGGAATGGGTGTGGGCCAGTGGGGCAAGGCCTCTGTTCTTTCCAGGACAAGATGTAGACTAAGTCAATCTGGGCCAATGAGATCTGCCACTAGGGAGAAGAGCTTGGGGAACTCCTCTGTCAGCACACAGTCTGCTGCACATACCTGCATGCACAGGAATCAGGACTGGGGGCAGTTACCGGGAGTCACTTTGACTGGGCTGCAGTTCCCACTGGTGTATGTGAGGGCTTAGTGTGTGGTAGGTAGGGTTCGGCTGGGTCGCAGCACCCACTGGCTTGTGTAGGAGACAGGACTGGAGACAGAACAGACTTAGCAACTGCAATCTCCAGTGTGTGTAGGCTGATGTGGGTGATGGACTGAGCCATGATCCCAGACCTGTACTGGCAAGCACACGCAAGAGTCAGGTATGTTATCACCTCAGACGAGGTTTCTTTCAAGATCCCTCAAGTGAACCACTGGACTCAGAACTCCAACCATGGGGAAAACTGCAGGATCTGTGGTCTGGTGTGGAGTGCATGTGTCAGAACTGGGCCTCCTCAGTGGCTTGGATACCCAGAGCAGTGGATGGATACCCAGGTGCATGTGGAGGATATAAAAGTCCACTGGGTCTTGTAGAGCATATTTAGTACCATAGTAGAGGATGGAGGGCCGAACAAACTGGACAACTGTCCCAGCCAAGCGTTGGCAGCAAATATCTGGGTGAATGGAGATTCTAAGGTGGACTATGTCAGCCAACGGATCTTGGGAAGATTTCCTCGTCCTTGGATCAGCGAACATCAACAGCATTTCAGAACTATCAAAACTACTTGAGCATCAAAACCACCCTCAGAGCACGCTCCCCACTGGGGACCCTGGGATGACATTAGGTGGCCACCCCCCATCCCCGGGTATGGAGGTGGCTGAGGCTGGTGTGACTTCCCCTCTTCTCTCCTCCTTCCCCCAGATACAGGAAGAAGAAAAATTTGGAAACAATGGTCTCATCCACTTTCCCCTACTCCTTGACCCTTTCTACCCTAACCAGTGGTCCACACAGGCATGCCTTCTTCTCAACTACGTCAACATCATCAAAAATAAAACTAAATTCACTCACACACACACACACACACCCCCCACATGGTTCCCGGGACTAGTGCAGTATAGCAAACCGATCTTCCATATGAAGTGCTCACATCTCCAATGGGTGCTGGTTTAAGTCCTGGCTGCTCCACTTCTGATCTAATTCCCTGCTGATTGCCTGAGAAAGCAGCAGACCATGGCCTAGGCCTTAGGCCCTGCACTCATATGGGAGACCCAGAAGAAACTCCTAGCTTTGGGTAGGCCTAGCTATAGCCATAGAGGCCATTTGGGGATGAACCAGTAGATGGAAGACTTCTCTCTGTTTCTCTCTCTCTGCTTCTCTTTCAAGTAAAAATAAATCAGTCTTAAAAAACAAACAAAAACCACAGCGCTGGTACAGTGGTGTACCAGGTTAATTCTTGGAGTGCCAGCATCCCATACAGCTGCCAGTTCGTGTCCCAGCTGTGCTTTACTCCTCGTGGCCTGGGAAGTCAGTGGGAGATGGTTCAGGTCCTTGGACCCCTGCACCCATGGGAGACCTGGAAAAAGTTCCTGGTTCCTGGCTTTGGATTGGCTCAGTTCTGCTGTGGCCATTTGGGGAGTGAACCAGCAGACAGAAGATCTCTGTCTCTCTTGTAAAATCTGCCTTACAAATAAAAATGAATCTTTAAACAAAACACTGGTTCCCAAACATGGGAGCGCCGGTGTGGTACCTGATGCCAGCTTCTGGCTCTGCTTCCTGCCCACTGAGATCCTAGGGAGCAGACTGGCCTTGAGTGATCAGGTCCTGTTCCCCACTAGGGAATTCCTGGCTTTGGTCTGCCCACAACTCTGGTCGCTGCAGGCATTTAGGAAGTGAATTAGTGGGTGGGCACTCTCTCGGCCCCTGCCTCTCAAAGCAGACAAACAAAATAAAACTACTGAGATAATCAAGCAAAAAAAAGTACTGTGGTCCCCAAGAAAAAGAGCCACACTGGGGACCCTGCAGGGGCTCAGGGTCGGGGCCTGGCAGCGCTGTGCCAAGGGTGGCGCATTAGGCAGAAGGAGTGTGCTTTTGGGGCTGCTGTGGGACCAGACGCTGGCCTGCACACGCCAGAAGTGCTCCCTCTGGATAAGCACACACAATTACTTTTTAACATGTAATTAAACGTGAAGATTTATAATATAGCACAAGTAAAGCCGATCCCAAAGGGGAGAAGCGGAAGTGCACTGCTGGATAAGCTGCAGACCTGCACTACAAAACCCCAAGTGACCACTCCAGCAGCAAAGAACGACAGCCAGTAAGTCAGAGGAGCTAAAACGAAGCAGAGAACAGCCCAAAGCCGGCAGAAGGCGAGGAAGGGGCAGGGAGGTGAGCACACACAAACAGCAGAGCTGTCAGACGCACACCCAGCCTCACGCAGCAGCAGCAACCATGGTTTGTTTTGTTTTGGTTTGGTTTTTTTTCAGGGGGTGAGGGTGGCAGGGTCAAGTCTAAAAAGTGGGAAACACATTCAGACATAGAAAGGGCAAAGTGGGAGAGAGGGGGCGCTCCTCCCTGAGCCTGGGAAGGGGATGGTTATATGATACCAAACTCCAGGCCCCAGAGAGGGGCAGTCCACTCTGGGGAGGGGTCATTTGATTGACAAGCAGACCGTATTACACAGGAAGGGGGAGGCAGCTTCTGATTCGTGAGTCTAAGTTTGCTGTCTTCCTGTCCCAGTTCTTTCCCTCCTTAGATTTCCACCCCTGCCTTAGGGTAGCTGAGGGATGCAGTCTATTCTGTTTTCTGTAGCCTCTTCTTCCTGACGAGGAGTGTAGGCCTTGCCTGTCTTGGGTTCAGAAATCTCTCCTTATCTAATGGATTCACCAACAAATGACCAGTATCAGTATCTGGAGGGATAATGCCACAACAGATTCTTCAGATCTTAAGGGGTTAAGAGAATATTATGGTTAGTTTTATGTCAATAAATGAACAAAAGAAAATGGATGGAGTCCTTAAAAATGTCAATTACCAAAGCTTGCCTGTGAAACAGAAAATGTAAACTCTAGATCTAGAAGGTCTACAAATACACGAGTATATAAATGAACACATCAGAACCAGTCAGGTTTATCACAGGGATGCCAGGTCAATGTAAAAAGCAGGCTGTGCAACCCTCTTGGCAGACGCAGGAGCAGCGGTCAACATGATGCAATACTAACTCCCAATTCCTGGCCAAACTGCTGGAGGGCACTCTTAAAGGCACTGCTCCCCGCGAGTCCAGCTTCTCCCCCACCAAGTCCGCCCTGGCTCTGCTCTCCAGGGCCTACTCCCAAGATGCCACACAGCACAGAGAGGCTACTTAGGGCCAACCTCTAACACCACCGTTCCCATGTCTGAACACAGACAGCTTTAACTGCATATTTGCCTTCCCACCTGTGGTAATAGGAGTTCATTAACGGGGTACCCCAAAGATTGAGTGAGTTTTTTGCACAAGCCCAGCACTTAGACTAGACTTGGTTTACAGTTAGAACTGAGTGTTCACTGATGTTGTTTCTGGAAAACACCTTGTTTGTGGGGCTCAAGGGCAAGTAGGTCATTAAGTCACAAGATGGTGGCTCAGGAAGAGCGTTAGGTGGGGATCGATGTCACTAGGTTATAGCGACCAAGGGAATAGCCCTGGGTATGAACCAGGGCAGGGATCAAGTTGCCATGTCTGTGCTGGAGAACACTGTGTGCCCCTGGCCTATGGGAGGTGGCTTCCACAGTCATGCTGATGACGACTGGTTCCTAGTTCTCCTCTCCTGGAATTCCTGGCCTGAGGCTGTTCACTGTTCTATTTAAGAGTGTGCGTTTCCCAACGGATGGAATCCCTGCCACGTCTGTTTGTCTCTCACGCACCAGGAGGCTGCATGGCGGGCAGTTGGCTCACCCCTTCCAACAATGGGGTACTAGAGGATGGAATCTGGGGGGAGGGAGCCCTGCACCTCTTCTCTTTTCTCCTGTGCTCCCACTTTTTAGCATAAATAAAGTTGCTTAATGCATAGCTGCAAGGGCACCGATCCCACTGTATGGGCCCCTTTGTGCCTGTGTGTGCAGTATCTACACTGGGCACGCAGGTCTTGATACAGCGCCTGCTGCCCCCAAAGCTCAAAAGTGTGTGTATTTAAATATCTACTTAAAGTATTTAAAGTATGCCATCTGATGCATTCACACAGGACAAGTCCACCAAGCCAGGGAACCAAGCTTCCCTCTCTTCACTGAGAAGTGCAGCCCCTACCAGGCCTGCAGTGCAGAGCTGTCCCTCTGGAGTCTGTTACCCGGCACCCAGGTCCTAGGGTCTGGCAGCTCTAAGAGCAGCCCGAGCCCATGTCAACCTGAGCCTGACATCCCTGGCACGGGAATCCTCCACCTTGTGCCAGTCCTTGTCTGGGCCTCCCTGGAACTCTTCCCTAAGGCCCTAAGGCTGTGTGGATTGAGTAACACACACCCTTTTCTCTGCTCAGCCTGCCAATCAGACTGGTTGCAGCCTGTCCAGAGACCAGGAACACTGCTGGTCCTCCCCACGGCCAGCACCAGGACAGCTGCCTCTCAGGGACCCAGGAAAACTCCTGGAATTCTGACAGGATGGACTGTCTCCGCTGCATAGGAGCTGGCCAAATGCCCACAGGCCAGCCCTGGAGTCCCCACCTGTCCCCTAGAGAGTTAGCTACTCCCTGTAAGCTAATGACTGCCAGAAAACAGGTACTTGCACTCCAGAATTCCCCAAGAGCTTCAATTTCTACTGAAGAGTGAATATTCATGCAATAACACGCCCTAACACAACCACTGTGCGACTCCCACTCCTCGTCCCACACAGCCGGCCTGGTCAGGCCAGGGATGCCACAGCAGGGCTACCTGCTACCTGAAGGCAGGCAGAGCCAGCTCTCACCCTCTCATCTTCTGCCCCCTCCACAACAATTTCACACTTAAAGACACTCTCCCACTGACTTCAATCTAGTGGCTCTCATTCTCCAAGACTCTGGGTCTGGATCCAACAACACTGCCAACTTGGTTTCCCCTCATCACTCACAGAACCCGTCTCCGGTTTTGACTCCAGTGCTAGCTCCAGGGTCACCAGCTGTAAATCTCCGTAGGCTTCTCCCCTGCTCAGGTAGCGAGTGAGCTGGGGCTGGCAGCACTGGCAGCAGCATCCACAGCTGTACCCTGCTGCTGCAAGGGTCATCCCCCCACAGGCCAGCAGTGTACTTCCTACTGCTCACACCCAATACTGCACAGCTTCCAGGCAGCAGACCAGAGCCTCACACAGACTGAGTCAGGAAACAAACTCTTTCTTGCTCCTGAAAGTACTGGGACAGCAGCAAGACGCACAGGTTTGAATCCTGGGAATCTGACCTACCTGTAAATCTGTGTTGGCTGCGAATTTCTGTCCGATGAGCGCCGCGTTCCCTCCGACGTAGTGCTGTAAGTCAGGGCACAGTCAGCATTCAGCACATCTGTTATTCTTGTTTAATTTTCAATCTAAATATTTATAGTTCCTTTCCACTGCAAAATGCGTTGAAGTGACTTTACAAGGGACATGGAGATAAGGCAGGGAGAGTGAGTGCTCAGGAGTGGACAGGCTAACTGGTCCCTCGCTGGGGATGGACCTGGACTCTGGGTGTGGCTGGAGGGCTCCTTAGCACAGCACACTGCAACCCCAGAGGCGCTCTCTCTCCCACTCCTCCCAAGGACATTCAACAGATGTTAAAATGAACTCAAGTCTCACTCCTGGGTGAGGAACCCATACTTTCCTTTCCCCCTCCACCTCCATCTCCGGCTCTTCCCTTCCTCACTCTACCGGTACACCTTCCTCCAGCCAGTTTCCTGCCTTAGGATCTCCTTCTCACAGCAGGGAAATCCCAGATGGTGTTTTCAGAGTTGGCTCCTGGGTAGCTGGCTGTTTCCCTTCCCCTAACAGTAACTTAGTCCCCACAGTCACATTCCCAGACGGGACTAGAGACCTGTTTCCCAAGTCTGAAACCTCAGCATGTCCCTCCCACAGTCCTCATCTACATGGCCTCTGCTAACTGGGTGCAAGGCTAGCCCTGTCCCACTCAACAAATAAATGCAGGGCTGGTGCCAAGGCATAGCAGGTAGGGCCACTGCCTGTGGCACTGGCATCCTGTACAGGCACTGGTTCAAGTCCCAGCTGCTTCACTTCTGATGTGCTGGGAGAAACAGCAGCAGATGGCCCAAGTGCTTGGGCCCCTGCACCCACGGAAGAAGCTCCTGCCTCCTGGCTTCAGTCCGGCACAGCCCTGGCCATGGCAGCCACTGAGGACTGAACCAGTGGATGGAAGCTCTCTGTCTTTCCTTCCCTCTCTAACTCTGCCTTCTAAAAGAATAAATCATAGCGAGAAAAAAAAGTAAATGCTCTAAAAATGCTGTCTGTCAAATTTAGAGAAAGAAAAATCCATTGGCAAATGGGTCTCCCTGGAGATTTTCAAAAGGAATGGCCCTGGGCCCGGCACCGTGGCCTAACGGCTAAAATCTTTGCCTTGAACGCGCCAGGATCCCATATGGGCGCCGGTTCTAATCCCCGCAGCTCCACTTCCCATCCAGCTCCCTGCTTGTGGCCTGGGAAAGCAGTCGAGGACAGCCCAAAGCTTTGGGACCCTGCACCCGTGTGGGAGACCCGGAAGGAAGTTCCTGGCTCCTGGCTCCGGATCGGCACAGCACCGGCCGTTGCGCTCACTTGGGGAGTGAATCATCGGACGGAAGATCTTCCTCTCTGTCTCTCCTCCTCTATATATCTTCGTAATAAAAATAAATAAATCTTTAAAAAAAAAAAAAGGAATGGCCCTAACACTGGACAGTATTTTCCCTTCAGCCCAGCTCTCTCAGCTAACACAAGGTGATATTACAAGTGGCCACAGGTGCATCCATTGGCCTTGGGAAGTGGGTCACAGAAGGAGGCTACTGCTCTGGTTTTGAAGCTGAGATGCCTACTCAGTAGTCCTGCCCAGGCTCCCACCAGCCGGGCACTGCACCATGCAGGGGCACTGATCAAGCCACCCCTGGACCCTGGCTGCCCCTTGCTCTTCCTCCAGGCTGTGTGACTGTGATCCACTTTTGAATTAAAAAAGACAGTGCTTTACACAACTAAGGTTTTTTGTTTTTTTAAAGGTTCATTTTATATTTTTATTGGAAAGGCAGATCAGATTCATGGAGAGCAGAGAAAAAGATCTTCCATCGCTGATTCTATCGTCATTGGCACAATGGTCAGAGCTGAGCTGAAGGCAGCCAAAGCCAGGAGCCAGGAGCTCTTCTTGGTCTCCTAAGCAGGTGCAGGGTCCCAAAGCTTTGGGCCGTCCTCAACTGCTTTCCCAGGCCATAGGCAGGGAGCTGGCTGGGAAGTGGGACAGCCGGGACACAAACTGGCACCCATATGGGATCCTAGTGCATGCAAGGTGAGGATTTATCCACTAGGCTATCATGCCAGGCCCCAAAACCTGGCCTTTTAACACACTGGCTTTAACTACTGTCTTATTTCACCAACAACTAAGAGAATTCACTCCATGGAATTTCTAGATGCTGGTTACTAATTGCTGAGAGTATTCCTGCCCTCTATTTTAAGGAACCAAAGGGCACCAAACTCAAACAGCAAACACGGTAGGTTTCACAGGGTTGGGAAACCTTGGACCCCCAGGAAGAAAATTTCAGTTTCAGTGGAATCTTTCTCACTGTGAAACCAAAGGCAGGACAGCAACAGGGCAGAAGGCATGCCGCCGTTTGGGTGGGGTGACGGCCGGTGGCAGTTCAGACCCACCCAGATCCTCCTCGGGGAGCTGCCCCCCATAGCTGTCCACAGGACCAGAAAGGAAACCAGCAGCTTGCTGTCTGCTTTTAGCAGCCAGCTGGCTGAGGGCTGTGCCCACTCCTGCCATTCCAGTGGGCACCTCCAAGGGATGAAAACTGGGAACACCATCCGAGTAAAGTGGCCACAAAGGTCTGTCTGAAAGGTATCAGTTAAAGACAGCGAAGCGTGTCCTTGGTCAGCGGGATGCCTGACCAAGTGACCAACACTCGGCTCCACAGGCCTGATGGGCTGAGCTGGGGAGGGCCGCGTGTATGACGACCTGGTGACCAGGATGTCTCGGCTCCCTTCCATCTCAGGATGGCCTAGCTCGGGCACCTGAGGCTCTCAGGCCAGCTGCATCAGCCGGAACACTTGCTGGGATCTACAGACTCAGAACTCCAGGTCAGTGGCCCCTCCACAGATCACCTGTGGCTGCTCAGCTCTTGCAACTACCAAAGTCACCTGCATCTTTCAGCATACTGTGGCTCTGTCCCCTCCTCTTCCCCACCCAGCATACACAGGCAATGCCTGTGCAGGTCTGGCACAGCTGGGGAGCAAGAGGGTACATTCAGGGAGTTCTAGCTAGACAGGCTGCCGGCACCTCATCACCGCGCAGCTCACAGCTCTCACAGTGAGGAAGCCTGCTCCACATGAGCAAGGGCCCGCCTGCCCCCTCCCGTGCCAGGGGAAGGCCCGGCCATACTCAGAATGTTGGTGGTCACAGCCACAAGCATGCCCTCCCCATCAGTGAGGAATTTCAGTAAACCGGCTCCATTAAAGCTGCTTAGAAACAGCAGAGTTAGCAAAAGACTGGTTATTGCGCTGTACAAAGAGGAAAAGACCCTGTAGAACTGGATTCCCAGTGGCTACCATTTTGAGGCTTGGTACACCGCTTCCCCCAACTCTGGATGTGCCCCGGGGGAGGCTAACAGACCTGAGCGTCAGGGAGCTCCGAGGCAACCTGGGCGATGTCCCGAAAGGCCTCCTGGTTGCTGAAGAAGCGCTCGGCAGCTGCTCCCTTCCCCATGAAGTGAGCGAAGGCTTCCTCCAGATCATTCCTTGAATGCAAGACAGCGTGATCTCTGCCATGCCCAGGACTCAGACCAAGGGCCTGCAGCAGCTTCACCCCCGAGAGCACCACGTCGACGCATGCGTTGACCCTGGAAGGGAGGAGAACGAGACCTGCGACAGCGGTAGGGGCCCTGGGTGCGTCCACGTCTGATGGCTGGAAGACACCACAGAGAACCGAATGCAACTGGACAGCCAGTGGCACACACACGAGGAGACTCCTGGGCGGCTGGGCGAAGACTCCATTCGACAGTCACCCAAGGTTCACGCTAGCCGCAGGGTCAGGAGACAGGGGCTTCGCATTCCGAGTGAAACTGTGCTGACAAGAGGCAGATTTCTTTCTGAGAAAATGCCGGCAGAGTCCAACTGCCTGGATTCACACTGGCTGGCTGACTTGCTAGAGTCACTTTGTGTTCTCTGCCTCAGCTACCTCATCTGTAAAATGGCAACAACAGGCATGTAACTAACTCATCAAGAAAGAAGGATTCCACCTGCCAGTTCACTCCCCAAATGGCCCCCAACTGCTAGACCTGGGCTGGGAGCCAGGTGTTTCCGCTGAGGCTCCACATGGGTGCAGGGAGTCAAGGTCTTGGGCCATCTTCTACTGCTTTCCCAGGGGCACTGGCAGGGAGCTGGATGGGAAGTGGGGCAGCTGCGAGATGAGCCAGGGCCCATATGAGATGGTGGTGCCCACACTGCACTTGGTGCTTTCTTAGCGGTCAGGGAGATACAAGCAAAAATCACATTGAAGTACCACCTAACTCCAGTGGGACTGGCCTACATTCAGAACTCAGCTAACAAAGCTGCTGGTGTGGACGTGAGGAGAAAGGTAGCCTCCTTCACTGCTGGTGGGAGTGTAGGCTAGTATAACCATGATGTAAGTTAGTATGAAGAGTGCTAAGAGAATTGAAAACAGACCTGCCGTAAGACCCAGCCACCCCACTTCTGGGAATATATCGAAATGAAATCAGATCGGCTTATGACAAAGGGATCTGTAATCCTGTATTTGCAGCAGCACAATCTACAATAGTGAAGACATGGAAACAATCCAGATGTGTGTCCAAAGAAGAGTGGTTAAAGAAACTGTGGTACATCTACTCCATGGAATACTACTCAGCCGTTAAACAACTGAAATTCCACCATTTACAACCAGGTGGTCCCAGCTAGAGATCATTATGCTCAGTGAAATAAGTCAATCCCAAAAGGATAAACAGCAAATGTTCTAAGGCAACATTTACGCAAATATAATAACAATAGTTTTTTCAATACTGTTTTTGCTGCATCTCAGGGGATTTTTTTTTTATTTTTCACTTCTTTAAAAGTTTATTTTCTCTTACTAAATTCTTCACTGACTCATAGGTCACACAGTAGCATCGTTTTCTCCAAGAAAGTTCTTTATGTTTTGTTTTGTTTTTTTTTTTCATTCAGCAGTGTTATTTCACTTCATGTTGCTGATTTTATTTTATGGCATTTCACTTAAGGGGCTGGCTTGTAACTGTGTAATAGGGACTATCATATCCAGATGTGAAGATACAATGCAATATGCATTTCTATTTCCAGATCAAAAATAGACTCAATAAAGCTGTTAAATATATTTTGGCAATAGGATGCTGGATTCTCAGCTACTGTCCATACCTGTAATGTCAGGGTACACTTAAAAAACAGAATGATGGACTTATGACTGCTTATAAAGGACTATGCTATTGGGCCCGGCGGCGTGGTCTAGCGGCTAAAGTCCTCGCCTTGAAAGCCCCGGGATCCCATATGGGCGCCGGTTCTAATCCCCGCAGCTCCACTTCCCATCCAGCTCCCTGCTTGTGGCCTGGGAAAGCAGTTGAGGACGGCCCAATGCTTTGGGACACTGCACCCGCGTGGGAGACCCGGAAGAGGTTCCAGGTTCCCGGCATCGGATCGGCGCGCATCGGCCCGTTGCAGCTCACTTGGGGAGTGAATCAACGGACGGAAGATCTTCCTCTCTGTCTCTCCTCCTCTGTGTATATCTGGCTGTAATAAAATGAATAAATCTTTAAAAAAAAAAAAAAAAAAAAGGACTATGCTATTGTAATAATACAGGGAAAATGGGGGGGAGGGATTTGGGGAAAGGGTTAGGGAAATCCTAGAGCGCCTATGGAATTATATCACAAAATTAAAAAAAAAAAAAGAGATTTAGGGCCCAGCATGGTGGCCTAGCAGCTAAAGTTCTCACCTTGAACGTGCCAGGATCCCATATGGGCACCAGCTCTAATCCCGACAGCCCTGCTTCCCAACCAGCTCCATGCTTGTGGCCTGGGAAAGCAGTCGAGGATGGCTCAAAGCCTTGGTGGGAGACCTGGAAGAGCTCCTGGCTCCTGATCAGCACCACTCCAGCCGCAGTGGTCACCTGAATCATCGGACAGAAGATCTTCCTCTGTTTCTCCTTCTCTCTATATATATCTGACTTAACAATAAAAATATATAAATGTTACAAAACAGATTTATTTTTATTGGAAAGTCAGATTTATAGAGAGGGGAGAGAAAGATTCGCCATCGCTGCGTCTCCTGCCAAGTGGCCACAACAGCCAGAGCTAAGCAGATCCAAAGCCAGGAGCCAGGGGCTTCTTCTGGGTGGGTCTGCCATGCAGGTGCAGGGTTCCAAGGCTTTGGGCCATAAGCAGGGAGCTAGGCGGGAAGTGGAGCAGCTGGGACATAAACAACACCCATATGGGTTCCCAGAGCATTGCAGGGTGATGATTTAGACAGTGAGCCATTGTGCCTGGCCTAGCACCTGCTGGTTTACAAGAACTAGGGCTGGTGATGCCTGGACCACATAACTCACCTAACAGGAACCAACCCGACACATGTGGAGGTTGGGTCGGCTAGGTCACAACAGAGGCTGGCATGCACAAAAACGTGCTAGGGGGCGGGCCCGGATGGGGTTACTGGGGGTCACCCTGGCTACACTGTGGCACCCGCTGATATGCCTGAGGACTGGGTCTGTGCCAGGCTGGCTAGGCTGGCCCACAGCACTGGTTGGGTTACGTGAGATCTGGGGCTAGGGTAGAACTGACCAGGCAGCTGCATGCACCAATGCATATGTTGGCTGGTGCAGGTGATGGACCAAACTTGACGCTGGCTAAAGCACTGGCTAAAGCACACAAAAGTCTGAGGATCACCCCAGGTAAGGTTTATTGGGGTACCCTCAACCACTGGACCCTAGACCACTGGACTGAGACCCTGGCCATAGGGAAAAATCACAGGATGTGTGGTCCAATCTTGGAAAGCATGTAACATGACTGGGCCTCCTCAATGGCTGATGTCTGTAGAGTGGAGTGCATGGCCAGAGGCACACGGGAGACAGGATGGCCATCTAGGCCCGCAGGGGACGTCAAGATGGAGCAGAGCAGGTTGGACAGCTCTCTTGGCCAAGCATGTTCCTGGGTCTGTGGGTGCACTAAGACGGACTTTGTCAACCAACAGACCTTGGAAAGATCTTCTTTCTCTTTTCTTTTCTTTTCTTAGATTTATTTATTTTTATCGCAAACTCAGATATACAGAGAGGAGGAGAGACAGAGAGGAAGATCTTCCGTCCGATGATTCACTCCCCAAGTAACCACAACAGCTGGTGTGCCAATCCTAAGCCAGGAGCCAGGAACCTCTTCCAGGTCTCCCACACGGGTGCAGGGCCCCAAGGCTTTGGGCCTTCCCCGACTGCTTTCCCAGGCTATAAGCAGGGAGCTGGATGGGAAGTGGAGCTGCCGGGATTAGAACCGGCGCCCATATGGGATCCTCGCACATTCAACGCGAGGATTTTAGCCACTAGGCCACGGCGCTGGGCCCGGAAAGATTTTTCTTAACCCTGGAGCAATGAATCGATGGCATCTCAGAACTATCAAAACCACTCCAGTAACTCCCTTAGAACATTCTTCCCCACAGCTGGTCTCCTCATCAAAGAATCACCCCCACCCCCAGAGCTTCGTGCAGACTCACAGGAAGGAGTGGTCCCGCCCCTTTCCTCCCTGCAGACATAGGAGAAAAAACTAACTGAAACGTTTGTCCACCCACCTCGGCCCTCCCCACCCTAGTCAGGCCCACATGGGCATGCATCCTTCTCAGCTATGTGAACAATATTAAAAATAACATTAAACAATTTTAAAGTCATTGCACACAGTCACCACTCACCCACACACACGCGTGTTCCTTCAGACTTGGCTCCCACTTTCAAACTCTCATTATTTATACAAACATCCCAATGTTATAAAAAAAAAATCACAACCCTGCAATAGTTTAGCATTTTGTATGTGGGACACTCCTCCTGTAGGTACCTCCACATGTGTAACACTGTAACCAGAGCAAGGATCCCTCCTTGTCTAACATGTGGGCAAGATCATCACTCACTGTGTTTTTTAATCAGGAGGAAACAGGGGGAGGGACAGTCAGATGTGGGAGACAGCAGGATGTGCAGGTGGCAGGCAGGAGGGATGCCATACTCCTCTGAGACCTATGGGGCGAATACGGACAAATCATCTGGAGAAGAGGGGAGGCAACAGGTTCTTGAAGCTGGAACAAGAGGCGAGAGGGGTGGGCACTGGGCCCCAGGCTGGAGGACCAGACCTGGACAGCCTGCTTCTTGCCCCTGCCACTGCTTTGTCCTCTGCAACACGCCTGGGAGGTGCTTCTCAGCTTCCAGCTGTCTCTCAGAGGGCACAGGGGCCAATGGTAGTCCCTGCGACAGACAGACCTGCAGAGACATCAATGTGCTGACCCAGGGGAGGCTCTGGACAGCAGGGCACTAGTGACTGAAGCACCCACGCTAGGCAGCCGTCCTCAGACCTCCACAGCCTGCACGACACCTTAGAGATCAGCTCTGTCAGCTGAGAAAAGCAGGACTAAGGCTTAACATCCCACACAACAAAGACAGAGGAGCCTCAATTCACACCCAGACCTGATGCTGGTGGCCATAGCACCACAGGGGAGCGCCCGGGGGTGGACACAGCGGGAGCACTGAGTGTACTGGGAAAAGAAAGGGTGTCAGATCTGAGGACAGCACCGGCTGTCACTCAACGAGCAGTGGGTGAGTAACGGGAGAACCCCATGTCCTAACAGGTGTGGGGATGGGGCTCAGCCGGCCACGTGGTTTCAAATCCCTCCTTCCATTCACCAGCCTCACCAATTCTCCCTGCTCTCCTCCCAGGCGTCGATTGTCAGCAGCTGGTGAGATCAGCTCCTAATCCTTTGAAATACAGCCTGGCTTCCTCCACAGCTTGCTTTTCTAGATGTTCTTGGCATGAAGAGGAACCCAGGCTTCAGCTGTACCACCTGCACCACTCCATGAGGACTGGATGGCAACACTGTATCTGTCCCCCCAAGGCTACTTTAAGTGAACTACCCCAAAGCTACCCCCTGCATCTAACCCACCTCACCCTGTACCACCACTGTCAAACAAACAACAGCCTCTCCACCAGCGTCCGGCTCTCAAAACATTCCTCCCTGAGACACATCACACTAAGCTTGGAGTGAGTGTGTGAGACAAAGAGGAAGAATGAATGAATAGGGTGTGAAAAGGGGAAGGCAATGAGAGCCGGTATGCAAACTCCTAATTATGACACCCCAAAAGAGATTCTTCCATCCATGTGTATCTTCATTTACAGGCTAAACATCTTTTTGCATAAATGTTAAATCTACCCATCCCCCCAAATGTGAAGCAAAACAGGTTGGAGCCACGGCTCAGAACCTGCCCTTCACCTTCTCCCCACTTGTCCTCAGCACAGAACTTGGCCTGGCTCACCCATTCAGAACACTTCTGGCTTTCCTGAACATGACATGGACAGAAAGGCGCTTCCAGTCTGGCCCCATCCCTGTGTGCACCTCACCTTTCTCTGCTCCAGGTTCCTCACTCTGTTCCCAAACAGTCCACTTGTCACTTCCTGGATCTGGCCCTTGCTGTGGTGGGCCTGTCCCTTCTGTCTGGCGGTCTCGCGTTGCTTCCCACCCTCACTGACTTTTAACCTCCCCTCCTTGTTCTGGGGGATCCAAGGCTGCCTCTGACTGTAACCAACCTGCTGGCGCCTGCAGCTCTGCCATTTACTGCCAGCAGCTGGCAGGGACAGTTCACTTGCACCACCCCACCCCCCAGTCAGTCCACTTCCCTTCCTCTGAAATCCAGCTTGGCTTCCTCCGCCACTTGCTCTTTTCTAAACGCCTCTTCAAGTGGCAACCATATGGCACGCTGAGGGTGTGCCCATGCAAGCCACAGCCACAGCGCCACGTCCCACCCTGCATCTTCTTTTTCCAAAGTGGCAGATAACTTCTCCCCAGCTACTCCCCTTAAACCAGTGTCTCTGGGAGAATGGACCCCATGTGCTCCTAGCAGGGACTGTGCCTGATCCTATGCTCAGCCATCGTTGTGTTGTCAGAAAAACAAAGAGCAGACGGTCGGCCTGCTCCACCCAGGTACCGTCCACTGCCCTACAACCCCAGCAGAGGGTCGGCCTGCTCCACCCGGGCACTGTCCACTGCCCTACAACCCCAGCAGAGGGTCGGCCTGCTCCACCCAGGTACTGTCCACTGCCCTACAACCCCAGCAGAGGGTCGGCCTGCTCCACCCAGGTACTGTCCACTGCCCTACAACCCCAGCAGAGGGTCGGCCTGCTCCACCCAGGTACTGTCCACTGCCCTGCGAGGATCACAGGCCAGACTGCCTGGCTGGGCCCCAGCAAATCTCACATTCCAACATGTCCATCAAATGGTTGTTGTTCCACTCAAGAGTGATTGGGATGAAGCAAAAGTAAATAGGGCTCCAGCCCTCTGATCACCACCCTAGGGGGACATTAGGGGTTTTCCTTCGAGACAGCAGGTTCTCCCATTATTACCAAGCTTTCTCATGCTTGTCACAGACAGTCTCACACAAACCCACTGGGGTGAAATCTCTCACCCCCAAAATGTCTGTAATGTGTACATGGTGCTAATGCAGGGCTAGGGACAGAGCCCCAAGCCAGCAGAAACAGGGCAACTGGGAGGCAGCCACGGACATTCTGTTCCTGGACATGCTAACTTCCCACAGCCTCCAAAGCTGGCCACCAGCACAGCGAACACATCTGTTCCCTAGGGGAGAGGCAGGGACCCCCAAACCACGCAGCTGAGGAGGATATGCTGAACGCACGACGTGGGGGGCCTGTTCCTTCTGCCTGGAAGAAGGGGCTGACACCGCAGAAAGCAACAAGACAAACAGCAGTGTACATGGCATCGCCCCAGGTGGGCAAATGGGAAGCTGGACGTCAGCCACCCTTTGTCCCAGCACCCGCAAAGGAGGTTACTGAGACAACGGGCGAGAGGGACGTCCTGGGAGCCTCACATGGGCAAGGTCAAGTCCCAGGAGAGTGGTAGGGGTCACAGCAGGCAGAGTCTCCTCTCCCAGTCCTAACCAGCACAAGGCCGGGGCGACCGGGTGCGCACCCACGGGGAGAAGGGAGGGGTCAGCAGTGCACGGAGTCCCGCGCCGTGCCCTGGGCAGGGCTGGAGTGACCGAGGGGCCAGCAGCCAACGGAGCCCCGCGCCGTGTCCAAGGCAGGGTGACCGGGGTCAGCCCACGGAGCCCCGCGTCGTGTCCAGGGCATGGTGACCGGGTCAGCCCACGGAGCCCCGCGCCGTGACCAGGGCTGGAGTGACCGAGGGGCCAGCAGCCCACGGAGCCCCGCGTCGTGTCCAGGGCACGGTGACCGGGTCAGCCCACGGAGCCCCGCGCCCCACGCCGCCTCGCGGGGACGCCGGGAAGGCCTTCTCCGCGCCCGCTGCCCCGAGCGGCCCGGGCACTCACCCCACGGCCACGCGGCGCCAGCGCCGGGCCGGCTGCACGATGAGCGCGTCCCAGGCGGCTGCCAGCCGGCTCTCGGGGGAGGCGGGCGCCGGCGCCGGACCCAGCCGCAGCGAGCTCCAGAGCGAGCGCAGCGCCGACGCCGGCAGCTCAGGCTCCAGCAGGAACACGCAGCCCACCACCAGCGCCAGGAAGCCCGCGTAAGCCGAGCCGCGCCACAGCGCCATGGGGGCCGCCACGTTCCGGCCTCACGCCTCTTCCGGACTCCACACGGCCACCGTCGACACGTGCGCACGTCACACCAGCGCGCCACGGCCCCGGAGGGGAGGACGAAGTCGGGGTGGGGCCGAGCTGGTCACGTGGGGGGTGGGCAGAGACTGGGGCGGGCTCCTGGGGGCGGATCTCCCGCGAGCGGGGCGGGGCTCCCGTGGGCGGGGCGGGGCTCCAGTGGGCGGGACGGGGCTCCTTGGGGGCGGGGCTGTGCGGGGCACGATTAGCGAGGCGTGGTCGTTGGAGCTTTTGCACAAAGGCGGGTGCGGTGCCGGCACTGGACTGCAGTGTTTCCTCAGAGAAGGTCGCGCCCCGCCCTGGCTTTTATCTGTTGCCTATTCCAGCCCGTTAAAGGGAGTGGATGGGGAAGTGGAGCAGTCAGACCCGAACCGACTCCCAAATGGGATGCCACTGCTGGAGGGTAGAGGATTAACAGGGCTACTCCACCAGCCATTTCTCTGCTTGGACACAGCCTGCCAACGGGGCCTCAGGGCCTCACTGGCCAGCCGCTGCAAGCTCTCTCCCACCTCCTGAGCCAGTGTCTCATGGGCTGGTAGCTTTTCAGTACCACTGAATTTGCTCAGGGTACTCGCATCCTGTATGGATATGAGTTAGCCCTAGTCAGTGACTGGCCTAGTGCTGGGTACTTAGCAAGTAAATCATTGAGCAAAAGCGTGATGACTGCTCTGCCAGCTGCATTACAGAGGCTTCAGAGATGAGGGCCAGAGCTGGGGAAGGCCAGCTCCCCTCAGTGGAGGGGGGAAGACAGGTACTAAGTGAATCTGGGATCTCCAAGCACACACTACTGTCTTGTTTTCAGGTCAAGCTACTGTCTTGTTTTCAAGCTTGCTGCTTCTCTGGCACACTACAGGCCCCGGGCTATGGTGGCCTGAATGGGCAGCCAACATCCCAGTGGTCAGCTCTCCGGGCCAGCGGCCCTCTGAGGGTCACTGGCGCTCAATAGCAGTGACAGGTTCTGCAGGGTCCCAGTCACATCTGCCCACACTGTCACATCTGTCCCCAACCATTCCTACTTTTTTTTTTAAGATTTATTTTTATTGGAGATTTATGGAGAGGAGAGACAGAAATTTCTTATATCCACTGGTTCACTCCCCAAGTGACCACAATGGCCAGAGCTGAGCTGATCCGAAGCCAGGAGCCAGGAGCTTCTTCCGGGTCTCCCTTGTGGGTTCAGGGTCTCAAGGCTTTGGGCCGTCCTCTACTGCTTTCCCAGGCCAAAGCAGGGACCTTGATGGGAAGTGGAGCAACTGGAATTAGAACCAGCGCCCATGTGGGACCCTGGGACATGGATGGGGAGGATTCGCCAGTTGAGCTATCATACTGGGCATCTGTGCCTAATAGTATTTCTAAATCATTCTTTTTTTGTTTTTCAGTCAAACGTTAGTTTTTTTTTAATTTCTTTGAGTTTTTTTTTTTTTTTATTTCATTTTATGACACAGTTCCATAGGATCTGGGATTCCCCCAAGCCCTTCCCCCATACTGATTTCCTCCACATTATTACAGCAGTACAGTTCATAACCAGTAAATTCCATAATTGCGGGCATGGACCATGCACAGAGTCCTGCCTCTTATTGTCCAGATAAATTCAACAGTTTCATTGGGAGACCATCCTTAATCTGAAAGCAGAGCTGGCAGAATGTCATCCCCTCCAATGAAAAACCACAACAAAAATTCAGCAACAGGAAGAAACATGGAAGTTTATAACATCATGAAGTCAATTGATATGGCACTGAGTGACCGATGTGTTAGAAAATGCAAGTTCTTAACCACATTCTGTAACTACTTCATTAACATCTCAATTTTTGTTTATACATAACCAACTGTACTAGCAAACTCGCGCAAGAATCAGGTCTGGGATCATCTCAGATGAAGTTTCTTTGGAGATCCCTCCAACTGGACTGCTGATCTTAGAACCTCAACCATGAAGAGACTGTCAGCCAACGGATTCTGAATAGGGTTCATTGCGATTGGAACTGAGAGATTGGCAGCAATCCAGAACTGATGAACTATCAAAACTGTATGAGCAGGACCCTCAGAGCGCGCCTCCCGTTGGGGATCTGGGATGGGTGGGAGGTTGGGTGGGGCTTTTCCCTTTGTTTTTTTCCCTGACCCCAGATACAGGGTAAAATGATATTGATGTGGAAACAATGGTATTACCCACTTTCACCCTGTAGCCCTTGACCCTTTGTTCCCTAATCAACTAAGTAAGATTATTAAAAAATAATTTAAAAAAATAAAAAATATACATAACTGACTGCTTTAAACCTTAAAGTGGGAAATAGAAGACCTTGAAAAATGGAGAACTTTATCATGTTCCTGGATTGGCAGGATCAACATTGTCAAAATGACCATATTACCAAAGCAATATACAGATTCAATGCAATCCCAATCAAAATCCCAACAACATACTTCTGAGAAATAGAAAAGATGATACAAAAGTTCATCTGGGCCCGGCGGCGTGGCCTAGCGGCTAAAGTCCTCACCTTGAATGCGCCGGGATCCCATATGGGCGCCGGTTCTAATCCCGGCAGCTCCACTTCCCATCCAGCTCCCTGCTTGTAGCCTGGGAAAGCAGTCGAGGACGGCCCAATGCTTTGAGACCCTGCACCCGCGTGGGAGACCTGGAGGAGGTTCCTGGTTCCCGGCTTCGGGTCGGCGCACATCGGCCCGTTGCGGCTCACTTGGGGAGTGAACCATTGGACGGAAGATCTTCCTCTCTGTCTCTCCTCCTCTCTGTATATCTGGCTGTAATAAAATGAATAAATCTTTAAAACAAAAAAACAAAACAAAACAAAAAAACCAAAAGTTCATCTGCAGTCACAAAAGACCACAAATAGCCAAAGCTATCCTGAGAAATAGAAATCAAGCTGGAGAAATCACAATTCCAGACCTCAAGACATAACTACAGAGCAGTGGTTATCAAAACAGTCTGGTACTGGTACAGAAACAGAGAAGATCAGTGAAACAGAATAGAAACACCAGAAGGGAGCCCACACATGTAACTAATCTTTGACAAGAAAACTGAAAACAATCCAAGCAAAAATCCTGGTCTCTTCAACAAAAGCTGTTGGGACAACTGGATAGCAGCTTGCAGAATTAAGAAGCAAGACCCAGTGGGTGCCAGGCTGGGTCCATCTCCATGCTCAGCCCTGATTCTAGCCACCACGTACACACGATGAGTTGTCCCCGGGCCTGCCTGAGCTCCAGAGGCTGCTCCCTTCATGGTGAATACACTAAAGTGGGAAGTCTAGAGAACAAGGTGGGTTTGTGCCCCACCTGCCACCATCATTGTGTGGTGGATGGGATTTGGGAGAGAGCAAGCTTGGTGTCTGAGGGGTTAAAACTTCCAGCAGTCTACTGGCTGCTGGTGGGTGCCAAGCCAGGCCCGTCTCCATGCTCGGAGCCCTGATTCCAGCCACCGCATACACATGATGAGCTGTCCCCGGGCCTGCCTGAGCTCCAGATGCTGCTCCCTTCATGGTGAGTACACTGAAGGGGGAAGTCTGGAGAACAGGGCGGGCCCAGGTCCCACCCACCACTATCATTGCGCAGTGGATGGGATTGGGGGCTTTGAATTGCGGCTTAGGTAGCTCCATGTTAAGCCCACTATGCTTCTGGGATGTCAATGAATCCTAAAGACTCCCAACAATACAATAACTTTTCCTTTGAAGGTAAGCAAAGGTAATGAGACCTGGTAGGTTTGAGGAGAGGGACCAGATGATCTTTATGAATAAGTCTGATATACCAACCTCTTATCAATCCTGTGTGGAACTTGTAATCACTGAACAAAGCTAACCACCAAACACCAGTCCATGCAAAAGCTAAGGCTCAGGGCTTGTCTAGCTGGATCATATTCCATTACCTGACATGATGATGGATCAGGAGATGGGTCTCGTTAGGCAGGGACATGACATTAACTAGCACATGAGAGAACCATATCCAGGGGTAGATTCTGTAGGGGTTGTGTGGACCAAACCCTGTGGAAATACTAGCCCCACTGGTTAGCTCAAGAGTTACGGTGGTGAAGGACTAAGCTAGGTGTGACCAAGGAGCCTGCCATCACTCACAGGTAAAGGAACTGATAACACTCTGGACTGGTCAATGCAGCAGCACCTGAATATGCATCCTGAATAGGGTGTGGGGTGGGCCGGCTGCAACATTCACCAGCTCTTACAAGGCCAAATGGAAGGCAAGACTATGCTGGACACTGGCCTAAAACCCACTGGCATGTATGAGAACTGAGTCTGGGAGTGGGTTAAGTGGAGGAACTTGGGAAACTCCCCTGGCGGGTCATAGCTCCTGTTGGTGAACATGTGGTCCAGACCTGGGGGTCGGACAAGCTGGGCAAAGTAGCTCCAATGGCTGGGTAATGTGTCAATTGGTAATGGAACGGTGTGGACCAGGCAGGACTGAGCAAACCTTAGCCCACAAGCGAAATTACAAATCAGGATGGAGCACAGGTCATGCCGAACTAGGCTCTTACACCTACTGGTCTGTGTGAGCCAGGGACGCTAAGCCACAGCATCTAAGGCAGGGAACAGGTCAGGTGAGGGGCTGTGCCAAGCTGAGTCAGAGCAACCACCGGCATGTGCAGTATGGCTGGGAACAGGCCTGGTTGGGGAGCCAAGGGCACACTCTAGCTGGGTTGAGGTTCCCTCCAAGGGACACGTGTGCTGGAATGGGGACTGCGTTCTGATCAGGATATGGTTGTAGTCTCACTTAGCACAATGTGGACTGGGACTGAACGCACCAAGCTGGGCTAGACCCCAACACCGTCTGGTGTTCTGGAGGACCAGGGTAGCTGTGGGATGGACTAGGCAAGGTCTTAGCCCCTACTGAGCCATGTGTGAGCTGTATGTGGGTATGGACAAGCCGTGGCTAGGCTGAAACATCCAACAGCAAGAACCAGATTGGGTTGAAGGCCAGTCAGGAAAAGTCACTGTTCCTGCTAGGACAGGAGGTGAACTGAGTAGGGCTGGCACATGGTCTCCCTGGTATGCGCGAAATCTGGCACTGGGAAAGGTCCTGATGGAGGAGCCTGGGCAACTCCTCTGGCAGGACACAGACCCTGGAGGTAAGCACATGAGGCATGATAGGAAACAGCCCAGAACAGACCATGGACAGTTTCCCATTGGCATATATTTGGCATGGGTCGGGGGCAGACCAGGCTGAACCAGTTCACATCATCCACTGGTGAATCTGAGCACCAGAACAGAGTGTGGGTCGAGCCAGGTATGGTTGTGACAAAAACCAGTGTACATTATGGAATGCCAAGGTGAGGTAACCTGTAC
The DNA here is from genome assembly GCF_030435755.1 of Ochotona princeps. Taxonomy (NCBI): domain Eukaryota; kingdom Metazoa; phylum Chordata; class Mammalia; order Lagomorpha; family Ochotonidae; genus Ochotona; species Ochotona princeps. The sequence goes on along the minus strand of NC_080837.1, from coordinate 1,928,973 downwards.
GAGATGTGACCACAGTGCCCAACCAGCACACACAAGAACCAGGAAGGGAGGGGGCGGAGCTGGCAGGGGGAATGTGGGGGGTGGCTCCCCTGCTGGACAGCTACTCCCACTGGAGAGTGTGAACTGAGATGGGGGCAGACCAGACTAAGCAGGGCTACAACACCTGTGGGCCCCATGTGGACTAGATAAGGGAAAAGTCAGGCTGGGCTGATTGTTCCTACTGGTGCAAACAAAAATCAGAGTGGGTGAGGGTTGGATGGGCTTAGCCACAGGATCAGCGGCAGAGGCTGGCACTGGGGCTAATTCTGTCAAGTTAAACTGCAGAACCACCTGGAGAGTGCATGATCCGGGAGTGGGAGTGGCCCAGCAGGGAAATAGTGAGCTCCTCCCTCCTGGGTTACCACCTCCACTGGAGGGCATGAAAACCAGGACTAGGGACTGAGGTGGTTAGACAGAAAGGCACCCAACAGCATGTGTGTGGGCTGGATAGTGGAGCAGGTTAGGTGGAACTAGGCTTCACTGCCCATTGACATGTAGGAGAGCTGAATGGGATGTGGGGCAGACTGGACTAGTCTGCTGCACATACTGGCAAGCACGGGAACCAGGGTAGAGGGCGGGTCTGTTGGGGGTTATAGTGGGTCACTCCAACTAGGCTGCAGCTCCCATTGGTTTATGTGAGGGACGAGTGTGTGCAGAATCAGGCTGGACTGCTACACCCATTGGTTCCAGTGGAAGACAGGGCTAGAAACAGAACCGACCCAGCAATTGCAACTACCAGCTGATGGGGCGGGCGATGGACTGTACCGGGCCCTGTACTTGCAAGTACACACAAGAATCAGGTCTGGGAACACCTCAGACAAAGCTTCTTTGGGGATCTCCCCAATCAAACTGCCGGACTCAGAACCCCAACCATGAAAAGACAGAGGACAGAACAAGTCAGTCAACTACCTCAACCATATGTTGGCAGTAAAAAACTGGGGAAACGGAGACTCTAAGATGGACTATCAGTGGATTCTTCAGCGACCTCATCGTGCTTGGAATGGTGAGATTGACAGCACTTCATAACTGTTGAACTATCAAAATCACTTTAGCAAGACCCTTGGAGCGTGCCCCACATCAGGGACCTGGCATGGGTGGGAGACTGGGTGGGGCTTCTTCCTTTATCTCTCCCTTAATCCCATTACATGAAAAAAATGTGGAAATAATAGTCTTACCCACTTTCCTATAGCCCTTGAACCTTTTTGCCCTAATTAACTATGTAAAGATTGTCAAAAATAAAGAAAAAAACATAAAAAATAAGCAAGACCCACACCTGTCACATTATACGAAAATTAGCTCTAAATGGATCAAGGACCTAAAATCTATACCCAGAAGCCATCAAACTACTAAAGGAAAACATAGGAAACACACTCCAAGATATAGGAACAGGGAAAAACTTGTTAGAAAAGACACCAAAAGCAAATGCAATCAAATCCAAAATGAACAAATGGGACTACATCAAACTAAAAAGCTTCTGTACAGCAAAGGAAACAATTAACAAAGTGAAGAAGCAACCAACAGAATGGGAGAAAATTCTTGCACACTACACCAGTGACTGGGGACTAATATCCAGGATTTACAAAGAGCTTCAGAAACCCAGGGACAGCAAAAAACAAACAAGCAAGCAAACAAACAAACAAACAAAAAAAAAAAAACAAAAAACAACCCTGTAACAAAATGGGCAAAGGAAATGAATGGATATTTTTCAAAAGAAAAGTTTCAAATGGCTAACAGACCACTATAATTTAATGATCATAATGCACAATGCAAGAAAGCTGTCCCCTTCATTTATACAGAAGGAGTCAAAAGCTTTCATACAGACTTTTTACGTCACGGTCAATTCTGCAAATTGTTTCACCTTAAAGCAGGGCATTATCCATTTGGCCTTGCAGCCAGGAATTCCTCAGCTGGCAGCACATATTAACCAGTAATACACTCCTACTACATTTCTCATTCTACAACTAATCAGTTAAAGGAGAAAATAAATCACAGAAGGAAAAACATAAATATCAGAAACAAAAAACTTTAAACAATTCCCACTACAATCACAGGCTTAACAATCCTTAATTAGTTTGAAAGCATGTTTTACAATGTTAGTACAAACATTCTTCAGTTCTTCCAGCCAAAGGGTCATGGGAGGGCCAACACAGCATATATTGTTAAAGGCCAGCTCATCAAGACTTTGTCAATGACATTAGTTCCTAACCTCACATCATTTAAGAGACCATTTCACAAGAACAAGCAACAATGTATCAACACATCTCAGTGGTAACTGAACGTCTGTAAAACTGCATTGAAGTAGCTAGAGGGACGTTTACCAGGTCTTGCCATACAACTGGGGAGCCGTTCTCTTTGCACCTTTGTGTGTGCCCCAATGACACAAAAGCTTGGAGTCACTCTTAGGGTTAGCATAAGGTTAGTGTTGTGTTAAGGGTAATGTAGGGTTAGGGTTAAGGTAGGGTTGATGTTAGGGTTAGGCTTAGCATTAGCATTAATGTCAGGGTTAAGGTTAGCATTTAGTGTTAAGGTTAGGAGTACAGTTAGCATTAGGGTTAGTTTAAGGTTTGGGCTTTTTGGCTTAAGGTTAGTGTTGGGTTTAAGTTTATTTTCAGCATTAGGGTTAATGTTAGTGTTAAGTTTACTCTTTAGGTAAGTGGTAGCTTCTGGTTAGGGTTTGATTTAGTATTAGGATAAAAATAGTGATAGCATTAGTGTAGGGTTAGCATTAGGGTTAGGAGTTATGTTATTGTGCTAGTGTTAAATTTAGGTTTAGGGTTATGGTTAGTATAGGGTTAGGTTTTTTTATGGATAGCATTTGGGATAGCATTAGGCTTAGAGTTAAGGTAAGGTTTAGGGTTGATGTTATGGTAGGGTCATGTTTAAAGTTAAGGTTAGGATTAGTAGTAGGGTTATGTTTAAGTTTAACTTTAGGGTTAAGGTTAGCATCTTTAATGTTAGCAGTTAGTGTTAAGGTTTAGTGTTAAGGTTATGTTTAGGATTAGTGTTAGCATTAGTTTTAGGCTTAGTGTTATGGTTAAGATTGGAGCAGAGTTAGAGTTAGGGTTTGGTTTTCTTAGAATTAAAGATAGTTGTACCAGCTCTGCTTTTAGACCAGAGATGGTCTCCCCATGAAGCAGTTGAATTTATCTGGACAATAAGATGCTGGACTCTATGCATCTTACATGCTTGCAATGAAAGAAGCATGACTGGATTTGAACTGTAATATTGCAATAAGGCGGAGTAATCTGCCATGGGGGGAGGGTACGGGGAGAGGTTAGGGGAACCTCAGAGCCTATGAAATGATGTCATAAAATGAAATGCAATAGAAATAAACAGATGCATCTGTAGGTGCATTCTGCTCATAGGGATGTGAGGGCTCAACGAATTAAAGACATTTACACAAAGCCACACAGGCATTAGTAGAGTTCCAGACTCTAAGACTTCTGGCTCTTGGTATGAAGTTACTGCTTTTCCTATATTCCAGAATCCCATTTTGCTAGTTTTTGCTAGGTATTCCGACTTCATAAATGTACATATTAGTGAGTTTCATTTTAATCCCCCAAACCTGTATTTTATCCAGGTATATTAAAAATGAACAGATCAAATATATCTGATCAGGTCAAATATATCTCACTTAGGTTCTTTTGAAAATTTGCCCCCGGTTCTCCTAAACTGTTCTTATGTTCCACAGATTTTTCCTTAATTTCACTACTGAACTTGAAAAATAAGACAAGGTGTCTACTTATAAGATCCAACATTGCCCTGTGATACTAATAAATACAGGATGAAGGAAGCTATTGTTAAAAAAAATAGTTGTAGCATTAGTGTTAGGGTTAAAGTTAAGGTTAATCTTAGGGTTAGTGTTAGTGTGAGGGTTAGGGTTATGATTAGTATGAGAGTTAGTATTAGGTTTATGATTAGAATTAGGGTTGCGATTTGCATTATGGCTAATTAGGGTTAGTTTAAGCATTAGGGGTAGAACTGTTATGGTTAGGTATATGAATAGAGTAAGGATTAGTGTGAGGCTAGGGATAGGTTTAGGTTTAGTGGTAGGTTTATTGTTAGGATTAGCATTAGTGTTAGGGTACTTTTAAGGTTAGGGTTTGCCTTATATTTAGGGCTAGGTCTACAGTTAAGTTTGAAATCATCAATAGAATTTTAATTGGGTTTAATGTTAGGATTAAGATTTGGGTTATGTTTAGTGTTGACTTTAGTGCTAGCATCATGACTAGCATTAGTGTCATTGTTAGAGTCAGCGTTGGCATTAGGCTAGGTTAGGGAGAGCCTTAGGGTAAAGGTTATGGTTATTTAGATAAGGTTAGGGCAAGGTTAGTGTTATGGTTAATCCTAAACCTTATAGTTTTATCCTAATAGTTTTAATCCTAAACCTTATAGGATTAAGGTTAGGATTAGTGTTAAGATTAGATTTAGTGTTGGTGTTTGGATTATTATTAGGGTTAGAGTTAAGCCTAAGGTAGGGCTTAGATTAGCATAATTTTAGTGTTGGGGTTTGGGTTGGAGTTCTTGTTCATGTTAGAATTAGGTTTAATGTTAGGATTATGTTTATCATTAGGGTAAGTGTTAAGTTTAGGGTTTGGGTTAGGGTTAGCACTAGAGTTAAGGTTATGATAAAAATAGTGATAATATTAGTGTCAGAGTGAAGGCTAAGGTTAGGGTTAGAGTTAGGTTTAGTGTTAGGGTTAAGCATAGCTTTTGGGTTAGATTTAGTGTAAAAATGAGGTTTAGGGTTAGAGTTAGGAGTAGGGTTAGGTTTAACATTAGGTCTAGGACTAAGGTTAGGACTAAGGTTAGGGTTTGCATTATATTTAGAGATAGGCTAAGGGTTAGAGTCACTGTTAGGGTTAGTTAACATTAGGGTTAGTGTTAGGGGTAAGTTTATGGTTAGGGTCAGGTTTACAGTTAGCATTAGGCTTTGGGTTAGGGGTAGTGTTAGCATTAATATTAGGGTTAGAATTGGCTTTAGGGTTAGGGTGAGCATTAGGGTTAGCATTAATGTTTGTGTGAGAGTTATGGCTATGGTTGCTATAAAATTAACTTTAGGAGTAGGGTTAGCATTAGGGTTGGCACTAGATTTGTAGTTAGTGTTAAATATTAGGATTGGCTTAGTGTTAGAGTAAGTTTTAGTGTTAGGTTAGGATTAGGTTTTGTCTTTAGGGTTAAGGTTTGGTTCATGGTTAGGGTTGGAGTTCGATTTAGGATTAGCATTAGTGTTAAGTTAGCTTTAAGTTTAGGGTTTGCCTTATATTTAAGGAGAGAGAGTTATACTTAGAGTCACTGTTAGGCTTAGCATTAGTTTTACTGTTACAGTTAAGGTTTTTTTTTAAAAAAAGATTTATTTATTTTTTATTGCAAAGTCAGATATACAGAGTGGAGGAGAGATAGAAAGCAAGATCTTCTATCCGATGAATCATGCCCCAAGTGAGCGCAACAGCTGGTGCTGTGTCGATCCAGAGCCAGGAGCCAGGAATTTTCTCTAGGTCTCCCACACAGGTGCAGGATCCCAACACACTGGACCATTCTCGACTGCTTTCCCAGGCCACAAGCAGGGAGCTGGATGGGAAGTGGAACTGCCAGGATTAGGACCGGTGCCCACATGGGATCCTGGTGTATTCAAGGCGAGGACTTCAGCTGCTAGACCATGGCGCCAGGCCCTACAGTTAAGGTTAAGGTTAAGGCTAAGGTTAGGGTTTGCATTAGGGGTGGGTACTGTTAGAATTATGGTTAGGGTTAGAGTCAGTGTTGGCATTAGAGTTAGGTTAGGGTTAGGGTTAGGATTAGGATTAATGTGAAGGTTAGGATTATAATTACCACTAGCATTATATTACGGTTAAGTCTAGAGTAATATTAGAGTTAGTTTTAGGGTTAATGTTAGTGTTAGCTTTTGAGTTAGGGTTAGGGTATTATTTTGCTTAGGTTTAGTGTTAGTGTTTAGGATTAGGATTATCATATGGATTGATATTGCAGTTAGGGTTATGATTAGGGTTAGGATTAGCATTATTGTTAGGGTTAGGGTAATATTAGGGTTAGAGTTAGCCTGAATGTTAGGTTTAGGTTTACGTTAGATTTACAGTTATTAGGATTAGAGTTAGCATTAACATTAATGTTAGGGTTGGCATTAGGATTAACATCACCATCAGAGTTAGTGTTACTGTCATGATTAGTGACAGTGCTATTGCTAGCTTTTGGGATAACGTTAGGGTTAAGGTTAGGTGTTGCATTAGGTTTAGTGCTGGCACTTGGGTTAGGGATGGAGTTCTTATTGGATTATGGTTAAGTTTGGGTGAGTATTTTTATTTATTTATTTTTATTACAAAGTCAGATATACAGAGAGGAGAGACAGAGAGGAAGATCTTCCATCCGATGTTTCACTCCCCAAGTGACCCCAACAGCCGGTGCTGTGTCGATCCGATGCCGGGAACCTGGAACCTCTTCTGGGTCTCCCACACGGGTGCAGGGTCCCAAAGCATAGGGCTGTCCTCGACTGCTTTCCCAGGCCACAAGCAGGGAGCTGGATGGGAAGTGGAGCTGCCGGGATTAGAACTGGCGCCCATATGGGATCTCGGCGCTTTCAAGGCAAGGACTTTAGCCGCTAGGCCACGCCGCTGGGCCCAAATTTGGGTGAGTATTTTTAAGGGTTATGGTTAGTGTTAGGATTCTGGTTAGCTTTAGCGATAGAATTAGTATAAGCTTTAGGGTTAGGTTTAGGGCTGGTGTTAGGATTAGGGTTAGTGTTATTGTTAGGCCTAGTGTTAGGATTATCGTATGTGTTAGGATAGCTTTAAGTTTAGGTTTTGGCTTATATTTAGGAATAGAGTTAGGATTAAGTTTAGAGTCACTGTTACAGTTACTGTAGGGCTAGGGTTAGTGTTACAATTTGTGTTATGGTTATAGTTAGGGTTGGCTTTAGGGTTTGGTTTAGATTTAGGGTTAGTGTTTGAGTTAGGTTTAGGTTTCACCTTATATTTAGGATTAGAGATTTTGTTTAGAGTTAGGGTTAGGTTTAGCATTAATGCTGAATTTATGATTACAGCAAGGTTTACTCTGAGGGTAGGGTTATGGTTAGGGTTAGGTTAGTGTAGTTTAAGATTAGAGTTTGTCATATTTATGGATAGGGTTATGATTGGGAAAGTCACTCAGGATTAGTATTAGAGTTAAGGCTGAGGCTATGTTTAGTTAATGTTAAACTTAGTGTTAGAGGTATTATAAGGGTTAGCTTTAGACAGTGTTGGCATTAGAGTTAGGTTAAGAAAGCATTAATGAAAGCATAGGGAAAGTGTTATGGTTAGCATTAGGGTTAGAGTTAACTTTAGGGTTTTAGGGTCAGGTTTAAGGTTAAAGCTAAGGTTAAGGTTAGAGTTAGTGCTATGGTTACTATAAGGGTTAGTATTAGCATTAGGGTTAGAATTGGGGTTAGGTTTAACATTAGGGTTAGGGTTTGTTTTAGCATCAGTGTTAGAATAAGGTTTAAAGTTAAAGTTAGTTTCAGCATACATTAGGTTTATGGTTAGGGTAACAGTGTTAGGGTAGGATCTGAGTTAGCATTATCTTTAGGGTTAGGGTTTGGTTCAGTGTTAGTGTTCAGTTTAGAGTTAGGATTAGCATTAGTATTAGTTTTTTTTTTTTTTCCAAGGTTAGCATTTGCCTTATACTAGCAATAGGTTAGATCAGCTTTAGAGTCATTGTTGTGGTTAGCATTAGGTTTCATGTTAGGATGGTTAAGGTTAGAGGGTTAGGTTAGGGTTTGTGTTAGGGATACCATTAGGCTTAGGGTTATAGTCAGTGTTGGTGTTAGGGTTAGGGCTATTATCCCACCCTTCCTGTAGAAGGGGGCTACAGGGGTATGACAGTCCCATTTAACATCTAAGCCCTTCATCACCCCTTTACCACAATCTATGTAAAATGATTCTCATTATCTAAATCAGTATTTTCCACCAGACCAACCTAGGTCTAATTTTTCCAAAGATTATTTTAATAACATTTAAAATTATTTATTTGTAAGGTAGAGTTAGAGAGCTGGAGAGACAGAAGGACACAGAGGGAGATGGATAAGAGGAAGGACGGGGAGGGAGAGAGGGAGAGAGAGAGAGAGAGAGAGAGAGAGAGAGAGAGAGAGAGAGACAGACAGACAGAGACAGAGAGAGAGAGAGGGAATGAATCTTTCATCTGCTGGTTCATTCCCCAAATGGCCAAATTGGAATTTCTGGCAGAGGCTGTCCTAAGAATAAAAGACTCCACCTTCTGCCAGGCTAGAGACAAGTCATAATAACAACCAGATACTCTAGCCTCTCTGTTTTAGGTGATGTCCACATGAACACTTTGAATTGATAACCCAGGAAGTCTTCCTCTTCCTGCAGTTTATATTTTAATTATTTTTTCACTTCCTTTGGCATGTCATACACTCTCTAAATATTTACTTAAGGATTTTTTAAATTTCCACACATACACAGTCTTTAATTTTTAAAAAAATTATTTATTTTTATTTGAAAGGCAGTTTTTTGCAGAGAGAAGGGCAGGGGGATAAGGAGACCTTTCACCTGCTGGTTTACAGCTCAATGGACACAATGGAGTTGAGCCAATCCAAAGCTAAGAGCCGGGAGCTTCTTTCCAGATCTCCTACATGGGTTCAGGGGCCCAAGCACTTGGGCCATCCTCCTCTGCTTCCCCAGTTATAAGCAGGGAGCTGGATCACAAGTGGAACAGCTGGGACACAAACTGGCACCCATATAGGATACCAGCACTGCAAATGGAGTATTAACATACTATGCCTCCATGCCAGCTCAGTCCACAGTCTTCATCCTACATTATAGCATCCTGCATAACGTGGGGACCCCAGTGGCTGCTTCTATACAATATAGGCATTAATTCTCTCTTCAGGGGATATGGTCTATTTCTCTTTGCTGTTGAAGTTCAGTTTTTGGAGATAATCCTGCCTACTCTGCTTTGCTCTTTGGCCCACGTGTTTGTTTCTAAGGAACTTCATTAGGACCCTCAGTTGTTCATTACCTGTGATGAGCCCCAGTTCTAACTGAAGGATTACATGTTTGCCTAGAAGGTTGGTTCCCGCCGCTGGACTTACAAGAGGATACTTTAATTGGTTCCAACTCCAACAACTTTTGCCTTTTAATTTTTTTGTTTTTTAATATAAATTTTATTTTTGATGATGTTTACATAGTTGATTAAGGTGGGGAGGGTCAAGGATTAGGGGAAAGTGGGTGATATCATTGTTTCCAAATTTTCTTTTTCTTCTTCCAGTGTCTGGGATAAGAGGGGATGGGAGGGAAGCCGCACCCAGCCTCCCAACTGCCTCAGCATCCAGGGATGGGAAATGACCACCCACTGTCATCCCAGGATCCCCAATGAGGAGCATGCTCTGAGGGTTCTGTGCAAGTGGTTTTGATAATTCTGAAATGCTGTCAATCTTGCCACTCCAAAGATGATGAAATATTCCAAGGTCCATTGGCTGACATAGTCCACCTTAGAGTCTCCATTCGCCCAGATATTTGCTGTCAACACTTGGCTGGAGTAGTTGACCAATTTTTATTTCCATCCTTCTTCTGCTATAGGTGTCCTCTGAAGGCCCCAAATGGACTGCCATATCCTCCATGTGCATCACGGTATTCATCCACTGCTCTGTCTAAGACACTGAGGAAGCCCAGTTTTGACACATGCACTCAACGGTCAGACCACAGACCCTGCGATTCTCCCTGAGTCCAGTGGTTCAGTTGAGAGGATTCCCAAAGAAACCTCATCTGAAGTTATCTCATGTGTGTGCTTGTTAGTACAAGGTCTGGCTCAGTCATCCACATCAGCTTATACACACACTAGTAGCAATTGTTGGGGCGCAGTTCTGTCTCTAGTCCTGTCTTTTTACATAAATCTGTGGATGCTGTGGCCAAGCTCAACCCTGTCCATCACACATTCGGCCCTCACATATACCAATGGGAACTGTGGCCCAGTAAGAGAGACCCCAAATAACCCCCACCAGGCCTGCTATCAGCCCTGGTTCCTGTGCTTGGCAGCATGTGCAGCAGACTGGTCCAGTCTATCCCACATCCCATTTAGCTCTCGTACATGCCAATGGGTGTTGAAGCCTAGTTCAATCCAAGTGACCCTACTATCCAGGCCACGCTCAGGCTGGCGGGTGCTACCACCTGTCTAGCCAGGCTTGCCCCCAGCCATGGTTCTCATGCTCACCAGAGCTGCAGCCTATCAGAGAGGTGCCCACCATTTCTCTACTGGGTCCACTCCCCTCCCAGGATCTTGCACTTTCCAGGTGATTCTGCAGTCTAGCTTGACAGGATTTACCAGCACTTGCCAGCTGATGCTGTGGCAACCCCCAATCAGGCTACACTTACCTCTGGCTTATGCATTAACAAGTGGCTACAGTCAATTAGCATACCCTGGCTCTCCCACTAACCCAGTTCACATGCAAAACAATAGAAGTGCTAGCCCTGCCCAGCCTGGTCTGCCCCCCCCCCCCCCCCCCCCCCCGTCCCAGTTCTCACACTAGTCAGTGGAGGCAGTGGCCTAGCAGGGGAACCCCTGGCAGCCCCCACCAAGTTTGCACCTCCTCTCTCCAGGTCTCATGTGTACTGATATGTGCTGCAGCCCAGTCTGGCATGGCCTGCTGCACCTCGGCATTTGCCAGTGGGCACTGTAGCTTGGGTCCGCCAGGTATGCCTCTGTTGCAGCTCATGCTGGTGGGTGCTTCAGCTTAGCCCAGCCCAGTCAGCCCCCAGTCCCAGCCCTAATGTGAACTGGCTGGTGATGTGGTCCTACCTGGCCTGTCCTGCACCCCGTCCTGAGTTCTTAGAACCCCTAGTTCTCAGCTCTGCCAGTGGGTGTGTGAACTGGCCCAGCCTGGCCCACCCCCAGATCTGACCCATCTGTATGCCAATGGGTACCATACCTGGCCTGGTCTGGGCTGCTCCCAGCCGTGGTTCTTGTGCTCACCTGCAGGGACTGTGTCCTGGCAATGGAGCTCCCCAAGCTTCTCTATCAGGTGTCCTCCCAGTAGCAGATTTCATGCACACTGGTGGGTCCTAGACCCAGACTGACTTAGTCTACCTCCTGTCTTGGCAGGAAGAGTGGCCTGGCCCAACTGGCCCACACCTTTCTGGTTCTTACTGTTGGGTGTTACTGCCCAGCCATACCTGATCTACACCCAGACACAGCTCTCACATGATTAAGCAGGAGCTGAGATCTCGTCCAGTCTGTCCTACACCCACTCTGGCTCTCATGGGGACCAGTGGGTGCTGGAGTCAAGCCCTCTCTGGCACACCACAGTACTTGTCCACACCTATACCCAGGCATACTGCAGTCATATCTAGCCCAGATTACCACCACATACCTGTTCTTGTGCTTAACAGTGGGAACCACAACCCAGCCAGTGCATCCCCTTAGCCCTCAACCAGGCCTGTCCCCAGCCACACATCTTGAACATGCCAGTGATTGCTCTGACCCAGCTCAGCATAACCCATTCACCATCTTGGCCTTTGCCAATGAACGCTGCAGCCTGTACTGATCTGGCCTGCCCCCAGTCCCAATTCTTGCTGGTGGTTGCTGCAGCACAGCCCTGTGCAGTCTTCTCCCATCCCTCGTTCATGCAAACCAGTAGGTGTGATAGGCTAGCCCAGCTTGACCTGCATATGCCAGTGTGCTAAGTTTTGACCCAGCCCTGTCTGGTCCACTCACCCCAGAACCAACCTACATACTTGCAATGGAGGGAGCTACCTTGCCTGGCCTGACCAACCCAGGCCTGACCACATGCCCACCAGCAGGAGTTTCCCAAGTTCCCCCCACCAAGCCCACCCCTGCACCAAGATCTCACATTTGCTGGGCCCTCACCCAACACAGTTTGCCTCCTCCATCACACCTTTTGTATGAGCTGGTGGATGTTGCGGCCCAGTCTGCAACTTCATTCTTGGGTACACCTGCAGCTGCTGCAGCCTGGACCAGTCCAGCCTGTTCTCAACCCCAGTTCCCATGAGTGCCAGAGGGTTCTATGGTCATGTCTAGTTCAGCCTGTCACTACCTCTAGCTCTTGAGCAAACCAGTGGAAATTGTAGTTCCATAGGGGTTGGATATATATCTCCCACAGAATCTAACCGCAGACCTGGTTCTCTCATGTGCTGGTCAGTGTCTTGGCCCAGCCTGACATTACCCATCCCCTGTTCCAACTCTCACTGGTGGGCACTGTGATCTAGTCCTGCCAGGTAGGTCCCTAACCCTAGCTTTAGTGTTCTTGGTGAGTGGTGTTCAGTAGTGATCTATGCTAATGAGCCCAGCTCAGTTCTCCCAAGTGGGCTAGTGCATTGGTCTTATCTATAAAGGTCCTCCTGTTTTGCCTCCAAATTGCTTAGTCTCAGCCCCCTCACTTCCTTGCAAGTGCAGTGGCCTTGTCGATGGGAGTCCCTCAGAAATCACAGGCAAAGTAAGGATTTTAGCCACTGAGCCATCATGATGGGCCCAATATTTGCCTTTCAGATGTTGGGACCTGAAATCCATCCCCTTTTGCCCCAGACACTGCCCATTTTTCTTTGGATAACTTTATGCCCTTTGGTTGACAAGCAAGGCAGGAGCCAGCCTCCCCTGAAATGCAGCAAGAAGGTTAAATCCTCCCCTTCAGGTACCACTTCTAAACTTACATCAAAGAAACCCCTGGGATCCGGTGCAGCGGCCTAGCAGCTCAAGTCCTTGCCTTGAACATGCTGGGATCCCATGTGGGCACCGGTTCTAATCCCAGCAGCTCCACCTCCCATCCAGCTCCCTGCTTGTGGCCTAGGAAAACAGTCAAGGACGGCTCAAAGCCTTGGGACCCTGCACCTGCATGGGAAACCTGGAAGAGACTCCTGGCTTTGGATTGGCTCAGCTCCAGCTGTTGCAGCTGCTTGGGGAGTGAACATTTGGATGGAAGATCTTCCTCTCTGTACATCTGCCTTTCCAATAAAAATAAATCTTAAAAAAAAGAAAGAAAGAAAGAAACCCCTGACCTCTAGTTCTCATTGAAGGTTCTGAGGGATTTATCTTTCTTTTTCCAGCTCAGGACACCGTGGTTTGAAATGTTGGGGCCCTCCTCAGTGGTAATCTCCAGCAGCTCTAGGTGTGCACTCCCCAGTCAGGAGCTACTCCTTCCTTCTCAGGCTTCTGGACCCCGGGGAGACCTCACGTCCCTCCAAGGGGCACCTTTCTCCTAGCTTTGTGTTCATTGTGGCGTCTGCAATGCCTACCATTTTTGCCTTCTGTTTTTCTTTCTCCCCCTTCCTTTTGAATATAGACTTCTTTCAGTTTCTCTTAATTTTTACTTCCAATTGATTTCCCATTTCTTTCATCCAATTTTTGTAGCATTTGAATCTCTGAGTGATACCAATCCAGCTTTTAATTACAAAGTCAACTTTTAACATCCTTTGTCCAAGCTGGTTCTTGAGGTAGAACCCAGAATGTTTGCTTATTGGCTCTTTAAGCCTTGGGAAGACAGCAGAGGGAGTTTCCTCTTGTTCTTTGGAGACATGTTTTGTGACATTGGATGGAAGATCTACTCTGCCCAGTGGTATTCCAACATTAACTCTAATGTTCAAATATTGATAATTAAAAAAAAACTAGAATTCCTTACTTTCTCTTTTTTTAAAAGGGCACCTTTGAGCCCCATTTTCTCACAGAAGGGCATCTTGACTCCCCCTCCCTCACAATGGGCATTCATACTCGGCCTGTCTTGGGTGAGAAGGCCAGCCCACTTTGCCTGAGAAGGGAAAGGTTCTATCGTGAGAACCGGGGTCTAGAACTCACTGGGGTTTTTCCAGCATGGCAAGAGCAACATTCACGTGTGTGTGTGTGTGTGTGTGTGTGTGGTGTTTCAAACGTTTATGGGAAAACTGAATAAAAAGTTGAGTTTATTTTGGGTCTAAACAATTTTCAATTTCATAAAGTGCATTTTTCCTATATTCTGAAAATAAAAAGCAACAAAGTAAATTTTAACTCTAGTTCCTCAAGAGGCAGACAGAGAAGCACAGATGTGTAGAGAGCCCTCCGTGGGTGACCCTGCAGGCTCAAGCGGGCAGCCAGGAGCTGGGGACACACCCACCTGAGGGACAGGAATCAACCACCACTGCCCCAGGGGCTCCGTGTGACCAGCGACTGGGGCGCACAGCCAGCACCTGGCTGGCAGCTATTCCAAAAGCTGATCCATGGATCCGAAAGGCCGAGTGAGTGCCGGGGGAGGCAGAGCTCTCCCACACTGGGTCCCCCTGCAGCTGCAACAGCCCCACACAAGCTGGACTCCCTCCAGCCTACCAGTTGCATGGCAGGGACCTGGGTCCTGGGGCCACCTGCTGCTGCCTGCCCAGGCACAGGGCAGGAAACTGGTGTGATATGGTCCAGGCAAACAGTTAGTTTAGACTCACAGTCTGGAAGTCACACTCCCCCCCACCGCCTGTGTAATAGTTCTCACCCACTCACGTGCGTCCATCATTACCTGGGACTTGAAGGGGGGTTGCACTGTGATTGGACACGCCCCTCAAGCCCTATAAAAGCTCCAGTGAAGAGGGGTTTGGCCTTTTGGCCCTTTGGGGCGCTTTTGGCCATTGGCCTCTTCCGGCCCTATCGGGCTTTCGGGCCTTCTGGGCCTTCTGCTTTTGGCTGCTTTGGGCCCAGCTTCATCCACTGGGCTTTTCTTTTCCATTCTATCCTGTGGGCAGACTCAGAAAAAGGCAGAATTTCTTTTCCCTCAGGACTCAATGTATCAATCTCTGGCTTACCCCTTTTTACTTTGCGTAAACATGGTTAGTTTCTGCATCTCACCTGCTGAATAAACTTTACCACTTGTTTATGGCGTGTTGGTGCCTGTGCTGAAAACGCTAACAAAACCTGAACCGCACAGGGTGGCCGCGGGTCTGTGAGGGCTTGGCCTGCCCGCCTGCGCGGACGCTGGCTCCCACACGGTCTCCTGGGCCCTGGGCTCCCCGACCGGAACTCACACTCAGCCTCACTTCCCACAAATGTCTGCCGCCCATCGAGCGACCCCAGGGAGCGGCCGCGGGGCTGGACTCACGTGGGCGCCATGTCCGGCTCCTGGGCTGGAGGCAGGGCAGCAGGGTGGGCCGGGAGAAGCGGACGGAGAGGTCCTGTGTGGTCCCGTGTGGCGGGATGGCGCTGCTGACGGTCAGGCCTGTCCTCCGGCCGGCCATCCTGAGGCCCCCGGGCCTGGCCCTGGCTCGGGCCTCCTCGGGCTTCCTCGGGCCTCCTCGGGCTTCCTCGGGCCTCCTCGGGCCTCCTCGTGTGCTTCCTCGGGCCTCCTCGTGTGCTTCCTCGGGCCTCCTCGGGCTTCCTCGGGCCTCCTCGGGCTTCCTCGGGCCTCCTCGGGCCTCCTCGTGTGCTTCCTCGGGCCTCATCGTGTGCTTCCTCGGGCCTCCTCGGGCCTCCTCGTGGGCCTCCTCGGGCCTCCTCGTGTGCTTCCTCGGGCCTCATCGTGTGCTTCCTCGGGCCTCCTCGGGCCTCCTCGTGGGCCTCCTCGGGCCTCCTCGGGCCTCCTCGTGGGCCTCCTCGGGCCTCCTCGGGCCTCCTCGTGTGCTTCCTCGGGCCTCCTCGTGTGCTTCCTCGGGCCTCATCGTGTGCTTCCTCGGGCCTCCTCGGGCCTCACGCGCCCGCCGGGAGACCGCGCTTCCTCAGGAAGCTCGGGACGCGGATTCTGACACCCGGTGGCCCTGCAGATGCCACCCAAGAACCGGTATTGGAATTGAATGGGGCCAATCAGGTGCCACTAAACAAACTGCAGAGCTCAGTGTGACCAATCAGATTCTACGACACTGCCACGGGGTGGCACGTGCTCTGGGAGCCTGAGCATGCGCCTCCCGCCTCTCCTTGGGCACGCCGAGCTCCCTGAGGCAGCCGACCTTCCCGAAGGCTTACCTCACCCCGACAAGGAGCCATACTGCTGGGCAGAGGAGAATCCTGCAGTGGCTCGACGGCCACCCTTTAGGAGCCCAGATCTGCTGCCGCTGAGATTCCCCTAGACATGCGCAACACAGGGGTCCCAGGCACACATTGCTTTGGGTCACACTTGTGTTTGCAGTTCTAAGTACACGTTACCTGGGAAGCTGTGGGAATTCCTGCCAGTCCCACTGCTCCTGGGCTGGGGGTTTTAAAAGCCCTGATTGATGCTAATAAAATGGACAAGGTGGGAACCCATGTTTCAGGAGGCAGTGTGTGAGTGCGTGCTGGGGACTTGCTGATGGGGCTGTCTAGGCATATGGAGTAGGTGTGGTCACACGGCGCTAATTTTCAGCCAGGCAGGGCCTGCCACCCAGCGTTCACAACCCTCACCTGCCAGCTGAGGGAGCTTCAAGAAGAGCCAGTAAAATGTGAGTACTTGGGAGACACACAGGAAACAACATCGAAAAGAACTTTAAAAATTCCTCATCAGTATTCTCAGCTATGGGAGGACACTGCAGTGCTAAGGCAGAAAAAGCAAAGCTTTCATGAGAAAGGAGCAGCCTGAGACTCAGATAGAGGCTTCTGAGATGAAAAGCACTGTTCAAACACAATGCTCAACAGAGCAGCAAATGCAGGGCAGTATCCCAGAATGAGAGCTTGAGTGAATTGTGAGAGCGTCAGAGTGCCTGAGGAGCTGCGTGGAAGCCACACACTGTCCAGATTGCTTTAGTTTTAGTATTCCAGTCCTCCCGACACATAGAGGATAGGGGGCTTCAGGTGGGGCCACAATGCCATGTTTTCACCAGCTTCTCCCAGTGACTGGCAAGGGCTCCTGGGTTTAGGAACTGCTCAATTGGAAAATAGGGCCAAAGGATTTCCCTAGATCCCAAAGAAAGACAGGGACATTTAAAGAAACAGGGGCTCAAGAAAAGCCAGAGGGAGATAAAAGTTGGAAATTGGGAAGCATACATATCCCCCAACTTTCTTCTCCTTTTTTTCCTATTAAATTTTATTTTTAATATTGTTTACATAGTTGAGAGGGATGGATGCACACGTGGGTAGGGACAAATGTTTCAATTGCTTTTCCCCTGTGTTCACTGCCAGGGAGGGGGAGGGGCTGCTCCCTGCTGTCGAACCACATCAGTACCCGGTGATGGAGAGGACAAAGATTGGATGATGCCTTAGAGATGCTGATGTGAAAAAGAGTTATTTAAGTGTTTCAATAGCCTGGAGCGGTTGTCAATTAAGAAAATCTTCCCAAGGTTGATTGGTTGACAAAGTCCACCTTAGTACATCCACAGACCCAGAAACGTGCTGCAAAGCTTGGCCAGGAGACTTGTCCAACCTGTTCTAATTTCCATCTTTGCCATGGCAGTTGACATCTCATGCTGGCCTAGATGAGCTGGCCATGTGTTCCCCCTGTGCAACTGGACAAGCTTTCCACTGCATGGGCATCAACAGCTGAGGAGGCCCAATTCCAATATAGGCAATCAAAGGTTGGACAACACATCCCGTAATTCCCGCTGTGGGCAAGGTCTGAATTCAGCCATCTAGTGAGGGAGCACCCCAAAAAACCTCACTGGAATAACCTCAGACTGTGTCTTGCCAGGACTGCTCCCAGCCTTGGTCTTGCGCATGCCAACAGGTGCTGCAGCCCAGTCTGACGAGCTTCCACTTGCCCCAGTCTCAGCATTCGCCAGTAGCTGCTGCAGCTCAGTCCATCTCTAGTTCCATCTTTTGCAAGTGGATGCAGTTACAGAGTCCAGTTGGGCCCACTCCCAGCGCCAGTCTTCATGTGAACTGACACATAGGATGGTCCAACTCAGCCTGGCCTCAACCCCATCCTGTGCTGTGGAATCGGCCCAGCCTGGTCTGCCCCTACATCTACTTCACATATATGCCTATGTGTGCTGCGGCCCAGCCTGGCCTGCCGCCAGCCCTGGCACTTGTGCTCACCAGCAGAAGCTGTGGCCTGGGAGAGAAGCTCTCCTCCTTCCCCTACCAGACCTGTTCCTAGCCCTGGATCTTGAGAGTGCTATATCTGACATAGCCAGTCCCAAGTCCTGGCACACACCAGTGGGTACTGTGGTGTGTGGGCTAGCGGGTTCCTAGCCCAACCTGCCTGCACCCATTTCAGCTAGCGCGACTAAGATTTGACACTCACGGGCATGTAGTGCAGCCTAGCCCTACCAGGCATTCCCACAGCCCTAGCTTTTGCATGTATCAGCAGGTGGTGAGTGATGCTATTTAGCCTATGTTAGCTCTCCCACATGGACAGGTGTCTTGCCTGGTTTCCCTCCTCTGAAATGCCCCATCTCAGCTCCCTCACCTACCTCTGACTGCAGTGTCCTTGTCCCTGGAATGTTCGCGTCCTGCAGCGAGGAACTTGGTGCACAGAGTCTGAGATTAACACGTGTGGACTCTGAGTGATAATCAATAGCCAAAGTT
Organism: Ochotona princeps; assembly: GCF_030435755.1. Lineage (NCBI taxonomy): Eukaryota > Metazoa > Chordata > Mammalia > Lagomorpha > Ochotonidae > Ochotona > Ochotona princeps. The sequence continues at coordinate 1,910,538 of NC_080837.1, read as the reverse complement.
TATTAGTGGCATCAGACTTTTACGGACTGAGTGTCACATGGGATAAGAGAGGAGGCATTGAGCTTATCTACAGGATGCATCAATTGTTTCTATACCCTTGTTTGGAACTCTTGTTTTGTATATCCCACCAAGTGTTCTCATTTACATGCTGTCCACTCAATTATTCTCATACACATGATATCCATTTAGTTATACAACTGGCATCCATTCCGTTGTTCTCATATAAATGTTATCCTATGAATTGTAATCCTTTGCTTGCTGACATTCTAGAGTCACAGTGACTTTCTACAGTGGAAGTCTCCCCAAATTATCCTTTCCCTGTCAAACATGCTATCAGTTACTCCCACTCCAATACATCCCCAGATGTCCTTGTCAGGGAAATCTTCAGTGCCCCTAACCTGGGGGCCAGGGTTCCCCACCTTCCCTACAGATCTAAAAAAAAGAAAAAAAATAGGCTACAATGATGCTGGGCACCCTGGTGTAGTTAACACAAATTTGTCATTAATCAGACCAGAATGCTTGCCAGCTATTAGCTGCTTTTCTCCCAGCAGTGTAACACTTGCCTAGGTACAGGGCAACCTGGACAGCTGCCTAGAGTTGGGGTGGAAATGCCATTCTGCAGACTTGTTCCTGAAGAGACAGCATCCATGAGGGTATGTGGCACTGCCACCTTAGAGAACCCAGGAAAACCCCCAAACCTGCCAGGCTCAGTGCAGGTCTGTGTGTGAAACCACTGTCTGAATGGGGATAAAGGACATCTCTAATACCTGGGATGCTCCCTCCCCTATTCTCTTGGTATCTGTAGAGAATGATTGTTCTGATTGGGACCAAACCTCTAAGGGGACTTGCTTGGTCAGTCTGGCTGGTGCGCAAGGCCTTCCAGAGTGGCTGGGACGTCCTGGACCCCAGCTAGTTCTTGAACATATCGCAGAGGAGCTTCTCCATGGGGGTGTTCCCGATGGTCTTGCGGAAGAAGAGGAGCTCCACGCGCTCGGAGGAGATGAACCGTAGTGATGGCAGCAGGAGCAGCAGCTTCCCAAACCTGCGCAGTAGAGCCTGTCAGGCTCCCTGCTTGCCTCCCAGCACCCATCCCAGGAAGGGGGAAGAGCCAGCAAGAGGAGTTTCAGGTCCCTTCACAGGAAGGGTGGTTCCACTGGGCCATGAGAACCACACCCACTTCCTTGTGAGAATAGTGAATAGATGGCCTCTGAGCCTTCCATCTGCTAGTTCATTCTCCAAATATGCCCAACAGCCAGAGCTGGCAGGGACCCAAGCACTTGATCCATCATTCCCTGCTTCCTCCCAGTGTGCATTAGCAGGAGCCTGAGGGGCAGCAGGGGTGAGACCTGATCCCTCGGACCACAATATGGGATGTGGGTGGTCCAAGTAGCAGCTAGACTTTTCTCTGGACTTACCTTTCAATGCTTTTAAACTTTTTGAAGTGCTTTCACATATGAGTAACACGAGAAAAGATATATTTATGGAGATATGAACTGTCTACACACTGTGTAGAATGACAGCAGGATAGTTTTGGTGGCTGGGATTACAGGAAAAAAGATCATTAGAGTTTTAAAGAACTCTCTACAGGGATGGCACTGGGCTCAGCAGTACAAAGGTTACTCGGGAGGCTGTATTCAGTCTCTAAGGGCCTGGGTTCAAGTCCTAGCTATACCCTGGAGGCAGCAGGTGGCAGCTCAAGTACCTGGTCCCTGTTACCCACCTGAGAAACCCGGATGGAGCTCCTGGCTCCTTGCCTTAGCCTGGCCTCGACCTGGCTGGTGTGGGCGTTTAGAGAGTGACACAGTGGATGGAAGATCTTTCTCTCTTTGTCTGTAACTCTGCCTTTCAAATAAAATCGGTCTTTAAAAATCAGCCAGATACAGAGGAAGATGATATAAAGTAAGGACAGACATCACTGGGCAGAAGTTGGTCTCAGCAGCTGGATTCAATGGGCTGTGACCCACAAGGGATTGCTCCTTATGCATTGTGATGTTTCAAAAACTGGTAGGTGCTGAATTGGAGATTGCAGACCACCTTCTATCAGTCCTCTGTCCTAGTCATGGCTCAGGGCAGGGGTACCTCGAGGGTGACCCCAGTGGTCCGAGGCTCGGAGCTCCCCCCAACCCTAGAACTTAGCCAGTGAGTCCAAGACACTGGGTAAAACGCCTGGGGGCTATGTGACTCAGCTCCTTCTCCCAGGGGCTACACCTCAGAAGGCCCTGAATGTGGCAGGAGCTGCTCCATTAGGGGTCTGCGACAGTCAATCCTGTCCCACCCCCCACTCAATGTCCTGTGTGCCTCCCATGGCTGACATAGTTTGGGTGCTGCTAGGCTCAGCCCAACCCAGCTGCCTTCCTGGACTGCCCTCCACTCTCTCGCTCTCCCACTCTCTCGCTCTCCCACTCTCTCGCTTTGGAGCCTCCCAAACCAGGTGCCTGTCTTTTGGAGAGACACATTATATTCGCTTCTCCCTGCCTTTCTCTCTGAGATCCCACCCTTTCCTCCCCAGGGCAGTCCTGCTCCGGCAAAGCCCACCAACTCTTTCTGATGCTCCCAATCCCGTCTCCTGCAGGTGCTGGGACCACCCCCACTTCTGCCCCAGGACTGAGGACTGGAAGGCAGCTACCCTGTCTGTGCAATTTGATCCGTATCTAGCTGTGAGTGCTTGTCCCCGGGCAGGGATGGGGGCTCATGCTTGGTCACCTCACAGGCTGGCTGGGGTGGTGGGCCTTGCTGTGCTGGCTCAGCATCGCCTGGGACTGGTCCTGTAGGGCCTCCACATGCTCAGGATCCTTCAGGCCCCGCGTCTCTAAGGAGAAGCAGCAGCACCTGTCAGTTGCCTGGCCCGACCCATGCTCCCAGCATGCCCTGCCTCCCTCTCCCTCATCCCAGGGCAGAGGGGAAGGGTGTCTCTGGAATTTCCAACCATCACCCTGGTCCCACTTCCTCTGGAAGAAGGCTCAGTCACCTGGTCTGAAGAGCACCAGGGCCTTCAGGCAGGCAAACTCGGTGGGGTCCACAGCCAGTGCCCGGAACCGAGCAATGGTTTCCTGCAGTGTCCGCATCTCCACCCCGGCCAGCACCAGCCGGCCCTGAGAACCACCAGCGATGGCAGAGGCCTCGGGTGGAGGCAGTAGCGGGCAGCTGTCCAGAGGCAGAGACCACTGGATGGCCCCCAGGAGGAAGAGCTCGCTCCACGCCTCCTCTAGCAGGATCACCTGATTTGGAGAGGGCGTGAGTGTTAGCGTTCACACACAGCCTGAAGCGCACCCCACAAAGCCATGGGGCGAACAGCTCAGGAGGCAGAGAACCCTGTCAGAGTCCTGTGTTCAGTGCCCTCTAGCCACTTAGCTTGGTTCTTTGGAGCTGATCCACCACCTGCAGCACCCTCCAGCCCCATGCCTCTTCTTTGGGTTTACCAGAAGCCCAGGGGGCGCCGTGGAGTGGGGAGAAGTGGCTGAAGCCCAAGCCCCAGAGTCTGGGGTGCTCCCAGAGGGTGGTCTCCAGCAACTACTCCAGGCAGTATCTGCAGGGGACCCAGGGTCTGGCAGGGGAAACCATCTCTTCTGCCTCCAGATCCCGTCCCTGTGTGTCCCCAGTTTGCATTGCCCCCTAGGTGTGCACCCTGATACTGTCCCTGTCCCAGAAATGGCTGGGGCTCCAGAATGACAGTCCCTGAGCCTGGATCCTGAGGACTGCATGGCATCCCACCTGCTTCTGTGGCCCTGGCCTTCCCCCGCTGCCCCAAACCGCACCTGATCACGGAAGGGCAGGTTGGAGAACGCAGGCAGGTTCTTGGCCCACTTGACAGCCATGAAGAGCAGGCGTGCCGACGTCTCGTGGACGCCGTCCAGGCCGCAGGGGGATGCAGACACCTCAGGGTCATTGCTGGTGACATCGATGTTCCCGTCAGCTGTGGATAACTAGGCTGTAACATCAGTGCTTGCTCTGCTGGGGACCGGCATTATAAGCCCCTGACCATGACCCTTGCCAACCTCTCACTGCTCACCATCCTCTGGCTCCAGCTTGGCATATGTCTCGGCCGTGATGAGGCTGGCCATGAAGTGGTGGCCCAGGGCCCTGGCAGCAGACACAGGGGGCTGGCTCCGGGGGCTAGGCCCCATGGGGCCTGGGGGTGAGGCGAGGGCCTCTGGCCCTTGAGGTTTGCTGTCTGCGTCCATGCTGTCCAGGCGGACCTGGGCTGTGCTGCGGGGCTGGCGTTCATTCTGCACGGCTGAGGAGGCAGGTGGGTCAGGGCACCCTGGCAGGCACACAGAGACCAACCCAGCTTGTATGGGCCAACAACTCACCGTCCTGGTTCATGCCCGCCTGAAGACACTTCTTCAGTCGGCAGGCCTGGCACTGGTTGCGATGGGCCTTGTCTACTGGACACATCCCTGTTCCAACCTGGCACCTGTGGGTTGGGGTTGTGGGCAGTCCTGAGGTCAAGATTCTGCCCGGGCCTGGTCCCTTTCTCCCTTCACAAACTCTACTTGCCCTGGCATGGGGGCCCCCTGCACCTGTAGATGAGCCTCCGCCTCACACTCCTCTTGAAGAAGCCACTGCAGCCGTTGCAGGCGTAGGTGCCATAGTGCTTCCCGCTGCTGCTGTCCCCGCACACACGGCACTGCAGCGAGGGGCCTGTGCCTGGGACAGGGCCGAGCAACACTGGGCGAGGGAGGCTGTGCGCCCATCCGTCTAACCACAGCCTATACACACCTCCCCTCCTATTAGGAGCCAGGACAAGCACCTGCCTGCACTGCGCGCCCCCTGCTGGTTGCTCTCACCCTCTGTGTTGGGCATTCTATTCCCACCTCCCTGCTCACACTCCTCTGCAGCTCCCATCAGCCGGACACACACAGGACCCCTGTGTCTGTCTCCGTGGGGATGGGGGGGCTGCACTGGCCCTGGCCCACCTTTGTTTCCAGGCTATGCCTGCAGGCTGATTGTTCTCATGCCTGCAGACCCCAAGATCACACACCTGGCTTATTCCCCAGGCTCCACACCCCACCTCCAGGAAAAGCCATACCTGTTGGATCCTCCCCCAGGCCCCACCTGCCTGGAGACTCTTTCCGCGAGGCAGCCACGGCCGCAGGTGCAGCTGCAGCCATGGAGGAGCTTGTCAGAGCTGCAGGCCGGCCCTGGATGGTGGTGGTGATGGTGGTGGTGGGTGTGGGATCCTGGGGTGGCTGAGCAGAGACCTGGACCCTGCCCTTTCTGTCTCTCTACTTCTACCTCTCTGTGCCCCTGGCTCTTCTCCCTCTCCTTGTCCCTGGCTGTCCCCCTGTCTCTCCTCTGGACCCTCCCTGGCTCTGGCCCTGGGAGAAATCTCCCTGGACGGATGCAGTTTATGATCCTCTTAATCTTTACTGTCTCCGAGGGGGATCAGCTGGGTAGACCTGCGCCAGTGCCAAGGTGCCCCCACTGCCGGCAGTCAGTCCTGGGCTGCCCCATGTATCCAGGCCCTTCTCGGCTGCTGCCCGCCCACTGCCTCCTCATGGTGTGGTTACTGCCGCCAGGACTGGCATCTTTCTGAGCACCACAGGCAAGGACCTTCACCTGTTAGTGCCCCTGCCCTGAGTCCGAGGTGGCTATCACCCCAAATGCTTCAGTAAGAGATTACTTGAGGGCCATGCTCAGCGTTTCTGGCCTCCTTGGAAGACCAGCAGCCCTGACCACCAGTACAGAGGAATGGCAATGGGCTGGGGGACTGGGCAGGGCCCAGGGAATGTTTTATGTGTAGCTGGCCCATCTCCTTCAGGTCCCAGTTCCAAGGAGCATGGAGACAGCAGGGTAGACTCGAGTGGCAGCCCCTAGGGCTTCAGTCCCTTCCACTGGCAGCCAATTGGTAAAACTTGAGTAGTTGACTGGCAACCCTGGCCAGGTGGCAGTCAGGATGCTGGGAAACAGCGTCCCTGCAGCCTGACCAAGGTCCTCAATGACCCCGTCAGGTTGCTGCTGGGGTTAACTGGTGGGACTGGGAGATGTGTGAAGCTTCTGGAAGGATCATGGTGCCTGGGGGTGTGTCTTGGCCCTGACGTCAACGGGGTTAACCCTGCCTGTGACAGGGTAGCACTACTGCGGATTTAGGAAGTCAGCTGGCATCCCTGTGGGGAAATCCGCTTAGGGGACCTTGGAAGATGCAGGGCGGGGCCATGCCCCCTCCCAGTCCCCACCCCACCCTCCTCTGCCAGGAAGCACCCAGGACCTTTTGTCCAGCAGGCACAGCTCTGGAGGCCATCCCCCAGCCCCGACCACCTCACGCCTCTCTGTGGCTCCTACTGTCACTGCATTTTAGTTCACAGCTCTTATACAGTGTAATTCCCCGCCCTTACTGATCTGGGAGAGGACCATGGGTCTCTAATCCTCAGGCTAGGGGAGTACAGACCCCCTGAGAAGGGTGCTCTAGGGTGAGGGGGGTCCTATCAGGGTCGAGGTGGGGAGCTAAGTGGTGAAGCTAAGGAAAGACCCCCCAATCCACCCCTACTCCAGGGATGGAGTTGGTTTTCACATGGGAGCTATGGAAAGAAAGCGCCAGGGAAGAAAAGAGGCAATTCTGGCTCTCAGAAATCCTGGGGACCTCAAGGGACCCGCAGAGGGGACACCTGTGAGCCACCAGCGGACCAGGCCTGTGACTGCTGCAGCACCTTGAGGTGGGTCGGTGCTGTGCCCTGAGAAGGATGGGGTTACAGGCTGAGGAGACAGGCTGGCCCTCTGAGCCCCTGCAGGTTGGTGGGGTGGCAAGGCCTTGATCAGGGAGAGGATATGAGGGAGTGACTGGCCCGGGATGCACACTTGCACCTGACAGGTGCACCTGGCAGGGTGGTACCCTCAGGACTGGGCAGCCTCCTCTGACAGGCAGGATGACAGGGGCTCCTTGGGGGGAAGGGCCTGTTCCCTCCCATTCCTGCTTAGCCTTTGCCATTTCTCAAAGTCTGTTTGGGGCACATCTCCCCCAGACTTCCCAGCCCACCTACTCTCGCCTTCCTGAAGGCTAAACCCCAGGTTAGCTATTGTCCAGATAAGAGATTTCAGGGGGCTGGCTTTATGGTAGCCCTTGACCTGAACAGGGGGACTCTCCGGTGTTCCGTGAATGAGGATCTTGTTTCTGTTTTCCTGATACCCCACAATGAGAGTGCATAGGCATGCATACACACACACACACACACACACACACACGCATACACACCCCACATCCAAACCCAAGACACCTGCAGTGTCTAGCCTGCCCACTCCCCCATTGTTCATTATGACCTGATTTTCCTGGGGTTTTCACTTTGTTTTGTTGCCATGGCTCCCCGTGCTCGGAGCCTGGCCCCCGGATTTCCCGGCAGCCCAGAGTTGGCTGTACCCTGTGTTGGGATGGGCCTGGGAACTGGTGTGTGTCCCCAAGCGTGTGACCACCAGCTGCTGGGGCAGACACCAAGGGATTAACTCAGCCCAAAGCCTTGAATCTGCTGACGAAGCCACCAGAGGCCACCTTATCACTAATACAATTATTCCCCTCAGGACAGGTCAGCAACTTGCTCTGACTCTGTAGGCTAGGGTTGGGGGAGGAGGAATGGGGAAAAGTCTCTAGGGCCCAACTGTGCAGGGCCAGTGCACATGGGTCACCAGGTGCCAGGTCATGCCTGAGGGGATAGGGTTGCTCCTGGAATGCTGCTTTGGGGTGGGGTGGATGGATGCCTTCAGCTCTGTTCCTGCTTGGGAGGCAGCAGGTGATAGCTCAGTGTTTCAGTTTGTGCCACCCACATTGGAGTCCTGGACTGATAAACGTACTTTTTCAGGGTACAGTTAGGGCTAAGAGGGTAAGTGACGGGGCTAAGGGAGAACATACTGCGAAAACAACCCTTGAAGCTAGGGCTCTGACCTTGTGTGCCCATGGCGGTCACCTGGGAGGGCGGAAGAGACATACAGGGTGCACTGTGCCAAGAAGGAGTACAGAAACACACACACACCCTGTGTCTTAGATCAGCTGCAATGCTAACTGTACCGTATGGCTGAGACTCAGGGCCCACTTACAGGGCCGGCTCTGGTCCTTCCTAAGAAAGGCTCAGCCAAGTCCTTACGTGGGGCCAGCCGCTTGCAGCCTGTCTCCTGTCGTCTGCAGCCCCAGCGCCCGAAGGTAAGCCAGGCCAGAGAGAGTACAGGGTGCTGCCAAAGCAGATTTATCACATTTATTGCATTTTTTTACAGCAATATGAATAAATTAGTCATACACAAAAACTAGTCATTTCAAATGGCTGAAGAGGAGCCAGGCTGCATTTTATTCATGCGAAACAGCACTCGTGTTGCAGCGCCTTCCACAAGAATTTACCACAGCTGAGGAGATGCAAAGTCAGTGGGGAATGAGCAGCGAGCCTGACCCTGGCCCCAGAAGTCCCTGACTCCTGCGGGAGGGGGCACCCTAGAGGTGTCCCTGGGCCCCCGCTGGCGACTCCCTCAGGGGCAGCCACACAGAGCAGGACAAGGAGACCCTGTCCTACTCTGAGCGACAGCATGATGGGCGCTCAGACTGGGTAGAAAACCACGGGTGGAAGCCTCTGGGGTGACGGGAGCAGGGAACTGGGAGGCATAACAACTTCTCCCCGTGCCCGTAGCCAGTTCAGCTGCATACTGCGCATGCCAGGGGTAGCAGGAGCCCGTGATCCCATGCAAGGGTGGGCGGCAGATGGAAATAAATACTTTACAAATGAGCATATTCTGAAGAACAGAACCAGTTTTGTGTAGTGACTCGTTCTGTGAGTAGAGGACAGAATACGCATTTCCTATAAACATCTTGTATTTACAAAGCACAAATAATAAGTTATCATAGAGTCTGCCCTTCAGTCAAGGCAGGTGGCATGGAGTGTGTGGCTTGAAGTTCCCAGCCACCTGTGGTCCCTCCGCCTCCCTCAGAACATAACCTAGGATGCTGACAGAGTGAGTGCCCAGGAGTGGGTGTGAAGTGGCTGAACAGGGGGCGGTAGAAGCTGGCCATGAGAAGCTGAGTGAGCACAGAAATAAATGGAACTGGATTGTATGCTATTTCCACAGACTTGTGCACAGAGAACAGCCTCATCCTGTCGTCCCATTTTCTCCTATGCACATGTGAGTGGATCTTCCCATCTGATGCCTGTCAAAGGTGTTTAGCATGGTGAGGGCCACAAGCTGGGCTGTCACCCTACGAATGTGGTGCAGGCGCTTTTAAAGGAAGCCACACTTCCTGTCACTGCCCCATGCCTGTTTCTGCCACACCGGGGAATGGAGGCTGCCACTCTCATGGGTAGACAAAGAGAGACGGCAGCTGGAGAAGCTGCTGGTCTTTGCCCTACAGCACCGAAAATGAGAGAATATGGCATCTCCCAGCTCTCTCCTCCCTAAGACCGTGGGTTTCAAAGGTGTTGAAGCTACCAACCTGAGACTAAGTGATCTACAGGCACAAGGGGGCGAGACCCCAACCCCATGGTTTGGCTCTGGGTTTCTCACTTCTGCTGAGCTGAACGTCTGCCTACGTCCACGGTTCTGTGGCTTCTGGTTACTGCATTCAGAATTGTCTTTCTTGGGATCGCCCATCTCCGCAGGGAGACCTGGGAGTCACTCCTGGGGTGTGAACGAGGGAGCAGACTGCATGGCTGTGCTAACGCTGCAAGACACAATTTCCTTTGGCAATAAGTGAGAATAACAAAAGCAAAAATATTTCTTGTCTGGAGTTTTGCTGATTTTGGTGAGGAAGAAGCACCCCACAACAGCTTTAATTTAAAACTTTCAGGGCAGGGCTCAGGTGCTCCAGTACATGGGGGGAGTGAGGCAGGCTGGGAGGGAGAAGCAAGCATAAAAAACTAAGTTTCACCTCCAAAGGATGGCCAGGAAGGGACCTTGGGAGGAGAGAGAAGATGGCAGCAATGAAAGGGGGTTGGCAAACGTGGGTGCTAGGAGGAAGGGTTGCAGCTTGCCGGGGGGGGGGGTGCTTCCTTTGGGCCCCTACTCCAAGAAACCATCGCTCAAGGACCCCAGGCTGTGACAGGAGGCATGGTTTCAGGGGAGAAAGACACTGAGCTGCCGCTGTAAGAAAACCAGGAAACCAGCATATTTGTCTGCTAAGACAGATTTATAGCCCTCCAGGGACAAGCAAGCAGCTCCAGCCACTGACTCCTGCCCTCTGCCTGCCCCCACCGCCAATGCAGGGTTGCTCTGCTTCCTGCTCCTGATCCCACAGAAGGGGTATGGTGCAGAACTGGCAGGTCACAAGAGCCTTGGGGGACAAGAACCCCGCTGGGCAGAGAAATCCCTCAGGAGGAACAGCTCAGGCAGCTGGGCCCTTCTTCCCAGCCTGGAGCTCAAACCAGCCTGCCCTCCCTCCTCCTGCCACTCAGTGTTGTTTGCTTTCCATCCTGGAGAGAAAATCACACAGCCCCTGAGTGGGAAAGGACACCTGGGACTTTCAAGGAAGCAAAGGTCAAAGCCGAGGTCGGTGGTCAGGCTTGTGGACTCAGGACACCTTGCAAAGCAGATTCCTCCCAGCTGCTTTGGCCACATGGTCAGGTGGAGTGAGGGCGTGGATGGGTGAGATGGCCCAGGCCTGGGGTGGGGAGGAGGTAAGTTACCAGGAGGGCATAGTGTGGGCCCCACGGAGAAACTCAGACATGAACCAGAAAGACAGGGACGGATGGTGGTGGGACCTGAGCTCCAACCTCCTCTATGGCAAAATTTCAGGCAGAGGATGGAGTTGAAGGCACCTGCTGAGAGGCTGGGTCTTGACCTGTGACCTGAGGAAGTAATCCAAGGCCTGGGCTTTGCAGAAGGGGACATTCCTCATGTTTCTGACTAGACATGGAGCCAGAGTGAAGCCTCTGGGGCCAAGGTCATTGTGTCAACCATCGGGTGGGAATCACTGAGTGGATGATTTTACCCGGGCAGGTCCATCACCAAAGTGGAGCCTTGGCTTTCCTGTCTACAAAATGTCTACTTCTGCGCTGCTACCTGAGGCACCTGCTGAACGGCGAAGCCTGGAATCAGCACTTGTGTTTTAAGACAGGACGCACAGCTGGCCTGAGGTAGCACAGGGAAGCGGCTACTGAGCCGAGCCTGGCGGGCTCTGGGTGGACAGGCCTATCCCCCCACCTGCAGGAGTGTGGGGTGAGACAGTGACCATGGCCCAGCTCGTTGGGATGAGAGTATGGGCGAGACCGACAGTGCTTCCCACTGGCTGGTGCTTCCACTCCCAAGGTGGGGGAGGGGTCATCATCCCTCAGGGAGCTCAGCCAGGACAAAGTCCTGGGCAAAGGCTCCTGGAAGCCCTGCGGGGGTGCTTCACTGAGGACAGGATGGTGACAGGCTGGGTATCAGGGCCCTGGGCCGGCCGGGAACCCCTAGGGGAGCAGCCTCCAGCCAGTCACCCGCTCTTTGTGGTGGCTGTCTGGCGTGGGGTTATCTGTTCCCCGGGAAGCTGGTCTGCCGCTGGGCTCCCCGCGTGCAGGAGGCGCAGCAGGCAGTCTCGTAGTAGCTGTAGACACACAGGCGGGCCTGCACCACCACGTTGCAGTTGTAGTACTGGTCCTTGCAGTTCTCATCTGCAGTGAGAGAGCACAGAAGACCCTTGGGCATGCTGGTGGCCATCTGGCCGGTACCATCTCGCCCTCATCCTCCCTGAGTAACGATGATGCTGTGGGGCGGGAGCTGGGGCAGAGTGTCCTTTTGACTTTCACACAGGCACCAGGGGACTTCTCGGAGTTCACGGAAAAATGCAATTTCAAGATAATTTCATTTTGTGCCAAAAACATTCTTTCAATCTACGCATCACACACACACAATCTCCATGACCTCCTTGAAGACCTGCCTGCAGCATCATTCAGTGAACTGAGACCTTGGCAGTCTGTGTGGAAAAACACCGAAGACCCAGACACAATGGCCAGTGTTAACGCCACCACTTCGTTTTCTCATCCTCCCCAAATGTCCGTCTACTTGGCATTGAAACTCAGAAACAAAGCTCACACGTCACATCTATTTCCCCGCTGGCTGGTTCGGCGTTGAACGTGGGCCATTTCTTCACGCTCAGTGAAGGCCCTGGGCTCCTCTTCTGTCTTCCTCAATAGCATTCTTGTGTCAGAATATCCCACAATTGATGGATCACCTAACCACACCTGTGGTTTCTCTTATCCCTTTGTGGTGTGGTTTGGTAAATAGAGGTTTTACATTTTAATCTAATTGCCATTATATTGTTTTCTTTTGCATTTTGAGAACTTCTCGGGATGCTTGTCCTACATGATGGCACATAGTGTAGTTAGAAATTTTTGAGTCACAAAACATTATCCAATTCATTAAGAAATCTTGAGGGCCCAGTGCAGTGGCCTAGTGGCTAAAGTCCTTGCCTTGAATGCGCTGGGATCCCATATGGCCGCTGGTTCTAATCCTGGCAGCCCCATTTCACATCCAGCTCCCTGTTTGTGGCTTGGGAAAGCAGTCAAGGATGGCCCAAAACCTTGGGACCCTGCACCTGCGTGGGAGACCTGGAGGAGGTTCCTGGTGCAGCACCGGCCCGTTGCGGCTCACTTGGGGAGTGAATCATCGGATGGAAGATTTTCCTCTCTGTCTCTCCTCCTCTCTGTATGTCTGACTTTGCAATAAAAATAAATAAATCTTTAAAAAAATAATTCTTGACAATTTAAGCCCTATTCTTTGGGTGTAGTATACATTTTTGAAAGCATGTGTTAGTGAGTGGGATATCTGTGTATCATGAGAGATATTGCCAAGTTCTAAAATGATTACATCAAGTTACAGGTTCAGAACTTCACCCTTCCCTATTATTTTGCCAACACTGAACACTTTCTAATTCCTTCTCCAAAAAGTCTGCCAATCTTATAAAGAAATGGGGACTCTGGTTATTTTAAGATTTGCATTTCTTCTAGGCTGAGTATTTCCTAAATCTCTTTCTTCTCTCTCATTTTTTTTTATTTAAAGACAAGATTTGTTTATTTATTTGAAAGACAGGGTTACAGGGAAGAGAGGAAGAAAGAGAGAGAAGAGTGAGGAGAAAGATGTAGAGAGAGAAGGAGAAAGGGAGAGAGAGAACGACATGAAGAGAGAATACGTTGATCTTTCATCCACCGGTTCATTTCCCAAATGCCTAGACGAGGCTAAAGCCAGCGGTCTGAACTCCATCCGGGTCTCTCACAAGGATGCAGGGACCCAAGCACGAGGGCCATCTTGCTGCCTTCCCAGGTGCATTAGCACGGAGTTGGATATTGGAAGCAGAGCAGCTGGCACTTGAGTGGGCATCCATGTCAGGTGCTGTGCAGTGGCTTAACGTGCTGAGCCGCAACATTAGCTCCATAATTTCTCCTTGATAAAACTCACCGCTTCCGTTTTCCTTTTTTTTTTTTTAAAAGGTTGTGGATTACTTTCTTTTTTTTTTTTTTTTAAATTTTATTCATTTTATTACAGCCAGATATACAGAGAGGAGGAGAGACAGAGAGGAAGATCTTCCATCCGATGATTCACTCCCCAAGTGAGCCACAACGGGCCGGTGCACGCCGATCCGAAGCCGGGAACCTGGCACCTCTTCCGGGTCTCCCACGCGGGTGCAGGGTCCCAAAGCTTTGGGCCATCCTCGACTGCTTTCCCAGGCCACAAGCAGGGAGCTGGATGGGAAGTGGAGCTGCCGGGATTAGAACCGGCGCCCATATGGGATCCCAGGGCTTTCAAGGCGAGGACTTTAACCGCTAGGCCACGCCGCTGGGCCCCGCTTCTGCTTTCAAGAAGAGCTGATTTGAGCTCCGTAGATATTAGGAATCGAACACTGTTATGACATCGCTGACATTTACTCTATCCTAAGATGCTGCAGTAAGGTGATTTAACAGTGACTCTTCAGGATAAAAAGGACAGTAATCTGCGCAGACTCCAAAAAGCTGTTGCTGGCACTTGCTCCCCGTGCACTCACACTTGCCTCCTCTGCCATGCCACCCACGAGCACTCCTCAGCCTTCTTTTTCCAACCTTGCAGGATGCACCTGTGCCTTCCCAACTCTGGCTAGTGCCAGGACACACTCAGGAGCCTCAGCTTGTGTGGTGTGACTCAGGCCTGTCAGAGATGACAAGGCTTTTCCTCCCACTTTGGTCATCTGGCACTTTCCCTTTATTATTCCATGATATTTCACGTGCTTGGAAGCTAAACAAAAAAGAGCCCCTGAAGACAAATGCAGACGATGAAAACCAAGGGCTGAGGACTCGCCAAGCCCCCTCTGAGAAGCCCCCCGGGTATGTGTTGGCAACACCCATGACGTCTGGCCCTGCAAAACTAGTCATCCCTCCTAAGCACCTGGCATTTTCCAGTGGCGTGAGTTATCCATGACTCTGTGCGGTTCACCCTGTGACTTTATCCAAGGTTTCTTTGCAGTCTTGTACTGCATCGTGCCTTTGAAAAATTTAGGCAATGATCTTGGAATCCACATTTAAATGGTGTTGGGAATGAACACGTTCGCGTGGCATGGGAACGGGCCATGGGCGCTCAGCCTCTTTCTCGTGACCCATCCTGCTGCAGTGTGTTCTCCATGCTGGGATCCTTGCTCCACTTCGGTGTGTACGCAGATGTCAAAGACCCAGTCTTCCTTCCCTCCTTCTCTCCCTCCCTCCTTCTCTCCTTCCTTCCTTCCATTCTTCCTTCCTTCCTTTTTAAAAAATGAACCTTGGGAAGCCTCTCCTTTCCCCATCTAACATTCCATTTCTGTTAATGTCCTTGCATGAACATGTCTGTTTCACAGTAATTCCGCACTGTTTCATTGGTCTCTCTCTGCCTGTGTCCTGTCCTGCCACTTCCGTTTCTGTCTCTTTATCACAAGCTCTGAGACACAGAAGGCCACTGCTCCTCCACCAACATGGCGTCACTCCAGCCTGTGGGGCTGTGCCTCCACTCCCTCCACCATTTCATCTTTTTTTTTTTTTTTGGCTGCCTGTCTTCTACGTGTCCTTATTTTCTTCCGATGGTATTGGCATTTTTGGCTTGCTCTCTGATGGAGTCATCCCTGTATCCTTTGCTGTCACTGCTGATTTGCAAAGCTGCTGTGAGTGGCACCATCCTGGGGTGAGGAAGGTGCTAGGTACTAAAGCCTTCAGTTTAGCCCATGGTGGGCAGATTCTACAGCAGGTGCCTGCTAGCAGGTGACCTGTTTGCTCTGAAGCCCTGCAAAAACAAGCCCTACAATTACAGGTACCCTACGATGGTGAAGGAGCCCCCAAAAGCAGGCTCAGAAGACCTGCCTTGGCAGCCTGGCCATCACTCTCAGGTGGGCTTGGTGCCCAAGACACCTGCCTTGGCAGCCTGGCCATCACTCTCAGGTGGGCTTGGTCCCCAGAGACGCAGCTCTCACACCCCGAACCTCATGTCCTCATCACACTGTATGCAGGGCACCGTCTGCAGCTCCTGCCTGGAGGGTGGACCATTCCTTGCGGCCTACCACAGGGTCTCAGCCCCACCACTCAACAATTCCTTCCTCTAGGGAGCCTGTCTATCCCACTCCCCAGGTATAGGCTGGGATTTTCTAAAACTCAGGGTCTCTGTGCTCCCTCTGAGCTGGGGTCTGAGCTAGGGGACTGTGTTCTGCCAGCTGCTGGGATCACAGCAGCTCTTGACATGGTCCTGCCTATATTACCTTGAATCCAAGGTTCCAAGTGGGGATTACACTACTTCCAGCTTAGGATGGCAGGACCAGTCCCTGATAGTATCATCACAAGTCTGTCTTTGACGTGTGGCCAGGGCACCTCCTGTGCTGCAAGCAGTCACCCTAAACCAAGATACTGCAATTTCATCACGATGATGCTCAGGTCATAGGGAAAGACCTGGATAGATCCGACTTCATCACCAAGGAAAGCACAAGGAAGTGTAATCCTTTCTCCAGGACGGGGGTATCCCCACTTACCAACTTCAGGGATGCAGTCCTGGGGGTTACAGGACTCCCTTTCTTCTGGTTTCAGCTGTGGGTCACAGAGATTGCTTAGGGTCATGTCATCCGACAGGCACCGCACTTCCCGGACCCGGAAGCCACCCTGGCAGCTCTTGGAGCACTGCACAGGAACAAGAGCGGGGGAGGAGTCAGACTTTGCTCAGCACCCCTGGGTGGGGAGGCTCTGACCAACCTGAAACGCCACCTGGAGGAGACAGACTTAAACATCATGCACCTGCCCATCCATGGTAACCCCATGCAAGCCAGCCATGCCACCCCCACCCCTCCACTGGATGTTGGAGCAAATGCAGACATCAGGCCACTTTGTCTAAAATCTCTCAGCCTGCAGCCTCTGAAAATTCCCACCTAGAGATGAATATTCCCTTCCCACTTCCTTCACGTACTGTGTTCTCCCAACTCCTCCTGTCACACCGATCTCAGAGATCTCTAAAGTCAGACTTCTGCTCTCAAAGTCTCTGGGCTGATGGGTTCCCTCCCACTCTTCTCCTCTCTCCCTCGATATAGTCCAGGAACTGGGAGTTCCCTGTGGTTTGGGTCTGGCTGACTGCATCCCAGGGGGGTCAGGTCTTGGTGGCTCCTGCACATGGGAAGCTGGTCCCACATGGCTTTGCTTTGTCCTTGGTGAGGCCACATCACAGGGGAGGGGTGGCACCTCTCTTCTAGGGATCTCAGCAGCACTGACACACCACGATCACATCTGTTTGGGGTTGGAAGGGGGTGATGTTTCTCTCTCTTTTCCCATCTGGGGGTGTTTTCTGAGAATTCTGCCTCTACCCCCTTGGCTACCTGATTTAAGAAACACAGCCAAGTGCTGTCCCTTGATGTAACAATTTTCAGAACCCGGAGCTGGTTCCCTAGCAGCCTGCGATGGCAGCCTATGGCCTGTTATTGACACACAGAAATGGCTTGCTCCCACTGGCACTTAATGCTATCCCAGCAGAGCCTACAGCAGCCTTGCAAGTCACTCTGCCTTTCAAATCAGTCAATCTCTAAAAATTAAAAATTCCTCTGCTCGGGTCTGAAGTCAATCTTTTACTTTTTTTTAAAGCTAGAAACCAACATTTCCTATTTATTTTTTCATTTCATTTGCAAGGCAGAGGGAGAGAGACAGGGACATAGAGAGATCTCCCATCTCCTGGTTCATTCCCTAAATGCCCACGGCAGGCATGGTGGGCTGGGTGGAGGCCAAGAGCCTGGGACTCCGTCCAGGCCTGCCACACTGGGGGTCCAGGGACCCAAGCACTTGGGCCACCACCTGCTCCTCCCAGGGCACCCATCAGCAGGGAGCTGGACTTGAACCCAAGCACTCCTACACAGGACACCAAGGTATCTTAGCTGCTGTTCCTGCTGCCTGCCCCAGGGGTTGGTCACTTGTGGCGTGCAGGCAGGGAAGGAGAGGCATGCACACTGCCAACTCACCATGCTCCACTCGGTGCTGAACCACGTGGCACCACATGGCTTGAGGTGGCACGACTGCCTGCTCTGGGGCCGCTCCAGGAAGGCACACGCATAGGGCTCCAGCACTTCAAAGGCGTCTGCGTTTTTCCTCACACAGATCACCTCCCTCTGCTGTGTCCCAGGACCACACTCCACGGAACACTGGAGGGAGAAGGGGAAGAGCCGTGAGAGACAGGCGTTAGAGAAGGATGGCAGGCAGGCCACCAGGAAGGCAGGTGAGCGGGTAGTGTATGCAGGTGTGCGTAGGCGTCACCACGTCTCCCAGCCATGCAGGGGAGAAGACCAGAGGGCTCCAGAAACAACTCCCACAGAAGAGACTGGTGGCAGGTTCAGGGCCTCAACAACACCAACTCTGGTGGGGTAGGCAGAGCCTTGAACACTCATGGATCCGGGACCCTGTTGCCTTCTGCATTGGGAGAAAAGCTGTTTCTGTCAACCTGCCATGCCACACACCCACCAGCCGTCTTTCCCAAGTCTCAAAACGATGAACCCCCATGCTGGTTTTGCCTGCTGGGCCCTGGGTGGAGTTGGGGGCAGTGCCCATGCCCCGTCCCACCCCATGCCTATATCTCCTGTGCATGGAGGCAAAGTTGCAATTCTTTTTTTTTTCTTAAGATTTATTTTTTTAAAGATTTTATTATTATTGGAAAGCCAGATATACAGAGAGGAGGAGAGACAGAGAGGAAGATCTTCCATCCGATGTTTCACTCCCCAAGTGAGCCGTAACGGGCCGGTACTCGCCAATCTGATGCTGGGACCAGGAACCTCTTCCGGGTCTCCCAGACGGGGGCAGGGTCCCAAAGCATTGGGCCGTCCTCGACTGCTTTCCCAGGCCACAAGCAGGGAGCTGGATGGGAAGTGGAGCTGCCGGGATTAGAACCGGCGCCCATATGGGATCCTGGGGCTTTCAAGGCGAGGACTTTAGCCGCTAGGCCACGCCGCCAGGCCCGAAGTTGCAATTCTTTGAGGGCACAAAGCTGAAAAGCTGAGCCCAGCTTGGGGTACCAGCGATCTCACCCACCGCCTCTCCAACAAAGAGGCAAGAAATGGGGTCATGGAGCCCGACCCATCGTTTCCAAGCTTGGAGCAATGCTCGCAGGGAGGCCTGCCAGACCAACAGAGACACACGGACACACATCTCAGAGGCCTAGGGGGTCAGCTCACAAGTCATCCTGTAAAGTGGTTCCCTCTAAAGCTCCCGACAGCAGACCTACAGAGAAACTGGGAGAGCAGGGCAGGAGTGGCACAGCCCCCTCCAGTCTCACTATAGTGTGCAGTCTGTGGCATCCCAGAGAGCCTGCACCACTGCCTCCTGTCCTTCAGGACCCTGAGGACTGCCGGCTTCCTCTTCAGAGGGGTCTCTAACCATGTCTCAGGGCTCCTCTAACTCCTTCTGTCCAGCTGATTCGCATTAATCGGCCCGTCAATCCAGAAAACCCTGGAGTGAGAGCTGTGGTCTGCTCGGAGGGAGGATGTGGCTTCTCCTAAGTTAACATGGAGAGAAATGTCATGTTTAACACTGTATGAGAAACTTAAGCATCATCCTTAAAGTCAGCACAAGAGATTCATAACTTTTAAAACCTCAGAGAGGGAGAAAGGAGCCCAGAAACCCCAACCAAGGTGTGTGTTTGGTCACCGGCACACCTGTGTCACGGGCCTGGATGCCTGAGTTCCAGCCTCAGCTCTGCTTCTGATGCTGGCTCCCTATTCCTGTAGAGCCTGGGCGAGTGCCTCCTGTGTCCCCTCCTCAGGCTATGTGTCTCTCTGGAGAAGCCCCTGAGACCAGGCCTGCGGGATGTTGGGAATGCCAGCTCTCGTTCAAGTGTGCTTGGAATGGACCTCCCTCCTTTGTTTTTAAAGATGTACTTAGTTTATTTGAAAGCCAGTTAGAAGAGGCGAGCCGAGGGCTGCGGGAGAGGACGTCTAGCTCGGATCCCGAACCCAGTCCGCCATGTGCCCATGGCTCATGGCGGGCTGGGCCTGGACATGCCTGGGTGCGAGGCCTGCTTCCTTCTGGGGTGAGTACGCCGAGGGGGGAGGCCTCCGTGACTGGGCATGTCCGGGACCCACCCACCACCCTCATTGGGTGGTGGGTGAACGGGATTGGGGAGGGGCGCAACCTTGGGCCTGCGGGATTTAACCTCCGGCTGCCAGAGGCGAGCCGAGGGCTGCGGGAGAGGACGTCTAGCTCGGATCCCGAACCCAGTCCGCCATGTGCCCATGGCTCATGGCGGGCTGGGCCTGGACATGCCTGGGTGCGAGGCCTGCTTCCTTCTGGGGTGAGTACGCCGAGGGGGGAGGCCTCCGTGACTGGGCATGTCCGGGACCCACCCACCACCCTCATTGGGTGGTGGGTGAACGGGATTGGGGAGGGGCGCAACCTTGGGCCTGCGGGATTTAACCTCCGGCTGCCAGAGGCGAGCCGAGGGCTGCGGGAGAGGACGTCTAGCTCGGATCCCGAACCCAGTCCGCCATGTGCCCATGGCTCATGGCGGGCTGGGCCTGGACATGCCTGGGTGCGAGGCCTGCTTCCTTCTGGGGTGAGTACGCCGAGGGGGGAGGCCTCCGTGACTGGGCATGTCCGGGACCCACCCACCACCCTCATTGGGTGGTGGGTGAACGGGATTGGGGAGGGGCGCAACCTTGGGCCTGCGGGATTTAACCTCCGGCTGCCAGAGGCGAGCCGAGGGCTGCGGGAGAGGACGTCTAGCTCGGATCCCGAACCCAGTCCGCCATGTGCCCATGGCTCATGGCGGGCTGGGCCTGGACATGCCTGGGTGCGAGGCCTGCTTCCTTCTGGGGTGAGTACGCCGAGGGGGGAGGCCTCCGTGACTGGGCATGTCCGGGACCCACCCACCACCCTCATTGGGTGGTGGGTGAACGGGATTGGGGAGGGGCGCAACCTTGGGCCTGCGGGATTTAACCTCCGGCTGCCAGAGGCGAGCCGAGGGCTGCGGGAGAGGACGTCTAGCTCGGATCCCGAACCCAGTCCGCCATGTGCCCATGGCTCATGGCGGGCTGGGCCTGGACATGCCTGGGTGCGAGGCCTGCTTCCTTCTGGGGTGAGTACGCCGAGGGGGGAGGCCTCCGTGACTGGGCATGTCCGGGACCCACCCACCACCCTCATTGGGTGGTGGGTGAACGGGATTGGGGAGGGGCGCAACCTTGGGCCTGCGGGATTTAACCTCCGGCTGCCAGAGGCGAGCCGAGGGCTGCGGGAGAGGACGTCTAGCTCGGATCCCGAACCCAGTCCGCCATGTGCCCATGGCTCATGGCGGGCTGGGCCTGGACATGCCTGGGTGCGAGGCCTGCTTCCTTCTGGGGTGAGTACGCCGAGGGGGGAGGCCTCCGTGACTGGGCATGTCCGGGACCCACCCACCACCCTCATTGGGTGGTGGGTGAACGGGATTGGGGAGGGGCGCAACCTTGGGCCTGCGGGATTTAACCTCCGGCTGCCAGAGGCGAGCCGAGGGCTGCGGGAGAGGACGTCTAGCTCGGATCCCGAACCCAGTCCGCCATGTGCCCATGGCTCATGGCGGGCTGGGCCAGGGCGGCCAGTGCGCCATTTGGCGCCAGGCTTTGCCTGCTGGCCGCCCGGCCGGGGAGCTCTGGGGTATTGGACATCTGAATGGCTGCTGAGATAGCTCTAGAGTGACCCCACTGTTTCTGGGATCTGAGTCAATCCTAAAGATTCCCAATGCCAGTAACTCTTCCTTTGAAGAACTTCCAATCCCTTAATAATGCTGAGCTTTGAACACCTGTCAAGTAAAAGATAAGCTCCGGCTTGTGTAGCAGGCTGGCACCTAATGGTCCTCGGAGCAACCACGTGCAGGTGCGTGATTTACGGCTAGGAACGGTCCCAATCTGGGATGCCACAGCTGGGATGAGGTTCCCACCAAGGGGTGTATGTGCTGGAATGGGGGCTGCGTTCTATCTAGGAAACAGTTGCAGTCACCCGAGGCACTTGTGTGGGCTGGGATTGGATGCACCAGGCCGGTTCAGATCCCAGCACCATCTGGTGTTATGGAGAAACAGGGTAGATGTGGGACTGACTAGGCTGGGTCTCAATCCCCTTCTGAGCCATGTGTGAGCTGTATGTGGGTATGGACGAGCCATGGCTGGGCTGAAACATCCAACAACAAGAGTCAGAATGGGGTGAAAGCCAGCCAGGAAAAGCCACTGTTCCTGCTAGGACAGGAGGTGAACTGAGTAGGGTTGGCTCAAGAACCCCCTGGCAAGCGCAAAATCTGGCATTGAGAGGGGTTCTGATGGAGGAGCCTGGGCAACTCCTCTGGCAGGACACAGTCCCTGCAGGTAAGCGCGAGAAGCATGATTGGAAACAGCCCAGAATAGGCCATGGAAAGTTTCCCACTGGCATGCATTCGGCATGGGTCAGGAGCAGACCAGGCTGAATCAGTTCATGTCATCCTCTGGCAAATCCGATCACCAGAACAGAGTGTGGAATGGGCCGGGTTTGGTTGCGACAAAACCAGTACACATTATGGAACGCCAGGGCGTGGTTGCCTGTACTGGATATGAATGCAGCACCCATCCAGCACACGTGAGATCCAGGAAGGGAGGGGCAGAGCTGGCGGGGGGGTTAAGGGGCTGGTCTCCTCGCTGGACAACCACTCCCACTGGAGAGTGTTGGCTGGGATAGAGACAGACACGACTAAGCAAGGCTACAACACCTGTGCGCTGCATGTGGACTAGATCAGGGCCACAGCATCAGCTGGCAGAAGCTGGCACTGGGGACTAATTCTGTCGAGTCAAATCACAGGACCACCTAAAGAGTGCATAAACCGGGACAGAGAGACCTGGGAGGGAAAAAGTGGGTTCCCCCTTCTTGGGTCACTATTCCCGTGGGAGGGCATGAAAACTAGGACGGGGGCTGGGATGGCTAGATAGAGAGGTACTCAACAATATCTGTGAGGGCTGGATGGTTGAGTTGGTTAGATAAAACTAAGCTTCAATACCCATTGACAAGTACCAGAGCCAAATGGGATGGGGGACAGATTGGTCTTCTGCTACACATACTGGCAAACCAGGGTAGGGGGCGGTCTGGTGGGGGTTATTGTGGGTCGCCCCAACTAGGCTGCAGCTCCCACTGGTTGATGTAAGGGCCGAACCAGACTGGACTGCAACACCCATTGGTTCCAGTGCAACTCGGGACTGAAAACAGAACCAACACAGCAATTGCAACCACCAGCTGATTAGGGTGATGGACTGTGCCGGGCCCTGTGCTTGCTAGAACATACAAGCAACTAATCTGGGAATACCTCAAAGTATCTTTGGAGATCTCCCCACTTGAACTGCTGGACTCAGAATTCTAACCAAGAAAAGACAGAAGACAGAATAGGACAATCATTCATCTCAGCTACATGTTGGCAGCGAAATATGGGACAAATGGAGACTTCATGATGGACCATATCAATCAGTGGACCACCTCATTGAGCGAAACTGGCAGTGACTCATAACTGGAGAACTATTAACTCCACTTGAGCACATATCTCAGAGCATGCCCCACATCCGGGACTTGGGGTGGGCGGGAAACCGGGTCGGGCTTCTCCCTCAATATCCCCTTTTACCTCAGATACATGATGGAAACAATATGGACATAATAGCATTGCCCACCTCCCTATCCCCCTGAACCTTTTTTTTTTTTCTCTTTCTTGTTTTTCCTTCAACTATAGTTAACTATGTAAAGATTGTCAACAACAATACAATAAAATGGATTATAAAAAAAAAAAAAAGAAAGCCAGTTAGAGAGAGGGAAGGAAAGACAGAGAAACAGAAATCTGCTGACTGTTGGGTTGCTTCCCAGATGGCCACAATGGCCAGGGCTGGGCCAGGCCAAAGCCAGGAGCCAGAGCTTCTTTCAGGTCTCCCATGTGGGTAGCAGGGGCCCAAACACTTGGTCTATCTTCTGCTGCTTTTCCTAAGTTTATAGTCAGGGAGCTGGATTAAAAGTGGAGTAGCAGGGACTTGAACCGTTGTCCCTATGAAGCCAGCATCACCGGCAGTGGCTTGCCTTCAATGTACTACAGCACTGGCCCACCTTCTGTTTACTTTCTGAGGCCAGATTACATGTAAGGCTTAACTTCAAATATCCTGCATCCCAGCCTCTGGAGGGTGACACCTAATTCCCAGGGCTGGGAGTGCCAGTGGGCTCTGGCATCCAGCCCTGAATCCTGTCCACATTCAGTGATGCCCCGGCGTTCTTGGAGAGCACTGAGACTCATGTGCCTAATTCTGGCATGAATAGAGGCTCGTGGTCCTGTGCTCTTGGTTCTCTGAGCTTTCATGTGAAGGGGATGGAGACCCAGCACACTAGCCAACGGCTCTCAGGGTGGCGGCTGCACAAGCCTGAGGGCACAGCTGCTCCTCACTGTGGCTCCTGGAGTCCTGGGTGCAATGCCATCCAGGGCTCTTCCATTGCCTCTGTTTCCATGGATATCTGGGGAATCAGTGTTTTTTATACAGTGCCCTTTAGGGGGCTGCTTTTGGGGCTAGATCCTGGGCATTTTGCTACCAATATGAGATTAAAGAAAGAATTTGTTGCAAGGCTGCCTCTCCAAAGATTTGGGGCTTCCTTGGGGATGGGGCAGAGACTGGCATGCGGTGACCATAATCTTCACCTGTGAACGCTGAGACCCATGCCTGCCCTGGCTCCGGCAAGTTTAGGAGCTAGAGGAAATCTCCTGCCTTTGTGTCTCAAGTTCCTGCTGACTTCCACAGCTCCTTACTCCATGGTGGGGAGGGACATGAGGCCTGGGGCCCTAGGACAGGGGTCTTAGCCTACCCAGAGTCAGAGATGACCACTTGGTGTGAGGTGCACTTCAGATGGCTGTCCCTATCTGTTCTATCCCAAATCCCAGGTGCTTTCATGGGCTGCCCCGGGATGGGAGGCTCTCTGCCGATGACCACAGCTCTTCCAATCTTCACCTTTTTCCTGGGGTCCCTTCACCCTCAGATCTGAAAGCGGAAGTTAATCTAAAGCTGGGGTGGCTCCCTAGAGCAGGGCCTGGCTGTAGGTTCCATCTCCTGTCTGCCTCTCCATGCCTGTGAGCTGCAGGTGCCAGTTTGGCCCCCCTGTGTGTCCACTCCCGGCAGCAGCGACGGGCAGAAAGGCAGGGGCAGAACAGAGCAAGGTCATGCCTGCCAGGTGGGCTGAGGAATAAGTGCCTGTTTCCCCCCACCACATACACCTTCCTTCCTGTAAGTGGCAGGCTTGAAGCCAGCTGCAGCCATGGTCTGTCGGGGGACTGTGTCAGCACCCAGGCTCAGAGGGGAGGGGACAGGGCTAGACCTCAGAGGGACATGTGACTGCACTCAGAGGACATCTGGCCCCTACCGTTCCTGGCAGTGGGGAGGCGGCAGTTACAGGCAGAGTGATGGGCCCTGGAACATTTCCTGGTCTTGCCCCACTAAGGCATGGTGGGGCAGCCTCTAGGGTCCAGCACTGTGGCTACTGTTCAGTGCCACACTCTGCGGTTTTGTAAGTGACGCAGCTCTGGGTTGGCGCCCAGCTATATGCCAAGTCACTTCAGGCCATGCAATACGGGGCCTCACAGCTGACAACTAAAGCCTACAGACTCAAGGTAAGGGGAGATGCAGTTCAGCGCGCCTGCCATGGCCTCGGCCCGAGGTGAGCCCTTGAATCACAACCCAGGAAATCATAATCCCACTGTTGGAAGAGGGAACAGGCTGGGGAGCCTGAGCATTGGTCCAAACTGGAAAACTCTGGGAAAGGCTGGGCTCTGTCGTCTCAGGGGCAACTCGGCCACTCTCCAGTGGTACGCGCGCTCTGTGCTAGCCAGGTGGCATGATTAACAACATTAAAGAAATCTGACGTGACAACACTCCTCCGTGCTGTGGATATAAAACCTCTCAGGCTCACACCACTTCCTGTTGCTTTCCAGGTGCCATGTTTAAACTCACCTTCTAGGTTCCTATGGGGGATTCAGGTGTCTCACAGGTGAGGTGGGCGGCAAGGATGGACTGCAAGCAGCTCTGTGGGAACGCCCCCTTTCTTCTGCTCATTATTTTTATATGATACCACTCCCAAGAGGAGGGTGCTTGGGTTAAGGTGGATGAATACTTGGAAGGCTCAGCTCGGCCAAGTGGCTTTGCAAAAGGCAGCTATCAACTTTGCAAAAGGCAGCTATCAACTTAACAAATGTCCGCTGTTTTCTCAGCATCTGTTCTTAAAACTACTTAAAAGAAAGCAAATTGTTTATAGGTCTGGCTGAGGCCCTGACAGCAAGTAAGCTGAGACTGGCAGCCACCAAGTTCCTGGGACACCTGCTGGCCCAGGTGGCAAGGACCACATAGCCCAAGAACTTGAATAGTAAGACCCTTGTGGGGTGGACAGAAGTCACAGACTTTGTCCTGTGCTCTAGGAG
This sequence comes from Ochotona princeps, assembly GCF_030435755.1. Taxonomy (NCBI): domain Eukaryota; kingdom Metazoa; phylum Chordata; class Mammalia; order Lagomorpha; family Ochotonidae; genus Ochotona; species Ochotona princeps. The sequence continues at coordinate 1,884,738 of NC_080837.1, read as the reverse complement.
GTTCCTAATCCATTTGGGAGCAGTGTGGACAAAGCTAATGAATCAATTAAGCAATTCTGCTACAATATTCGGCTGCAGCTGCTTTTTGCAGTGAGTCCAACTTTCCAAGGTTTGTGTCTGGCCCAGCCAAATGCACACGGAGCTGAGCTGGCTTTGTACCCATCAGAAGAGCAGCCTCCTCTGCCATGATTGATATGTTTCATGCATGTCAGGCAGCTATGATGGATATGTTTTATGTGTGTCAGAGCTATAACTGCTGTGTTCCACGCATGTCAGCAGCTATAATGGATATGTTTTATGTGTGTCAGAGCTATCACTGCTGTGTTCCACGCATGTCAGGCAGCTGTGATCAGCATGTTTCATGTGTGTCAGAGCTTCTACTACACTGTGGGTGTGATTCTATTTCCTCTGGTAAGAGCCTCCTGTGGCGCGGCCATCGTCCCCACTTCACAGACCAGGGAACCCTTGGAGTCAGACGTTTGAGCACTTGGTGCAGTGCGAGTGCTCAACACCTCCTGGCTGCCTGGACGAGGCTCAGGGCTGAGAGATGCCAGGCCACAGCTGCGATGCCCAGCACGGTGCTTCCACTCCTGGCACTCACCTGGCTCCAGCTCCCTGCAAACCATTCCACCTTGCCCGTGCAGGGTCCGTTGTCACAGGGTGTGGCCTCCGCTGGCCGGTTGTCCCCACAGCCCTCCAGGGGCAGGCTGCTGACGTGGTTGGCCATACACACCACCGAGCGCGTCCGTACTCCAGCCCCGCACTCCGCCGAGCACTGTGACAGGAGGGGTAGAGTGAGGGGGCTGTGCAGCCTGGCACTCCCAGAGCCTCACCCGCACCCTTCCCCCGCCCTGGCATGAGTCCTGCATGAACATGTCTGCCTCATCCAGCCCACCTGCTCTCCGCAGCCTCAGAGCTCCCGCCCTCCCCTCTGTGCGACAGCTCGTTCGGTCTCTCCGGCCTTCACGGAGCCGGCTGAGAGTCAGGGTTCCCTGGGAAGGTCTCTCGTCTGTCGCAGGTCAGTGCCTCCCCCAGCAGGGAGCCCCTGGGAACAGGCTGAACAGATACACAGGTGTGGGTCCTGCCCACTCCACCAGCACCTCCTCCTCCTGCTGGTGCCTGGCCAAGGCCCATTTTAGAAGTTTCAAATTGGATCCGTTTCTCTGAATCTTCCCTTCTTTAAACTCATCGAGTGTGTTTAAGATATGTTGCAGGGTGTTACAGATGTAAAGAAATAGCAAAAATTTAACACCCATCGTCACACAGTTTGTCTTTGTGGTTGGCATTGTGGCAAAAGTGGCTGAACCCAACTCATCCCATGCACACTGCTGTTTTGTTACCATGAGTCCTGTTTTGTTACAGAGAGTCCTGAACTTACCTGTCCACTTCCTCCCCACTGCTTCACACTACCTGTATACTTCAACTTTCTTTTTTTTGTTTGTTTGTTTTTTTAAAGATTCATTTTATTACAAAGTCAGATATACAGAGAGGAGAGACAGAGAGGAAGATCTTCCATCCGATGATTCACTCCCCAAGTGAGCCGCAACGGCCGGCGCTGTGCTGATCCGAACCCAGGAACCAGGAACCTGTTCCGGGTCTCCCACATGGGTGCAGGGTCCCAATGCACTGGGCCGTCCTCGACTGCTTTCCCAGGCCCAAAGCAGGGAGCTGGATGGGAAGTGGAGCTGCTGGGATTAGAACCAGCGCCCATATGGGATCCCGGGGCATTCAAGGCGAGGACTTTAGCCGCTAGGCCACGGCGCCGGGCCCTACTTCAGCTTTCTATTTAAGATTCCACAGAGGGTCTGGCCTTCTGGCGCAGCAAGTTACACCACACCCTGCAATGCTAGCATCCCATACGGGTGACGAGTTCGAGTCCCGGCTACTCCATTTCTGATCCAGCTCCCTGCTTGTGTGCCTGGGAAGGCAGCAGAAAGTTGCCAAGGTGCCTGTGTCCTTGTCACCCATGTGGGAGGCCAGAGATGGAGTCTCGGGCTCCTGGCTTTGTTGTTGAGACCACCTGGAGGGTGAAAATGATAAGACTCCTTTCTCTGTAATCTCCCTTTCTGTCACTCTATCTTTCAAATAAATGAATCTCTACATACAAGTGAGCTCAGGCAGTGTTCATTCTGTGTGTGGTTGTCTCACTGAGGACAAGCCCCTCCTGGCTCATCCCTGTTGGGCTAATGGCTGGCTCCTGTCTCTTTTCAGGGTGGAGAAGTGCTCCACTGTATTCTCACATCTCAGGATCTCCAACCGTTTAACCACCGCTGACAGACTCCCCTAGCTGTGTCTGTGGATCGGCTATTCTGAGTAATGCTACAACATTGTTGTTCTTTTCTTCTTCTTTTTTTCTTAAGTAGATAAAAGCCATCAAGTTTCAACAGAATTTTTAACACACACGAAGCCCAAGTCCTAGCACAAGTGTCTGCTTGCATCTTCTTCATCCTTCACCACGGCGCCTCCTACAGGCACCGTGCAGTATACATGAACAAGACCGCGCTGGCGGCAGAGGGGTGGAGGGGGATGCTTCAAATCCTGATGGGAGCGGTAGGTGCAGGGAGGCAAGGGAGGCAGGGGGGGCAGAGGGGCTCGGGCAAAGGCGCCTTCCCTGTCCCAGGAGGAAGAGAACACACCCGGCCCTGCAGACGTGGCCCTGATCCCGAAGTGCTATTGCTGCTTTAGTTCATGGGCTCTAGCTCAAGAACCCCACAGGTTACAAGTGTGTTTGTGGACTCTTCGCATACACTTTCCCTGATTTTTTTTTTGCGTTTGCATCATTGTTGGAGATTCCAGGTGATGCTTCAGCCCCTTAGGCTCAAAGCAAACAAAAGCAAAAACAAAAATCCCCAAACAAAACAAAAACAAAAACAAAAACCAACTTCCCTTGTTGCAGTGACTGGAATATTCTATTCTAGGGTAAAGGGTTGGATTTCAGCCATGGCTGATCTGGTCTCCAGACTGTGAAATTCAAAATGCTTCAAAGTTCCGATCCAGCTCCTTGCTGCCAATGGCATGAGAAAAACAGTGGAAGATGGCCCCGGTGCTACGACCTCTGCCACCTGTGTGGGAGACCCAGAAGTTCCAGGCTTCTGTCTTCAGCCTGGCCTAATCCTAGCTGGTGTGGCTACATGAGGAGTGAACCAGCAGAAGGAAGCTCTCTTTCTTTCTGTCTCTCCATTTCTCTCTATAACCTGGCTTTCAAATAAATAAATAATCTCTTTACAAAAAAAAAAAAAAAGGCTTGTAAATAACATAAAGCAAGTAAAATCTGGGCCCAGCAGCGTGACCTAGCGGCTAAAGTCCTCGCCTTGAACACACGGGATCCCATATGGGCGCCAGTTCTAATCCCGGCAGCTCCACTTCCCATCCAGCTCCCTGCTTGTGGCCTGGGAAAGCAGGAGAGGACTGCCCAATGCATTGGGACCCTGCACCCCTGTGGGAGACCCGGAAGAGGTTCCTGGTTCCCGGCATCGGATCGGCGCACACCGGCCTGTTGCGGCTCACTTGGGGAGTGAATCATCGGATGGAAGATCTTCTTCTCTGTCTCACCTCCTCTCTGTATATCTGACTTTGTAATAAAAATAAATCTTTAAAAAAAAAAGCAAGTAAAATATCAGCTCTTTTTTTGTGTGTTTTAAGTCCCTCAAACACTTATTTCCACCCAATTTCCATCCTGAGACTAGAGAGCTTCTTTTCTGCTTCCTCCACTGAGGCATATCCATGCACGCATGTACCTGGGCATGCATCCCCCTCTCCCATCCCGTGCTATTGGAAGGGTCAGTCCAGCACCAGTTCAAGTGAACCTTGAATTGTCCCGTCCCACCTGTCCTGGGGACCCCATGCTCACCCGCTCGCTCCACTCGGTGAGGAACCAGCTCTTGGCACAAGGTCCCATGTCGCAGTTCTCAATGTCGCTGGGCCGCAGCTTCATGTTGCACTCCTCATCGGCCACCACATCCCCAATGTTGCTCACACACTTTACGTCGCGGGTCCGCTGGCCCACGCCACAGGGCACCGAGCACTGAAACACACCAGTGGGCTCTGGGTCCGCTGCGATGCCTGGGACTAAGGTTTTGACACTCATCACCCTGTCTTGGATCCACCATCTTTATTGTGGGAGGTAGGTGGGACCACCTGCAAAGCCACCTGTGGGGAAGCACACTGGCCGACTCCTCAGAGAGGCTGGTGTGCCCGCCCATGAAAGTGACTTTGGAACCTGGGACGTGGGGCCCCTCCCAAGAGCTCAGGGCTCTGCCAGCCACCCGCCCTGCTGGCCCTCCTGCCCACATGCCGTGTACCGAGGTCCAGTCGGACCGGATGTGCCACTCGCTGCAGATCTGGAGCTGGCAGGTGCTGGTGGTCTCAGGTCGCTCCAGGTGCTGGCAGCGGTAGGGCTGCACCGTGAGGCTGCGGTTGGCGTACACCTGGCGGCACAGCACTTGGCGGTGCTGCATGCCGAGGCCGCAGGTCTTGCTGCACTGCGACCACTCGCCAATGTCCCAGCTGGCCCAGGGAGGGGACAGGGGAGACAGTGTCAGTGTGTGAGCGAGGCTAAGTCTACCCCATTCCACCCTTAGCACCTCTGCCTGGGGTGTGGCCGGCACTTCCACCTGCACTAAGAAGAAAAAATGATTTTTTTTTTCTAATCTATCACAAAAGGTGAGTGCAAAGGCCAGCCTCCATGCAGTTTGGAACCAGCTCAGGACTCGAGCTCCAGCACCGTAGGTCACTGTTCTGTGTAGACTGCTCCCGCACGGCCACCATCCTGTTGAGTCCCTATTTAGTTAAACATGACAGGAGTCCGGGCCTTGCTGTGACCCTCCGAGGACCCCATCCGCCGGCTCTTCTGGAAGTGCCCCGTCGCTCCCCAGCTAGCCTGGACCTCTGCGTCAATGGCCTTTGTCATCTACTGTGTATCCCATGCACCCTGCTTCTTGCCCCAGCAAAATCCTATGGGCTCCAGTTCCCCAGAAGGTGGCATTGTTGCTGCATTGTGACCTGCTGAAGGCACCAGGTTCCAGCTCCCTCTGAGAGACGGGCAGGAGGCTCCGAGGTCAGCCAAGCCCTGGGAATCACCAACAGTTTTGCAGTGGGTGTCAGGGCCTCCACGCCGGCACCTGTGTGGGAGAGATCCACTTACTAGGCTGGGCAGGGGAAGATGTTGCACGGCTCTGCCTCAGGGCTCGGCTTCATGCTGGCGTCACAGTAGCTCTCGGGCACCTCCTCATGCGTGCTTCTGTGCACACAGCGGAAAATGGGTGACTGGGCTCCTGCAGGGACAAGGGAGCACGTGAGGGGCCCGCCAGCCGCTGGCCCACGTGTGCAGATTCAGGAGCGGAAGGGAGGGAGCCACTGGGGCAGTGAGAACAGCTCATATAATAAAACATTCTCGCAACACACGTATACACTCGCAGATGCACTCTTGTTTTAAGATTTGTTTATTTTTATTGCAAAGGCAGATATACAGAGGAGGAGAGACAGAGAGGAAGACCTTCTGTCCGATGATTCACTCCCCGAGAGGCCACAGTAGCGTGAACTGAGCCAATCTGAAGCCGGGAGCCCCCTCCGGAGATGGGGCTGCTGGGGTTAGAACCGGCATCCATATGGGATTCCAGTGCATGCAAGGCGAGGACTTTAGCCGCTAACCTACCACACAGGGTCCTCACAGATGTACTCTTCTACACAGCATATGCTCCCACACAGATACAACACATGAACTCACATGTACACAGACACCACACACATGCAACACAGGCACATGCGCACTCACACAACACACGCATTCAGTTATAACACTGGAACTCAAACATGCACAGATCCGACAAACACACTAAAAATGCATTCACACAACGCACACACGCAATGGAAACACTGACATACAACACTCTCACACAACACAGGAGCACACAGGTACAAACCGGCACATGTACTAACACATATAACACATACACTCACACGTACTCATACAACACAGGCACACACAGGGATATACGCTTACAACATCACACAAATACAGATACATCATATTAACTCACACGCAACACAGGCACACATGGACACACACAACATATGCACTCACACATAACACATACATGCAAGACATGCACTGACATGCAACACACGCCACAACATATGCAATCACTTAGACACACAACACAAGCATTCACTCACTCACTCAGACCCTCACACGCCCTCACATAACACACTCGCATTCACACTCCTTTCTCTTGTTGCATTTACATAAAAAGACACATCAAAAAGCTCATGGAAAACGAAATGACAAAACAGACCCGCAGCATCCTCCCAGAGCAAATCTGTGGCAGGTGTGAGCCTTGACAGAACTACACCCGGCTCCCCAGGGCTCTGCTAGACCCCAGGGTGCAGACAGGGAACTCAGTTCCCACTCCAAGAGGGCTAGTTCTCCAATGAGACCTGGTCTGGGGGCTGAGACATATTCCACCACAGTTCAGGATGACAAAGGAGAGACTCGGGGGCAGCGGGTGATTAACCAACCAACACAAACAGGAGGCATCAAAGTGGGGCCTTCCTCGGAAAGGCAAAACACAGATGTGGGGGCAGGCATGTACGTACACGTGGGACATGTGTGTGCAGGCATGTATAAGTGTTGGCACATGTTTTGGGCAGGTGTCTGTGCAGGCGGGTGGGCAGGCATTTGTATACATGACAGCCCCGCGCACAGACATGTGCAGGTATTTGTATATATGTTGGACAGGCATGTGTCCAGATGTGGCAGGCAGCTGTGTGCACACTGGCAGGACAGGTGTATGCACAGCTGTGCTGGGCAAATGACAGACACATCAGGCAGTACTGGCCTCATGTTAAACAGATGTGTGCACACAGGTGTTGAGGAAGCTGTCTAGTTGCTCAGTTGGAAGAGAAGTGCCCGTTGGAGAAAATGCGGGTGCGTTTTGGGGATAATGATGTTGAAGTGGAGAGGAACATTCCAGAAGGACAGGAAGCGCTTCCCTTCCCTGTACAGCTCCCCCACAAGGCTCTGACTGGGGGTACTGTTGTTACAGGAGAGGATTTCCACGAGACACACATGCCCCAGGAGGAAGCGTGGGATCTTCATGTCCATGACGCCAATGTCAAGCACAGCAACAGGCTCGTAGGATGATCTCTTCCCTGGAGCCTAACTGTTTTTGTTATTTTGCTAAACAATGCTCTCTTCAAACATGCAGCTCTGCTGCATCGGCTTAGACAGGAGATACCCGTTTGGTATTAAAAGGCAGAACTTTGCTGGAATTTTCAGTTCTCAATGGAAAGAAAAGAAAAAGCCAATTCTGCTCCTGCTCTCTGCTGCCACCTGGTGACAATCCTGAGACATCATGGCCAGATGGTGCCGAAGGGAGAAATGTTACTCAGAGAGGGTGGGGTATGACATTCTTGCCTCCAGGGACTACCTGCAAGCCCTCCCTGCAGAAAGCACGCTGCGTCTCTCAGTTAGGGCACATGGCCACCTCCCATGTCCAGGCCCCGACTCCATTACCGCTGCACCACTAGCAGGCAATGGCAGGGTGGTGAGGGCAGCTGGTGGCTTGGGGGTGGGCCTATGTGTTAGAACGGACGTTGACTGCACCTGAGGAAGGCACTGAGCAAGTGAGGCCATAGTGGTGGGGAAAGCGTGGAGGTCTAAGAAGTTCCACAGAGAGACACGAAGGAATGAGCTAGAAGAAGAAGTGGGGTCAGCCTGGGGATCTAGCGCTCAGTTGAGCTAGTCGAGCTTGCCCAAGGACAGGCAATGCTGGAAGCATGTTCCTGAAGGAGGGATTGTCTCAACAGGGACTCAAGGCTGTGGTCTGATTTAGCCCCCTGAATCCCCATCTCAACCAGGATATGGCTTTTCCCCCAGGGGGAATGCCCTGGGCTGAAATAACACAAGATTGTAGCCACAATGTACACATGTATAGGATGTGGCTCGTGCTGCTTAGGCAGGTATGCAAACACCAAAAACACAAGTTCACAATGATGGGAGGGGGAACACGAGGAGGCTGGCCTGGGGGGGGCCCTGGGGTCCCTGGGACTTACCTACTCCTGGGAGGCAGGCTTGGCTACTGGCCAGGGGAGTCTCTCTCTGCCTGTGTTCCAATGCCACCACTGCCTTGGTGGAGAAGGACCTAGGGGGCTTGTCCGATCAAGAACTGTGGCTCAACATCAATGCGTCGCCCTTAAAGTGCTGGTTCCTATAGGCATTTCCTCATGGGATTGAGGAATCCTCTAACACAGCTTGCACACTATGGGCAGGCTCAGAGCTGCTCTTGTCTTCTGTCTGTTGCCCCAGCAAAGCCCTACGGAGGCTCACACCTACTGTGGATGTTGGGGGGTGGGGTACATCAGGGACCTGTCTGCACGGACGCCCCCTCCCCAACCGTCACAGCATGTGGCCACAGCTGATGGCCAGGGGTCCCCATGCTCCTGCCTTGCCCTGCCCACCTGGAACCATTCCCACTGGGTGGCACCAAATGGGCTGAGGAAGGGCACAGAAGCAAGGAGTGTGAGGGTCCACCTGGAGCACATAGGGAAATAGCCCCTGTCCTGAACTGCCAGTGTCCACCTGCACGAGACAGGCAGTGAGTCACCTACACAGACCACACGTGATACAAAACCGCACATCCATCATGTCTCTCCTTCCAAGGACTTTCCCGATTTGGTCCAACCCCTAGGATAACCCTGAACTTGTGCACTCAGTACAAGTACACTGACCAGTGCACTCGGGCTCCAGCGGCCAGACTATCTGGTGCCTCACCCTATATACTCCAGGCTGATTCTCCCACAGCTTCCGGGAGACGGAATTTGCTAACACCCATTCCCCTCACCTGGGCCTCTGTGGGCCCTTTGCCCCACGCCCGTCACCTGGGCCTCTGCAGGGGTACGCCCTGCACTGGCTCACCTTTCCCGCAGGTGGCCGAACACTCCGTCATTCCCAGCTGTTTCCAGCTGTGACTCCGGCTGCGCCGTGGCGGCTGCGGGGCTGCCGGTGCTGGCTGATCGGGGTGGTGGGAGGGGAACCTCTCAGGCTGCCTGCCTGGGAAGGCCTGGGCTGATCCTGTGCCGAGTGTCTTGGGCACCTCGGCCCCCGCGTCCCGCGTCTCCTCGCTCCTCTCCTCCGCCCCCTCGTCCTGCCTTCCATCTTCCTTCATCAGCTGCCCGTTGAACGGCTGCCCTGGGAGGGGTGGGTGAGGAGGCACAGAGGTCAGTGTGAAGTTGGCATGGAAAAGGGTTGCAGCCTCTGTGACAGAGAACACACTGCGTAGGAGCATTGCCACCTCACGGCACACATTTAACATGGGTAGGCATGGATGGTCCTGGTCTCTGCAGTGCTGCCGGAAACCCACAGGGCAAAAATCAAACATTTCGGCTGGAAAAGCAGACGAGGCCGTGAAAAGACCAAGGTGGCAAGCTCCATCCACGGCGACAGAACCACACAGACATGGACAATCCCACTTCCCCTGCCCAGGGACTGGGAGCCCGGGACAGCCTGCAACACCTGAGTCTGTCTGTCTGTCTTTCTTTCTTTCTTTCTTTTCTTTCTTTCTTTGTATATATATACACACACACATATATACATATACATATATATAGTTTGTTTATGTTAATTTTTTCTGATTTTATTTTGTATTTTTTCTTTTGCAAAACACCCATTCAATGGTTGTGGTCAGTATGCAAATAAAGTAATGGCTACTTTTTTTTTTAATTATTTGAGAGGATAGACAGTAAGTGAGCCAGCAAGCTCTAATCTACCGCTTTTGTCCCCAAATGTCCACAACAGTCCTCTGCTGGGGAGCTGAAGTCAGAAACTCCTCCCACACCTCCAGGACGGGTGGCAGGGAGCCAGCTTCTTCAACCACCTCTGCTGCCTCTCACAGTCCACGTTAGCAGGCAGCTGGGGTCAGGAGTGGCACCGGGACTCAAACCCAGGGCTACCTACATGGGTGCAGGAGTGATAACCAGACACTCTGGGCACACACCAGAGGGAATGCATGAGGAGGACTGGAGAGAGATGGGTTGACCAAGTGACTCTCACCTGGCCTCCTGAGTGGTGGCACCTGTGGGCTGATGGTGTTGGCATCCCGGATGACATACTCGTAGTGCACTCCAGGGTTGGGCTGCTGATGTATCATCTACAACATAAAAGTCACCATCACTGCCTCCTGCACACGCACCCATGCCCTTCCCGCTGTCCTGGTTCTCAAGGGGCAAGTGACCCAAATGATAAGGGAGTAGTGGGTGGGACTCACATCCTATTATGTCATGACTATGGGGCTCTTGTTAAAGAATGCAGAATGAGACTGAAAGACAGGAGGGATAGCAGCAGAACCTGTTACCCGCGCTGCGATTCTGCACAGAGCTGGCCCTAAGTAGACAAGTGCATCCAGACTGCAGTGGCAGCAGATGGACACCAGGTGGCGAGACTGAGTCTCGTGAGCCGGGCCCAGAGCTCCGTGGCCTAGTTCTCTCCTCACTGGCTAAGTCCCACCTGGCTCGTCGTGCAAAACCCAGGAACCACAAGGGCATGGGGTCAGGAAAGCGGGCACAGCGGCATAAGGCTGGCCGAGTCATATTCTCCCTGGAGCCCACGGCAAGAGGCAGGACTCTGTGTGGGGTGCAGAAGCTAGGAGCTGGCCAAGCACACACAGGAGCAGCTCAGCAGCCTGGGTCTCTCCCCATTGGTCTTGCCTGGGAGTCCAGGGTCCTTTGTGTCCCTGTTTTTTTTTTTTTTCTGGCAGGCTACAGCGGAGGGCTCTGTGAAGGAGGGCCCCAGGCCAGGCAACACTACCCAGTCCCAGGTTCCTGCTACTGGGACCTAATGAACTCTCCCGGCTCACACCTTCCCATTTGCACAACCAGAGCTGGTCCAAGGCTGGCGCTGTGCCTCTCTTACCTGTGTCTCTCCCCATACAAACCTTGCCCCAGGCATGACATCACACTGGCTGTGGTGCCTAGACCACCCAGGTGGGCCTTCCATAACCTGAGAATTTGGGGTTTTCTTTTCCCCTGCAATGCTGCTCAGAATTTACCCAGAGTCAACCACCTTGCTGGACAGACCGAAAGAAAAAAAAAATGGTCGAAATGAACTCTAACAGAAGTCTCGTTTGTCACTTCTCTTCTGCCAGATCGGAGAGCAGTGGAGTTGGAGACATGGTAACTAACAACATTCCAGCGCTCGGACACCGCACATGCCACGTGGAGCAGTGCTGGACAGGACAAAGGATCAGCAAAGCCTGTGGGAGGACGGGGGCTTCTGACAGGCCTGGGTTCGTCCTGGTGCAAAAAATTCTTATGTCCACGCACTGGAGGGAACTCATGTTTAGCAAAAGAACACCTACAGATACCAATCTCGGGGCACCAAAGTAAATTCACATTTTCATTCCATTTTCCTGGGAACTTTCGGAAACCTCTTCATACACTTAGGGGTGAGTTTACTATGATTACTTTTTAATAAAGGATGATTTTTAGCATTGACTAAACCTTTATTTTCTGCTCTCTAGTGGATTCGCTGAAAATCAACAGGTCTTCTCAACTGTTGGGCAACTTCATGTAACATTAATGAGAGTCAGTCTCCTGCAGAATTGAGAATTTGCCAGAAGCCCTTCCCAGACACCCTGAGGGTTCTAGTGCCTCCTGGGGTACCCTGGAGCTCCCCATCCTTTTTAATGCAGCGTGGTAAGGAGGCTGAGTTATGGGCCTTGCTTTGTGCATTGAAACAAAATGGTAAATTAGCCCTGGGAGTGGGCCTGGAGGAGGCCCAAGCGCAGCTCTGCTCTGGCTTGGCAAGTGCCATTGGTTACTGTGGGTCTGCACATTCTGATGCTTGCCAGAGCTAGCTTGGGCAGAGAGGAACGCCCAACTTTTAAGTCAGGGGCACCCCCAGAGACCCTGTGTTGCTTCTGGGATCTGAGGGTGTTCCTTGGGAAGCCACAAGACCCAAGCCACGCAGAACAGTCTAGAAGCAGCACACAGACTCACATAGACGTCCAAGATCTCGTTGGTGGGGCCTTCGGCCAGGAAGGACTCCCCAGCAGTGCTTGAGATCTCGTTGGGGCGCTTGTAGGTGAACATGGTTCCTCCACCCTCGTATTTCCCAGGCCGGTCAATGGCCCAGTTCCCGTTGATGATGGATCGGCCGGAGCGACTCCGCAGGGCTGGAGAGAACATGAGAAACACGGAATGGGCAAGAGATGCCTATGTCCCCCTGTACCCACTGTGGCTGGGGGCGTGGGCTCATTCACCCTGTTCAGCCAGTCCTGGGCAGGGTCCATGGGTGTCCTGCACCTGAGCCAGGCACCCAGAGCACATGCCTGTGGCCTCCACATTGTCTCAGTGTCCCACCTCCCCCGGTGGACCTGGCATAGAAGGAAGGAGTGCAGAACAGGATTTGGGAGATGAGAGTGGGTGTGAAGCGCTGGAGAGGAAGAGGAAAAAGAAAGGGGGCCAGGAACACACTGGGCTCTGCTGCATGCCTTGTTGTGGGAGGGGACACGCTGGAAACACAAGGGTGCTGACTTTGGCCAGTAGGTGGGCTTAGTTTGGCTTCTCTAGTGTTTTTCTAAAGCCTAATGGAGCCTAAATGGAAGAATCTGGAGAGTTCATTTAGGAAGCTGGAATCACAGCTTCTTGTGAAACAGGAGGCCTTATTGGCACAGGTTTGGCCTCCTTCCCACAGCGGGGTTGGGGCGGGTGTGTGTGTGTGTGTGTGTGTGTGTGCACAAGGCGGGGTTCCTTGGGTGGGCGGATGGGCTGCAGGCTCTGCTGCCCCAGTCTCCATCCCGCCCTCCTGCCTCCACTGCTCAGGCTGTCTCAGTTCAGCTCGCATCTGACAACGCACACGGTTTGCGATGTTGATGACCAAGCCCAGCACCGACCTCCTGCGTGATTTTTCCCACTCGTGATAGGGCTCCTAGAGGTGCCCGTGACTGCTCAACTTTGCTGGCTTTTTCCCCCATCTGCTTGAGATGGCCTCTGGTTGATGCAGCCACATACACATAGCACCGACCTCAGCTTCCTGCGGTGTGGGCCAGAGCTGAGGTGCAGAGGGGGGCACTGATTAATTTCATGTGGGGCTGCGAGGGACAGACCCGAGGGAGCTCACACTGGCAGGCAGACAAGGTACAGGATGTCAGGGGAGAGTGAGAAGGGAAGCCCTGTGCCAAGAAGGATCCTTCAGATGCCATGGCTGCTGTCCTATGCACCCTCCCCTTCACAGAGCTCTCAAATCTCCCTTTCCACGGTCAAATGCACCCAGAAGCAAACAGGGATGCTACCCACACCAGCAGCTGGGGACTGGTGACTCAGCTGGCTCCCTGTTCAAATACCAGACCCTTCCTGCCTCACATTTCCCAGCAGGTGTCAACAGCCAAAGTGGGCTCTCTTCACTTCAGACCATTTTCACCCAGCTCAGTGCCTGCCGGGTCAGACGGCAGACGTTCCCCGCCCTGGGGCCCAGGCCCTGTGGACTCCATGCATGGCTGGATGCTTGGGGTGGCTCCTCGGAACCTGCCAGCTGTGGGGGCCTGAACACACTCGGTCAGCAGTCAGATCCACCATGGGACAGGATGGGATCAAAGCAGAGATGGGGCAAGAGCAGGGTCGGGCTGTTTTTTTTTTTTTTTAAATCAGGGACTCCAGTCCTTCCACTCAGCACTTGGCAACTCCTTTTCTCCTTTGCCCAACCAGGCACCTGTCTTTGTGGCTTCACTGAAGAGCCACTAAGGCTGCACTGGCCTGACTCCATGGGCCCAGCTGCTCAGCGCTTCCCAGGCCCCTCTCACCAGCACCTGGGCTGCACCTGCTCTTTTCAGATATCTCCTACCCTGCCCACCTGCCTGCCTGCCGGCTCCCATAGACCTTGCTCGGCCTCCCTCCTGCTCACGGGCTCCATTCAGCTTTCTGCCTGGCTCATCTGCACCAACAGCCACACAGGGGCACAGCTGATGCCTACAGGTTCCCAGCCTCACACACTGGTCCCAGCATGGATGGCACCCCCGAATTTCCGGTTGCTCCACTTCCCATCCAGCTCCCTGCCTTGCAGCATGGGAAAGCCGCTGAGGATGGCCCAAAGCCTTGGGACCCTGCATCTGCATGGGGAACTCAGAAGCTCCTGGCTCCTTGCTGATCAGCTAAGCTCTGGCCATTGCGACTATTTGGGGGAGTGAACCGGCAGATGGAAGATTGTTCTGTTTGTGTCTTCTCCTGTAAATCTGCCTTTCCAATAAAAATTTTTTAAAAAGTCTTTTTTTTTTTTTTAAATGCAGGTCAAGTTCCTTCCAAGTGTCCTAATATCTTAGCAGGTGTTAGAAGCTGCTAGAAGGCAGTCACCAGTGAAGGTCAGGGCCCGGTTTCTGCTCTTGTAGGAGCTTTGGAAGTGCTCACAATGCTTTGCTCATCTGCATAGCCAAAAATGGGCTGCAGTTGCAGACACTGGTGTATGACGAGCCCACCAAAGCTGAGAATATTGTCAGGGGGATGTGTATCAGGGGTTAGCTCAGCTGCAATAGAGCATGCCCGTCACGCTGATCAGTCTGCTCTGGACTAAAGCATCTAACTAACATGAGGCCCAAGTCATAAAAAATATGTTGAACACCTGACCAGCTCTACCGGACATCTCGAGGGCTTTATTGAGCATCTCATATAAGCTACTGAGTACTTCACATGCTATGTGGCTATTTCACGTGTTCTACTGAACACTTGTATCCAAAAGTTACTGGCAGCAAAGCACCCTTCGAACTGTGTAGCTCACAGGGTGAGGTGAGGTGGGGAGCGTGTAGCTGATCCATCACAGAACCATGCTGTATGCTGCTCACTAGTTTAAGAAAAGCCCACACTCACTTTCACACCACCTTAAAGCAGAAGACCTCCCAGGGTGGGAAACCATGGCAAACGGGCGTGGTCTGTGGGGAAGCTGGGCACTTTGCTCTTTTGGAAACAGACCACAATCGCTGTGACTTGGTCACCGGCGGGACTCACTGATCCTCTAACCACACGTACATGGCAGGTGTCCTGACGCATTTTTCAGCCCTTGATGACTGCAACCACAGCAGGCCCTCCAGGCATCCTCCTGCTTTAACGTCACATTGCAAAATGGACTTCAAAAAAAACATCGCGAGGACTGCATTCTGGCAGAATCTTCTCCCTTTGCACTCCTCTAGGGGTTTGTGAATTTCAAATGCTGCTCTCAATAGGCATTGCCGACTGCTGGGAGTCTTGCTCACATCCAAGCAGTCCTGTTACAGAATTCCAGGTTCAGAAGTATTGCCTTCTCCTTCCGAACAACATGGTAGGCACCTGCAGTGATGCAAGCACTTCCTCTAACACAGGCCAGGCAGGGATTTACCCCTTGTCCAAATTAGAGTCTTACACACACACACACACATACACACACACACACAGAGCAGTCTCCGTTCCAATTCACTGTCACTTGGATTGGAAATCACAGTGTGTTTGAAAAGGTGCCTGACTCTGGGTTTTCTGGAGTAAAGAGAAGCTCTGAGATTTCCTTGCTATGTGGCTGCTTCTCCATCTTTCAAATATTGCAACTACTGATTTGACTCCAAATTTCCTTTGAAGCACCGACTCTAAGAGGCAGCTCTCAATTGCCACTGGAGTTAAGAGAAAGCTTAGCATGGAAGAACCGGGGGTGGTGAAGTGGGACCCAGCCTTCAGCTTTGGCAGAGGAGGCTCAGAGACCCTGAGGCCACCATGCCAGCCGCAAGGGCAGAGGGAGGCTGGCAGCTGCTCCAGGGTGTGTGAACAGGGTGGCAGGGTCAGGGGAAGCTCACCAGGGAAGCCACAGGAGAGCCCTAGCAGCAAGAACGGCAGAGTGTGGCTACAGCAGGGGGTGTTCCTGGGTGCTGGGGACGTAGGTGAGACTCTGGTCAGGAAGTCGGAAGGGAGGGGCAGGTCAGTTGTGAGGCCTGGGTCAGGCCCTGGTGAGTTATAGAAGGCTTTTGGTCAGGCAGTGCATGGAAAGTTCTGCTTTCAGAGGACAGAGCTCACTCACACCCCGCCAGTGCCTGGCCACTTGCTGCGGGTAGGGAAACGTAGGCCTGCTATCCAGAAGGAATTCTGGGGCTTGTTCTTCCAGGAGAGCCCATTCTAGCATATCTTGAGATGACCCCAATGAGCCTACTTTGTAATCATCTCAATTTTTAGATTATCTCATTATTCAAATTATTCTCTGGCTGGCTACCCTGGTGCCTGCCACCTGTCCCACTTATTTATGTATTCATTTGTCTATTAATTTATATTCATCCATCCATCCATCCATTCATTTATTTCAAAGGCAGAGTTATACAGAGAGACACGGAGGAAGAAAAAGAGAAAGAGGAGAGAAACTTTCTGTTTGCTGTAATTCTACAAATTCTACAAATGACTGTAATGGTCAGGGCAGAAGCCAGGAGCCAGGAGCCAGGAGCCTCCTCTGGGTCTCCCACAAGGGTGCAGGGGCCCAAGCATTTGGGCCATTCTCCATTGCTTTTCCAGGCCATAAATGGGGAGCTGGATTAGCAGTGGAGTAGCCAGGACTTGAACTGGCGCCTTATCGGCGCTACAAGCAGAGGCTTAGCCAGAATTCCATTTTCAATGGAGCAAGCTGCTGAGAGAGATGATTGTATCCATGAAGCTGCAGAGTAGGACCAGGGCTCAAACCCTCTGTCCCCTCTCTCTATTCCCCTTTGACTCCTGCCTGCTGCCCCTCACCCCTGAGCTGTGGGCTCTGTACAGAAACAAGAGCCTGGGCGGCCACACACAGTGTGAAGCCACAGGCACAGAAAGCTCTGTCTAGCTGGACCCTCAGCATGCATGCGACGTGTGGGGGACTTTCTGTATGAGACTTTATAACCATCAGTGTTAAGTCCTCCTTGCCACTGGAGATGCCACTGTGAGAGGGTGAGGGGCTCCCGTATCCCACATGTGGCGCCAAAGCAAGGGCAGCAATCAGCCTGGGTCTGATTGCTAGGGTACTGGGTATGCCCCATGCTGGCTGCTCCGGGATAGCAATGGTGTAGGTGCTCGATTTTCTATGTTGATCACTAGGCTTACTGTGTCTCCTCATGGAAACCTTCCAGCTGCCTGCTATGGAAGGCTAAGCTTACGTCCCTGGTGGTTTAAAACCTATGTTCCCTGGAGCCTGGGAGCTTTGAGTTGGGTTTCCAAGCTGCCAGATGTATCCTCTGAAGACTGTCATGGGAAGAGGGTGGGATGAGAGTGCCTTTGTTGCTTTGTAAATATTTTATTAGAACAAACAGTTCCATGCAATTAAAGGACACCCAAAAACCTTTCCCCCAAGAGCCCTGGCCCCAGCCCAGGAACCTGAGATTGTTCCACATCCATCCACCTCTCAAGAAGGCATGGATTCAGTGACACCGGCCTTGTAGGGACCTTCCCATGTCTCCAACCTTCTAGCTCCCCTTCTGCCTGGGAGCAACCCAAAGACAATTTCACTTTGCCATTCCAGAGTTTTCCCTTCCATGGAAAATCCCAGTGCCTCCTCTATCCCTCCTCCTACATGTGCTGCCTGCTACAAACCAGGCAGGTGCCCCCTGCCACACAGGTGTGTTCTCCAGGTTGCAGGTGTTCCACAGCCCCCAGAGTGCAGCGCACCTGACAGGAAATCTTTGATGCCCTCCCCCTCCTGCTCCCACTGCTGTAGCTCCCTGTAGAATGTTTTGCTCGCACCCTGTATTGGGACACTAACCATCCATCGCCGGCTGGGCCCTAACAACAACCGGAAAACTCAACCAGCAGAGCCTGTGACGGTTCACTCTGACATTCCACAGTGTGGCCAAGTGAATGCACCCGATTGCCATCCCACCACCCTGGTTTTTGGGTGAGGAAGCCAGTTTTGCAATAGAGGGAGGGTCAGTGAGCAGCAGGGTTTGGGGGAGGGCAGTGCCATGGGGGCTTCTCCCCAGCTCCCTTGCTTCCTATCCTTGGGGGGTGGCCTGCACGACACACTGGCTAGCTCCAGGGCCTGTGCAGTCACACAGACTGGGACAGGCCCTCGCAGGAAATGTACCTGGCTTGCTGTCGCTGTTCCATGTGGCAACCCTCCAGGGCCACCCACAGACCCTGCACAGTTGTGGGTGGCCCCCAAAATCACAGGCGTGAGGGGTCTGGGCCTTAGTGCTAGAAGCACAAGGGTGCACAGCTCTTGCTCTTAGCTGCTGGTAGAAATGATGTGATTTTAAAATCTCTTTGGGATGAAGGGCACCTAGTGTGTAAAGAGGTCAAAAATACCAACCAACCAACCAACCAACCAACCAAATGACACTATGTGATCGGAGTGTGGCAACGGACTGGGTGAGAACTTGTGGTCCACCTCATAGGAGGACCCTTCCTATACATGGCGAGGGGGGAGCCTCCAAAGGTACATGGAAACGGAGTCAAAAGCTTCATTTACTTTAGTGTAAAAATGTCTTGGAATCTGCGCAGACTTTTTCCCTACCAAGCTCATTTCCTGAAGCCTCTGAAGGCTTATTTCCTGCCAGACCTCACTCAGCCCCGCCCCGCCCCGACTTTGGGGCTCCTTTGTGATGCTGACTCTGCTGCGGCCACAGATTCAGGCTGAAGACAAAGCTGACAGCCTGGACGAGAGGCTTGGTGGATCTGGTGCAGGTGCAGGCATTGAGGACTTAAAACCAAACTATGGTGGCCTAGGATCTGGAGCCTGCTTTTAGCGCCCTGAGAACCCTTGCTCCACTCTCTGGGCTGGGACTTCCCGACTGCCCCTTCTCCCCAGCCCTAGACTCCATCACAGGCAACGTGTCACAACCAGCCGGGCCCAGCGTGGCTCCCACCAAATTCCCTGAACAGTTCAGATGGAGGGGGAGGGCCAAGTTAGCCCTTGAGCTGACACTTTAGAAGCTTCAAGGGCACTTCAAAAAGTCCTTGGAGGGGCACGTGTTGAGACCCTCACATCCTAATCAGAGGGCTGTTTTCAGGTCCTGGCTCTGCTTCTGACAGAAGCATCCTGCTGAACAGCCTGGGAGGCAGTGACCATCACTGCCATGTAGGAGATGCAGGAGGAGTTGCTGGCTGCCAGGTTCCTCCTGGCTCAGCCCCAGCTGCTGTGGGCATTTGGGGAGTGAAAGGCTACATGGAAGGTTCTTGTCTCTCTGCCTTTAAAATGAACAATAACAGAATATTAAAAAAAAATATGAGCATTTAAAAATGAAATCAAGACAGTTAATGGGCAACAGAATTAAAACACATATTCATTTTGGTACCAAAAGATTGAAATCAATGAATACAAGGGTCAAAAATTTCATTAGAATACACATTTCGATAGCAATGCATGGATTTTTTGGGGGGAGGGACCAGGATACACCCATCTTTTAAGTCTGTTTTCCAGAAGCTTCTGGAAGACGCCCTGGCCACCTCCTTAAAGCAGCACAGTTCCCAGGACAGGCAGGACTGAAAACCAGAAGAAACCGAATTTTCCATGGCTCTGCGAATGTCCTGTTGCACAACATGTTGGTTATCCCCAAGCCCTGGAAAGGGCTGTGCTGGAAAAAGAGGGCATGAAATTGTTTTTATTTGAAAGGCATTTGTTTGGGAAAGCGATGCCTCCTCCAAGCAAAATGTTAGCTTGCTTGGTTAGGAGTTAATGGCAGTGTTTATTGCTGAAAACCAGCCTGGAATTCTGGTGGGTGTTCCTTGGCGCCTGCGATCTGGGAGGGAAGCCGTGTCTTCCACCCAAGGCCAGAGAGCTCAGCGCTGATCTGATGAACTAACTGGCTGGGCAAGATGAGAAATGTCTTGAGGGGCAAACCGGCCACATGCCAGTAGAAACAGACATGTGACCGGATCACAGGTGAACAAGCAAACGACTTCTAGGAAGGAAGTAAATGATGTTCAAATTAATTGTGTTCTTGGTCTCCTTATAGTTTCAGTGTCTACATGTTGGTTTCATTAAGATTGTTGGGTGCGAGAGTCCAGTGCAAGTGCAGGAGCCATACATGGCTTTCTGTTTGGGGGCCTCCTTCTGACCTGCTCATCTTTTGCCCTCCTTGGTTGCCTTCCCTCGAGCCCCAGCCTCCTGGAGGACCAGCAGCCGTCAGGGCTTCTGATCAGGACCACCAGGGTTTCTGGCTTCCATGTCCAGCCACCTGAATTCCTGTAGCCACCAGGCTCCTGTAGGACCACCCCTCCATCATCGAGCCCCAGGGCCCTCTGCCAGCTCCCACAAGAAACACAGGTCAAGCCAGTCTCTTGCAACCTAGAAGAAAACCTACACTTTGCCTCACTCCAGGCAACTCTCATCTCTCCTGGATTGCCAGGTAATGCTCACTTTGGCCATTGCATACCTGTGTAGGATGTTTGGTGGCCAAGGCCAGTGGACTCGCTGCCCAGGCTGCACATATGCCAGACACGTCAACCTCCTTGACAGAACGGAGGTTGCTCTCCGCCTTGTCCCGGGCACCCACCCTCCAGTGCCCCCTCTGTTGCTGGAGCCTCTGGAAGGCAGCCCTGCTCACCACCATCCCGTCTGTGCAGTGTGTCCTGCCAGCTTTTGACTTCCTCTCCAAGCCACCTCTGGGACAAGCTGGAGTTTCCCCCGTGGACAGGACTCCCAGCTCACACAGTTTAGGTCCTGAGGACCTGGCGCCAGATCTCCTCTGCCTGCTAGAACTTTTCCTCCAAGTGTTTCCTAAATGCTTCCAAGTGCAATATAGCCCAAATCAAACTACGAAACTTCTGTATAGCAAGGGAAACAATCAACAAAGTAAAAAAGCAACCCGCAGAATGGGAGATCTTCGCGCACTACATAGGTGATACAGAGCTAATCTCCAGAATATACAAAGAACTACAAAACAACCAAAATGTCAAAACAAACAAGCCACTCAAGAAATGGGCACGGGAAATGGGCAGACACTTCACAAAGGAACAAACCCAAATGGCAAATAAACATATGAAAAAATGCTCAAGTTCCCTGGCAATAAGGGAAATCCAAATTAAAACATCAATGAGGTACCACCTAACGCCAGTAAGACTGGCCCACATGAATAAAAGCACCAACAACACTTGTTGGCGAGGTTGTGGGGAAAAGGGATCCCTACTCCACTGCTGGTGGGGCTGCAGGTTGGTACAGCCTCTATGGAAATCAGTATGGAGAATATTCAAACAACTCAAAATCAACATACCGTATGATCCAGCAATAGCACTCCTAGGAATATATCCAAAACACTTGTTTTATGAGAAACCGACATGCACCCCTATGTTCATAGCAGCACAATCAGTAATTGGAAAAACATGGAAGCAACCAAAATGCCCATCAGCAGAGGATTGGATAAGAAAGCTATCGTTCATCTACTCCACGGAATACTACTCAGCTATTAAAAAAAACAAAATGCAGTTCTTTGTGGCCAAATGGGCTCAACTGGAAACCATAATGCTAAGGGAAATGAGCCAATCCCGAAAGGTTAGATACCACATGTTTGCCTTAATTTAAGATTAGATATGATGTTATGTATAACATGTTATGTATGTTATATGTTGTGTATAAACTAAAATTGAAATGTCAATGAGGTGGTCACAGAATGTGGTTAAGAACTCGCATTGATTTTTTTTCAGCTTTCAAAATCCCTTTAATATTTTTTATATATATTTTTATTAATTATTTTGCATTATGTGACAGTTTCATAGGCTCTGGGAATCCCCCCACCCCTCCCCCTCCCCTCCCCCCTGGTGGGTTCCTCCACTTTGATGCAGCATTACAGTTCAAATTCAATCAAGATTCTTTCCTTGCAAACATATACCAAGAATGGAGTCCAGCTACTTATTGTCCAGAAGGGTTGAACAGTTTCTTGGGGAGACCATTTCTGGTCCGAAGTTAGAGCTGGTGGAATATCATCATAGTCAATTAAGAGTCCCAATATAACATCAACAGCAATTTGCAATATTATGGAATTGACATGGTTTTGAGTAACCAGTATGTTAAAAAAAAAAAAAAAAGCAAGTCCTAACCACAACCTATGATTAGCTCATTGACATTTCAATTTTAGTTTATATACAGGACCGGCTGCTATATACCTTAAAATGGCTATAAGGTACCATTCAGCTGTCTCGTGTCTATTTCATTTTAGTATTTAGCCATTTGTTGTGTTGAAGTATAATTTTGTTGATCTTGGCAGATTTTGGGATAATCTAGACTGGCTTGTAACTCTAACAAGATATTTGTCGACATTTAAGGTGCAGAACATTTTTTTTGGGGGGGTGGTGTGCAGGAAAATCCTCAACACCATGGTGAGGAGTGACTGATCTTTGTGTCCCACCCAGACTCGCATTGATTTTTAACATATTGGTTACTCATTACTATGTCAATTAATTCCATAATGATGTAAATTTTTACTGATAGTATGTTGGAGCTTTTAATTGATTGGGATGATACTCTGCTGGCTCTGTCTTCAAACCAGAGAGGGTCTACCTAAGAAGCTGTTGAACTTGACTGGACAATAAGATGCTGGACTCTATGTTTGGTATATGCTTGCAATGAGGGAATCTCAACTGAACTTGAACTGTGGTTATGCAACAAGATGGAGGAATCCACCATGGGGGCAGGGTTTGGGGAGGGGTGGGGAGAATCCCAGTACCTATGAAACTGTGCCACATAATACAATGTAATTAATGAATAAATTAAAAAAAAATACAGCCCAAACCAAGTACACCTTCTTTACCCCTTCAAGGTCAAAAGCATGGTTTCACTCAGACGCACAGCTGCACAGATTTCTGGGGCTCATCCTGACCCAGAAGTCCTTCTGGCCAGTGCCACAGGAGACCTCTAATTGCCCCCTTATTCTTCCTCACCCTGGCAGTGTGTTCAATCACAGATTCCACGTCTTGGGGCAGGGCCCATGCTGAACACCCATCATGAGGGCATTGTGAAGGCTCAACTCCTAGACCTGCCTCTAATCACCACGGGTTTCATCTCCCTCACATGCAAGGCAGGGGTCAGAGGGATGCCCTCAAAGCCTGGAGATGGTCTGTGCAATTCCTTACTATCCTTCAAGGCTTACAGTAGGCAAGGTGGGGGTGGGGAGTGGACGTTTGGTGTAGGGGTTGAGATGTGGCTTAGTATACCAAGTCCCTTATAGAAGTGCCAGGGTTCAAGTCCAGACACCAGCTTCCTATTAATGTGAATTGCAGGGCGGGGGGCTGGCAGTGCAGTGGTGATGGCTCAGGTGGCAGGCTGCTGAAGAACAGATAATGGGATTGGGGGGCTCTAATTTAGACCCTGACTAGGGAAGGTCTCTTGGAGGAGGTCCTGAGTATGGGCAAGGAAGCTCTGCAGAAAGAGGGAACAGCCAAGACAGAGGCCCCAGGCACAGGAGAACTTGGTGACAGAAGGGGTAGCCACAACATTCGTTCTGGCATGAAGCGCTCAACAGAGGCACCCTCCTGCAGGCAAAACCACTCTCAGAGTTTGTCCAGCAGGAGTGGGGAATGGCTCACCTGAAAGCTGAGGGGACTTGTTGAACCTGGGCCCCATCCAGGGGCTTGCCTATGATATAATTTATCATCTGCCCTGCTCTGGTCCCACTAGTTCCTCAGATGGGAAATGTTAGTATTGAAGCAAAACAACAAAACAAAACAAAAAATCCCGCCAAGATCTCCCAGTTCCCTTTAAATGAGGAATTCTTTTTACAAGATTTTGTTGAATTAAAGTAATAAATTCAAAATGATGAAGTGAGCCAATTAGCTAAGATTTTGAAAGAGAGGTTCTTGGAGGCCCAGTGTGCAAGGTCCCCCTGCACCCCTCCCTTTGCCCTCTCTGGAGCAGGGACAGCCCTAGGCGAGGTGGGAGGCAGGATGGGGAGTGGGTTCCTCATACCCTAGAGAGCTTTAGACACTTGTAGGTTGCTTGATGCCACCGCGGACAGGCTCAACTCCCACTTGCTTTTCTTTCTAGCAAGTCGGAAGGGCAAGCTGACATTTGTCCTGCTCCCTAGGCCCAGTCTCAGCTCTCACGGCAAGCACCTCCATCTCACCCATGGTCTAAGCATCCTCCAGACCTTTTTGTGTCCTTGCAGGTTCAGGAATGGGTTGGGTCATTCTGCATGTGTGCCAGTCCAGATGCACTTTCACCTCTGCGCTTGTGCAGACTTCAGGTATAATTGTATACGGTGCATTTCTAATGCAAATATGGGAGGGTCCCTACTATCTTTTTTTTCAGTCTATCGTCCCTCGAAGGCTCTTCTTTTCATGTCATTAAATGTAGTTACTCCACCATCCTCTTAATTTCTAAAAAGGACTTCCTAGAATGGGATTAATTCAATCATGTCACAATTTTTGGATGGTTAGATTGTATTTTTCTATTCTTACAAAGTCATTTAGGCAACACTTTTGTACAGGGCTATGTGGTCTTCGGGGATTCTTTTCTGAAGTCTCTACACTGTGGCAGATGACACTAAACACATGATGTGAGTGGCCATCTTTCTTGTCGTGCGGTACCTTCCATACACTGAACATTCCTGCAGTCTATTGTGCAACACACTGTTCAATATTGTATTGATTATTTGTGGGATCCAAGATCTCTCTTTATGTATCCTTTTTTTAATCGTTGGCATTCCCCCAACCCTCCCTAGGAATCACTTATTTATAGCTTTTGCATTTTTAAAAAACATTGGGTATTGCTATTGTTACTGAATTTTATAAGCATTTAAAATAATAGTTACAGGCCTAATACTTACCTGGCAGGGGAGATAAAATAGTAATCACAGGCCTGACTCAGTGGTCTAGTGGCTAAACGCTCGTTTTGCAAACACCGGAATACATGGGTGCTGGTTCATGTCCCGGCTGCTCCACTCTCCACTCAGCTCCCTGCTTGTGGTCTGGGAAGTCAGTAAAGGACAGCCCAAAGCCTTGGATTCCTGCAATTGCATGGGAGACCTGGAAGAAGCTCCTGGATCTGGATCAGCTCAGCTGCGGTTGTTGTGGCCAACTGGGGAGTGAAGTACTGGATGGAAGATCTTTCTCTCTCCTCCTCTGAATAAATCTGCCTTTCCAATAAAAATAAATAAATCTTTAAAAAATAAAAAATGCCCTAAAATAAAATAATAGTGGGCAATGGCCTAGCTTGCATTGTACCTAGGCAAGTGTTACACTGCTAGGAGAAAAGAAAGTAGCTAATAGCTGGCAGGCATCTTGGGCCTGGTTAATGCCAAATGTTTGTTAACCACACCAGAGTGCTAGCCTAGTCGCCTGGTCTATTTTATTATTTATTTATTTTTTCCTCAAGATATGTGTGTGTATTGAGGGGGAGGTGTTGGGTCTGTGAGCCCAAGGGGTAGGAGGTTCAGAGGTGCCTGGGTTGCCTGGCCTGGGTCCTTCGGCCCACCTGAACAGTGACTGCTAGGTCCATGAATCCCAGGGGTGGAAGTCTGGCAGAGCCTGGTTCTGGTGGCCTGGAGTGCTAATGATGCCAAGCAAAGCCCACTGGCTGCCTGGCAACATGCTGGTTAGGGCTTGATGTGTGGGGTTGCAGGAGGTCTGGGGGATGGCACAGGTGGGGGCATGTGGGGACAGGAAGGCTCATGTCCAGGATTGGTGGTGAGCATGACCGCAGAGTGCATGTGTCAGAACTGGGTCTCCTCAGTGGAAAAGATGATAGGCTCAGATGTATATGGAGGATATGGCAGCCCGTGGGGACATCTGCAGAGGACATCTGGTACCACAGTAGAGGAAGGCGGGCAGAACAAATTCGACAACTACCCCAACCAAATGATGACAGTGAATATCTAGGTGAATGGAGACTCTAAGGTGGACTATGTTAGCCAATGGACATTGGAAGGATCGGTGAGACTGACAGCATTTCAGAATTATCAAAACCACTTAAGCAGAACCCTTGGAACATGCTTCCTATTGGGTGGCCATTCCCATTCCTGGGTATTGGGGCAGCTGGGAGACCGTGTGTGGTTTCTCCCTTTTTCTTTCCTCTTATCCCAGATACAGGAAGAAGAAAAAGAAAATTTGGAAAGAATGGTCTCACCCACTTTCCCCTAACCTTTGATCCTTCCCACCCTGATAAAACTACATAAACATCATCAAAAAATAAAAATTAAGAAGAAAATAAAAATAAAATAGTAGCCATTGACCTTTTGTCTATGGTTAGGAATAACTCTTTTTCAATCTGTCATTTATCTTCTTAACAAAATTTTATTTTATTTTTTTGAAAAGCAAAGTCACACAGAAAGGGAGAGATAGATCTTTCACCTTGTAATTTACTCCCCAAATGACCATAATAGCTGGGGCTGGGGCTGGGACTGGCTCAGGCCAAGTCCAGCAACTAGCAGCTTCTTTCAGGTTTCTCATGTGGGCACGGGAGCTCAAGCATTTGGGCCATCCTCCTCTGATTTCCCAAGTGTATTAGTAGGGAGTTGGATTGGAAGCAAAACAGCTAGGGCTTGAACCAACATCCATGTGGGATATTACCACTGCAAGTAACTTAATTCACTATCTCTCAACACTGGGCACTTGACTGCTTCTAATGCTAATAGGAATTGTCTGTAAATAAGTAAAAAAGTTTTAATTGAGTAGTTTATAGATTTTATTTTCCTCCTCTATATTTATAGTTTCGACTTGATTTATGTTGTGAGATTTAACTTGCATGTATCCCATAATTATAAGAAATTCTTATAATGCTGATTACAGAACTGCCTACCTTCTTCTCAGTTTTTAAAATGTACCATTTGAGGCAGGTGTTCAGCCTGTTGGTTAACTAAGATGGCTGCATCCCACATTGGAGCATCTGTGTTTTGAGTTCCTGTCTCCAGTTTCCCGCTAGTGCAGACCCTGGGAAGCCGTGGTCCAAATGGCTGGGTTCCTGCCACCAAGTGGGAAAGCTGGACAAAATTCCTGGATCCTAGCTTCAGCCCTGGATGATACATGGATACATGGGAGCACTTCTGGTCTCTGTCTTCCCATCTCTCAAAGAAAAAGAAACACACACCA
This sequence comes from Ochotona princeps, assembly GCF_030435755.1. Classification (NCBI taxonomy): domain Eukaryota; kingdom Metazoa; phylum Chordata; class Mammalia; order Lagomorpha; family Ochotonidae; genus Ochotona; species Ochotona princeps. Next base: position 1,857,768 of record NC_080837.1, on the reverse strand, counting down.
TTATCATATTTGAAGGTGCCTCAAAAAGTATATGGAAAAAGAAATTAAAAATGATTTATTCTGTGAAAAAAACTTTTGAAATACGTGAAGAAATAATCTATAAAAAGTCACAGAAAAATCTATAATTAGAAAACTATGTATGGATTTTAAAAGTACTCTCAAATTTTGTTCTTATACACATAAGTCTACTTCTAGATAATTCCATTTCATTGCAATCTTGCGTTTATCTGAAATGGGTTCCATTCCTGTGAGCTAATGAACTGAGGACATCTCATAGAACCTATTCTCCCTTCATCTTTATTTGAAATTTGTGGGTGTTCTATAAATTTAGAACCAAAGGATACATTAAAGTTTCATTGGCAAATTGATTGATGTCTCTTTAAATTGAATTTAGAGATTATTTGGTGGGGGAAATGAACAGTTCTTACATATGGAATTATCTTAAGCAGCACTAGGTCTCCTTTCCCATCGATCAATAAAGTTTCATCGTTTTGTTCACGTGGCTTTTTATTTATTTGTGGCTATTCCTTTTTTAAAAAAAATTCCTTCTTTTTAGTATTATTTTATGATACAGTTCCATAGGCCCTGGGATTTCCCTTATCTCCTCCCCAATTCGCTCCCCTCTCAATGAGTTCCCCTAAATCATTATTCTAGTATAGTTCTTCACACACAGTCATATGTCCATCATTATGGGCATGGATAATGGCAGAGAGTTCAGCATCCCATTGTCAAGATATAGCAAAGCAAACAGTTTCATTGGGAGTCTATCTTTGATCTGGAAGTAGAGATGCATACTGCATTGTATCCTCACATCTGGATATGATAATCTCCATTACACAGTTACTATACATCCCCTTAAATGAAAAGCCACAAAACATAATCAACAACAGGAAGAAAAAAAAAAAGAAATTAACAACACCATGAAGTTAAATAACATGCTACTGAATGACTAATGTGTTGCTGAAGAAATGAAAAAAAAATCAAGAATCTTCTTGAAGAAAATGATGCTACTGTATGATCTATGAGTCATTGAAAAATTTAATGAGAAGAAAGTGTTTTGAAGAGGTGAAACTAACAAAAAGAATATCAAAATCCATGAGACATAGTTTCTGCTGATCTTTGTTGGTGAAATGTGTCTCCTGTAGGCAACAGATAGGCTTTGTTTTTAATCCAGTCTACTAATCTACGATTGATGAGTTTAAGCCATTTACACTCAGGGTTAATATGTATGGGTGGCAATTTGGTCCTGTCATTTTAGCATTAGGTTGTTCATTGATTTAGTCTTCTGCTGTTAATTTACTGGGATGTTCTTCGCATTTGTCATTGATTTTGTTTGGTGCTATTCCTTTTCTCTGTTAAGAGAACATCTTTAAGTATTCTTTGTAAGGCAGGTTTGGAAGAGGTATATTCATTCGACTTTTCTTTACTGTGGAAGAATTTTATTTCATTTTCAAAGACAAAGGAAAGCTTTGCTAGGTACGTTATCCTGGGCTGACAATGTTTTGCTTTTAGAATCTGAAATATGTCGCCCCGTTCTTTTCTGGTCTGTAAAGCTTCCTGTGAGAGGTCTCCTGTGAGTTTAATTGGCATTCCTTTGTATGTCAGTTGATTTTTTCACGTGCACATTTAAGGATTTTTTCCTTATGTTTGATTGAAGAGAGCTTGATAATCATGTGTCTTGGTGAAGATTACTTTTTATTAAGCCTGTTGGGAGTTCTGTGTCCCTCCTGGATGTTGTTTCCTAATTCTTTCTCTAGATTAGGGAAATTTTCCCTTATTATTTACTTAAATACACTTTTAAACCCAGTTTCTCTTTCTGTACCTTCTGGGACTCCCATACCTCTTATATTTGGCCTTCTACTCTTGTCTTTCAATTCTTGAATACTTTTATTGGCCTGATCCAGCTCTGCTTCCAGATTTTTTGTTTCCCCCTGATGACAGGAAATATCTTCTAATTTTGAGATCCTTTCTTTTGCCTCCTTCATCCCATTTTGGAGACTCTCCACTGTGCTTTTAATTTGCTCTACTGTGTTCTTAATTTCTGATATATCAGTTTTCATTTATTTCCAGTGTGACATATTCCTTGAATTCCTTGAATGCTTGCTTTATGTGCTTCTCATTGTTGATCAGAAGCCTTAAAATGAGTTTTATTGATTCTGTGTGCCCCATTTTCTCGATGTCTTCCTCAGTTAACTCTGAGGTTGGCATAGGGTTTTGCTCCTTTGCAGGGGAATCTTCGGTAATATTCATTGTGCCTTTGTCTCTTCTTTTGCTTTTGGTCATTGTACTTCTGGTTATCAGATTCTTCTCCTTGGGGCAGGTTTCTAAGCTCTGTCACCCACAGGTCTAGAGTTTGATTTTACTTATTGCAATTGGTACACGACTCTTTGCTTACAGCCACTTGTGCCACTCCTTCCAGTGAGTTCCAGGTCTGGGTTCTCATGTTAGATTTCCACCATGGTCTCCACAGCCCCAGCTCCTGGCTCACCAGTCTCCACCATGCTGCGGCTTCACTGTTGTCTCTATAACCTTTCTCCCACTTCCGGCTGGAGCAGGTCCCAGGATTAGGGAGACACCAGGTGTCCTATGTAGATCTAGATTGTTGGTGGTATTGATCTTGCTGGAACCTGTTGGCTGTTAGGCCTGAGAGCCACATGGACTTATTTTGACCTGTATGATGCCACAGTCAGTATTATTTTCTTGTGGGACTAGGGCAATGCATTGAGCTCAGTGAGTTCTTGCTGAGTTCAGCGCATGCACAGCTCAATGTTGTCTCTGCAGTCTTTGCCACACTGTATGAAATGGTGCCTGATGTGCCAATACTAGCATTCTTGATTTGCTGGTTGTCAGATCTGGGGGCTACCAGGACCTATCTTGGGTGGAAACTGTAAGATGTCATGTTGTTGCAGTTTGCTGAACTAGAAATGAGTTCACTCCCAGCTCATACTGTCCCATAGCCTTTGCCTCTTTAAACAAAATGGCACCCAATGTGTCTCTAGGAGGTGGACTGGGTTGTGAAATTCACCCTGTTCCCCCATTGCTCATCTCTTATCTACTAATCTGTCTCTGCTCCTGGTCAAATCAAACAGACCAGCAGGACGGGCAGTTCCTTGTCTGGGTTCACCACCTGAGCTCCCGGTAGATGTCTCTTCCCACCTGGTAGCTGGTGTAGTTCTGGCTGCCAGTGTGATTTGGATGCCACTTGCTAAATGCCGCTGGGGTAGCAGTCACTGCAATACCACACTGTTGTTTTTGCTGCTTTCCTGTGTGTGTCAGCCTCCAGGTACCCCTCTGATGTTGCTGTCTTTTCCTACTTCCTGGAATGTGACCTCTCTTCTTCACGCTGGCTAATATTTCTCTGTCTGTTTAAATGTGTCCTTACCCTATTCTACCATCTTGATTCCCATCCATGTGGTTTTTAATGTTTATTAACATTTTAATGTTTATTAACATTTTTTTTTGTTGCTGTAGCTAATGGCATTTTCTTAAGGCCGTTTGTTCCATATTGCTTAGATATAGAAAATCTACTGATTTCTGAGCATTCACTTTGATGTGGACACTGTTCTGAACATATGATAGATGCAACAGATTTTTAGACATTGCCAATAATTTTGTTAGTACAAAGAGAATAAGAAGTTTCTGTACGTATTTAATGCATGCAACTTCATAAGCAGAGAAATGAGGTCTATGCCAGGAACATGCATACCACTGGATTTTTCCACCTGCCTTCCTTAACTTTATTATTATTATATTATTATTAGATCAGGACACTTAACTCCTGGAAGTCTTGCTGTACTTCACACAGTATCCTAACTATAAGTCTTACTACTCATTCATCTCTCACAACTGAAACTTGCCACCCTTTGACTAATCTTCTGTGCTCCTGTTTGCCGCTGGTAGCTGACATCTAGCACTCTGCCCTTTGCTTGTGTGGGTTTGATTACATATCCTGTCATCTGTCAGTGGGTCTCTAGGCTGTGTGTGATGCTGCAGGGAACACAGGAATGCAGATACCACTTTAGATCCTGACTCCAGTGCCTCTGGATGTATATCTAGAGTGGGGATCACAGGGATGTGGCTGTGGTATGAATTTTGGAGGAATCTCCATATTGTCATCCAGTGTCTGCACCCATTGTCCTTTCTATCCATATTCTTTTTGATAAGCACCATTCTAAGAAATCTGAGATGTTATTTCCTGGCGGTTCTGATGTGCACTTCCCTGACGATCAGCAATGTTGACCATCTTGTCACCTGTTAGCCATTGGTATGACTTTGGGCAAACGTTTGATCAGGTCCTTGGCCTATTTTTTTTTTTTCTAAATCAGATGGCACTTTTGCTATTGAGTTATGTGAGCTCCTTATATACTTCAGGAGCATCTGAGTGAAAGAAGCCAGACACTGAAGGTCAAAGTTAGCATGATACCATCTACATCAAGAACCTGCCGAAGCAAAGGGCAGAGTGCTAGATGCCATAGATAAGTGGTTTGTGAATATCTTCTCCCATTCATTTGGTTTTCTTTGCCACTTTGAAGCTCCTTAGTTTGGTGCCATGCTACTTAAAAAAAACCCTGCTTTTGTTGCCAGTTGGAAAGCTGAGACTTCCCCCTGAAGTCCTTGTCCACCCCGATGTCCCGACACGTGCTCTGAGCTTTCTGCAAAGAGTTTCACGGTTTCAGGTTTAACATTTCACTCTTTGATCCACCCTGAGATAACTTTCAATGTCTGGTGTAAGAGTCCAATATCATTATTTTGGGTGGGTATTAGAAACATGTTATTTTTTAAGACAGAGAATAACAGACATTGAAAGGCAAACAATGTTGCTAAACACTGGGATAAAATATTTGCAGAAACCTTGCTTTGAAAGCTCGAGAAAAAAATAACAGAAGATGTGAGTTCTGCCATACGTACACTCTGAGCTATGAAAACTATGTCAACCTCCAGCTTTGCTGTGCCCAGGGAAAACATCTGCAGCCCTGGGGTGGAGTTGAGGTCTTATAGGAGTCTGTGCTCCCAGATGCCAGCCTGAGCCTGGGACAGGGGCATCTGACCTCCTTGCATGCTGCCTCTCAGGACAGGTACCCCCCTTGCTGACCTGCAGTTCCATCTCTCACTGTGGGCTCCTTCATGCCTCTCCCACATCTTGCCCTTCCCCTTTCTGCTCTGTAGTTTCATGTCTTAGGTGTTTCTAAGTCCTCCCTTCTCACCTTCCTCCCAGTATTCTCTCGGGCACCTCTCCCTTTATGCTTTCCTGTTTTATGTGACACCATGTTTTGGGTGCCCTTAACAGTGACTCCCTGGTCTGTTCCCCTATCTCCCAGTCGCCAAAGGGCGCACCTCCCTCTCTTTATCCCGTTTCTCCTCACTCAAAACTGTATGAGACTCCGCTGTAGAATACATTTTGATCTACCTGGATATTTTGTTTAGTATCTTCTGGTTCAAGGTGGACTTAATTGTGTTGAGAGAGTCTTTATTGTTCAAAGAAAATTAGGGGTGGGTGTTGTGGAATGGTGTGTTAAGCTCCTGCCTGCAGGGTTGGCATTCTATGTGTGCACTGGTTAGAGTCCTGGCTGCTCCGCTTCTTATCTAGCTACCTAATGTGCCTGCGAAAGCGGAAGTATATGGGACTTCTGCACCTACATGGGAGACCCAGAAACTCCTGGCTTTCAGCTTTGGACCAACCCAGGTCTAGCTGCTGTGACCATTTTGGGAATGAACCAGTGGCTGGAAGATTTCTCTTTGTCTTCATCTCGCTCTTTAACTCATTTTCTTTCGCTCTTATTTTTTTTAAGGTTTATATTTATTGGAAAGACAGATCAGAGAAAGATCTTCCATTCACTGGATCTCTCCCTAAATGGCTGCAACAGCTGAGGCTGAGCAGATCCAAAGCCAAGAGCCAGGAACTCTTTCTTGGTCTCCCATGCAGGTGCAGGGGCCCAAAGCTTAGGATCATCTCTGGCTGCTTTCCCAGGCCACAAGCAGGGAGCTGGATGGGAAGTGGAGCAGCTGGGACATGAACCAGGTCCTGTGCTTGTAAGACAAGGATTTAGCCATTGAGCCATTGTACTGGGCCTTAACTCTACTTTTTCAGATAAATGAACTAAATTTTAAAGTTTGTTTATTCAGTATTTTTTAGATAATTCCCTTATTTGAAAGACAGAGACAGACAGGGAGAAATATATCACCTATTTGTTGGTTCACTGGCAGCAGCTTGGAGTTCAGCCATACTAAAACTTGGAGCTAGGCACTCCAGCAGGGTCTCCCATTGGAATGGCAAGGACCCCAGTACTTGAGTTACCCATCACCTCCTGCCTCGAGGCAAAAGCGATGTGGAATCATAAGAGGAGGCAGGACTGGAACCTGGGCCCTCCAACATGGGCATATTTTTTATTTATCTATCTATTTATTTATTCATGCATCTATTTAGTTGTATATTTACTTAAAGGCAGAGTCACAGAAACACAGAGAGAGGGAACGAGACATCTACCCCCTGCTGGTTCATTCCCCAAAAGGGCACAACAGCTGGAGCTAGGCCAGGCCAATGCCAGGAACCAGAAGTTTCTTCAGGGTCTTCCATGTGGATGCAAGGGCCCAAGGCTTTAGGCTGTCTTCTCTTGCTTTCCTGTGTGCATAAGCAGGAAGCTGGATCCAAACCGGAGCAGCTGGACTCAAAACTGCACTCATATGGGATACTAGTGCCACAGTCATTAGCTTCACCTACTATACCACAGTGCTGGCTCTCATACTGGGCCTCTTAACAGCTGGGCCATGTGTCTACCAAGGGATAGGTGGGCTGGTGGCCCCTGGTCTCTTCCATGGTGGTCTTCGTTTGCCTCTTCAGGTCACAAAGCCTCAAGGCAGGCGAGAGTGTGGCAGGGAACAGGTCCTGTGCCAGGATTTTGTTGTTTTCTTCTCCCAGATGCACTTATTTGAACACCTGGATGGTTTAAGATGAGATTTTAGGATCATTTTCACCTCGCTTTTCCAAACTCTGTGTGAGGTATAAGCTGCAGGATGTGGGAGCTGCTAGGAAGCTCTCCCATTTTCTTCTTTCAACTGCTGATAACTAGCAACCACACACAGAGCAGTTCTGTGGACCAGATACACCGCACAACGTTAGTAAAACTCTTTCAGATTTCTTTAGAAGAGCTAAATCTAAATGCCAAACCTGCGTCAACTACTGAGGAATGGAGGGAAATTACCACGTGATAGAACTGGTTCAAAATGAATAAATCCCAAAAACAACTCTCCCTGTAAGTCATGTCTAATACACACATGGAAATGCACAGCATTTTGCTGGCAGCTTATCCAAACCACATCTGATGGTGAACATGCCGCATGTGGCTCCCACGCAGGCACCAGGCACCTCTGAAGGGGCCTTCACGTCCCACGAGTCCCTGCCTGACACTGGCTTCTTTCTCCTCTTGCTCCCACTCAGACCCCTTGAGCTCAGGATCTCAGGGACTCGTTCTTTTCCTTTTGTACTTGACTTTTTCTTTAATTGGGATGACAGATTTACAAAGAGGAGAGACAAAGAAAGATTAGGAACATACTCTAAGGAGGGGAACCTCTGGGTGCCATTCCCCTGGGGACCTGCCTCAGGATGTAGCCCTGCACCGCCTTCGGTGGCAATGAGAAACTCTTTCCACAAACTGCCCCCACCTCCCAGGGAAGCTGGCCAGTTGTGCGCTGTTCTCTGGCTCGCTGATGACAGGCACCAACAGAGGACTCAAGAAAGCCAAGTGTGTTTCATAAAGGACACTGTCACCCAATACGAAGAAGGTGCGATTCAGAATTTTGTTTGACTTCGGTGCAAAAAACTAAATCTATGCACACCAGGGGTCCTCCAAAAGTTCATGGAAAATCTGTATTATGGAAAAATCATGCAGACATTTCAAGATATCTTTTTTTTTTTTAATGAAAAGCCTCATCTTTTCATTTCAAGTTTCCACTTTCCCTCTGAGGAGGCTGTTGAGACAGCATTATGTCATGCACCCCTCCTGGCCTTCCCATCAGCTTCACTTTCTGTGTGAGGAAACCAGCCTCAGTCAAGGCCAAGACCACAGTCGGAGCCACCAAGGCAGCCAGTATCTTCCAGACAGGAGGTCCCCTTGTCTTCCCTGCATGTGCGCATGGGGATGCTGTGGAGCCACAGCATCCTGTGGGAATTTCCAGGAAGAGTGTTCCTATTTCCTGCCACACTCAAGCTATTGGTCACGCTGTCATTGAAGAGGGTATACACAGGCAACTAGCAGGTCCCAAGGGCAAAAGGCTCAGAGGGTAGGGGCTCTGGCTCTTTTGTGATCCTTGCAAATGCAAACTTGACTTTCTTTCTTTTTTTAAAAAAGATTTATTTTATTTTCATTGGAAAGGCAAATATACAGAGAGGAGGAGAGACGGAGACAGAAAGCTCTTCCGTCCACTGATTTACTTCCCAAATAGCCGCAACGGCCAGGGCTGAGCTAATCCAAAGCCAGGAGGCAGGAGCTTCTTCCGGGTCTCCCACATGGGTGTAGGGTCCCTAGGCTTTGGGCCGTCCTTGACTGCTTTCTCAGGCCACAAGCAGGGAGCTAGATGGAGAGCAGGGCCACTGGGGATAGAACTGGTGCCCATATGGGATCCCGGCACGTGCAAGGTGAGAACTTTAGTCACTAGGTTACTGCACTGGGCCCCAAACTTGACTTTCACGGGCCTAGTTGAAGCGGAGGTAGGTGGATGGCTCTGTTCTTGAGGGCATGTGCCTGACTCTGGAACAGTGCCAATGCCAAAGTGAATGACTTAACCAAAGGAAGATGAGAAACGAAAACTGATGGAGGTGACCACGCCAAGTTGTTCACATTTTACCCTTAAAAGAAGGTTTAAAAAAATTACAGGCAGGCTGACATTTTGGGGTGGTGGTTTAAGACCCTGCCTGCCGTGTTGCCATCCCATATGGGTGCTAGTTTGAGTCAAGACATCCACACTTGTGATCCAGTTACCTGCTAATGTGCCTGGGGAAGCAGCACGGGATAGCCCAAGTGTTTGGACTCCTGTACCCAAGTGGGAGACCCAGAAGAATTTCCTGGCTCCTGGCTTTGGCCTGGCCTGACTCTGGTTGTTGCAGTCATTAGGGGAAAGAGCCGGTACATGAAAGATTCTCTCTCTCTCCTTTTCCCTCTCTCATTCTCCTCCTCTCCTCTTAATTCTTTCAAATAAAGAAAGAAATAAAAGTCACAGGAAGCTCATAAAAAGAAAAATAGAAGCAACTAATATTACAATGAGTGACTTCATAGAAGAGTGTTATTATTTTTCATTCTGAAGGCTGACTTTTCCTTCTTTGTTGTTTCTGCTAGTAAGCTTCTCATGCAAGTTTGAACTGATTGGAAAAGACTGGGAAATTTGATTTTGCTTGGCTGTTTTACATATTTGCTTTCGGCTTTTCAGTTGTCTGAACCAAATGTGATACAGACTCTCTTCAAAACAGTCAGCACACAAGCGGAGGCTCATCTCAGAAGACTTCATTCACACAAGTGAACACACTCAAGCCTCAGCATGGGTACCAACAATAGCTAATTCTGCACAAGCTCCCAAACAGCAGAACCAAACCACCCATTGCAATCTGTGCAAAGCACAGGAGAGTCACAGAGGGATCTAGACAGGACTACAGATGACTACCCAGGAAGCAAAGGACTCCCACAGACAGGGCCTCAAAATCACATGCTAAATTCTTTGCTGTGTGCCAAGCGTCTGACAGGAACCACGGAGGAAACACGATGAACGGGGCACACAGACGCAGGTTTAAGGAAGTAGACGTGGTCATTACGTAGGCTGCGCATGAACACCCATGAACATGACAAACACGAGAAATTGTGGCCACAGCCTGAGAGGGAATGCCTTGTAACAGACCTTCCAGGAGTCTGCTGAATGGATGCATGAATGGAGGGACGGATGTGACCAACATCTGGCTATGGTTTGCACATCTTTGCTGATATTTTTGTCTGATTGGTAGCAGGTGCAGATGTTGGATTTGACAGTGAGTTTGTGATCTCAGCCCTTTCCATGGTGCTCTATGTCTTCTTCTTTTTGTTACATTTAATTGTTTTTTAATTATTTTATTTTTTAATATTGCTTATATAGTTTAGAAGGATATATGCCTATATGGCCCTCTGGTTAAGGTGGGGAGGGTCGAGGTGTGGAGGTATTAGAGGTAGGTGAGTACATAGATAAATGCTTCCATGCTTTTTTTCCCCCCTTCCTTTTGTGTCTATTGAGGTAGGGGGCTGGGGGTGCTGCTCCTTGTTGTCAAACTACATCAGCACCCAGAAATGGAGATAATCATTTGATGTTGCCTTGAGACCCCAGTGTGGGGAAGAATGTTCTGAGGGTACTGCCTGCACGGTCTTGATAGTTTGAGATGCCGTTGGCTTCACTGCACTAGGGTTGAAAAAAATCTTTCAAAGGTCTATTGGCTGACCAGGTCTACTTTGGTGTATCCACTGACCTAGACATTTGCTGCAAAGCTTGGCCAGGAGTGTTGTTCAATATTTTCTGCTTTCCATTTTTTTGATGAGGTACTTGATGTCCTCTGTTGGCTTAGATGAACTGATTGTTGTGTCTTGTGGGCATCTGGGTATGTTCTCTACTGCACAGGCATCAGCGACTGAGGAGGCTCAGTCCTGATACTTGTACTCCAAGGTTGGACCACATATCTTGTGATTTTTCCTGAGGCTGAGGTTTGAGTCCAGTGGTCTTGTTGGGGAGTCCCCCACCAAACCTCACCTGGGGAGTGTTCAGACTTGACTTCTGTGTGTGTGCTAGCTAGTGTAGGGTCAGGTTTGGTCTGTCACTTGCACCAGTCAATGCATATAAGGTGGATGCAGTTACCTGATCAGTTTCACACCTAATCCTATCACATGAACCGGCAGGTGCTGTGGCCTAGCCCAGCCCAGGCTGCCACAAGCCCAGCCCTCAAGCACACCTGTGGGTGCTGTGGCCTAGTTGGGGTGACCCTCAATGATCTCCATTAGGCCCAACCCACGTGGGAGACTTGGAGGAGGCCCCTGACTCCTGGCAGGATCCCAAGGCTTTGGGCCATCCTTGACAGCTTCCTCAGGCCACAAGCAGGGAGCTGGATGGGAAGTGGGGCAGCCAGGATTAGAACTGGTGCCCATATGGGATCCTGGTGCGTGCAGGGCAAGGACTTTGGCTGCTAGGCTATTATTGTACTGGGCCCCAAATATTCTTATTTCTTAAAGAAGGTGCTTAGTGGCAGTAAAAACTCATCCTGGTCAAAGCCTTTACACAATCAGAAACAGACTTGGTGAACCTGGTAAGCAGCAAGGAGCATGACCCAAACACTGATGCTGCTGCACTGGGAACACTGCCAGGGGAGAGAGGGGGCAGAGGACTGCTGTGCCTTCATGGTCACTCACTGTTCGGAAGTTCGGATACACAGATCATGGACGTAATCAGTGATGTGACTGTAGAAAGCAGGAGGCGATAAAAGCATCAGGATTCCTCTAAGATCTGACTTCGTCACCAAAACAGCTGAGAGACAGCTCAGAAACACCAGAATCGCCAAGTTCCAGAGAGGACAGGTACACACAACAACAACAACTGTCAGTATAAAAATAGGACCAGATACCCTTCTCTGCTGCTGTCATCACATGCCAGATCCATCGCATGAAACACGCTCGAGAGATGAGACACGGGAAAAGCTCTCACACAGAGGGCAACTATTTGAGTGAATGCTCTGCTCTTAGCACGAGGCCTTTAACTGTGCTCCTCCATGGTGTCATTTGGCTGCTGGCTCAGGTAGCCCTTCTTTTGCGATATCTCACCACCTTGTAGAGCTCTTCTTCTCTGCCTGCTGGCTTTGTCTCTGTTACCTGGAATTTTCTTTTCGTCCTTCTGCAGCCAATCATCATCATTAGAACCTGAGTGTTGCAGGCGTGGCATATTCTGCTCTCCTTGGTGCCCAGTCCAGGGTCAGCACAGAAAGTGCTTTAATGCTATAACAACATAAATAGTCTGTGTAGCATCGCAATGTCGCAATTTCTGGATCAGAAATGGAGCAGCCAGGAGTCAAAGTGATGCTCCCATGGGGAATGTGGGCCACACCACACCCCTGACACTTGCGCCTAGGAAGTCCAGCTGGTGTGTGGTCTAGGGCACTGTTATCCACTGAATGGCAGCTCCCTGACCCTACTCATCAGGTGCCTATAGCACCGGCTGCTTTTCCTGGCCTCTGCCCCAGGTAACACAATGAACAGGGCCTTCAGCCATTTCCAAACACTTGGAGGGTGCAGAATGTCCAGCCATTGAGAACTACTGATGTAGGGAAATAGTTTGCACCCTCAAAGGAACCTGGAACTACTTGGGGAGCTGACTGAAAAGACAGGATACAGTGTTTTGCACCTGATCTGGCATCCCCAAGGTTCTACTCATGGTAAATGAGGAGGCCAGTTGCATGTAGACAGCCAAGGAAAATCTGGGTTTTGCAAAGCAGTCATGGGTTAGTACCAGAGCCCCTGCAATCAGGGGTTTGTGTCATGCTAGGTGGTGCATATTGGCCACATGACCCAGGCCTTGAACACACTCATAAATGGTGGGTTCCCTCTTGCCACCTGTCTGTCCCGCCCTCAGCTTTGAAGAAGTCTGCCCACCTGCCAACAGCCCAGCAGCATCCCAAGTCTAGTCCACTGCAGGAAAGATGGAGGCAACTGCAGAGGCAGCTACATTGGCAACCACTGACTTATTCTGTGAACATAAGCTGACAACTAAGGATTTGGTTGTCACATTTGTTGGGGGGACAAAAAAATGGGGCAGCCTTCTGGTAAAAAAAAAACCCTGGGATCTCACGATGGGAATTCTTTCATTTGATAACTGGTGTCTGTCTACCAACCAACCAAGCTAACGCCTTCAAACCTGGATCACAACAAGGTGAAGGAAGCTCAGTATCCCTAGAAAGATTCTGGGAATTATATTTTGGAGGCCTTAGCTTCCAAGCGCAGCAGCAAGACAAAAAAGTAATCAAGAGACAAGTCAAGAGGAAGATGACATCAATGTTACCCATAGACGTCTGAACAGCCACTTAGAAAATCTGCGTCCAATAAGTGAAAATTTCTTAGGAATATTAAAAAGCTCCAGCAAGGCACAACATCCAGATACAAAAATAAACACATAAAAAACCCAAATCCACACCGTGGCATAACTAAAATACAAGGGACACACATCATCTATCAGTCATGAAAACATAAAATCTCTAGGAATAAACTGCCGGGGTCCGTGCAGTAAGTGTGGATGGCACGAAGGTGTGAAGAGAACAGCTCCCTGCTTGGCAGGGCCCGGGGGAGCTTCCAGCTGTTTGGCAAGGCCCGGCGGATTTCTCTCTGACCACCTTGAAGCAGTCCCTCCACCTTTTTGCATGGAAACTCAAACACCCCACTCAGAATTCTGTAATCTATTGAGGCACCGTTTGCCCCTGTGGGATGGCTTTTGCCACCAACGTGAGCTTAAGAGTTAATGTCACTGATAATGTCTTGGGCCTTTGACAATTTACACACGGGAGTACAATTAAGCCCATGCCATTTTTAAACACTTTATTGGGTACTTAACCATTGCCTCAAAATTTGGTCCAGACATGCAGCACTCCTTCTGGGAGGGGGCTTGAAAATATCCTAAATATTAATGCGAGTGATGGGAGTGAAAGCTGAAATTGCTGTGGCAATAAATATAGTTATTGTTATCTTATAGGCTAGCCTGTTTTTGCAATTTTTTGGAACATAGAAAATGTAGCTGTTTTAGCCACTTTTATAATTTTTAGCTAGAGGAATTAAGGATGCTTTTATTAAAGAAAAATGTTTTTGATTATTGTTTTATTTATGGGGTTGCAGGGTCTATAGTTGTAGAGGGATTTAATATTTATAATTTTTGTTTTTAGAATTATATTTTTTCCCTTGTAAACTATTTTCCCATTAAATAATGGACAAGTTGTAGAAATAGAAATGTGGTAGGAATGTACTACTGATTAGCAGGTAATCGCATGTGCCTTGGCCTTGGAGTCTTAACTGCCGCTCCATGGCTACTGTTGAAGAATGAATAATGGCTTACTTTGAAGAATATGAATACAGTGTTTTAAAGAATTATCTCTGGGGACACCTGCTTAGCCCTGAAGTGCGGACAGAGTGACCGAATGTCTGTACATGCCCCTTTAGTCTTGAAGTAAAAAAATAGAACAATTAGTTGCTTGTGCAGAAGCTTGTGAGGTTTTGAGTAAATAAAAAGGACAGCTTTTTCTTGGGCTGTTGTGAGAATGCACCAAGTGTCAGTGTCTGTGTCTTTCTTTATCGCCGACTCCACGCACCCTTCCCAAGCTCCGAACTCTCGGCTGGAGCTGAACTCCGACAATAAACCTAAGAAAACACATTCAGATGCTGGTCTTGTGGCATAGCAGGAAAAGCTGCATATGAACACTGGTTGCTCCACTTCCAACCCAGCTCGTTGTTGATGCATCTGGAAAAAGCAGCCAAAGATGGCTCAAAGAATTTGGCTCCATGCATTTATGTCAAAGAATTTGGCTCCACGCACTTATGTGGGAGACCCAGATGAAGTTCCTGGTTCCAGGCTCCAGGCTTCTGCCTGGCCCACCTCTGGCTATTGCAGTCATCTTGGGGAGTGAAACAACAGATGGAAGATCTCTCTCTCTCTCCCTTTTTCTCTCTAGCCCTTTGTGTAACTCTCTCAAATAAATCAATATACCTTAAAAAGTTACAATGTGAATGGAAAAAGTCTCTGGAATTGTTACATAAATGAGAGCTGTCACATGATTTCAACGTCTCAGTCTTTTGCCCAAGTGATAGAGTTTACAATCCATAAATGATCCATGATGTTTCTTGACTTGTTAAAGGTCGATCTTTATTATTGTTGAAAACTTTTATGGAAACATGCTTGTTGGAAAATGTACTGCCAGTTTACTTCTAAAGCCTTACAGACCTTTCAAGTCTAAACCCCCATGATAATGCAACATGTTGGCAGGTAGCACACGTCCCCTCCGATTGCCTTTTGCTTGGTATGCTTTCATGTCTGATTTCTTAACAACTGCACAACAACATTAGTAAACCAAACTGCCTGAGCTAGGGCCAGATTTTGATATTTCAACTCAAAAAAATTTCGCAACATCTTGCCATCAGGGAAAAAGCAAAGCATATGAAATGTCAATCCTTTTAATGAAATTAGAATGAACTCCCCAGCTGCCCCAGCAGATAGCCCAGGATTAGAATAATTCATACACAAAAGGAGAATTCATAGCCTAACAAAAGGATCACAGGATTTCTATAGTGTTTGCTGCTAACGAAAAATACCTAGGGATCTAGAACACACTCAATAATCTATAGATGTGTGGGCTCGGCAGCGTGGCCTAGTGGCTAAGGTCCTCGCCTTGATCCCATGTGGCTGCTGGTTCTAATCCCGGCAGCTCCACTTCCTCTCTATCTCTCCTCCTCTCAGTATATCTGACTTTGTAATAAAAATAAAATAAATCTTTAAAAAAAATAATCTATAGATGTGAACACAAACAAACGGAAACCTGCAGTTTCCAACCTAAATCAAGATGAATCAATAGCCTACACAATCTTCAATGCAATCAGTTGAAATATGTGCCCTGTTCAAGGTCACGGTCTTTGCAGTTCTGCCCAGAGAAGGCAGAAAGCATCCTAATGCAGGGACCCTCTTTCCACAGGAGAGTGGACGCAGGCAGAGACCTCAAACCTGAGTCCACCAAGCTGGGTCCTGACTTCAGTTGGCCATAGACTCAGTGCTCAGTTCAATGTACTCTCACTGCCATCAGTGGCCAGAGTTTCTGGGATATGTGCCTCCTTCTTCCTGCTAGTTTTGATTTCTAAAGATGTACTTATTTTTAATGTTTTTATTTGAAGGACAGGGTTACAGTGTCAGGACAGGGTCGGGTGGCGGGGATTTCCTGGTTCGGTCCCAAATGGCTGCAGTGATCCAAAGCCAGGTGCCTGGATCCTCCTCCAGGTCTCCCATATGGTTGCAGGGGCCCAAGGACTTGAGCTATCCTGTGCTGCTTTCCCAGTCCACTAACTAGCAAAGAGCTGGATCAGAAGTGGAGCATCAGGACATGAACTGGCACCCATAAGCACAGACTTAATTTACTTAATTTACTTTGCCCCAAGCTTTCAATTTTTAAATGGCAATTTTGAATAGCAATTTTTATATCCTAACCCTAGTTGAATTTTTTTTAAAAGATTTATTCATTTTATTACAGCCAGATATACACAGAGGAGGAGAGACAGAGAGGAAGATCTTCCGTCCGATGACTCACTCCCCAAGTGAGCCACAACGGGCCGATGCGTGCCGATCCGAAGCTGGGAACCAGGAACCTCTTCCGGGTCTCCCACGCGGGTGCAGGGTCCCAATGCATTGGGACGTCCTCAACTGCTTTCCCAGGCCACAAGCAAGGAGCTGGATAGGAAGTGGAGCTGCCGGGATTAGAACCGGCGCCCATATGGGATCCCGGGGCTTTCAAGGCGAGGACTTTAGCCGCTAGGCCACGCTGCCGGGCCCCCTAGTTGAATTTTTAAAGTAACTGCAAATGCTGTTCAAAGGCAGGCAAAATAAATAACGCTGGTGGCTTAAAAAAAAAAAAAAAATCAATAGACATGTGAAATGCCTGAAGAGACTGAGACTAGGGACCGAAGTAGGAGATATTTGCATAGGGCGGATCACCACTGCTTGTGGAGTAAGGAGCCAGCACTATGGTTGTAGGGTGTTAAGACACAACCTGCCAAGTACCTGCCACATGGGTGTCTCATTTCAAGTCCTGTGTACTCCATTTCTGATCCAGCTCCCTGCCCAAAGTGTCTAGGAAAAGCACCAGAACAGAAGATGGCTCAAGTCCTTGGCTCTTCCTACCCACATGGGAGACTTGGATGGAGCTCCTGGCACCAAAATAGTGACATTTTAAAGAAGTGATCATGAAAAATGAAAGCCACTTAGAAAATTCTCTCCAGAGAATGCCCACAACAGGCTACTGCTATGTCATGGCATTAGCCCCTCAATCTATTTTGTGTTGCTATCTTATGTGGGGAGTCAGTGATTAAAAAACAGTAAGTATTTTGCAAAGGAAGATTGATTTGTATGAAAAATAACTGAAGGCTCTGTCATCAGACCAGAGAGGGTATACCTAAGAAGCCGTTGAACTTGACGGGACAATAAGATGCTGGACTCTATGTTTGGTATACGCTTGCAATAGGGAAATCTCAACTGAACTTGAGCTGTGGTTATGCAATAAGGTGGAGGAATCCACCATGGTGGGAGGGTTTGGGGAGGGGTGGGGAGAACCCAAGTATCTATGTAACTGTGTCACATAATACAATGTAATTACTGAAGTTAAATAATAAATAATTCAAAAAAAAAAAAAAAAAAAAAAAAAAAAAAAAAAAAGAAAAATAACTGAAGGAAAGCAACAGGCAACTGAAAACCTTGCTAAAGCTGTGCAATATCTAGAAGTAATGTTAAAAAGCAAACTATCTGCTTCCTTCATTTATCTACTGTGCAAAGGAAAATTCTGCAAGCGCTGACTTAATCTTATGTGTCAAGTCAAATATTTGTAAAAGGCAGTTTGTACAGTCAGCAACCACAAAGGGAAAAAAACTCCCTCATCATTACCTGGAAAATTGTGCAGAAACCCACCTCCGTTTGACTGGAAAAGGTTACACTGGTTGACAACGTGTGTTGGAACAAGCCGTTGTCAGAAAGTTTTAAGCAGGGGCCAGGGAAAGACACTGATTCATTCCCCAAGTGGCCGCAATGGACGGTGCTGAGCTGATCTGAAGCCGGGAGCCTCCTCCAGGTCTCCCACGCAGGGGCAGCTTTGGGCTATACTCGACTGCCTTCCCAGGCCACAAGCAGGGAGCTGGATGGGAAGCGGAGCAACCGGCATATGAACCGGTGCCTATATAGGATCCTGGTGCTATCATGCTGGGCCCCAAGATCTTCTTTTAAAAAGTTCAAAAGCAGTCAGGCATACTTTTGCTCTCACAGTTTACAATAGCCCCAAACAACTGCATGGAAATTAATTTTCAAAATATACAGGCCTCATAGAGCAGGACATTCAGCAGGAAAGGTGGGCCAGGGAGAGAGAACATCTGTTATTAGAAAAAGGTCATGGTCCACGGGGAAATGGAGTGCCTTTGGAGGCCAAGAACTCTGAGGTCACTCACCCCCATTTGGATCTACCACATGGGATGGAAGAAGCCCAAGTCCTGCCTTGCAGGATTCAAGGTCATCGGAACGACAACCAGGATCCCTGAGCAGTCCGCAGAAACAGAAGAACAGTAAACTTCCTTCGGGACTAGGGAGAGGTGCTTTCTCTGGTCCTTGTCTGCTTCCAATTTTGGGTCCCCACCCCCTCTCGTAATGACCATCAGGAGCGCTCCAGAAACCCCTCAAAACAAACAAACAAAACTAGAATAGATAGACAGAGAACAACAAGGAAAGCTTAGAAACAGGCAGGAAATGGTCAGCGGGGATGCACTTATAACTCACTGGGTGGGACACAAAGATTAGTTACTCCTCACTGGGGTATGGAAGATTTCTCTGCACACCCCTCCTAAACATGCTCACCTAAACTGTTGACATATATCCTGTTAGAATTATAGAGGTAGACCACCTGAAAAACAGCCAGGTTCAGCGAAAACATGCTTCAATGCTATAAACTGCTAAAGACTAAAATTAAAATAGGCATGAGACAGCTGAATAACAATCTATAGCCATTTTAAGGTGTATAGTACACGGTTGAATATAAACCAAAATTGAAAGGTCTATGAAGAAGTCAAAGGTTGTGGTTGAGAACCTGCATTTTCCTAGTAACATATTAGTTAATCAATACCGTGTCAATTAATGTCACAATGTTGTAAATGGTTGGAAATGTTGTGTCGGGGCTTTTGGTTGGTTGGGATGATGCTCTGCCGGCTCTACCTTCAGACCAGAGATGGTCTCACCAACAAACCATTGAACTTACCAGGACAATAAGATGCTGGACTTCATGCTTGGTAAATGCCTCCAATGAAAGAATGTCAACTGAATTTGAATTATGGAAATGCAACAAGGTGGAGCAATCCGCCATGGGGGGAGGGGCGGGGGAAATCCCAGGTATAAAAAATGTATCACATAATGCAATGTAATTAATTTAAAAAAATGAAATGCAATAAAAATATGTTAAAAAAAAAAGAAAAAGGTCATGGTGACTATGGCACCCTGTCAAAGGGTGGATTTTACAGCCCGTGAATTATGTCTTGGGTTGCACAAATGGGCTGCTGGTGCCTTAAAGGCAGAAGACAAAGCCCTGGTTGCCACTTCTGGAGTGAGTCTCCTTGCCTGCCCTGACTGCTTTTCCCAGCCTTCCTTTTCTGCACGTGCAGAGCACCATGGGGCATCTCCATGGCCTTGGTGAGTCCCTCCACTTCCGCCCTCCTTCTGCCTCCACTTCCTCACATGCAAGAGGAGATGTGCCACACAGCTGTCCTCCTATGGCTTCTCACAGCCTCCGACTTCCACCCCATATATAGGCGAAGCCCTCTCCCTGCAGACACAGAGCGGCTGTCCAGCACCACATCCATCAGGATGCAGTGTGGAAGCTGCTTTTGGAACAGGACTAAGTGAAGCCGGGACAAAATTGACTCTGAACAGTGAAGAGCTGGTGAAGACTGGCATTGCCTGCTGGGGACCCTGTGTGCAGTCACACTTCAGACATGGCCCGATGAATATTTTCCATTCTGGGAGACAGGATGTTTATGGAGAAGAGAGCGCACAATAGAACAAAAGAAAGCACAAAGAATAAAGGTTTTTTTTTTTTTTTCTTTTTTTTTTTTGGTGTAACATCCAAACCATAACTTGCTGGGAAACTTGATTCTCTACTGCTGTAGTGGCTCCTGGTTTTACTGCAGCTGAAGGATGAGTTTTCTGCTGCAATCAGGCTCGTCTCTTTAATTCTATTTGCCACCCAATCCTCTTCCAGCTAACAAAGCCAACGGGAAGGGGACTGAGGCTGCGTTTGGTGGAGGGGGAAGGCAGAGGCAGAGAACGCGGATCCCTGGGGTCTGAGGTGTATCTCCGAGGGTACTCCTGATTTTTAAAAGCTGCACAGGTCTTCTGTCTGCTGAAGCCCTAGACAGTAGTGTGGTCAATGGTGACCTAGGAAACCAGGTTCTGAGAAGCCTGTGGTGTCTGCTCTGGCTGGAACATGGCCACCTGGCTTTGAGGTCCTGCCACAGCTCTTGCTCTAAGTGGTAACCCTGGTAAGCGGGGGCTTGTTTAGTCACCAGCAGTACGGGGATGGGAGAGCTGTTGTGAGGGTTTAAGGGTAACAGGTGCAGCATTAAGATGAAGGCAAGGGACATCATGGGTCTGAGACAAGAAAAATGGCTTTTGCTGTGTATTAAATGACCAAGCAATAGTTCTCTCGCTTTACTTTGCTACTTGGCTCACACAGATGTAATACAAGTCAGAGATTGGCAAATTACAACTCACTCATATACAGAATCCGCTCTTCTCAGACAGAACACGAAATACCCAGAAACCTAACACAAGTGTTGATGGAGATTTCCTTTTGCTGGAACATGGGGTGAAGCAGCCTCTCACTAGGACCATTTGCTCCAAAGGATTGCTAAGCGGGGTGTGGCTGTCCAGGAAGCATGCCTGCTACGTGAGCAGAGCCAGAGACAACAGAGCAGCAAGAAGACAGGAGTGGCTGCTGCTTGGAGCACCAGAGACTGGTCACTGGCCACCTGCCCATGCCAATCCGACAGGACAGAGAGGGGTGCTGCCGTTTGTGAGTAGCCACACAGTTGCCAGTCATGACACAGCCCTCCTCTCCCAAGATAAGCAAAAGCTGGCTTAGGTGTGTGGGTACCAAGCACCAAGCTGCAAGACAGACATTTCTTTTTTTGAACTGTCCCCACCCCAGCTGTCATTTCAAAGGGCAGGCTGGGGGGCTGGAGGAGCCCCTTACCTAGATAGTTGTTGCTCTTGTGCATCTCGGTGATGTTGATTTTTGTGGCTCCTTGGGGAATCTCCAGGACGCGGTGGTAGCCCAGGCTGGACAGTGCACGCTTGAACACACCCGACACGACCTGGCAGCCCGAGTTGTCTCCACCGCACACTCCACATTTGTCCACCACTTTGTCTGATCCCAGGAAGTCATCACAGCCGATACTCTGCAAAGAGCCAGAAGAGACTCTAAGAGTGGCAATCAGGGGTGCTTGGGGTGGGGGGAGGAAGAAGGAGAGAAGGAGATTGAGCTGGGAAACCTGTGGCTGGTTGGCAGGGTTTGAGTCGACTCCACCCCCAGGCCCTGCCCCTGGCCCTTATCTCTCCACCAGCATCTTTGCCGGGCACGACTTCCTTTCCTAGCTGTTCACAAACTGAGTGTGCCAGGGGGTGGATGTGGAAGCTGCAAACACTAATCAAGATGACCTTTGCTGTTCTGCCAATCTCTGCTGGATATTTATATAGAGGTTCCCAGTGGACTCACAGTCTGCAACCCCTACCCCTTGCTGAGCCCCACCAAATCATGCTTTTGGCTTAGTTTCTTAACAAGTTATATATGCTGTTTGTGTTCTGAGTCCCCATGTATGGCTCTGGAAGATGGAGGGCAGGAGGACTTGGGCTCAGTGACCCCTCAGCCCTTCCCCAGAGGACAGAGGGTGAGGACAGAGACAGAGCCAGAAACTCCAAAGGCCAGCTGAGAACTGTTGAGGCATGCACTGCTTCCCATGTGCTCCACTGGTCTCCACATGTCAAAAGGTACATGGGTTTGCAAGGGTGCCACTGGGACAAGATGAATGAACTATCAAGATGACAGAGTGGCTCCCCTGGTTTGGACTGCAAGGCTACAGAAAGACATTTGATAACAGAGCTATATCTAGAACTCACATCTTGAGTCCCAAGCTGACTTTGAGCAATTATCCATGCTAGAGGCACAGTCATTGGTAAACGACTCCAAGTACACTTTTGGTTTGGTTGAATAACCTGGGGCATCTGCCCAGAACGGTCCCACAGGTCAAACCCCACGGGCAAAGAAAAAAGGCACTCACTGGCTCTGTGTCTGACTCATTGCCTGCGGCAGCACCCCGTTCCACTGTTGTATGCCCACTCCCCAGAGCACCTCTAACTGCTTCCTCTACACACACACAGCTTCTCCATGAGTGATTATTGTTAATGCTAACAGAGCCTCATCTAAGAGCACGCTTCTACATCCTACAGGCCTTTCACATGGCACATTTGCTCTACCTTTCGCCTTCCTCAGAAGCTTTTTGTCCCATAAACATCCACCACTACCTTGTCCCACAGCCATCTGAGACCCAGCACTCGTTCTCCCAGAGGCCCATTTAGGAAGAGACTGCAACAGGAAGCATGGTCTGGCAGCAGGAGTCACGTGAAGGAGGCAGTGAGGCTGGATGTGCAAGGTCTGGGCTACCAGGAGCAGAGTTTGGGTTTGTCCCTGGCACTGGCAACCTTAGACATCATCCGAGCAGAGCTGAGCATGGGTGGCTCTCCGCGGGCAGCAGGTTCTGTCTTGGGGGAGAACAGGAAGACCAGCAAGTCCTTCTTGTAAACAGCACACAAAGGTTTTCTTGAGAACGAAGAATGTCGGGACAGGTAGCATGCCTATTTTCAGACCCTGCTCAGTATGAATGGGGTCACTAGACAGGGGTTCTTTAGATGACCCCAGGTGCAGGTGGGTGCAGGACCCTGTGGGCCAGAGTTGCATGTGGGACCCTGTTCCGCAGCCTTCTCCCATACACTCAAAGTGGGTCCCATTACACTGTAGGAGCCTGGGACAGAGTGAACACTTGCAGTGGCTTTGCCTGCCTGAGCAGCTTCAATGACAAGTGGGGTTATACTTGTCTTCAGGAGTGAGACAGATGGCATCAGCACAGGGAACTTCTTATCCCTTTGAATCCATCCTGGGCTCTGAGGAGCAGAATCAGGACAGGTAGACCTTCCTGAAGTCTAGAAAGAAACTGGGGGCACATGCTGGTGTTCTGCCAACTTCTGGGGCCTCTGAGTGGTTGCAGCTACCTCACACCCACTTTGTATAACAGGAGGGATGACCCCAGGGACAGAACAGGTGAATAACAACCATTCAGAGCCTTGGGCAGGAACAATGTCATGACCTCTGCACTTCCTCCTGCCCAGGGAGGAGGCAGCAGGGGTGAGGAGTTGGAAGTGGGGTATGAGGGCAGTGGGGAGTTGCACCTGCAATACCCCTCTCCTTTTTATCAGTTCTGTTTTCCACAAACTTGTTCAAGTACCTATATCCTTCAGCCTTCTCACCGAACTCTAGGCCTTGGAACATGTATTTTTAAATCTCAAAGGCAGCCTGTGAAATTGTTGAACACTTGTGCAGGAAACCAAGATTAAAGAGAGATTATGTGCCCTGCCTAAGGCTACACCACTAGTATGATGGCAACATGGGGTTGTGAACTCAGGTCTAAGATGTTGGTTTTGCTATCACTATCTTTTTACATTTGACTTTCTCCAGAATACCTCCCATTTGCAAGATGTTTATGTATGTATTTGCATCTTCTTGAAAGCTGTAGTGCCAGATATAGAAGGGAAGAGAGATCATCCATCTCCTGGTTCACTCCCCAAATACCTGAGTCAGCTAGGGTCGGGCCAAGCTGAAGCTAGGAGCCTATAACTCCATCTATGAGTCTGCTCTGTCCAAGCACTGTAGACATTGTCTGCTGCTTGCCAGGATCCACTGGAAGGAAGCTGAGTGGGAAGTGCAGTAGCTGGGACTCAAAGCAGCACTTCAATATGGGGTGCTGCACCCACCCCATTCAAGTAAATTCCATCATCATCCTCCTCCTCATCCTCATCATGCGACTGCCCATTTCCTTTCCTGTTTCCACTCTCAGTGGTAAATGTTCCCTTCTTCTCCATAGGGCTAAGTTTAGAAAAGGCTGAAGGAACACATTTCCTGAGTGTTTCTCCAGCAGGTTTTGCAACGTGTTCTCCAGTAGGCTTTGGAATGGGCTGTAGGAAAACCTGACCCATGGCAAGCCATCGTCGGAGAAACCACTTCAGAATTACTGCTCTCCACTCCACCCCTGACTAGTTGCATGCCAGAATGAACCTAAAAGAGGCTTCCAGCAGGAAGTGAGCAATCTGGATGAACTGTGTCACAGGGAGGAGGCCTCTGCCCATCATGTGTGGTGGGCATTACTGGGTGATCAGATTCCCTGATAGGAAGCAGATGTCCCTGTGAGCGCTCTGTAGACCTGTGGCTGGCCAGGTGGCTCCTGGAGGTCCACAGAGGACTCCAGTCCCCACAATGTCATAGCAGTGTGCGAGAACACTGATTCACTACTAGCTCCTGCTGATTCACCTGTGCCTGTGGTGAGATAATTTTTGGAAGCACACAGGCAGGCCAAAACACTTCTTTTATGACATGGCAGGAGGAGGTTTTCTGCTGGCATTGCTGTGGGGGACACACCAGCACCACCCTGCTGGCCCCATGCATTCTTGTAGAGACTGGGGCCAATGGAAAGATAAGAAATGAGGCTGGTAGTTTCTATATGCAGGAGCCTGCCGCAGGTTATTAACACAGAGAGGGGGAAGCATTTCAAAAGCTCATCACAGGAGGCTGCTGTGCAATCCATGGGTGCAAACTGCATTCCTCAGTGGCTGTGGCCCTGCGACATCCCTAGCACACGAGGTGTGTGTAATGGCTGACAGCAGAAATTTGTTGGAGTCCACCCCACCCACACTCAACATGGTGTCAGGCAGGGTGCACAGGAGGTTACAACAAGCCTGAAACCAGAGGGCAGCAGCCTACAGGTCAAGCTTGGCCCACTGTCTGCTTCTGTCAGTAAATATTTAGCGGCCCAGGCAGTCCTGTTCACTTGACTTCCATGCCTGCTTTTGAACTGCAACAGCAGGGCCAAGTAACAGGGGGCACAAACTGTACTGTCTCAAAGGCTCAAATAATGATATGGTCTTTTACAGAAGACAAAACAGAGCAAACTTGCCAATTCCTGGTCTATACTACAAGACTAACTCAACATAGTATCTCTCTCTCTCTTTTTAAAAACTTATACAGGCTGTGCTGAAAAGGAGATGGGTAGAAAGTCCTTGAAGCTAGTGCTGGGACCAGACGTAGACTTCCAGAGTCATCCTTGCCCCATAGCCAAGGTTCACAAGCTGGTTCTGATGTGACTTGCTTAAAAAGCAAACAGCAAAGACTTGTCAACAGTTACTGCTGTAGTCTATAGCATGGCTTTTGAATTTATTTATTTGAAAGTCAGAGTTATACACACACACACACACACACACACACACACACACACACACACACACAAAGAGAGAGACAGAAATTTCCATCTGCCAGTTTGCTTTCCAGATGGCCCAGAGCTAAAGCAAGTGGAAGCCAAGAGCCAGGAGTCAGGAGCCAGGAGCCAGGAGCCAGGAGCTTACTTGAGTCTCCTACCAGGGTGGCAGAGCCCAAAAACATCTGGGTCATTCTCTGCTGCCTTCTCAGGTGCATTAGCAGGGATCAGGATGAGAAATAAAACTGCTGGAACGTGAGTTGGTGCCCATAAGGGATGACAGTTCTGTGGAAGGTGGCTTATCCTGTTGTGCCACAGTGCCAGCTCTGATACTTTAGATGAACAATAATAAGCATGATTTCAACTTCTCCAGCCCTTAGCTATCCAGAGGACCTATCCATGGCTATCCATGGATCAGCAGATAGGCTATTCTCCAGGGATGAGGGTGGCTGACTAACTCAGTCTGTGCCTGAGCAGCATACTCAGGCAGCCTCTGTGCACATCGGGTTTGGAGAGTGCCTCTGTAGACTGGGGTGAGCTTCCTGCTTTCATACAGAGCCAGAGTGAACAGTTGTGAACTGAATTCAGTAGTGGGCAACAGAGGGCTGTGGCTATTCCAAGAGAACCAGACTCTAAAATGGGGTAGCTGGTGACCCATGAGCACCACTACCCGGAAACGGCCCCTGCTACCAGAGGTTCTGTCTGTCCTTCCTCCAGAATGTCAGAAGTGACCCCGTCACCTTGTTTCCATTGAGATGGCTGAAGAGCAGGTGCAATAACCCAGAACTTTCTGAACCAAAAGATCAGGGTCTTCTTTGCGGGCTCCTGGGCAGATGGCTCCTTGCTCCACTCAAGGCATCTCCCAGTATGTAAAGTGGAACAAACCATGCCTCTCTGCCCTTAGATTTCCTGGTGTAGACCCCTTGAAGTCCCTCACCATTTCCTTGATCTATTTCCTTGATTTCTCTTATGTCCCTGTGTATTTAACATCATTCTCAACCCATGGTTCTAGGGTCACCCAAGACCATTGCTGGTATGCCTGCTGCCTGCAGGTGGCATCATTCACTGAGCTTGAGTCTCCTGACTTGTATTAACACAAGGTCACTTAAAGTATAGGTCACTTCTCTCCATGAGGCTTAAATGAAACACACAGAGGGAGCCCCCAGGGCAGGCCTGGCACAGAACAAGGGCTGGAGACATGATGTCCAGTTTCTTCTGCCTGAGGATTCCTCTGCTTCCTGCAGGGACCGCGTCCCTTGGCAACATAACCATAGAAAAGCTCGAGGAACTGAAAAGGGTTATGTTCACTTTAGACACAGAGTCAGGATGGAGTCTATAGCTTGGGTGTGCTGCATCACAGCCTTGGACGAAACGAAGGTGGAACTACAGGGAGCGTACAGATAGTAGCATATGGCAGCTGCCATGGCCAGAGCACTGATTGTGCCGTGCTGTCCTGGTTTATACTTTCAACCCTGGGATACAGGAATCCTATCCCAATGGTAGCAAGGTGTATCCTTGGGAACCTGGAAAAGACAAGGAATCCATCGCAGCTCAGAGCCAGGGCCACCTGCCTCCCACACCCAGAGTTTTTCATTGCTGGATGCAGAAGCCCCCAGGAAGTGGAAATCTCTCTTGGATTGTAAGGGTGGAGAAGGGACACAGCCTGGGATTTTCAGAAAGTTCATGGAAAAATGCCTATGCTGACAAAACTATGAGTGAATCCCTCTCCCCAAAGGTTTATGTATTTGAAGAGCAGAATTACAGAGACACAGAGAAAGAGCTCTTCCATCTGCTGGTTTACTCGCCAAAGGCCACAATGGCAGGGGCTAAGCCAGGCTGAAGCAAAGAGCTAGGGGTTTTGTCCAGGTTTCCCACATGGGTGGAGGGACCCGAGCACTTGGGCCAGCCTCTGCTCTTTTCCCAGACGCATTAGCATGGAGTGGAAGTACAGCAGCAAGACTGGAGCTGGTGCCCATGTGGGATGTTGGCATTAGAGGTTGTGGCTTAATCTGGTATGCTACAAAAGAAATTCTTTTAATTCACTTCCCACAAACTTTTGGAAGTGTCCCATGCTCTCAACTGTACCTCCTGAGGTGCTTTGCTGCCCCCTTAGTGCTGTCCTCCGGGGACCCCTCTCACGCCAGAGCCCAAATGCATTGGTTCACCCTCTTCTAAGGCTTCACTTCTGTCCAGCTCCCTGAAGTCCCAGGTGGTGCTCACGCAGCCTACTGCAGGGCATCTCTGATGTCACCTTTCTCCCATGACGAATTCCTGGGCCCCAGGCTATTCACTGAGCCAGAATTTATTTTCCTCACTTGTCTCCCTGGGAATGCAAAGTGCCGGTTTACCGAACTGAGAGATATTTATGACTCAAGGGAAAACATGAGGCTCCTTGGGAGATGTCATTACCCAGTCCAAGGGTTTGATGTTTGGAGCTAGAACGACTGGAAATGAAACAAAGAACAAAGCCTTCTGATTATATCTTGCATTCATATATGCATTTGGTATGAATATTTATTTCACTAAGACATAGTGACACTGTGTAACAGCCATTCTCAGATAGAAGGAATCTGGCTGGGCTGTTTGCACTCACCAGCTCCTCCACGCTTGCTCTGAAGGACGGCTGGGAACGGGGTTATCTGTCAGACTCCATGAGCTCCATCACCATGACTCAGGTGGCAGCCAGATGAGTACTCTTGCCGGCAAAAACTTCCCTTCCCTCGCAACATTTGGCCCAAAGAGAGGCCAACAGCAGAGGTGATGCCCGCACGTGGCTTCCAAAGCACTGACCTCACCATGCACACTTGACCCATAAATCTTCTTGGCCCATAAACCAGTCAGATAAACACTGATCCTTCACCTTTTTCTGTGGGACCCTGAAATTCCTGGTTTTCACCAGCCCCTTCTCCAAGACCCGGGTCATATTTATGAGCTTTTAAATCATGCCCCCAGATGTGCGAGCATAAGAAAGGCTAAGTGCTGTGGTTTCAGGTAATCTATCCTGCATGTGGCCGTGAAATTTATCTTCCGGAGATGCTGCTGTCATCGTGTTGGTCTCTGGCTCCAAAGGCTTCCTGGTGTCAGCTGTCACTAGCACAATGGATTACTGCCCCCTAGACCTGTTCCTCAGACCCCAATTCCAGGTGGGGCTGCAGGCCTTGGAGCTCCAGAGCTATGTCTCAACTCTGGTGTGGATAACTGGTGGAAAACAGACATTGTGAATATGATCTCACACCCTAGGATTTGACAGCACAAATATTTTGTTAAGAGGCGCACGTGTGGCATAGCAGGTTAAAACGCTACCTTTGATACAGGCATCTCAAAGCAGTACCAGCTGGAGTCCTAGCTGCTCCAGTTCTTATCCAATTCCCTGCTAACGTACCTGGGAAAGCAGCAGAGGACAGCCCAAGTGCTTGGGTGTTTTTACCACCCACATAGGAGTCCCAGGTGTCCCAGGATGCTGACAGAAGCCTTGTCCAGCCCTGTCTGTTGAGGCCATCTGGAGAGTGAACCAGAAGATGAACATCTCTGTTCCTCTCTCTCTCTCTCTGTAACCCTGCCTTTCAAATAAATAAACCTTAAGAAAATGTTTTTGCTAACTTAACAGCACCTATTAGCTAGTGACACTGATCATTAATGATCTATTCTACATTCACTGGATAGGAGGCAGAATGACAAAGGGGCTTATGTTTGCGGTGAGCCTCTTCTCAGCAGGAAGCCAAAGAGGCTGGCAGAGAGAAGGACACAGGAAAGGTGGTGGTGGAGGGTGGGTGTAATGTGACACACATCTGCCCGGTGCCGCATAGCCAGGGCTAGGTGGTGCAGGCGAGCAGGTAACTGCCTTGCTTCCATCTCAACTATTTCCTCTTCCCATTTAGGCTCACAACAAAGCTTTGCTCTCTCTCTTATTTGCCTGAAGCCCCAGCACCGAGTGTGACCAAGGTCTTTCTCTTGGGGCAAACTCACAACCAGCATCTGTGTTGCATGTTGGCTCCAACTGCCTCTGGTTTCCAGAATGTTCTCCAACGCAATCATGGCCTCCTGAGCACCTACAGGTGCACCCCCAGACCACCTTTTCTGTTTCTGTAGACCTAAGGTCACCTCTGTCTGACATCCAGTGCACGATTTAAACGGATTCAACTCATGCTTTTAGATAATTCTAGGATAACAAGCAACCTTGCGAGCTGAACAAGAAAAGCTATAAATATCAACACTTAACAGGAGGGGCTGCTAGAAACACTGACTTAGAGAGGCTAAGGGACCTAGGGGGTCCCACGCATTGCCCCAAGCTGAGCAATGAGTCAGGCTCTGGGAGAAGCTGACTGGGAGTGTCTACTGGAACACTGGAAGGGCCTACTTCACATCCGTTTCAGACTTCCTTGAAAATCTGGAAGTTTTTCATGTTGCCATGGACTTTCCTTGCTGTTGATGGACAGGGATATTAATTTTGTACATTCTTTATTATAGGAGCAACAAGTAAGATATAGACAAGAATGAAGTGGAAGTTTATCACTTAAAACCAGACTTACTGGCAAGTGACTGTTAGAATTCTCGTATCTTTCAGAAGCAGAAAAAATAAAAGTCAAGTTCATTCTAGGTCACCCTAGGTCATTCAGACCTTATTGTCAACTGGGTGCTCATGTTCCCTACTGAGACCTGCACAGGTCACTGGGACCCATAAAACAGGTGGGTCTAGGATCTACTGCCATGATTTTATATTTAATTCATACTGAAATTTTAACTTTTTATGTTTGCAAGGCATTTTCAAAATACAAGGCCAATTGTTCTGGACAACATTAGGTGCCCAAGTCCACCACACTGGACACCACGTTCCATGCTTCACAGCCCTCAGCAGAAATGGCTTCTACTTTTATTCAGTCAAGGAGGTTTCTTGTCTACAACTTACAGTTTTTTTTTCTGTGTTCATTTTGAGTTGTGTAACAAAATGAAATTCAAATATATATTCGATGTAGAGGCCTTTGGACCACTTTCCATATTCCCTATTTTAAATTTTCTATTCAACAAAATAGCCTCACTAATTGGCTA
The DNA here is from genome assembly GCF_030435755.1 of Ochotona princeps. Taxonomy (NCBI): domain Eukaryota; kingdom Metazoa; phylum Chordata; class Mammalia; order Lagomorpha; family Ochotonidae; genus Ochotona; species Ochotona princeps. The sequence goes on along the minus strand of NC_080837.1, from coordinate 1,827,388 downwards.
TATAATAAAATAGTTGGGTATTAATACTTTAACTAAGGCAACCGTACTAACAAAAAATCAGGTTTTTAAAAAATCACTTTCTGAATAGAGATTATTCATGTCAGTTCCTTTGGGGAAAAAAGAGTGTTCCTGCTAAATAGGGGTGAGGATTTAGGATTGTGTACTTCGTGTATGTGTAACATTACTGAAAATGCCTTATAATTGGGGCCAGCTCTGTGGCATAGTGGGTAAAGCCTCTGACTGCAGAACTGGTTTGAGTCTCAGCTGCTCCACTTGTAATCCAGTTCCCTGCTTATGTGCCTTGGAAAACTGTGGAAGATGACCAAGTCCTTGGACCCCCTCCAACACTTGGGGTAAAGGAAGAATCTTGTGGTTCCTGACTTTAGACTTGCCCAGATCCAGCCATTACAACCATTTGGAGAGTTATCCAGCAAACGAAAGAGTCTATTTATCTTCTCTCTTTCTCTGTAATTCTGCCTTTCAAATAAATAATCTTTAAAAATGTCTTAAGATATAAAAATAAACATACTGAGTCTTTCCAACACCCCAACTGTTACGTGAGAGAATAGTTTTCCCTGTAGAAATCAGACAACTGATACAGGGAGTGAGGTGGTATGAATGTGGGTTAAATACATGTTGGAACCCTGACCCTCCAGGTGACAGCACTGGCAGAAGGGGCCTGGTGAGGAGCGTCTCAGGGTAAGGCTTCCATCTGCATGCGGAAATTCATAGCCCACCAACTCCATGTCACATACCAGCAGGAAGACCCTCCTCAGCAGAGGTCCCTGGACTCTGGACTTGGTAGTCTCCAGAAGTCTCCAGAAGTCTCCAGAAGTCAACCTCTGCTCTCCATTCATCATCAGAGGTGTGGCCTTTGGTTCTCACATCACAGAATGGAGCCAAGTATCCAAAGTGAGCAGGCCGCTGAGCAGGAGATGTAAACCCAGGCATTCACATCCTGGAGCCCGGGCTCCAGTGTCCACTTTCACTGTCTGCCCAGGTTGCCTGGGGGCCCTGACTTCCTAAGCCACCTGTCCTTAAAAGATCCTTGTCACTTTTGTTTCCTCTCTCACCGGGGTTTTCCTGACACTGAGAAGGCCATTTTGTCCCTGAAAGGCTCCGGTTGTTCAGGAGCCCCCTACCCACTAAACCTCCCAGGGTGAGTGTCTGCATGGTTGCACAGGACCTCCAGACGCTGAGATGACTCACTTCCTCTCTGGCATGTCCTTTTTGTTTGACATTGAAAGAGGAGCGTACTGTGGCTCCTCCCCTGTAGGACTTAGTGTCGGGCCCATGGGTCAACCACCGTGAGAAAAAGGTCCAGGGTTGAGTGGCTGGGCAGGTGACACAGGGGCTACCGGGGGGGGGTGGCCGGGCAGTGGTCATGATGGCGTTCACAGGGGGCTTCTTTACAGGATTAAACACTGGAATACCCTTAAGTTTGGAGAAGGTTTGTAGTGTTCTCACTCTCTCTCTTCTCCACCCTCTTCCTCCCTCTCCTCCTTCTTTTAGATTTATTTTTTATTTAAATGGCAGAATTACAGAGAGGCAGAGACAGAACTCGATCTTTCACTCACAATTCACTGCTCAGATGGCCACAAAGGCCAGGGTTGAGCCAGGGCAAAGCCAGGAACTTCTTCTGGATCTCCCACATGCATGGCAGGGGCCAAAGCACTTGAATACGTGCATCAGCTTTGACTGCTTTTCCCAGGCCATTAACAGGGAGCTGGATCGGAAGTGGAGTGACTGAGCCTGGCACGGTAACCTAGCGGCTAAAGTCCTCGCTATGCATTCACCGGGATCCCATTGGACATCGGTTATAATCCTGACGGCCCTGCTTCCCATCTAGCTCCCTGCTTGTGAACTGGGAAAGCAGGTGAAGACGGCCCAAAGCCTTGAGACCCTGCACCTGCATGAGAGACCTGGAAGAGGCTCCTTGCTCCTGGCTTTGAATTGGCTCAGCTCTGGCCATTGTGGCCACTTGGGGAGTGAATCAGCAGACAGAAGTTCTTCCTCTCTGTCTCTCCTCCTCTCTGTGTATCTGGCTTTGCAATAAAAATAAATAAATCTTTAAATAAAATAGAAGTGTAATAACTGAGACTTGAAGCAGTACATCTATTGGATGCTGGGTTTGCAGGTGGCACAATGCTGGCCCTGGCTTGCAGTTTCTACGCAGCAGTTAGTGTGACCTGGGTTATCATCTATGTGTCACCATCTTTCATGTGTTTGGTTCTCAGAAATCACTGGCTCAGTGGCTTCAGCTTACATCACCATCAGCAGCCCAGAAAGGGAGAGTCTGAGACAAGCCCTGCAGAACCATGGCCCTGTTGCCACAAGCAACCCAGCAGCCTGCCCTGTGACATCATGCATTGATGTTCAAATATGCCACCAACATCAGTAAATCCTGGTGCTACAGAATAGTTCACTATCATGACCTGCTTCTGGGGGTGGAGTGGGAATCAGCAATGCACATTGTGAGACGCTGTAATCCTTCTGAAGTTAAAGGAAGATTTACTCTAAATAATAACAAACTGACCTGAATTTGCCCAAGTGACTCATTTTCCTAGCGTTTACTCCACAGGTCATCTATACTCTTTTAGATTATCCTATGGGAACTGGGAGATTAACATTTCCAGGAATACAGGGCTAGTGAATCAGGACTGCACAATGCCATAAAATAAAAATCATAGGTAAAATAACCTGAGAAGCAGCAAGGTGGGAAGGAGAGAGGTCTCATGTGCTGTTTGCTCCTCAGATTTCTGCAGAATGCCCTAGCAAAGGCCTCTGAGCAAGCAACTCACACAGCTGGACATCGGTGCTACTTTCCCAGCCAGTGCTTGCTCTCCGTACTGAGCTAAGAGAGCCCCTCGTTCCACTTGAAGATTGATAAAACCAAAGCCTGGAGCTTTGTGACGTGGAATTTTATGGCTTAATGCATTTAGATTCTTTACTGCAATGGGGCACTAGAACCTAGCATGTACATTGAGTCTCACTCCTGAATTACACTTGGCTACCAGGCCTTACTACAAAAGTCAGTTTCTAGAACTGATGAGGGTACCTCGTACCTCTCCAGGGCATACATCCCCTGGCATTAGACATATCCATGAAGCCACAGACTTGCCACCTCCCCTACCCCAGACCTGCCAGGCTGTATCTCCCATTGTTTCCAGTGCATGCAGCCCCTGTCCCCAAGCCCCAGCCCTGAAGGAACAATAGCTTTCACACCATCATTGTCTTTTACCCTTTCGCCATAACTGCCACTCTTTCTAGTGATGTGCAGTTCCTCCCTTGAATATGCTAAGGACCTCATGTTTCTTTTGTCCTGAGATGTGTCTGTTCCCTTCTCCCTCACCTCTGAGGTGCTTCACCCCCAAAGCAAGGGTGTGGTCTTGGCCCCACCCTCTCCTCCCCACTCCTCTGTCTCCTAACTGGGGGTTTCACATTTTCTCTTGTACATAGTGTTTCTGAAAGCCAAATGTTTTAACAACTTGTTGTCAAAACGGTATCAGTCTGTAGCTGTGATTTTCAATGGAAAGTCAGACAGCCAAGGTTAAAAAGAGCTGATCAGACACAGAAACAGCAGTTGCCTTGATTTACTCCATCTATGGTGGGCATTCTCCTGGGATTACTTTCTAAGTAGTTTTCTTCCGGTTTTTTTTTTTCATTTTAAAAAAGTTGTGACCATTTTAATTAAACGGAAGAGAGGGAGAGCACATGGACACAGCAGTTGGGGCTGCATGACACTGGCCTCAGAAGCCAGGAACTCCATCAGCATCTCCCATATGGGTGGCAAAACCCCACATGCTTGAGCCATCACCTGTGACCTCCCAGGATGTGCATGAGCTGTAGGCTGGAACTGGGAGCAGAGCTGGGACTTCAATTTAGTGCTCCCAAATGGATGCAGGTGTCCCACACGGCGCTTTCACCACTACACCAAAGAGCCACCTCTAATAACATAGCTTTTTGTAAATTCTGTTCAATCAGTGGGTTCATCCAATTTCTACATCTTCCCACCTGAGTCCTTCAGTAGCCTAAGCTTTCCAGCCAGAGTCTAGGGATCTTATTTTAAAAGCTTTCCATCAAGGATCATATCATCCATTCTCTTTTTTGCTCAGCCTTCAGGAAATGCAGAAAATGTACCACACGAGGAACACACCAGCTTGTCTTTGAAGTAAAGCTGACACCTAGAAAGCAGCTGTGAGGACAAGAACAGCTACATGCAGGTCCAGTCCCAGACTCCGGTGATTCCTGGATTCTAACCGGTGCCAGAGCTGAAGGTGATAGCTGCCAGAGTAGGGCTGGTCCCCAACGACATGGCCCAGAGAGGCGCAACACAGCAGAAGCGGCAACACAGCAGAAGCGGCAACACAGCAGAAGCGGCAGGAGCTTTCAATCGGCACAGAGGAAACAAGTGAAATGGAGTCCGTGGGGGTGGGTTGGTTGATCTACTTCCCATTCTACCTCCACAAAACCTGACCTGTCTGCCTGCCTATCTCTGCCCGCAGGCATCGCATTGTACCAGGAGGACAGAAAGTTCTAGAGCCGGAATGTGGTGGGGGATCTACTCTCGGCATCTGCCAGTTTGATGGTCTTGGGCAAACCATTTAATATGCCTCAGCTTCCTCATCTCTAAAACAGGCTTAACAGCAGGTACCTTCAAGAAACAGGTGAAATCATTTGTGAAAATGCACGTGTGCAGACAGCTGCATGTTGAACACTCGATACAGTCTTTGTCACCTCCAAAGGGCACACCTACTCTGAGGCCTGCTGGGAGGAGACCGTGTTTGATAACTGGCAGGCTTTATACCACATGGTTTTAGTTGTGACGAACAAGAGCACTTGGCCACATTTTCCTGTAGAGAGAGATGGGGGAGATGTGCTCTGTTCTACAATCCATCAGGCAGAGAATGCAAATGAATGAATGGTTTCTGAGCATTTTTTGTTCCTTTCTGCCTAAGAGGTTTTTTTTCGATGGAAGGCTGGCAGTTAAGGCAGCTGCCATAGGGACCACGGATCTCTTGTCTTTCTCGCATATACAAATGACTCCTTGCAGTCAGTTAATAGCAGTGACAGCTGTGAGAACTGCCAGCCTGACCTTGATCACTGCCATGGCCTCCACAAAGGTGACCACAGCGTGTTTGCAAAGAACAGCACCTAATGCTAGGAGTGCAAGGCCACTCAGCCATAGGAAACAGCCCTCCGCCAGCCTTAATAGGCTCAGGCTTTTGTGTGCAGACAAATGCAAGCCAACCACTGCCGACTGAGCACCTGGCAGGACCGAGGCTTCATTTGTGGATCTACAGAAAGGCTCTTAAGCAGCTACTCCGCAGAGAAGGAGAAAAGAGGGTGCATCTAAAAGGCAGGTTACTGGGGGCCCAGGGCTGAGTGCGCAGTCTTACTGGGTCTTCCTTCCCTGTAAGCCACTACCTCTTGGGCAATGCCAGCCTCGTCCCCTGCACCTCTAAGGCCAGCTTGACCATCCTCTCCCCTCCTTTTGGTGCTCCTGCTCCAAGGCTAGGGGTTCCCCAGGGAGGACCCATCCCCCCAAGATAAGGAGGCTGACCTGCAGCAGCCACCGCCTGGGCCTGCCATCAGCATAGATGTGTCTTGTGCTTCCCTCAGTAGCCACACTGCCAGCAACAGGGGCTGGCAAACATAAGCATGGTGCTTGTGCCTTCATCCTGGCTAATGCCAGAGGATCTAGCAGTGCAGCTGTGAGACTCAAGGGTCTCAGGGAGTTCAGAGGAACCATCATCCTAGTCACTACAGCCACTGTGGGTCAGGAAGCCAAACATTGAGCTCACAACCCTTACAACCCAGTCCATGGCCACCGTGTTTCTTTCCTCTGATAAGCAATAAAACTGAAGCACAGGGGAGGGTCCTCAAGTGCCTGCCCCCGGGCTAGGAGGCTAGGGGGGGGGGGTGCAGCAGAGCAAACTGCAGCCAGGCTCTCCCACTGTCACATCCCCTGGCCAAGTGCCTGCTCCAAAGCTAGGAGGCTGGAGGGACAGTAGAGCTCTCTCACTGTCACATCCCTTGGCCTACCCATCGTGCCACTCCTGCTTCTCTTTCTTGCCATTTCCCTTCTGGAACAGTGAAGGGACATAGATGAATCCACAATGACCGAGAGTTGTAATCCACAGGAAATCAAACTACCAGGAAAGCCTTTGGTAACCAACACAATCAAACACATAAACCACCGGACCAAGTAGTTAACATCTGGCCTTCAGAGGAAATTCCGCTTTTGGCTCACGCACTGCCTCCCTTTTTGCACATCTGAGGCTTTCGACACAGGGTGTTTTTCCTCCATCAGACAGGCTTCCACAATGCATCTAGCTACCTGGAGCCCCACACAGGAGAACCAACTCAGAGCAAACATTTGAAAGGCCAACTCTTTTCCTTTCTTGATGTGTTCTTTCTTTTCCTGTTTCACCTGGACTCTCAGTAGCCTGTCTGCCATTGGCCAGCCTCCCCACCCCCAGAGGACCCCAGTAGAATCACGGTCTCTGCTAGGGTCTGTCCCTCAGGCACCTGTCACACTATACAGGCCCCCATACTGGAGCAGAAAGAGTAGGGAGTCCAAACTCTCTTGCTGGAGAATCGGGCTGCTCTGAACAGCCTCTGGCCACCAGGGGAAACTTTGGTGTAGTCTTCTTATTAACAGAAATAAACAAGGCCCTTTATGGGAAGCGAAGAAGAAATTAACCGGGACCAGACCCTGTTTCTAAATTACTTGCAGCACTTGCTAAGAAAACAAAGTTTGGTCCTTGAAACTTCACAGGGGGAAAACATTGCAACACTTAGTCTGCCCAAGACATAAACTGTGGACACTACATTCACTCAAGCAGCACTCACCCTAGTGCCAGCACCCACACTTAGAACGTGGGTAAGGAGAGCCAGTCATGCCCTCTGCAAGGGAACCAGACTCAGTATCTACAGCAGGGTGGGCTGGAGTGGCTGGAGAACAAGGGTTCTGGCCCTATGGTTATTGCATTCCAGTCGTGGGCTGCAGTGGTTACTGGAAATTATAAGCATGTGTCACCTGACAGTAGCGATATGTGTGGGGAGGTCAGCTGTGTGGTAGGTGTCGCTCCAGGGGCTTAGGAACGTATGAGAGATCAGTTAGGTGATGGTTAGGGATGGTCCAGGGGGCTGCTGGAGGCCTAGGTCTCAATCAGTGCCAACAGGAATGTTAGAAGGTAGCAAGATTTACACCAAAACGACTATTTCCGAGGTGTATGGTACAGACCTTCTTGACGTGCAGGCTGTTGAGACCTGAACCACAGCTAATTATAATAGCGACCTTAGATGACCAGCATGAATTCAGTGCTATCCAGATTCGCTCACTGAATTCTTTCTCCTGCTCTCAGAGAAGGGGACCACTATTCACCTCATATTAGAAACTGGGGAGACCGAAGCCTGGAAAGGCCCATGTCTCACTTCTCCACAATCTATATGCTATAAAAGGGGCAGGACTGAGAACTGAATCCCATTGTAGTCATCCCCAAGACCATGTTCTTGACCTCCAAACCACAGCAGAGGAAATTACTGGTGCCAGGTCCTGGGGATTTGAGGGGTTGGGATTCATGACTGTGTTAGACAGGGACCCAGGAATCCCATAAGTTACCCTCTCCTTTGGGCACATATAGACATGCTGTCCAGAGAGGACAAAGGCGGCTCAGCATGGTCCCAAGTTAACGTAGTTGCAGGTCTTTTCCAGCCTCAGTTAATGAAACTGGTGGTCAGACTGGTGGCTGGGAAGAGCTGCCTGCTAAGCTTCAGGGCCACTCCCCTCCCATGCCTGTCTTTTCTTTGTTTCAAAGACTCAGATGATTTTCCCGGTCCCAGACTCTTCCTTCCCTGCAGGAATACACCTCCCTCACAGCCTGGCAGTGAGGCAGGCCCATGCTTTTGCTCTTCCTTCCTCATTACTCCTAAAGAGCACTTGACTTGCGCATTTTAGGAGCTCTTTTGGGGTAGATGTTAGGCTGCAGTGGTAAAGTGCACCCTGGGAAGCCTGCATCTCATTCAGGAGTATGAGTCTCAGCTGTTTGCTATTCAGCTTCCTGCCTATGGGCACCCTTGGAGGCAGCAGGTAATGGCCCCGGTGCTTGGACCCCTGCCACCCACCGGTGTGGGGGGGACCAGTCTGGCTATCCTGGTTTCTGGATTGGGCACGGTTCATCCCTGGCTTCTGTGGGCATTTGGGGGAATGAACCAAGAGACCCAAGACCTTTCTTTCTCTTTTTTTCCTTTCAAATGTCATGAACACAAATAAAAATGTAAAAGAACATGATTATTCCCCATCAAGGCAAGTGAGGGCATAGGGATATGGCTGTGTCTTGGCCTTGCCCTCCCAACTTCTGTTAATGACAACAAGGTGCCACAGTCCCTGCTTCTCTGCACACAGATACCATTCTATTGTCCCTCATTCCAAATCTCCCTCTCTTCCAACCCTGAGCGTGCACTAGAATTACAGGCCAAGGGGGGTGGAGGCAGTAGTTAAAAGCTAGCCATGTGAGACATTTTGCCTTCTCAACCTGGAGTGGTTGATGGGTCCATGGGACACTGCGACGATACATGTTGTACTGGGGGAGGGTTCCACTATCACCCGAGGGTTAAGGACCCTGGGCTATGACTACACACAACAATACACACAGGATGGACCCTTAACAAAGGGTTACACGGGACATACGGACAGGGCCATTGCAGAGTTGGACACACTCATGGGCTCAAACACACTGTGGTTCTAGGCCCCACGTGCGGGATCACTCTCCTGGGGCAGCACGGACTGTCATCACCATCCCAGAAACGCCTCTGTGAAGGTCACAGCGGGGGAAGCCTGCTCTGCCTACAGACGGGGGCAAGGCGCACAGTACTCCAGCCACAGCCATGTTTTGAGTGCTCACACCTCTTCAATTACATGAGGAAAGTTGTTGCGAGAAGCCTGACAAGAAACAAGAGCCTTGGAACCGCACTGAAACATAAGCAAACGTTTTGGCTGACACACTGACCATTTTTAAATCATAAAGTATGTTTTCAGAGTGAACCAGGCCCTGCCTAGAATGGTTCAAATTAAAGGCCAGAGGCAGTGCCTTGACAAGTGCAGGACAAGTAGGCACCAGGGTGGCATCCCTCTGCCTCCCACATATGGTCACACAGTGCCTGGCCAAGGCACCTTGAGGACAACAAACACTGATTAGCATGGGTTTTTTTCTCCTTTTGGTCTCTTATTTGCTATTTTTTTTTTTGAGTATTTAACAAACTTTATTGCTATTAAATAGTTAGACTATTTGTTATTTTAAAATAAAAGGCAGTCAGTCAGAAGGTAGGATCAGGGAAAAGTTCAGCACATCTCAGAGGTGAGCATCTTAGCAACAAATCTAGGCAGCTTTTTCTTTCCAAATACAGATGGGGCAGTTGTCCGTTTTCAGCTCCCTGGGAGTGACTCCCTCAGCTGCTGTCCAGTAGACAAATCAGTGTACCCAGCTGTTCTATTCCGACTACCTCCCCTAAAAACAGACTGATGGAGAACAGCAGGAGTGGGTTGGGCAGCGAGGGGCAAAGTTATGCATATTTGCTATTTTTTTACTGGAGAAGTACGTAGTGTTCAAACAGCAACACATGAGAACAAGAGTGAGAGCAAGCTTACAAAGATGTACATTTGGGGCTTGGAGAGTGGAAAAGATGGAGAGATTTCGACTGGGGGCAGGAGAAGGGATGTTGGCTGCAGCAGGCAGAGGCGGGGCTCTGATGACAAAGTAACTGCCAGGGGTCTCAGCGAGCAGCTTCCCAGTATACCGAGGCTCGACTGTCTTGCTCTGTGGGCCAAATGACCAGAGGAGCGAAGGTCACATGGACATGATCTACTTGAGAAAGACATTGACAAATACATAAGGATAGGTTTGTGTGAGATAGGGTGGAGGAAGCCGCAACAGAGCAGGTGCAGGGCTGGGATGAGGCTGCAGATGGAGGGTCAGTCCCCTGGAGCAAGGCCTGAGAGCCATGACATGCCTTGTGTTCTCTGGAGCTGGCTTCTCAACCTCCCTCGCAGATAGGTCAGGGGGACCCAACCATGAAGCCGTGGGTGCTGAGAAAGGCAAAGAAGGTAGCATCTGAGCGTGGCTGGAAAACAGAGGAATATGGGCAGAGTGATGGCTGGACAAGGCCGCAGGGTCTCTTGATCTTGACTATTTCAGAGCAACATTCACATCACCATTTGTTCCAGTAACAGCACCCCACATGACATGATCTGCTCACGGCCCACTTTGTCATGGCTCGTGGTGAGGTGGGGCCTGGTCACATGAAGCCAGTCTTGGCCAGCCAGGGAGCAAGGCCATTGCTTTGCCAGTCTAGAGTTCTTCTGCTTAGGCAGCTGGAGCCTCTTGGTGAGAACAGTCGGACCTTCCTGACTCTAGGCCAGGCAAGCTGTGAGTTGACATAGAAACAAAGCAGGCAGTGATCGCTTGGATGAAACCCACTCTGCTGGATTTTAGAAGCACCTTGTCCCTCCTACTTCCTGTGCCCAGTACAGTCTCCAGCTGTCTGTAGGCATTGCCAGCTCCCAGCCCAGCTCTCTCCAGTCCCTTGGTGGCCAGGATGGGCAGTGGTAGTGGCAAGGAGTTGGCTGGAGCCTTGGAAAACAGGCAGATGCTGGGGATCAGGCTGGGCTCCCAGACTTGCACAGACACAGGGATTCTTTCCACTTCCTCATCTGGGAAATGCAGTTGTCATCTGTTGCTGTCACTGGGATCCCCAGGGACTTTCTCAAGAGACACACTACGTTTCCACAGGCACCTGGGAACCTGTGACAAACGCAGAGCCTCAGGCCCCATCCTAGACCCCCTGCAACAGAATCTGCATTCAACACGGCTCCCAGGAACAAAGCACCTGCTGCTGTGGAGCATCAAGGAGGCTGTGCAGAGTCTGGGATACAGAAGGTCTGATGAACATCCATCTGGGTGTGCACCTGTGACCCCTTCTGAAGCTGAGTCCATGGCTCACCCGTGACACTCAACTGAACTTCCTTTATAATTTTTTAAAATCAATCCTTCCTTTATGTTCCTTTAGCACTTTCTGCCTCCACTCGAGAGACACCCAGAAAATTAAACCCCTCCATCCAGGGCAGACTCACCACTCACCTGGAAAAATCTCTACTTGCTTTGAAGCAAAGTCTGCTCCCTGCTTCCTTCTGTGCAACATAGGAACCTGCAAACAATGTCCACCCTCACACCATGGCATGTCACTGCAGGACCCAGGGACCACCCATCTGTGCTGTCCAACCTTGTCTGCCTGTGCCCCAGCTGCGTAAAGTTGTCAGTCCCACTTCCTGCTCCAGATTTCAAGCCTCCCACCCACAGTACCGGGTTTAGCTTTCTGCTTGACTCATGATCATTACTTAGATACAGAAAAGAGGCCTGGATGCTTATCTGCATGCGCTTACATGCTGGCCCAACAGGTGGTCTCATCTCCACAGATCCCACAGAATAGACTAGAAACAGGTTCTCCATGGCTGAAAACAGTCTGCCTGGATCTATCGTATGTCTGACTCCAAATCTGGCAGGTGTAATGGGGGGAGATTTCCACAATCAATCAGAAAAACCCAGGCTCACCTTCAGCCTGTGAAACCCAGGCTTCACCAGTCCCAGACTGGCACTGCAAACTTCTCTCCAGGTAGTTCCACAAGATCAACTGTGCCACACATCCAGGCCTTATTCTGGAGATGGTCAAGTTCAACACCACTTAAGTTCTTTGCCATGTTCACTGGACACACAGCTGTGTGAATGCACATTCCTCTGCCCCCTCCCAACAACAGGCATTTTCATGAACTTTTTAAAAAAGATTTATTTTATTTTTATTGCAAAGTCAGATATACAGAGAGGAGGAGAGACAGAGAGGAAGATCTTCTGTCCGATTGTTCACTCCCCAAGTGGCCGCAATGGCTGGAGCTGAGCCTACCCAAGGCCAGGACCCCCAGAGCCTCTTCTTTCGGGTCTCCCACACAGGTGCAGGGTCCCAAAGATTTGGGCCGTCCTCGACTGCTCTCCCAGGCCACAAGTAGGAAGCTGGATGGGAAGTGGGGCTGCCAGGATTAGAACCAGTGCCCATATGGGATCCTGGGCATGCAAGGCAAGGACTTTAGCCACTACGCTATCATGCCGGGCCCTTTCATGAACTTTTAAAACACTCTTCCCAGATGAGAAAGTAGAAGTTTCCATGCAGGAACTTTTGGGTTTCTTGCGCCACAGCAAATGCATCTTTCCAGTTCCCACATGCTGGCGGCTCAAATGCTATCAAGTGAGATGAATCCCATGACCAATGTTTCTTAAGATAAGGCAAGAACACCAGGCTCATTTCCACGTGAACACACCATCCTAAAAGACAGGGCAGCTACGCAAGTGCTGTTGGATTTGCACATTAACATCACATCAGTTCAAAACACAGGGTTTCAATGAAGTGACTTTGTGTAAGCATTTGTTGCTTTCCACACAGGACTGTCCCCAGGAAATGAGGCCATCACTGCATGGGAAAGGAAGACCCCAGCAGCTCGCTGATAACTCCCCTAACTCAAACAAGAATGCCTGAGAAGGAAAATGCCCCTCACATGTGGTGTGAAGAGATAATTCAGTCTAGTAGGTTCTTGTATCCTGCAGCTGCCCAGACTCCGTCAGGACCAATGCTGGGGACCCACAGCTGAGCCCTCCCTGCAGAGGTTCCCCTCCTCCCCTCCTTCTTGCTCCTCCTCCTCCCAAGGGTGTCTGTGCCAGTGACATTGATGGAGGGTGTGAAGGGGCATTTGGCTCCAGTATTCTGCACAGGATCAGCAACTGCCCCCCTTGCCTCAGCAGTCTTGAGGAGGGGAGCATCTCCCCTCCTCAGTGAGCCTGAGAGTCTGTTTGCTGGGGAGCCCCACCTGTGACCTCCAGGTGGGTAATGAGCTGTTTCCCCCACATGGGACTTGCTTGCCTGACCAGGTTTTAAGCTCTCATGATAAATACTGGGTCTTAACTGCTTTAAGAAGCCACAGCACTAAGTACACAATACTTGCTGAGCCTCATTTCTGACGTCCCTGGGTTACAGTCCAGGCTCAGGATTCTGATGGCTTAGGTCAAGATCCTCGCCATGCCAATGACTTGGGGGAAAATCGTGTAACGGAATTAAAATGAAGTTTTCCGTTTCCTTCAAGGTGCATACTCACTAAGGGTTTCTAGGAGGAGGTCCAGGAAATGCTCCAAGAGTGGCAACAGGAAGTTGAGAGGTGGCCTTAATTGTGGTAACATGTCACCTTGGGATAAGACGGTGCTGCTGCCATAGGCTGCTGTGATGACAAAAATGACATCGTCCACGGACAAGCTCAGTATTCAGCAAATGGCGGCAGCCACTGTTGATGGCAAAAAGCTGCCGCAGCTCTGCCCACCTTAGCCATAGCTGACATAAGTGCCACCTTCCTCCTCTGAGATCAGCAATGAACAACTCTTCTTGACTCTCAGATTCCCCTCTCCAGCATTTTCCCTCCATCTTCCCCAGTGCCACCAAATGAATCTCCCTACTAAGGACTCTCACTGCCAGACCATCCCCTCAAATTCCAGGGACCCTGCTGACCACAACCTCCTACAATGGCACAGCTGCCATCGCCCTGCCACCATCACTCCAGCAGACTCACTGCTCTGCCTGGACTGCTTTTTTATTTTCCTCCGGCTTTCTTTGTCAACCTCAATCCTGCTGAGCTCAGAGTGGGCACCGACCAACCCAACATCCCTGCAAGGTGAATCCCATAGCCACACCTGTTCTGGTACTTCCTCCAGGAAAAAGTCCCCCTGAGGACTTTTTCTCTGCACAATGGAAGGTGGTCCTTCATGTTCTAGCATTTTCTGGGACTTTGTAACTAGGTAACTGCCCTCAGCGTCTCCAACTGGTGCATGGATGGCAGCGAGGAATGGAGTGGCTGTCTCAGACAAGGAGACTTAGAGTGTCCCCAGGAGGAAAGGGAACCCTACCCATAACTAATGCATGAGACGGAATGCTGGGGCACGATGTGGTCGGGGACATCTGGAATGAATTGGAGGGGAGTGAAGTGGTTTCCAGATTCAAGGGCCTGGTGCTCCTGAGTGATTTCTGCTGGTGGAGCTGCCAGTTTGAGAGTGATATTTGGGACATGGAATCCACCATCAGTGGTTCACACAAGGGTTAGTGTTGTGATGTAGTGCATTATGACACATCTTGTATATGGATTCCAGTTAGAGGCATGGCTGCTCTACTTCCCATCCAGCTCCCTGCTAATGCTCCTGGGGAAGCAGTGAGTACAGTCCAAGGGTTTAGGAACCTATACCCATGTGGGAGACCAGAAGAAGCTCCTGGATCCCTAACTTGGGTCTGGTTCAGTTCCAACTGTTATGCCCATTTGAGAAGTGAACCAGCAGACAAATGATCTCTTTACTCTGTGGCTCTCATTTTCTCTGTAATTCTTTCTTTTCATCTAAATAAAAATAAATCTGAAAAAGAAACTCTCCCTGCAGAAGAAATTTAATTTGACTTGACAGAAGCCATCTAGCAGCTTTCGTAAGTAATTGCTATGACCCCAAAATAGGACCCACTCATAAATTGCATGCTTTCAGAAATGATGAATCAATAACAGTGTTTATAGAAATAGCATTTTGATGAATTCCTTCAGACTAACAAATTCATGGCACATGTGATAAAGTGAGCTTTCTACTGGCAATTAGGGAAATCCAGAAATCAAATCCAGGCTTCAAGCCCAGCCCTGTGGATAACTGATCCCAGATTGTGGTATTGGATGCTCTCTCCAGACAGCTCCTCCAAGGTCAAAGGATCCACCCTTCTGAGCCCTGCTCTTCCCAAGGTGGTCAGGTTCAAAACCATGCCAGTTCTCAGTCATGCTCACAGCAAGTGACAGTGCATCAGGACCACCAGGAAGGCAGCACAAACCCAGACAGAGGGTATTTGTGAGCAATGAACACTTCTCTGCAGCTGAGAGCCACAGGCAGGGTCTCCTTCAGGGCCCAGTGAGCATGAACATGGAGTTTCTAGGGAGTGAGGGCAAGAGCAGTGTTTCATGGCAGAGTGCTCGCCCAGCTGATGAACTTTCAAACTTCAAGTAGGGTGGGGAACCTTCTTTCCTGCCAAGGCCATTTGGATATTTAACCACAACATTCACGGGCCACACAAAATTACCAACTTGAGAAAAAATTAGCCTGCTGGAGATTTATTACGGAATTTTGAGTGCTGCCTGTGGTTATCTCTGGCAGGGTTGGAATGAATGATCTTGTGGGCCTCCCATGGCCTGTGGGCTGGATGTTCTCCGCCCTTGCTCTGCGATGTATAGCACATGTTAAACCACCAAAAAATGGGAAATTATTTTGCTACATGGCTTTAAACTATTATTTGTTTGAAAGTAGTCACTGTCTAACAGCCCTAGTTGCACTCAGCTTATCAGAACACCAACATGACAGCCCAACAGAAATTGATGCGATTATTTCATAGGTACATTACTGTCATTCCCATAATAAAATTTCTGTTTATTCCAGAAATTTTTGCAGCGATTGAATCAGTGCACAAAACAACAGACCCAATAGTCATTGTCAAAGCACAAGGGAACTTTGGGGCTATCTACACCAGTCCCTTTTTCATCCAGGATGCCATTTCTGGGAGCCCTTGGTTTGTTTCCTAAGCTAGCAATGTCCACTCAAGCTAACGGGCTGTAAGCTCTGGTTTCTGGTCCACATGTTGAAAGAAATTTTCAATTTTCCTTGATTTAGTGCTGCTTATTACCAGTACATCTCATGCACTTAATTATATGCCCTATTTCATAGCAACCAGAGTTACCACTCACTAAGTTACATCCTGACTTCCTAGATGTTAAAATATGAAAAAAGGGTAGGCATTTGGTATGGCAGTTAAGTCATTGCTTGGGATGCCCATGGTTCCTATTGGAGCAGGCATTTGGTATGGTAATTGAGTCATTGCTTGGGATGCCCATGGCTCCAATGGAGTGCCTAGTCTGAGTTCCAACTATTCTGCTTCAGATCCAATGCCTGCTGATGTGCACCCTGGAAGGCAGCAGGTGATGACTCAAATACTTCAGTTTCTGCTACTCATGTGGGAGACCAGATGGACTTCCAGGCTTCAGGGTTTACCTTGGGTCGGTCCCAGCTGCTGCATCCTTTTGGGATGTGAACTAGTAGATGGGAGATATTTTCTTCCATCTTTCTTTCAAAGAAATGTTTTAAAAAAT
Organism: Ochotona princeps; assembly: GCF_030435755.1. NCBI lineage: Eukaryota > Metazoa > Chordata > Mammalia > Lagomorpha > Ochotonidae > Ochotona > Ochotona princeps. The sequence continues at coordinate 1,811,136 of NC_080837.1, read as the reverse complement.
TTTTTGTAGCATGCGAGTAGGATGTGACCAGGACTAAGGCTATTTAACAGCATGTGTTGGTGGAACAGAGGAGCAGGTAGCTCAGGAGCAAGGAAGAAATTGGTTCAGACAGAACTTGGTTGGTGCCTAAGTCCTCTCTGGAGTCTGGGGCTCTGGCTGTATGCCCAGATATCTACCTTCCTCAACCTACCATGTTCCTGGAGAAATCCTCCTGGGAGCTTACCAGTGCTTCTGGCCTTTCTGGTTCAATCATGGTTTGGTTTCAAATCATGGTTGGTCAGTGTGTAAAGATGCTAAGAAGTACACAAACAATACCAAGAGGTGAATGTTCAGCCTAGTGGTGTGACACAGTTAAGACACCTATGTCCCATGTCAGGGTGCCCAGTTCCATTCCTGATTCCACTTTCCTGCTAATGTGCCCTCCTAGGCAGCTGGTGACAGCTGAAGAACCTGCTACCCGAGTGGGAGATCCAGACTGAGTTCCTGGCTCCTGGTTTTGGCAAGGTCACAGCACTAGAAGTTGTGTGGTCTGGGGGAGTGAACTAGCAAATGAGAGCATGCTTTGTCTATCTCTCAAAGCAAAAGACAAGGGCACCAAAGTATGCACCAAATTAAACGTCTGTTAGAGCTGCTCATTGCAGTGCCTATTTCAGGGAAGCATAGCACTACCCAGGATGCTGAGAACACTTTGGTGCCTACCGCCTCTCATACTCTGGGGAAGCTAGAGGTACAGCCATGCTCCTGCCTCATCCTGCTGTGTTCTCCCTCTGCCTTCCAAATAAATTACCACATACACAATTTTTAAAAGAGAAGAAAAACTTGTATGATGGTTGCAGATCCTTCTTTAGTAGCTTGTATTCTTCAACTTGCATCACTTGAGATCCATCCCTTTCCCACACATATGCATCCAGTTTGTTCCCTCTGACTGCTGGACAAGCCAGCACACGTATGGGCGTGGCCATCACGCACAGGCCATGGTGGGATGGCTGGAGGTTTTTACGGCTGCACCTTTTCAACTTTACGAGAAAAGGCCTCTGTCTTTTAAGTTTCACTCATCAGTTCACGACTGTTCTCACATCTAAATAATTCTACCTCTGACAGCAGCAGGTTAAGGAGGGGGATTTTATGAAAGCTTTGGGGGTACCCCTTGGTTTCAGAGCTCTCTAATGTGTTTCCCATCTTGGGCTGGGACCAGAGAAGGGACACTGGGACCCTTGTCATTCAGAGGTGTCTGCTGATGGACATGGGACTGGTCAATGGCTCCTTTGAGCAAAAAGATAAACACAAACAAAGAAATTCCCGTGCTTGCTGGTGGATTGCTTTCATAATTCGGTTTGGTCTTATATAACCTCAAATGCTAATAATTTAGGAGCTGTGAGTGTTATTAAATAGTCATTGATTCTTGCAAGAGCTCTGCCAATCTCCTGCTTGGGGTGGTGGGGACCTTCTATAGCCTTTGTTTTGCCTGGGTAGGGGGGTTCTTATGTTCCATTAATGGCCTCCAGAACTGGGCAGTAACAACACCTGCGTTTTTAAGACCAGTTTTGCCAGCACGGCACACCTGCATATCAATTGCTTTATCCACGTCTGCCTCTAAACCAAAGCCAAATGTTGGGAAGGGGATTTGGCTCCCAATGTTCAGCTGAGTGTTAAAGGCAGGAGTCTGAGATTTCACTGGCCACCCTTCTCCCAAAAAGTGATGGTAACTGAGTCCTAGGTAAGTTGAGGAAAAGTAAATGTAGGAAGAAGAAACGGGGGGCAGGTATGAGACACTGTTAGCAAGAAGTAGGACTGAGATCTAAGTGATGGCAGAACAGTGCTAAACTCAATCATCTGAGAAAAAAAATCACAATTTGGCTTCATGAACAGTGTGCAGGGATTTCTGGCTTGTGTCTGAAGTAACGTAAAAGATAGATGATTGATATTGAATATTCTATAGACAGTAGGAGAAGAGGAATTTGAGCACCCTCAGGGTGCAGTTCAGGTGAGTTGATTTGTTCCCAAGAACTGCTGATGACACTTGCCGTGATGCCATACAATGTGATGAACATTAATTCTCTCATTTACTTACTATCTCCCCACAATTACAAGCAGCAGCTCTAGGTTGGCCACTAAATTTCGGTCCCAGAGCTGGGTGCCTGTGAACACTAACAAGATGAGCAGAGCCTGCAGGGGTCTGGCCGCAGCGACGCCAGTCTGGAGAGTTTCTGGAAGCTGTCAGGGTCTGCATTGGCAGGAAGCTCTCTGGCATAGTATTCTCTTGGTGGGAACCCTCTCAGGGTGTGCTGGTTTATTCAAGCTCTTCTCCTGCTAAGCTGTCAGGATGACACACCATGTGGCCTGACCAGCAAAGGACATAAGGGAAGTAGGATTGCTGAATATTCCATAGTTCTGCTGGTGCCATCTACAACAGGATGTGGACTTTTCGAAACTTTGTGTGTATCTGAAAGGGAGCGAGGATAGTCCTCAAAGGCCTGCAATGACTCAGGGTGGAGCCAGGCCTCAGTCAGGAACTCCACGCTTCATTCAAGCCTTCCTGCACCAAGCCTCCTGTGTGGGTGGCAGGGACCCAAGCATTTGAGCCATCACTTGCTACCTCTTAGGGTGACAATTTTAGTAACAAGCTGGAGTAGGAAGTGAGGCCGGGAGCTGAAATTGGGCACTCTGATAAGGAATGTAGAACCTCAAGTTCTGTCAAAATGCTTGTTCCCTTTGAATTATCTTTAGTTCTTACAGCAATGCAATGAGTAGTTGGGAAAATGGATCTCAGCAGCTTTCTTGGGGTCACCTTTCTTAGGCACTGAGGCTGCTGGACCTCCACACAGCCTTCTTGTGTTTCAGACTCACACTGGGTCCTGGCGCCTGCTCTGCTGCGTTGCTCATCTGCAGGCCAGCACCTCCTAGAGTGACTCAGAGAAGCCCCCATTTCCACTAAAGCCCTTCTGGGTATGTGGCTGGGAGACCGCACCAGCACTGCAGATTGACAGACTCCTTCCCCCCAACAATACAGCCACATCCTCCAGATGATAAGGCACACCTGAGTCAGGTTAGGAACACAGGAAGCAACCTCTGAGTTGGTCCTCAAGTGGGAAAACTCCAGAGCATCATTGAAAGTAAGTTAAATGATATCCATTGATGTGAGCTGGACACAGAGACAAGCCCCCCTTTGCAGACCTGTTCTGGGGCTTTCTGACATGGAAATGACTTCAGAGGCCAGACAGACATGGGTCAGAGGTAACTATAGATTCAATGGGCCTGGGAGACTCCTGGCTCCTCTGAGGAAACTGAGGACAAGGAGCCGCAGTAGACTAAGTTCTTTGCTTTGTTCCCAGAGTATTAACAGAGAATCAGAGTTGGGATAACAATGGTCAGGGCAGATGAGGGACAAGATGAGGCAAATGCGTGGATATCGCCCATGGGGTTCTTTGGATTGGGCGTCTGAACCACATCAAGGCACCGAGTCTCCCAGGAAGTGACTTCTCAGCTGAGGTCTTTTTCTGAGCCTAAATCTTCCCAGGGTCAAGTTCAGAAGGCACAGCAGTTGGCTCCAGCCACACAGTGTGAGTCTAAGCAGCACATATCTCTTACCCCTCTTTGCCAATCACTGCAGCTGTAGCCCCAGGCCCTTCTCAGTGTTGTCCTGACAACAGACTGTAATATTAGGGTCACTGAAAATGCAAGCAACCTTCCTGCACCTGCCCCTGGAATTCTAGATCCTTCACCTTGGTACAGGCATGTTCTTCTGAAACAGTCCTTTTCAGAGACCCTGACCTCCATCCTGTGGCAGGCGATGGACTAAACCTGTGAGCCCATCCTACTCTTGGAGGATCACAGTAACACAGCCCAGAGATATCAGCCAATCCTGAGTCCTTTCCATAGGTCCTGTAGGCCTCCTGGCTCCTCCCTGCAGCTCAGCACTTCCCACCCCAGACTTTACAATCCTTTATCTCCAGAGAACTGGCCAAGGCCGGGGGGGGGGGGGGGGAGGGGCTACCTTTCAAATAATTCCATCCTCCAGGGACCCCCACAAGCAGTTCTTGCAAGCAGTGCTTGCTCAGCTTACGCTGGGCTGAAACCTCCAAGACCTGACCTTGTCTAATTTCCCAACCTAATTTATGGTCCCTGCCCTCTTGCTGCCCCCAGCCAGGAGCCCCTGGGACCCAGATGTTCCAGGCTGTTCCCTGCCTCTTAATCCCATCTGCCAGTTCTCAACTCTGGGCTTTCACTCCAGCTGTCGACAGTGCTGCCTTCATTGTCCTCCCTGGCCTGGCGAACTGTCAGCTCCCTCTGGACGCCCCTGCCTCACATCAGTGGGGCTGATTTTCTTCTTTCCTTCTCACTACATCACTCACTTACCCATCATCCCACACCAAGCCAGGGCTCACCAGACAGGCAGGAAAATGTCAGGGCTTCACTGTGATGGACACAGGGCTGCCACATGAGTGCAGCAAGGTGGACAGCAGGATGATGGGAAAAGCTGGCCTAATCCCCCCCTGCACCCAGTTCTAGATAGGATTATAAAGTTTTGATTCCTAGGAAAGTTCCAGGGCCCTCCATGTGCTCGATGCAGACCACACGAAATTAGGATGGGAATGCCATGAAACAGCTACAGTGTGGACCCATGGGAGGAACCGGTCATTCACAGAGATGACTCCCTCTGACCTAGCATGCTGCCTGCTGATCATATAGCAGGTGAATGTGTATAGGAGGGTACTCGCCTGCTCTGACACCTGGTCATTTCTCCATCATTGTCTCTTGGATTCTTGTCACCTGCGAGTGCCATCCATCCTTGCTTTGAGTGCTCCTGCCAGTGGCCGCCTGCCTGTAGCCTCCTTATCACCACTCACTTACAAGACTGCTGAACTCAGAACTGGCTCCTAAGATAGCACAGGTTTTATATCGTCACTGTCCAATCGGCAGGGGCCTGGCCCTCTGGTCTATGTCCAGTAGGGACAGGGAGACTCCCTTTTGTGTCTCCCTCATAGACCCCAAATCTAACACCCAGTGTCCAGGTTGGCCTAAGCGTTCTCTGCCCACACTTCTGCTGGAGCCCTGCTGGGCCTCTGGGCTCTCACCAAATCTCCTTTCCTCTCACATGTGCATCCCCCAGGCCAAGCTGTCGCCAAGCCCTGCCTGATTTCATCTATGATGTGCTTTCAGATTTCGTCTCCCGCGTTCCAGGTGCAGTCACAGCACTGCTGAGGTTTGAGCTGTGTATGACTACTGGAAGGTCTCTGAGCATTCTGCCTGCACTGGGCACCCACAACACAAAAACAATAAAGAAACAAAGGAAGCTTCCCTGCCCAGCCATTCAGGACACAGTTGTCCACAAGAGGTGTTCTTGGGGAGACGTCCTTGCCCTTTCACATTATCAGAGTCCAAAGAGCATGGCCAAGGTGGGCTTTCAGCCTAGAGGGCAGGATGCAGGCTGTTTGTGTCTGACATCTGAGGGTGTCTAAGCTTCCTGCTAATATGCTTTCTCAGGAGCAGCAGGCAGTGGCTCAAACAGCTGGATCTCTGCCACTGCCACTTGCACAGGAACTCCGATGGAATTCCCAGCTCCCAAAAGCCCTGGCCATTGCAAGCATTTGGGAAGTGAACCAGCAGATGGAAGTTGCCATCTGCGATTCAATTAAAAAAACCAAACCAAACCAAACCAAAAAGCACTTTTTTTTTCTTTTTTAATGGAGACAAGAGAAACGACAAAAACAAAAGCAATAATGGAAACAGAGACTGCCTTTTCTCCTGGGCCTAGAAGCTTGACGCTTCTGCCCTCATTGCTGTGGTCTCCTTGACATTAAAGTCAGCAGGGTTTGGGCTAATCCCAAAGGCTAGTTCACGGGTCTGTTGGCTGGGTGCCCTTTTTCTGGTTGTTCTTTCTGCATCTCCAGCACGCACATCCTTCTGGCACTCTCTCTGGTCACTCCTCAGCCTTCTCCGTGTCCCTGTGCATCAGCACCTCCCAGGGCCGGCTCTGTGCTTGCCTCTCCCAGTGTCCCGATAGGAGACACACAGCTGGATAACACTTGGGCTCTTCCTAGCTGCTGCTGTGACACATGCTGGCTGCTCACATGCACAGCTCTGGCATCGTGATGAAGACAATGGGGGCTGTGCTGTTTCCAGGAGAGAGCCCTGGTCTTGTGGGCACGCCTTCGTTACATGACGGTGCCGGGTGACAAATGCGGATGCTGCAGCAGCATGGATCCTGGCAGCCACATTTTCCCACGCTCCTGTGATTCACACATTTAGAACCGTCAGAGATTACAGCGTCTTCAGAGTTTATTTGGTCTTGGAAACCTTCTTAATGAGTTTGACAGTTTTATTAGGCACAGCCTAGTGCAATTACGGTCATTTATAAAGTAGCCAACATGCAGAGAGGCCTGGCAGGCTCACGACAGCATCTGCAGAGGCCGGCAGCCTGAGAATGCTCACCCAGTTGTCCAGTTCCCAGTTTTTGAAACACTGAAGAGGTCATGAGGTAGTTAAGGGCAGATGCCTGGTAATGTTCAAGATAGCTGCTTTATTTATCATCTATCTATCTATCTATCCATGTAAAAGTCAGAGTTGCAGCGGGGTGGAGATACAGAAAAAGAGATTTTCCATCTTCTGATTCACTCCCCAAATGGCTGCCAAAGCCAGGGCTGAGCCAAGAGCCAGGAATCATGAAATTGAAATTCATCATGGTCTCCCACATGGGTGCAGAAGCCAAAGGACTTGGGCCATCCTCAGCTGCTTTCTCAGGTATATTAGCAGGAACTGGATTGGAAGTGAGGCAGCCAGAACTTGAACTGGTACCCATGTGGGATTCTGGCATGGCAGTCAACAGCCTAACCTGTTATATCACAGTGCAGGCCCAACTGAGTGCATCCTTGCTGGGCCAGTCTCACAAATACACCTGCTCTTCCCAATCTTCTGAGGCAGCATGGGAGGGAGTACAGGACTGAATCTGCTCTCGCACACAGTAGGACCTGCATCTGTGCACAGTAGGGGCAGTTCCCACACACGGCAGAGGGCCTGTTGCCATACACAGTGGAAGCTGTTCAGTGTAGAACAGCTGACCTGTGTTCACATCTTGTTCCTGTCACTCCCTCATCTACCCAATCTCCTTGTGGCAGGTGATTTATTTTCTACAAACCAAGTATCTTCATCTACAGTACAGACACTATCACACAGACAACACACACAAACACACACACACACACCAACCAGTCATTAGAAATGGCAGTCGGAGAGTGGACTCAAACAAGCTCTATCTATTCCCCTTCTATTCACCAACTCTAAATGTCAGACGCTGCCTTGCAAGCATGAAGCCCACAGTAAGGACTGTGTGAATGGTGTGCGTTAGGAGGCAGTGTCTTCCCTAGAGGATCCTACAGAAGGAGAAGTCACCTAGGAAGGTAAGACACACACCAGCTGCATCTAATCTGGTTTCTTACTAATGTGTCGTAGAAGGCAAGAGGTAATGGCTGCCACCCACATGTGAGACCCAAATGCAGTTCCTGGTTCCCAGATTCAGTTTGGCCCAGCTTGGACTGTTGGGAGTGTTTGGAGGAGTGAAACCAGAAGATTTAACGTGTGTCTGTGTGTGTGTGTGTGATTCTGTCTTTAAAACAAATAAAAATTTTAGTAGCCTCAGACAAAGGACATGATAACAAGAAATCCAAGAGACAAGAAAATGTGGGTGTTCAGAGGGGAGATGTAGAATGGTGGGAATCAGAGATGACTCCCTGGAGGAGTGGGTGCCTGAGTCGGGGTGGTGATAGTGAGATGTGAGCCCTGGGGACTGGGAAATTGGCACCTGGCAAGGAGGGCTCCTCTGAAACCCTGAGGAGCTGCTGTGTGAGTGACCATCCTGCAGTGATGCAGTGATATGGTGGGACTACAGTATCAATGGTAGCTAATTAGTGACATTTCCCAAGGTTATTCTGGATAAAAACTTCATTGTGGTTACTGTCTTTTTTTTAAAAAAAGATTTATTCATTTTTTTTTTTTATTGGAAAGCCGGATATACAGAGAGGAGGAGAGACAGAGAGGAAGATCTTCCATCCGATGATTCACTCCCCAAGTGAGCCGCAATGGGCCGGTGCTGCTCCGATCCGAAGCCAGGAACCAGGAACCTCTTCCAGGTCTCCCACGCGGGTGCAGGGTCCCAATGCATTGGGCCGTCCTCAACTGCTTTCCCAGGCCACAAGCAGGGAGCTGGATGGGAAGTGGAGCTGCCGGAATTAGAATTGGCGCCCATATGGGATCCCGGGGCGTTTAAGGTGAGGACTTTAGCCGCTAGGCCACGGTGCCGGGCCCGGTTACCGTCTTTTTAAAACAAAATGTTTTTGCTGCTCCAATCTGTTGTTTTGGAGGAGAAATCGAAGGGGCTTTCATTAGTGGTGGAGGGCATCGATGTAGCAAAACCATCATCACTGGCCTGCTGCATCAGAACCCGAGATGGGAGATGGCAGTGTCTAGGTAGAGGCAGCGTAGAGTGTCTGGGTAGAGGGCACACGTTGAGGCCTGTGGCTCTGATCCCAAGGGTGAGTAAGGGGCCCGACGCAGCTGCATGAAGTAGCCTGTGTGTGTGTGCAGTGTGTGGGGGAACAAGGGGAACAGCATTTGCCCTTGGATACACACACATTCCTCAGATGGCAGCAGCTCTCACTTTCTGAGATAGAGCAGGTCCCTGCCAGGGAGTGCGTTCTGCCTGGCTGATGAGGTGTAATTAGTCCATGTTACAATCTGGGCGGGCTCCTTTCCACCCTCAAAATAACCTCCCAAGCATGTCACTGTGACCTCGCGGTGGCCCAGATCCGGCCACAATGGTGAATTCTCTGCTGCAGCCCGAGCCTCAGGTGGAGGCGCTCAGGGACAGTGCTGTAATGGCTATGGAGAGAGGGGCCCCGGCTAGGCAGAGGCAATGCCCATGGCTTCCGACTCTGCAACAGCAGACACCAACATCCTGCCTGGAGGCGGGCTCTGTGGGTGATGCTGACACTGAGCTCCTGTGTGCTTCTACTGGGATTGGGAAAAACACGGAAATCAATCACATGAGTGTTTATGCCTTGTACACACACTGCATGTCTAGCATCACTCAATGCTAGGTTGGCTCCAAATGAAACACAAAATATGGTGCCTAGTTTCAAAGATCTACATTTTTATTTTGGTAGATAAAAGTGAGCCATGTGAAACACTTCACCTGACATCGCTTAGGGTTTTGCCAAGGCTGCCAAGTGGTCCTGGCTACAAACCATGAAACTGAGTGTGTGTGGAGCTGGGAGGGACAGCACAGGCTTGGGTGAGCTAGGGTGCTGAGCGACATGAAGGGAGAGGACTGAGCCAGATTCTTCCCAACTCAGTGACCCAGGCCTTCAATTTTTACAGACTCATTACTCAGAGAGAGTAAGAGCGGTGCTCACTGGGTTATCTGGTCTAAGCCCAGAACACAGCACGGTTCTTTCAGGAGTCTTCTTGGAACAATTCACTTTTTCTGATTTCCTGCATGAGCCATGTGGCCTTAAGGGTCTGAATGAGGATGGAGCTACTTTTGTTCAGTGAGAACCAAGTTCAGAATCAATGAAGGCAACTTGCCATTCCACTTGAGAAATCCCTGCCCACGGCCTGGGAAAAGCAGCAGAAACAGCCCAAGTACTTGGGCCCCTGACACTCCATGTGGGAAATATGGATGACTCTCCCGGGTCTTGCATGAGTCAGCTCTGGCTATGGAGATAATTGATGGAGTGAACCAGCAGATGGAAGATGGCTCTGTCTGTCCCTCTCTCTTTTTGTAGCTCTTTCCAATACGTAAATTAACCTTAAAAACCACAAGAAGTCAAGAGGGAGAGAGTGAGGGGCAGAGATGTGAGTGTATGACCTAATCAGCAATTCTCTGAACATTTGCAAAGTGTAACCCGAGCCACTAAGAGCACTGCACACTGTCAGTACTGGCCTGGATTGGTCTTGCAGATTCTTCCCCATGTGGCAGAGTCAGTTCTGGGTAACACTAAGGAAGACCCGTGAGGGAAAGCATACTCAAGCATTTGAGAAATTCAATACTACGATTTAGAAATAATCTAAATAGCCTATGGTTCCACCCAAAAGCAAGATTAAAAGAACAATATTGTTGGAACAATGAGAAAAAGAAACAACTTCAAAGCTAAACAACTTTCAAGCAAAGAATTCGGGCTGAAAGCAAACAGTGAAATCGAGTGGAAGACTTTGGTTGAGCTTGTTTCTCCTTCACCACACCCAGATTCACCCCCTAAAGCTGTGGCTTCCATGTTCCTTGGCAGCCTGCCCTGCTCCCCGCCCTTCCCTGGCAGCAGTTTCCCTACAACTGTGTTCCAAACCAGGAGGGATGAGGTCGGCCCAGGGCCCTGCCAGCCTGGCCACTCACAGCGGCCCCCTGGGGTTGGGAAGTGTGACCCTATCAGGCAAAGGAGGAAGCAGTGTAGTCAAGGTGGATTTAACTGGCTTCCCCTGAGCCGGCAACACACCAGGCCCTTTGAAGAAATGTGGAAACATCCAGGAACTTCTGCAAGTGATCTGGAGCCCCAGGAACTGCTTCTGGTTGTGCCACCATTTGAATCACTGAGTTCCAACATTATGGACTGAGGGTGTTAACTAATGGGGTACAAGCTGAATCCAGCATTGGCATCTGAAGATGGGTTCTTCAGATTGCACCAGCTTTGGGAAAGGCCCCTGTGATTGACTGAATCATGGCGGTTTTCAAAGGAGTGGCCATGTGGCCATGGACAAGCGTGCCTTGTTTCTCACTCTGCTTCCTGGCTTCCCTCAGGGCCTCCTTACAGGTATGTTCCTGCATCCACTGCCTCATCCTGCGTCTTACTCTCAGGGCCACCTCAGTCTGGACTGTGATCTTCCAAAGCCACCAGTCCCAATGTAACCTCTGCTCTCTTTAAGTAGCTTCTCCTGGACATTGAAACTGTGGCTAAGGACTCACAGACACGAGCTGGACACTGAGAAACCCCAAAGCCATAAAGGAGAGCATCTTACTGAGCAACATTCCCAATACACGGCGATGTGGCAAAGGGCTATGGAAGAACACAGGCCTGATGCTGGGACATGGAGGAAACCCCACCTTATCCTACAAAATAGTGTCTGGGAATGGTCACGTGTTTGCGCTTGGGGGAAAAGGCAGAGACAGGCGACCACACTGATGTCATGATTTTGACTACAGACCCAACCTCAGCAGGCGGCACACAGTGTCTTTTCTGGAAGGCCACACACCCCACCCTCCCCTCAAAGCAGTCAGCAAAACATAAGTGGCCACCACATTCCACCACTGCCATAGCCACTGTGGTCCCCTCAAGGACATGCCACAACACAAGGAACCCAACACAAACGATGTACTCCTTAAGTACTTTTTAGTGGTGACTGTAAAAACTCCAAATAATGCAGACCCCTTGCTGGAAAATCAATACGGGGATGAGGTCAGACTGGCGTCCCCACGACAGGGTCAGTACATGCTCAGGGGCCTCCATTACAAACCCAGGCTGTGTGCTCCATTCATGCAAGGGGACCCATGTTTATCTCGCGAACTTTGGGAACTTACCCAAGTGCGAAACAAGCTTCCTAGCATCTTTGAGTCCCCATTCCTCACTTGTAGAAGAGGTGTAATCATGCCTGCCACCTCCAGAGAAAGGCACTGAGTCAGAAGATATTGGAGTGATACCATCCTAAGCCAAGGGTTTCTCTTGCAGTTAATTCTGAGAAACACAGGGGCTGAGCCAGGACAGGTCTGCTGCCTCTGGCCTTGCAGATGTACATTCACTGCCTGCGTTTCTTGCTCAGGAGAAAGTCCAGCCCTTTCTAAGCATCTCCTGGCTGCAGGTATTTCTGTAGGAGTTGCACCTGCCTCAGTCACCCCACAGCTCACGCTGGACACTGCTGGAAGCATTGGCACCAGGATCCATGCAGTGACGACTCCCAGTGGCCCTGTGCCGTCTGTCACACGTGGGAACACACCACGTATCTAGTAGAGAAGCATGGGACGCCTGGCTCCTTCCCTTCTTCTGGAGAGCTGATGGTTTCTCATGTCACAGGGTCGCATGTATGACATGTGTGAATGGAAACAGAAGGATAATTGGGCTGGGGTCAAAGGTAGGTTCAATGTGCCAGTTTCAGAGGACCGGGAAAGCAGAGGCTGACAGATCCCTATCCATGCTCTGCTATCTTGGCTTGGGCAAATCACTGACTGTCACCAAAGCTTAGCTTTTTAAAAACATTTATATTCTTTTCTGAGGAGGCAGAGAGACAGAGGTGGTGGAGGGATGGATGGAGGGAGAGAGGGAGGGAAAGAGAGAGGAATGAAGGGAAGGGGAAAAGGAGAGAAAGAGGAAGGGATGGAGGGAGGGAAAGAAAGAGAAATTTCCACCCATTGGCTCACTCCCCAAAGGCCTGTAATGGCTGGGACTGGGCCAGGCTAGGGGCCAGGAACTCAATCCAGGTCCTCCATGAGGGTGGTAGGGACCCAAGTACTTGAGCATCATCTGCTGCCTTTCACGGGCTGCATGGAAGCAGAACCAGGACACCAATCTAGGTCCATGTCTCCTCACCTTCCATTAACTTAGCTTTCTAGGATTAATGACAAATGATCACCCCGGGGTATTTTGCAATCATTAAGTGAGAAGATGGCTACTGAAATGCTTTTCTGTTTTGAAAACCCTTCCAATTTACATGGTGATGTTGATGATGTCATCACTGCTGCCAGTAGTGTTGGTGAGGCCATCACACACACACACACACACACACACACCACATTACAGTTACCAGTAGTGTTGGTGAAACTGGTATCGGTGGTGTTGATACCTTCCCACATGGCGGTTTGTGGCCCAGTATCAGCCCATGAATTCTGTAACCTGTTCTAAATAATGCATGAAGCAATCTCTCAAATGTGCAGATAAAGATGGGAAACAACCTGCAGTCCCCGGATGCCCACTTCCCAGACTGGTCTCCACCTGACTGGTACGGCTCTTAATGCTTCCTGCTCCCATCCCTTCCTCCCTCAGCCATCAGCACTACCCTCAATGTGGCTTTTATAATTCTTCTGCATATTTCTATCTTGACCCACAGCTGCAGGTCCATAAATAATGCTCAGCATTGTTTTGCACGCTTTAAAGGTTTATATAAATAATACAATAATGCATTGATAACTCAGAAACTGTCCTTCTATTCTTTTATCTTTGATTTTGTGTTTGTTTTTTGGTCCATGAGGATACATGTGGCTCTGATTTTGTTTGTGTTTTTGTTTTTCTAAAGTGTGACTCTGGAATTCATTACACGCATAAACCACACTGTATTTATCTATTCTCCCGAGGATGGGCACTGAGAGTGTTTCTAATTACCGTGGTTACAGCCAGAGCCGCCAGCAACACTGCCCTCGCTCAACACACGTGCACAGCTCCTCCGGGAAGGACTTGCCGAATGTCCTGTTGGCTAGTACATCACAGGGTCCTGCACACAACCCAAACACAGACACAGACATACGCGTGTGTGTGAACACACACCTCACTGGCACACAAGCCATTACCAGTGTGCCCAAGACATCTACCCATACACAGATCAGAAGGTGGCAGATGGAACACTGTGTGGATTGCCACCCCTCAGAACACAAGCCTTAAAAGTATTTTTAAAAGTTCATGGAAAATGGAATGAAAAGATCAGTATTTTTGAAGTCCACACATACTTTTTATTTTACCAAGATACATTTTCCTGAAATCCTTCAAAGACTCCTTTTATTTGTGATCATCATCCAGCTAAAGAAACACAGCAGGTTCCTAATGTCTGATGTCCATCACAGGATCGCCATGATTAGCCACCCACGGTCTGCGGTCACCAACTAACCTCGGACAGGGCATCTCCTTCCCATGGAATGCTCTCTGCCTGTTCCTCCATGTGCTCTACACTCTGCCTGCAACTTGCAAACATCATGCCAGTGACCCCTGTCCCAGATTTAAGCTTCATTAAAAAGCTCCACTTTGATATCCCTTCATTTACTTCAACCACACCTCCTTTCCTGGCAAAGACTTCTTTTTTTTTTTTAATTTATTTTATTGTATTCTTGTTGACAATCTTTACATAGTTAATTATGGTTAAAAAAAAAGGTTCACGGGGTATAGGGAAGTGGGTAATACTATTATGTCCATATTGTTTCCATCGTGTATCTGAGGTAAAGGAGGATATTGAGGGAGAAGCTCCACCCGGTTTCCCGCCCACCCCAAGTCCCGGATGTGGGGCATGCTCTGAGATATTTGCTCAAGTGGTTTTAATAGTTCTCCAGTTATGAATCGCTGCCAGTTACGCTCGATGATGTCGTCCACTGATTGATATGGTCCATCATAAAGTCTCCGTTTGCCCCATATTTCGCTGTCAACATATAGCTGAGATGAATGATTGACCTGTTCTGTCTTCTGTCTTTTCTTGGTTAGAGTTCTGAGTCCAGCAGTTCGATTGGGGAGATCTCCAAAGAAACTCTGAGGTATTCCCAGACCAGATACTTGTATGTTCTAGCAAGTACAGGGCCTGGCATAGTCCATCACCCCAAACAGCTGGTGGTTTCAATTGCTGTGTTGGTTCTGTTTTCAGTCCCGAGTTGCACTGGAACCAATGAGTGTTGCAGTCCAGTCTGGTTCTGCCCAGCACATACTCGGCCCTTACATCAACCAGTGGGAGCTGCAGCCTAGTCGGGGCAACCCACAATAACCCCCACCAGGCCCGTCCTGGCAAAGACTTCTTCAACAACACAGTCAATGCTGCCGTGAAAGTTCTCATTTCAGAGACCACGGTCTTCAGTCTTGAGTCACAAGTTCCCGTTCAAGCCACAGCACTAATCTTTTTAGTCCTCTGAGCTTCAGTTTCTTCCCACATAAAGTGAAAATGTGGCAAACTGTTTTTTTTTTTTTTAAAGGAAAATGAGATCACAGCAGTGGAAAGGATTTGATAACTGCAGGGTGGAGGAGGACTTATTCTTATGTAAAGTTTACATCCTACTACAGAGTATCAGGGCTGTTGCCCATGGTGCACATGGATTCCACAGGGAAACACAACAGTGTGGTCAGCAGGTTCTAGAACGATCGTTACGCTCTCTGCCCTTGGTGTGAGCAGGAGTTCAATGAGAGAAAATATTGTATGGTTGGAAGGCTCTGGAATGACCTTCAGACTCCATGCTCCCACTATGGGCATAAGCTCCTTAAGGGAAACTCCGAACAGAGTGGTCAGCAGGTTTTAGAATAATTCTCAGATTCTTTGCCTCCGCTGTTAGTATGAGTTTCACCATAAACTTAAAGGCTCTAGAAGGCCTTTAAGTTGAAGGCTCTAGAATGATCCTCAGACTTCATGTGCTCCCTCTATGGGCACAGGCTCCATGAGAGAAATTTAGGACTGAGTTAGAAGGTTCTAGAATGATACCCATATTCCTTGGCCCCTGTTTTGTATCTGCCCTGAGGAACCCATGACTACGATTGTTGACAGATTTAACTCTATGATTATATTGTGCTGAAGGAGATGATGCCACAGTGGAGGTAACTTAGGTGCCTACAGTTTTCACAGTTCATCACAGGATTTATCAGCAAAAGTTTCTGCTTGAAGATGGAGGGATCCATATGGTAAGGAATGTGGTTGACAGTGAGGACTCAGCTCCCTGTAGCTGAAAGCCAAAATAAGGGACCAAAACCTTCTAGCCACAAGGAAATGGATTTTCCAACAACCAATGTGTTTGCTAGAGGCCCTGAGATCTAGCTGAGGACAGCAGCCCTGGTGGCAGCTTGATTTCAACCCAGTGAGATCCTTGGTAGACAACCCATCTGTGCTGAGCCCAGATTTCCCAGTGATAGAAACTATGACGTAATGCATTTGTATTGAAGGGAGTGATGTTAGTAAGGCGATGAAACAGGAGGTTATCAGCCTATAGCCTCTCAGCAAAAACAAATGTTTTGAGCCATCTGTGACACAGCTGCCTTTGTGGGAGCTTTGGGACTCAGGTGTGAGGTTGATTCCCAGTGAAACACAAGGGGGAAGGTTCCAGAGGACAGGCTTTTGCACTACAAGCAGGCCTTCAAAATCATGGTCCCAGCAGTAGATGGGAAGCAGCAGTCTCCCTGGGGACTTGGTTCCACTTGTCCATAGTCCTGTTACCAATTCCTTCTTTTACCAAGGGTCCCAGGAGAAGTCAAATCCATGTCCATGGATATACAGCCTGCCAATCCAGACCTAATTGAGGTCTCTATCCTTAGCCCTGCTCTATTGTACTCTGGAGGCAGTTTTCCTACTCAGGGTCCAATCCAAAAGACGCAAGAGGAGCCATGGCTATGGGTGCCATGTAACAAGCACATTGACCTTAGACCTGACTGTGTCCCTGAAGCAGTCTAATGATATGGGTCTATCCATGCTTTCTAAAATTCGTATGTAGTCCTTCCCACCAGGGGACTCACAGAAAGCTCACTCAGTGACTCAGGGACCTTGCAGAAGCCACACCTGCGGAACCTCTGGTAACAGGTCTGCCAATCATTGACCTGAATGTAGCCTGGCTCCATCTCTGCCCAGTCATGACCCCAGAAACAGCCCCATCATCAAGCAGGAAGTCTGCAAAGGCCAGAAGATGTGTCTGCTCTGACAAATGCACAGCTGTTACTGCAAGGCTGCATGGACCAGCAGACAAACAAAACACCACTGGAGGAAATTGATGAAGCACCAGTAACCTGCCTGACAAGGAACTTAAAATGACTCAAATAAGTTCAATGAGCTGCAAAAAGAACACAGACACACAGATAGATAAAACCAGGAAAACAATGCACAAAGGTAGACGTTTAATAAAGAAATATAAGCCATAAATAAGAACTAAGCTGAAATCCTGGAACTGCAGATTGCAATGACAGAAAAGGAAAAATTGAATAAGAGCTTCAAAATCAGATCCAAGCATGTGAAACAATCAGTGAGCTAACACACATGTCACTTGAAATTACCATAAGAACACACACAAATGCAAAGAGTGAGGAAAGTATATGAGATACAGAACAAGTAAGCCAATTTAAGGGTACAGGAACAAGTTTGTGGAACAATGGAGTTATAAGCAGAATTTACTTTTTGGCAAAAAAAATTGAAACCTATGTGCAGTTTTCTTTTTTCATAATGTACATAATCCCATGAATTTAAAAAATATCCTCAGATGTGTATTTTGGGTACTGAGAAGGGAAAAGTGAGAAAGGTTTATTTAAAAAAATAAAATAGGAAGCTCCCCAAATCTGAAGAAGAAATTCAACATCAGATCCAGGAAGCTCAAAGCCAGAATATTCTTAAGTCTTCTCTGAGACACATTATAATAAAATGGTCAAAAGTCAGACAGAGAAAACTTCCCAATGCCTCAAGAGAAAAGAAACTCATTGCATACAAAGAAACCCCTCATAAGATGGTCAGTATCAGCTAGGGCAGAAATCTTAACAGGCTGGGAGGGAGCATCCATTCAAATGCCAACCAAGAACACTGTTATCTGGACAAACTGGTTCTCAGCAAGAATTTTACAGTGCCACCGGCATTACACCAAATCTCAACAGGATACTACAAGAAAAAATTACATCCCTGACAAGGATGTTAAAAACTCTCAACAAAATTCTAGCAAACTGAAGTCAACAGCTTACTAAAAGGATCATACACCTTGATGAATTCCAGCTTCCTGTTAATGAGCACTCAGGGAGACATTAGTCAAGCGCTTGGGTCCCTGCAACCCGTCGTGGGACACCTGGACTCAGTTTCCAGCTCCTGGCTTGGTGGGCATTTGTGGAGTGAACCAGCATATTGTTGATCTATCTCAATCTCAATCTCTCCCTCTCCTTCTGTCTTCCAAAATAAATTTTTAAAAATTCTTTTGCATGAATGAAGACCCTATGATGGACTGTGTCAATCAGTGGATGACCTCATCGAGTGAAACTGGCAGTGATTCATAACTGGAGAACTATTAAAGCCACTTGAGCAAGGATCTCAGAGCCTGCCCCACATTCGGGACTTGGGGTGGGTGGGAAACTGGGTGGGGCTTCTCCCTCAATATCCCCCTTTACCTCAGATACACGATGGAAACAATATGGACATAATAGTATTACCCACTTCCCTATACCCCCTGAACCTTTTTTTTTAAACCATAATTAACTATGTAAAGATTGTCAACAAGAATACAATAAAAAAAAAAGAGAGAGAAAAAAAAATTCTTTTGCATGTTACCTAAATTTATGTCCCTCCATGGAAGCTTCAGAGCACAGAGTCTATGCTCCTTATTGTTCGCTTTGAATTGAATAAATCACATGTATTCTCTTTTTTCAATTTTGGGAAAGCACAATATCTGGGTGGAAGGCTGTCATTACGTTGCTGCCTTCTTATCTTCCATGATGCGTATTATGGGGGCTCAGGAATTGAACAGGTAAATGCCTTTAATCAGACTTCAAGCATCAAAGCAAAATAAGCCCCCAGTGTGTGGGAAACTTGTTCTACAGGTTCACTTGCTAGCTAGATTTCCCATTTCTATGTTCACTGGGGGTCTCCCACTTGCTGTCACCTAACCTCCCAGACCACAGTGATTCCACCTGAAAATGATGGGTGAGAAATAAAGCCCAGGGAGTGCAAGAGGGATTCAGGCCTGATTGGAAGGTGTGTCCCCAGCATGAAGGCAGAGGCAACACCTCCCACGGTTTCTGCCCCTCCTGATCCTTTGCAGCTGTGTAGCCCTTGGTCACCTTGGAGTCCACCTTGTCAGAGCCCAGGGTGAAGGAGGTGAGTGTTCCATACTCCAATAACTGGCATCACCCCTAAAAAGACTGCTCTGATTCCTAGGCCCACAGACCAGAGGACATGTCAGTGTACCCCACTGATCAAGTCCCACTTGTTTTGGGATAGGCAGACAACTAGATTAGGGTCATGAGCTGGAAGCCACACCTCCCTTGCCCTAAGTAATTCTATCCACCCATCTGTCAGTCAAATGACCCCTTCTCCAGTGCCTCCCCTCACCTGGGACATGGGGGCAGGATCACATAGCCACTCCCTTTTCCAAGCTCAGGATAAGCCCGGCAACGGAGAGGGGAGCTCTGTCTCTTTCCATAGATACAGAGGAGGCAGGACAGAAACACATCCTTCTCTCACCTTTATCTTCCTGGGCCACTCCATCCCTGAACATGGCCCATGTGTGTTGTGTCACTCCATTCTTGCTTTATGACTTTATAAGTCACATTTGTTCCTTTTAAAATAAAAGACAAGAACCTGGAATAGGGAATTTAGACCCAACCCAGTCCACAACACAGAGTGTGCCCCACATCCTGGCCCAGATTCAGATACTGCAACAACACAGGAATCAATTCCTCCCATGAAAAGATTTCACATCCAGGAAACAGGATAAATGCTTTTGAATAAAAGAAATATTTCAAAAAGCACTAGAGGATTTTTTTGTGTGTGAGGATACTTGCAGGACATAACTCTGGAGACATTTAGTTTATTCTAAATAACCCAGTGCATTCCAAAAATACCACTTACTATGTAAAGAATCCTATTTGTTTAAAAATACTCATGTGTCACTCCAGCACAGACTTGGGTGGGGTGTGTGTGCTTACAATAATAGATATTATAATGTTTATAAGAATCCAAGAAATGAGGAACCAGAGAAAGTATCAACCTTAAGGGTTATAGTAGGGTATAAAATCAAAACTGAGGCCATGGGCAGCCACAGCAAAAATGGTACCACATTTCTTGCTCTCTACAAGGAGAACAGAGAGAGCATCCTAAAATATCTATACATAGGATGTTAGGGTCTACCACATAATAGAAGACAGAGAGCCCTTCACAAAGGCAGTAGATTTTTGATGGGTTGATTTACCCTTTGATCCTAATAGCTAAGAATGCAGTGGTAGAAGATAATTCAACAGAGCTGACACGTGGAAGGAGCAGAGCCAGTGAGGTCAAGGGCATCTGACAGCTCAAAGGCTAGACTCAGAGCTCCCAGCCTAGCGATGGGAAGGCTGCATCTCCTTGGAAGAGAGGGGGATTTGGGCTGCCAGCAGCATGAGGTTCTTTGGTCCGTGCTGAGGCAGATGGGCTGACAATAAAAAATGTCAGTACTGCTGACCTCTCTCAACCGCACATGTCTTCAGAATTTTGGCTTTCGTTGGTCAACATTTCCAAAAAGAATGTGCAGGCTCTATGGATATGTCCAAGTAATAGCATTTTGCTAACCAGAAAAAGGAGAATTTACTACCTAATTCTTGTCAGCATTTCCAAAAAGAAGTTTAAAAAATTATGTCTTCAAGAGACGAATGAGTTCCTACCCACTGGTTCACCTCCCAAATGCTCACAAGCGAAGGGGCCAAAGCCAAGAGCCTAGAACCACATGTGGGTCTCCCGTGTAGAGGGGAGAGGTGCAGACACTCAGATCATCACTGCTGCCTCTTAGGGTGTGCATCAGCAAGAAGCTGCATTTGGGAGCATGGTCAAGACTTGAAACTTTGGGTTATGGTATGCCAGGCAGGCGTGCTGACTGGTGTTTAAATAGCTAGGTCCAATGCCTCTTTAAGACAAGATGTTGGGCCCAGCGGCGTGGCCTAGCGGCTTAGGTCCTCTCCTTGAACGCTCTGAGATCCCATATGGGCACAGGTTCTAGTCCCGGTGGCTCCACTTCCCATCCAGCTCCCTGCTTGTGGCCTGGGAAAGCAGTCCAGGACGGCCCAATGTATCGGGACCCTGCACCCGCGTGGGAAACCTGGAAGAGGTTCCTGGTTCCTGGCTTCGGATCAGCACAGCACCAACCGTTGCGGCTCACTTGGGGAGTGAATCATTGGACGGAAGATCTTCCTCTCTGTCTGTCCTCCTCTCTGTATATCTGACTTTGTAATAAAATAAATAAATCTTTAAAAAAAAAAAGACAAGATGTCTTCACACACATACACCAACAGAGAAGAGGGAGAGAGAAGGAGAAAGGCAATAAGGAGAACACACAACAATGAGTAAACTCAGCTCTAATAGGATGCCACTGAGACCTTGTCTCCCATACTTGCTTAGGGCCAGAGCACTCCACTAAGGTATGGGGGCCTCTGACATGCACCGTGCAGGCAGGGGCCACATCAGAAATGGTGACATGAGCCCAGCTGTCCTCGTACGTTGCTGAGGACCTGTGTGTCTATCTTCTTTCATGACATTTGATGATCTACAGGATCCTCTCACAAGCACCCTCTCCTCCCAATCCTTTGCAGAGGGCGCACCGGGGCTCCACTTCAGAGAAGACAGGAGGGGCATGCTCTAGTGGAAATAAGGACCACCACAACTGGAATCTTCCCAGAACACATGGTCTCCATGAAGAGGACTTGCACCCCAATGTAACAGACTGAATGCCCCACTCCCAGCAGCTTTCTAAGTCTACAGAGATTTCTTTCTTACTCGTGATCCATTCAGTGATTTAGCTTATCCCTCTATTATATTCAAATAGGATTTAAAACAACTTAGAAAATATACAATGCAACACACACAGAGAAACAAAAAAAAAAAAGAAAAAAAAAAAGAAAGAAACTCAAAGTAAGTTTCAGGTAAGCACAGAGTGGAAAGTCTGTGAAAATGATAATAGGAAGTCTAAACTAAAATTGGTCCCAAAACACATGTTAGAAGGTCTTTCTGGCTGTTGGTTGTGAGTCCAGGACATTTTTAAGCGTCCCAGGGATGATAGGAAGAGAGAAATCTGTGTCAGGAGTCACAAACACAGATGTCCAACAAAAGCCCAGCCCCTGAGACACTAGGTGGGCCCCTTCCTAAGACAAGCACCATCTCTCCACAGAGCAGTAAATAAACAATGCCCTCCATTGCAAGCAGAGTGCTGGGCTGGATCTGCAGCTTTCCTGAGAGCTCCAGGACATCAGGTGAGATGCACTAGACTGCATCCTCTCGCAGGAGTTGGATGACCACAGTGCTAGATGACCACAGTGGCTGTCCTTACACATGTCTCTCTGGGCCCACTCCCATGATAAAATGACTTCGCAGCTCCTCCTGGGAACAGCCAAAGAGCTCTCTCCTTGGGACTCTCCACGCCTCAGCTTGGAACCTTGAGCCTGACACTGTGACAAGGAGCTGGCCTGGTGGAGGCTGGGTGGTGCGCTCCACTCACTCTGTAGCCACTGTCTCCTCCTCAGCCACAGACGTGTGGGTGAGCCAGGCTCTGCTGAGCCCTCCTCTCTGACCTTGTGATCCAAGGGCAACAGTTAATTCCTGTCACTGGAATCCCATCCTTCCTGCTGCATCACTGTTGCACTCACACACTTCTCTTCAACTGCTCTTAGCTCTGGTGTCTGCAATTCCATCTGTTTATTTCTCACCAGCCCTGAAAACGGAGGCCCAGAAAGATGAGGGGATGATGCAGCGTTACCCAGCAACATGTGACAGCAACTGTGTTGTTCCAACACCTGCTTCATGACAGGAGGTCCGGAAGCCAATCTAGTCACAAGAGGGTCTCCTTAGTAAGACACTACTTGTCCTTGGACTGTGTGACCTTGAAGGAAAAGCTCAGTGTTTGCATATCACATCTCATTCCTTTGCAAAGGAACATCTGCCAACTTGTCATGACGTTCAGTGCTTGAGACCACAATGGATGCTGGCTAACGAACTGCTGTACTGTCAGTGCTTAACACGTGCTGAACACATACATGAAGGAATGAACTGCTGTATGAGGCTCAGGCTTAATGAAGAATTGACATGTGAGGGCACACATGGTGACACGGGCATTCTGAGCTTGCTTCTTTGTTCCAGTTTCCCCTCTTCCTCCAATACCCTCTGTCCAGGGGTTATTTCCCTCTTTCCAAACTTTTCGTCATGGCACAGTTTTGAAGGACTTTTGTCCCCCTTCCTCCCACAATTTTTAGACACCTCGCTCCACCCAGGCACCTAGGAGGGGCTGGGGACACAATGGCACTCAAGACAATCACAGCAACACAGTCAAAGTGTTGCTCACCAGTGAAGTCACATCTGGCCAGGCTGCAAGAGAATGGGCAGGCCGTGCTCAGTAGCCACAGGCGCCTCACCAAGGGCCCCTCACCACATGCAGGGTGTGAATGGGGCACATTGTAGAGGGAAATTAGATCCTGGGTCCCTGAAGAGCAGTTCACATATATAGAGAGGGTTGGAGGAAATACTTAGGCATTAGTCCAGTGTGGGAGCTAACCTACTTCACGGGTGGCATTGGAAAGAAAGGGCCCCTGCTGGCAAGAATGAAGCCATGTAACCCACACAGCAGAGATTAAATTTGGGATAGACCTGGAAAGGCTTCCAATGTTTCTCAACCCATGGGTTCCTGAAGTCAGTCCCCTGTTAAAAGTCATGTTCATGTAATTGCTTGTAGCCAAAAAATCAAGTGTGTTGTGCGTCCTTGGCTTTCAGATCAATGACTCTCACTCACACCCTCTGCTTCATGGGGCCCAGACCTCCCAGGCTTGCTGCCTGATGCCACCCCTGGTGTTCCCTGCCTGTGTGTTTTCTGCAGTCCAACAAATGAACAAGCTGCTTCTGAGTGTCAGGCACCCTGCTGCAACTGCTGTTCTGGGAGGTTGGGGTGCCCACCTACTGCTGCTATACAGATGCCATGGTGAGATTCCTGTCATGGGGATGGGGAAAGCTCACCTGCTTCTGTCCCTGCCATGGTGAATTTCCCAATGAACATGAAGACAGATGTCAGCCTCTATATACAATCCATGACAGCTTTGCCAGCTTTTGGGACACAATGGCCTTCCTGGGTCTCTTGGGACAAATCCCCCATAGGCTCTCCAGCTGCATCCCCTAGTATGTCCTACAGTGGCAACAGAGCCCCAGTGTGCGCCTGACCTTCCCTGGCCTCCTTTATGGGCATTGTTCACCTTTCCTGGACTGACCTCTGCCTTCCCCTCCCAGCCAACCACCTTCCTCCTCTCAGGAAGTGAATCATGAGTGAACATGCCTGTAGAGCTTTCTCTGTTTCCCCCCTACTACCCAACATGGCTTCTCTGACTCAGAGACTCACGGTGCACACAAAATACCATGATGTGCTCCACCTGACCTAGAACTTGAGGACTCAGCAGCTGTTCCAGACCGCTGCTGCACTTCCCAGGACAGCTCTGGGAAGTACCAGGAATGAGGGCAGAACTACACAGAAGCATGCCAAGGACGCAAGGAAAAGGAGCCTGTGTACAGACTGCTCCCTCCCCGAGAGCAGGTGAGGCCTTAAGCTGTTCATCCCCAGTGCCAGCCACAAGGAACCACCACTGAGCTACAAGGAACCACCACCGATGAGCTACAGCTCCCACCCTAAGGGAGGATCTGAAGGAAGAAGGTGATGCCCAACCACATCCCACATCCAGGACAGGGGTTGAATGGTTGCTGTCTGTGCAGCTGTGAACAGCCAGGGGCTGGCAAGATCAAGATCTTCTCACACGCAGGAAGGGTGCTCACCAGCTGGAAGTCACATAGTCACCATGGGCAAAAAATGAACAACTACAAACAAACCTGCTTTGTGAACCCCAAGATTTAAAAGGAATCCTTTGCTGAGTTTGTTGATTCTTTCCTTTTCAGTCTGTCTTTCACCCAACAATGGACCTATATTATTTTTATGTAATTAAAAAAAAACAATTTATGAGGGAGATCAGCTAAGGGTTGGCAGAGGCACTAAGCACAATGAAATCATCCACTCTTCTAAGAAAGCAAATCTCACCATCAGGGAGGGAGGGAGGGAGGGAGGGAGGGAGGGAGGGAGAGAGAGAGAGAGAGAGAGAGAGAGAGACTTGTACCACCTAGCTGTCAGGCCAGCTAGTCAGGGGAGGGGTCTATGGTCAATCCCAGCAGGCACCATCTGCCAGGCACCAGGAAAGAGGGCAGAGCTATACCGAGGCATGTCAAGGATGCAGGAAAAAGGAGCCTATATGCACAGCAGAGCAGAGACTTCCTGCAGAGCCTACCCCCAGGGTAGGGCTACATCCCCTCCCCTTGTGGGTCTCCAGCAAGGCTGGGAGGAGAATCTGCTCCCAAGAGGTTCTCAGAGGGCGTCTTTGGGCTGCGCTTAGGCATTTTCTGCAAGGGCCTGCCAGACATCTGGGGATCTGGTGGGCGACCTGGCCTTCACGCCACAGGAACATGGAAATCGCGTGGTGAAACATAAGCCGGGGAGCTCTTTTTTCCATTAAATAAGGCATTTCTTGGGGATTTGCTAAACATTTCTGTTTTATTCAAGACAGAAACCTTTTGACAAATGCGTGCCAGGCACAGACCTGCAGCTGAATGCTGAGGACAGGGCTTATTTATTTGGGCACGAGGACCCGTTCCTCGTTCCTCGACCCCTGTTTCTCCCCAGGGAAGCCTTTTCACACCATTGGCCACTGGCTCAGAATTTGAGACGGCACCATGGGATTCCCGCACTCTGAAGAGGCTTTGTAACAAGTAAGCTCTTGGGGTCAATGCTGTGGCACAATGGGTAAAGTCACTGCCTGCAATGCTGGCATTCCATGTGGGCACAGATTCATGTCCTGGCTGCTTCACTTCCAATTCAGTTCCCTGGTAATGGCCTGGGAAAACAGAAGACAGCCCAGTGCTTGAATCTCTGCCACCCATCAGGAGACCACATGAAGCTGGCCCAGCTCTGGACATCACAGCTATCTAGAGAGTGAATGAAAGATACTTCTCTCTATCTCTTCTTCACCCTGTAACTCTGATGAAAGTGGACCAAAATAGTAATAATTGAAATACTGAGCTCTTCCCCAGGACTGGTTCCAGCCTGAATGGCCCTTGGAAGGTCTGCTACAGTTGATGAGGTAGTAACTGAGACCCAGAGAGCATCTTGGAGAGGCTTTTTCTCATTCAGAAGCTCAGAGTAAAAGTTCTAACTCAATCTCAGTAGGTGCTAAAGATTATTATTATTATTATTTTTTTAAGATTTATTTTATTTTTATTACAAAGTCAGATATACTGAGAGGAGGAGAGATAGAGAGGAAGTGGAGCTGCCGGGATAAGAACCAGCAGCCATATGGGATCATGGCAAGGACCTTAGCCACTAGGCCACGCTGCCGAGCCCTAAAGATTATTTTTTTAAAGACGCATTTATTTGAAAGACATATTGACAGTAAGAGTGAGAGCAAGAAAAGAAAGCTCCATCATCCGCTTGTGCACTCCCCAGATGGCCACAATGGCCAGGATAAGGTCAAACTGCAGCAGCTGCTTCTTGCAGGTCTCCCTCAGGGGGCAAGGTCTAATCACTTGGGCCATCTTTCACTGCTTTCTCAGGTGCATTACCAGGGTGCTGGATTGGAAGGAGAACAACTGGAACTCGAATTTGTGCCCATGTGGGATGTTGGCATCAGACAGCTCTTTCCTTGCTATGTCATAACACCAGGTTCCAGGGCAAGGATTGTTGACATTAGTCATATTTATGTCTAACTTCTTTCTGCTCAAGTTTTTCATTTTGCTTCCTTTTCTGAACCTGTTTCCTTGTATATCATATTCACTCTCCTAGTCAAGTTTGTTTGCAATCCTTCTGAGAAGGAAGGCTTCATAAAGGAGTAATGTCTGAGGGACGTTCAGCCATCACTGGTGATCTCTGGAAACAGAACGAAAGCCAAACAGGCCTGGGAAGGGTACACATGGACACCCACCCTCCACCACAACATCTGGCTTAATGTTTTCCTTGAAACGTACGTCCAAATGGTGAGGCTTCCCTCAAGGTGGTCTACGCCCACATCCGTGGCTGTCAGGGGCCTTGTGAGTGAAAACAGTCTAGACTTAGAAAACAGGACATCCCAGGCTAGTTCTGATAAAAAAAATTAGATGAGATGAATGATTATTTTATTTTAAAAACTATCAGTGCTCACTAAGGAACATTTCTCATTGTCTACACACACCAGCCACAAAGGTATTCCATGCACATCACACACACACACACACACACACACATGCACACACCATCCACAGGCACACACACCATCCACAGGCACACATACACCAGGTACTCTAGCTGTCCTGGTTTGACAGCTGAGGGGGCATCCCCTCCTAAGTCAGGTGGGCACATGCCCCAGGACACGGCTTCTTTGGGCTCCAGAGCTCCAGATCCCCCCAGAGGGACCAAGTCCAGCCCCGTGGTGCCGGAGAGCAAACAGTCAGATAGCAGGTGCCTCCCTCCCCATCTCCTTCCCTCTGCCTTAGGAAACATGGCAGCCAAAGGACCACTGGACACGTACCCTAGACTCAGGGTCTTCCTGAAGGAATCCAAATTGGACTGAGGGCTCCATGGCTTCTGATAAGTGGGTCCCCAACGCCCGCACTAGATACAGTACTGTAGGTAACATACTGCCTCTCACAAGTCCCTTCAGTTGGGAGACACCAGGCAGCAGCCCCAATCTGCGAGGTGCCTGCCCAGCTCCCATTTCAGGTCACAAGCCCCATGCCAGAGGGCTTAAGATGGGGACCCAAGAAAGGTCCCAAACTCCTGATCACAGTCACTGGGTGAATGCTGGGTCCAAGTGTAGGAGACACACACAGGCCATGCAGACCACAGACCCCTCCGTTCTCACAAGATCTGCTTGCAGCTCTTTCAGGGTGACTACATTTTCATTTGATTAAATCTTACAAACGGAGAACATGCAAAGCCCTCAGATTGCACCCTGTTAATCAAACCATCAGGGCACTTGAATTCACTATTGAATTTTAGCCAAAGGGGGGAAAATTCTGAAAACAGAATGAAATGAAATGGTGAACTTGTCACTTTCTTTCAGTTGGGTCCTCCCTTGGACCCTAGATTTCTGTAGTGAAAACTAAATGGGAGGCTAGGCCAGTTTCACCTCAAGTCACCTTTGGGGTCTGACTCAATTCCAGGACCACTCAGGAAAGCAGAGCGGTGAATTCTCTCTCAGGTCTGTCTGTCCTTGTCACGCAGTGTCCCAAGTCCTCAGAAACCTGCTGAGAGTGTCTCCTCATCAACATCCCCCTTCCCCTGCCACCATCACCGCCACAAGTAAGTCAGTAAGTCCAGCAGCCAGTCCGCACAGGTCAGAGAGCTCATTGCCCTTTACTGGCTGCAGGAGTCTCAACTTATCAACACGGTCCCACTCTACCCCATGTACTTTGCGGAGGGTCCTGGCGAAGGTCCACATTCCTTCAGTGTGTGTGAGCAGCTGCACAGAGCACAGGCTCTGGGCCCAGACCACTGGGCCTGTACCTGATTCCACTCTTAGGACCACATGAAAACAGGCTGTGTCACGTGTGCACAACAGTAAGGCAAACCAGAGGGAGAGCTGCGATTGTGGCTGTCTGAACACCTGTTTCCCTGGAAATCCCTCCCTTTTATCACCTTGCAAACCAGGCAGGCATAACGCACTGCACAGTTCCAGGGACGTCTGTTCCCATGGTTCTTTGGGCAGCTTGTGATCACTCCCAGTAAGCGCCAGCCAACACTAGGACTCAACTGAACTTGCAGCTACAACCCTAGCATCAGGAGAAATGGTGTGGCTCAGAGGATTAAGTCATAGCTTGGGATACCTGCATCCCATTTGGAGCACCAGTGAATCTCATTACTCTGCTTCTGATTAGGCTTCCTGCTAATGCATCCTCAGGGGACAACAGGTGATAATATGCGAAGTACTCAGGCACCTTCCTGGCCCTCATGGGGGAGCCCCAGATGGAGTTTCCAGCCACTGATTTGAGTGAGCCTGGTCTAGCCCTAGCTGGCATTTCTATGGCATTCTTCTATGCAAAATCTCTCTTTCTAATGCTCTGCCTTTCAATGAAAACAGAAGAACATTAAAAAAGAATCTGGTTTTCTTGACACAACAAAGCTATGTGGACTCCATGTCCAATCTTTCTGCTTGGGTGTGCTCTCTCCAGGAATGAGAGCCAAATGATGCACTGAAAGTGGCTTATCCATGACGACGTACCTCTGGACTCATCCTAGCTTACACTTCCACTAAGCCTCAAGCACCTCGCCATCACAGGGTGCTTCACGTGCTCTCACACACACTGAGAGCAGCAGCAAAGAGGCTGCCCCTTGCTCCACCTCCTGGCCACCTCCTGGTCACCTCCCTACAGACTGAGATGGCTGATGTGGCTTCATCATCCTAAGGGATCAACACACTGAGGACTCAACTCCACACAACCGAGGTTTCTCATGAACAGCATGGAACACACTTCATGTATCTGAGTTGAGAGGATAGCACACAAAGCCACACAAGCTTTAGCTCACCAAGAGCTTGGCTGGTCTCTGAGGACTGCTTTGGTCCTTGCTCAGTTCCCACAGCCTGCTGACTGGGTGGCCCTGGGCCAGACACACAGTTTCAGAAGGATTCCTGCTCCCCAGTGTAAACACGGCCTGTTGGAATAGATGGCCACTCAGGTTCCTTCTCAAACAATGATTCAAGCTGGAATCTAGTATTCGGTATCCTTTTTTGGCTCTGAGGAAGACAGAGTGTTTTCTATTTGAGGTATAAAGGCAGATACAGATAGCTTCCATCCACTGGTTCACTCCCCAAATGCCTGCAACATTTAGAGGCAGGCAGGAATAAAGCCAGGAGCCAGGAACTCTAGCCAAGCCTTCCACATGGGTTTCAGGGATTCAGTAACTTCAGCCATCACCTACTGCATCCCAGGGTCTGAATTAGCAGAAAGCTGAAGTTGGGACCAGAACTGGACATGGAATCCAGGCACTCTGATGCGGAACATGGATGTCTTAACTGCTAGGTTCAGTACCCACTCACACCCAGACTTTAATATGGAAAATGTATCTCATAGATTCCAGAACCTCCCAGCAGAATGAAGGAATCCACAGGTGGAGAGATCACTGAAAAAATAATACTAACAATAGGGGTTAATGCTGTAGCTTGGCCAGTTAGGTTGCTGCCTGTAATGTCGGGATCCCATATGGGTATCAGTTTAATTCCTAGTTGCTCTGCTTCAGATTCAGCTCCCTGATCATGTGCCTGGGAAAGCAGTCACGGTGGCCCAAGCACTTTGGTCACTGTCATCCATGTGCAAGACCTACCTGGCATACAGAGTCTTGGCTTTGGTCTGGAACAGCCCTGGCCATCACAAGAATTTGTGAGTGAACCAGCACATAGAAGATTTCTCTCCCTGTCTGTCACTATTTCTGTGTAACTGCCTTTCAAGCAAACAAATGAATCTTTAAAACAACCCTTTCCCCAAACCCAACAACAGGTGTCATGCATCAAACACACGTGCCCTAGTCCTTGAGCCTTCACTAAGGTGCTGACACTAGCATGATCGCCATCCTCAAAATGATGACAAGGTGGCTGCAGACTCAAGTTCAGACGTCAGAGCCTTTCTCCCTGCAGCTAAAGACATCGAGGCATCATGGCAAACACTTGCAGTTTGATTACACTGACATTCAGAAAGCTTTAAAGCTGAAGCCTGTTTACCAAGTCATTTTAGTGACTTCTGCTGCCGCGAAGGGGCTCAAGAACGGCATGATTACATGAAGGAGGCACACGCATCAATGCATGTGTCCAGTGCAGGTGGGAACATCTCTTCCCATGCTTTCAAAGGGAATTTTCCATCAACTTTAAAGATTGATTGATTTGAAAGGTAGAGTGACAAATATGAAAAAGAGACAGGTGAGGGTGGGCAGAGTGGGAATCTTCTGTCTAGTGGTTTACTCCCCAAGTGGCTGCAGTGGTTGGAGTCAGGCTAGCTTAAAACCAGACGCCTGGAACTCTATGCAGGTCTCCCACAACGATAAAAGGGCTCAACCACTTGGGCCATGATACGCTGCTTCTCAGGCACATTTCCAGGGAGCTGGATAGGAAGCAAAGCAGTTGAGACTGAAGCAAATGCTCTGATATGGGAAGACAGCTTGGTAATCAGTGACTTAACCCAATGTGCACAATGTTGGACTCACTGGGTATTAAAAAACAAACAAACAAAAAAACTGGTGTACTTGGTCACAAAAATATTCCCTCCCTTTTTCCAAGGCAGAAAGCACACCATGGACAACATGTCATCCGCATTGTCTTTCTCGATGGGTACCCTGTGCCCATGCAGTTCCCGTCATTCCTGCTGCCCCAGGGACTGGGATTTTTCTCTGCAAACCCCCAGGCAGCTTTCAGTTCTCTCTCCTGGTTCTCACAGCAGGGGCAAGTGTGTTTGAGCTCCTTACCAACCTGCTCTCCTTGCAGACACCATTCTTGGAGGCAGAGGGGCCTCAGCACCCAGGGCACTGGACATGAAGTCGCTGCTGTTGGCCTGGAGTTGCTCATCAGATGACATCGGAAGGCAGGAAATGTGCGGATGAGCACATCCCACTGCAAACAGTTCCGTCTTCTCCATAAGTTACTCATTTCCTCCCTAAAAATGTGCCTAGCTCAAGAATCTCGGAATTCTTTCTGTCGGTTCATATTAACTCTCCAAGCTAAAGTAAATAAATGTATATAATATGCTGACTCTGCAAATGGTTTTTTTTTAGTGTTAAAAAATGATTTTTAAAGGGGAAATGCTTCATTGAGCCTCTAGATTCATGGCATAGTATAAGAAAATAAGAAAGTAAGAAACCTGGCAAAGTCACATTCGTTTATAGATAACACTGCCATTTATAAGATGTATGATTTTAAATATTAAGGCAAGCAACCATTTTCTTGACAGTCACCTCAAATGGTGCAAGGGAGATTTTATTTGAGCCACTTCTGACTCTGGTCCCTCCTAGCTGTGAGGCTAAGTTGGCGTATAGCATCAGCCATGTAAGTGGCAGGACGAGGAGGGGCCCACAAGTAGCGCTCTGACCAGCACTCTCACTGGCGTTACCCCATTATACTCCTTATCACAGAGATGAACAGCGATATTATTCCTATTGTAAAGAGGAAGGAGAAAGATCTAAAAAAAGTCATATGCCCAACAGACAGACATGTGTCTGAATGAGGGTCATGTCGACAGCCTGAGCCAAGGTTTTGCTGTCCTCTTCCCAAAGCTCTGTTCTCAGGGCAGGACTGAAAAAGCAAGCAAGGGTGTGACTAGCGCGTAAAGACCCCGAGGAGCTTCTGACTATCAGAGAGTTTATGTTGGCAAGATGCTGCAGCAGGAGAAACCACCAGAACTGAGCACTGCAACCCGCACACTCGGGAAGTCTGAGTACAACGGGGCGGGGGAGCCGTGGAGCTAGGGTGGTCACTGATGTTGGTGACAGAGCCCACTATGCCAGCCAAGTGGTGAGGGGGAGGGGCAGGCTTCAGCACGCCTGCCTCCGTGGCAGATGCACTTCAGGAAAGGGAGGGTGGATGTGAACAGCTCCGTCTGCAGCTTTACCTAAGCGCCAGCTCTCCTACAAGTCATTGTTCCTCACCAAACCACTCACAGAAGTTGCATGGAGCCAGCTGTGGTATCCTTAGCCAGACTAACAAATAGGAAAGTTAGGGTGTTGTGTATATACATCCTGTCTTTCTCAACAGCATTCATGTGACTAAATGACTCTGTGTTGAATACGAGTCAGATATAGAATGTCAAAGATCAGGATGACTCAAAAAGGTTTCCAGAGGGGCTGGTGGGGTGGCATGGCAGGCTTAACTGCCAACTACAGTGTCAGTATCCCATCTAGGCACTGGTTCAGGACCTGGCTGTTCCACTTCTGATGCTGGTCCCTGCTAATGCACCTGGGAAATCTGCAGATGGCCCAAGTGCTTGGGTCCCTGCATCCATATAGGAGATGCAGGAGAAGCCAAGCCCTGGGCATTGGCCTGGCAAAACCCCAGAGGTTGTGCTCATTTCTACAGTGAACCAGTGCATGGAAGATCTCTCGCTTTATCTTTCTCTGTAACTTTACTTTTCCAATAAAACACTAAATCTTTAAAATAAAAAGGACTATAGAAAAAAGGAATTAAATAAGTGTATCTTGGAATGAAAAAATGATGAAATCCATGCACTGTTTTCTGATAATATTCATGTTCTACACTTTTTTTTAAGAAACTCCGTACATGTTTATTGTCACTCAGCTATGGAAGCTAAACAGGTTGACCTCACAGTAAAGCAGGCAGAACAGAGCCTAGGGAGGAAGGAGAAATAGCTGGAGGTTGCAGGAGGCAGCTTGACGTAGTAGGAGTATGATGTTCTGCAGCATGGTGAGGTGACCATGGCAGACTATAACTCATGATCATTTTGGAATAGCTGGTGGGAGTATACAGGGCTCCATAAAGTATGCATAGTTACTATGTGTCAATTAAAATTTAGATTTTTTTTCCTGGTAAGCAGCACTTTGGATGTGTATAAGACTATCCACCAAGCAAGACTCAACAACTGTTAAAATTTAGTATCACTGACACCACATTCTCTGACCACAAGACAGTCAAGTATCGGGGCCCATCAGATTAAGCCACCTCTTGGGATTCCCATAACCTACACTGCTGTGTCAGTTCAAGTCCCAGTTACTCTGCTTCTGATCCAGCTCCCTTCTCATGTATCTTGGAGGCAGCAGATGACGCCCCACATATTTGAGCCCTGACACCCATGTGGGGAACTCAGACAGAATTTTGGGCCCTTGGCTTTGTTGTGGCCCAGCCCTAGGTACTTAAGGCATTTGGAGAGTGAATCACTGGATGGAGGGTAGATCGTATGCTCTTTCTCTCAAGTGGATGAAAAGAAACATTAATAAGTCAGGAATTAGCTTGAGATGAACACTCAAATCTTTGTACTTTTCAAAAATAGAATTAAAAGAAAGCGAGGGGCCCGGTGGCGTGGCCTAGCGGCTAAAGTCCTCGCCTTGAATGCCCCGGGATCCCATATGGGTGCCGGTTCTAATCCCGGCAGCTCCACTTCCCATCCAGCTCCCTGCTTGTGGCCTGGGAAAGCAGTTGAGGACGGCCCAATGCATTGGGACACTGCACCCGCGTGGGAGACCCGGAAGAGGTTCCTGGTTCCCGGCTTCGGATCGGCGCAGCACCGGCCCATTGCGGCTCACTTGGGGAGTGAATCATCGGACGGAAGATCTTCCTCTCTGTCTCTCCTCCTCTGTGTATATCTGACTTTGTAATAAAAATAAATCTAAAAAAAAAAAAAAAAAAAGAAAGCGAGAAAACATCATGAGAATTGTTAATAGGGTGGGCATTGTGATGTGGCAGGTGGGCTGTCACATGAAATGGCCACATTCCCACGTGAAATGACCACATTCCTGCCTCTACTTCCCCTCCAGCTTTCTACTAATGAACCTGGGAGGCAACAGATGATGGCTCAAGTTCCTAAGTCTTTGTCACACACCTAGGAGATCCACATGGGGTTCCTGGCTTGTGGTTTTATCCTGGTCCAGCCCCAGATATTGTAGGCATTTGAGGAGTGAAGATATATGCCTCTCTGTCTCAGTATCACTCAATGTTTTACATAAATAAAATACATTTCAAAAATTTTAACACGTTTGAAACTACCACATATTGAGACCCAACAGTTAGAACAGAAGTGGTATTACAAAGAAAATGATCATTTTTAATGACTATGCTAGAACAAAGTAAGGACCAAAAATTAGTGTGTTACATACAAATTTAAGAAGTTAATACAGTTAAAAGAAAAAAAAATACCAAATGAACAAACGCAAATGGAATGGAAGGGAAATAATGTATATTATTATACAATGATATTATGGATATTCTGTAACATATATTAAAATTACAGCCGGAACCTGGTTTACATAAAGCTTCAGAACTGGCAGGTCTCTGAGCAGAAAGAAGTTGGTGAATTAGGGCACAAGTAAGCAAGGCTGAAGAAGACAGAGGCATATCCAGAGGCTGCAGGTAACTGGGAGATGGACAGATATATTTATATCAATGATCGGAAAGTGCTGAAGAAATGGACTTCTTCCTAGATACACGGGACTATCAAATATGGGTCAAGCAGAGTGAGGAAGGCTTCCAACACATAAAGCCAACTCAGCGACGTGCAATCCCCACGAGTGGCAAAGACATGTCAGGCCTCACAAATATTTTCAGGTGATGTTTTGGAAAAAGATTAAAAAAATTTAAGGAAAATCTCCAAGAAGTTAGAAAATAAGGCAATAGTTGTGAAATGCTTTTAAAAACTGGTAAAGCCTTATAATGTAAGTCAGAAAGGACAGTGTGGAAAGTATTTTGCAGGTCAAACTTGAATATAGATTTCTTTAAGCACAGTTTAAAACGGTCATATGTTGTAAACCTAATTAAGTTCCATTGAATTGAAAGGCCAAGAAACAGATGCAGACACAGAGACATCTCGTATTCACGGGTTCACTCCCAAATGTCTGCAACAGCTGAGGCTGTGTCAGGTTGAAATCAGGGACTCAGAATTCACTCTGGTCTCCCACACGGGTGGCAGGGACCCACTTACTTGAGCCATCAGCTGCTGATTCCCAAGGAAGCTGGGTTCGAAGCAGAGAAAGGACTTGAACCTGGGAACTCTGAAATGGGATGCAGGTGTCTCTAGGATTGTTTTAACTGACGTTCCCAATACCTCCTGGTAAAAGTAACTTAATAAAAATAAGTGGAAATTTAACCATTTAAATTTGCCCCCTTGAAAACAAGGATGGTTTAGCATTACCAAACAAATTTCTGTAATTTATCAGATTAAAGCATGGAAACCAAATAATTATTTCAATAGCCAGAAAATAGATAAGATGTGTCACCTAGGATTAAAAATTAAAACTGTTGGCAGATTAAGAATAGGACAGGGTCCATCAAACTGATAAAATGCATAACTATAAGCTTATAAGAGATCTTATTTTTCATGGCAGAATGTCAGAAGTGTGCTCTTTAAATCAGGAACAAAATCACACTGAATGTATCCAAAGTTTTACAGGAAGTCCTAGGCAGGGCAAAGGTTGAAAATACAAGGTGCACTAATTGGCAAAGGAAAAAAAAATCAGGTGGCCATCATTCATAAATAACCTGACATGGTTGTAGATCACAAAGTTCCTATACAAAATTTAATTATTATGAGTTCAAGTGTTAGAGCAAACAAAAAAGCAATTAAATATACCTGCAATTTAGTTTCTAAGGGCAAAAACCTAAAATGTAGCTACAAATAAATTTTTTATATGTGCAAGATTTTTATATAGAAGACCTTTAAATTTTATTTTCAAATCTCAAAGAAGACCTAAATTAACATTAATTATATATTCTGTCCAAGGATATAATGGCTCACTATTAGAATCATGTTAACAATCTCTGATTGTTCTGTAGATTCAGTGCAATTCCGATCAACACTCTGAATGGGTTTTTCAATGGAAGTTGATGGGGTAACCCTACATTTCATAAGCAAGTTGGTTTCCTCCTCTATATGAATGTGGTAGGGAGATGTGTGTCCTAAACAAAGGGAGATTTATTAGAAAGTTGTCCTCAGTAAGAGGATGTGCTTCTTGTGCAGAGGCACAGAAATGATCAACAGAGCAAAGTGAGTAGTTTCTAAGTGTATTAAAAATTCAACTTGAACAAAGTTTAGTACTTTCAGACAAACACTACAGGAGAATATCTCTATAACCTTGGGATCGTTAATTTCTTGAATATGGGGCTGGTGCTGGCCACTGCTTATGACACTAACATCCCATATAGGATCACTGGTTCATTTTCTAATCCAGCACTCTGCTAATGCTTCTGGGAAAGCAGCAAAGAATAAACCAAGTACTTAGGCTCCTGTTAACCATATGGAAACTCCAGATAGAGTTCTGGACAACTGGGCTCAACTTGGCCTAGCCTGTCATTGCAGCCATTGAACCAATGTTGGACAATTCTCTCTCTACTTCCCTTTCTCCTTCACTTTGTTTGTCACTCTTTCAAGTAAAAAAATGCGAACATAAAACTGGTCAGTTTAAATATGCTAAAACCAAGGACATCTGTGAAGAGAATATGAATTTCCTCATCAGCAGTTCGCTCCCCAAAAGTTGGAACTGGAGCTGGGAGTTGGGAATCAATGCAGGCTTCTCCTGTGCGTGGCAGGGACCCACGTACTTGAGTCATCACCTGCTGATTCCCAGAGGGCTTGTTATCAGGGTCACTGACTGCAGAAAATATTACACAGAACAGCAAGCAAAGGATTCAATTTTGTCATCATATTACCTAGGATGTCAGTAAAGATGAACCTTTTCGAGACACCTGGTACATCTGAGGAAACAAATGCTGAGCACACTGAACTGTGCCTTCCAGAGTTACACTCTCTGTATTCACCCCAGCAACTCAATGGCTAAGGATTCCCCCAAAGGGAATGAGAAGACACCTTCCAGAAGGTTCACAGCATCCTTGCAGGTGGGGTAGGGAACACCCTGAGAACCCCCACATAACCATGGACAGGGAGGAAGATGACAGGTTACCTAGCGGAACACTGTGCAGCCATGAGAATGAATGGATTCCAGCTGCATGTGTGATCCTATGGATAAAAAAGAAATCAAGACAACATGTTTACACCGCTCAGAAACAAACAGAACCCAACACTGCATTCCTGAGGCACACACAGATGCTGACAGGGTGAGTCTTGTCTGACATGGGCACCCTGACAAGCAGTGAGGGCTGTGGGTGGGGGAGTGGCATTGCTGTGCTTCCACACTTGCTCAGACATGATGAATACTCTCCCGTGCAACAGAAAAAAAGCCCATGGGAAATGCACGTGGTTTCTGTGTTCCTATTTTCACTAACATGTTTCGAAGCACCCTCATGCATTGGTCCCCAATGTTTTGGAAATGAAAGACATGGTGAGAGAAAAGTATTCCAAGACAATCCCTCCACCAGAAGGCTGCTGGTCTGGGGACTGAGTTCCCGGTCCTCTGTTGTTGGAGCAGTTTCAGAGTATAGGAAGACTTTCAAATTATCTTGCAAAACCGTCTAAAAGCACAGTAAAAGTCAGGCACGGGTCAATAACACTCATTTGAAAAGAAGAAAAAGTAAAAATACTCAGAAGTCAAATTCAGCAGCGAATCTGAATCGAATAAACAAAGTCTTAGGACCAAGAGACTGAGGTGCAATCAGGCAGAACTTAGGCTGCAAGACAACTGTACTGTGTGTATGCATGTGGGAGCAGGTTATTAGACAAGAAAAAAAATCTCCTTTGCAGGTTGCAGACATATACACAAACTTCAGACACATATGCATGCACACAATCTCACACAAACTCAGACACCCATGGACACACAAACTCACATACACACCTCAGATGCACACAATCTGACATAGAAATACAGCACATAAACCCAGACCTTCCATATAAACTACAGATGCTCACTCAGACACATCCATGCACACAAATGCATATCATCTCAAAGGAACACACACTATAAACTCACACACAACGCAGACATACAAACTCACAAACACACGCAGACTCACAGCAACGCAGACCCATACAGAAACACACAAACTCAGACCCACACACAAATGCACACATCTACATGTGCACCAGCCTCACAGATATACACACACCATCTAATAGACGCATACATGGACACTGAGATGTGCTTATCTACACACTCATACGTGCACACATTCATGCCCAGACACATACACACTCTCATATCAGAGTATAGAAGGATGATCAGGACAGATGCTAAACTGCTCACAGGATGCAGGTGGGAAGGTGGTTGAGGTAGGGGGAGGGTGTTATTCTTCGTTGATTGCTTGCGTTGATTTTCACGACAACAGTTGTTACAATTTAAAAGGCTGACATGTGAAGTCACACAAGTAGGAGTGGCGGACCTGAGGCTTAGGCCTTGCACCCTTAGTTGAGGACTCCACAGCTGGCCTTTTACTTTCTATGTCAGCAGGGCAGGAAGGCAGAGGAGGGGTCAAGGATCAGCATGAAGGTCACTGCTCGACCCCTCACTCCCATCTGCTCTTCCTGGAATTCTCACTCCCTGCTTGGCAGTTCCACGCTAATCACCAAGTTTCTTTACTCCTTAGGATGCCTGATTAAATAATCTCCCCGCCTGTCAACAAGAAGTTGCCCACACTGGGTGACCTACGTAACATCATAAAAAGGTCATCTGGAGGCTGTAGATGGGCAACTTTGGGAACTTGTAGAGTTACAGGGGGAACCTGGATCCACTGCCACAACCCTCACAGTAAGCATTTCTGTCATCCCGGTCCCAGATATGCCTTGTTTCTGGAACACGCCATGTCCTTCCCTGCTTCTGGGGCTCTACAGATGTTTTAGCTGTGCCTAGATTGTGCTCCCCTCTATTGGAAGGGTACGCAGACCTGACTTCTCTCCTTTAGAGAGGTCTGGGTCATGGATCTGAGGAGGGGAATCCCCCGCTCCCAGCTGTGCAGACCATGTGGTCTGTTCTCACATCTGTTTTCCTTCTGTGTGCCTGGAACAGTGTTATAGGATGTCTAGGGGTCAGACCCAATAAAGACCCCAGGCCATGAGTCTGATTGGTCACATCTGCCCCTTCTCTCCTTTGCTACCCTCTTTTCCTCCACATCTTTTACATGCCCCTCCCTAGGAAAGCAGTCACTGCATTCTACAGGGTGGCGGCTTCACACACAACACTATGTACCCCACTTCTCTCGCTCCTCCAGCTGCTGTTCATTGTGCATCAGCACAGGCACACCCTACCTCATCAGCAGACAGCAGGAAACTCTCCAGTTATGATGAGTGGTTCATGTGGCAGGCTGCACCTCAGAGCTTCTAGAGGTGAAAACCACAGGTCAAAGAGATTCAACGATTCACTTTTTTTTTTTTTAATGAAAAGAATTGAGATGTGGTTTACCACACCACAAAACTCACTCTTTAAAGGCATGAGATTTAGGGATCTTAGGTCTACTCACAGAACCGTGCCACCATCACCGTACTCTCATTTTCAGCCCTCATGTACCGGTCAGCAACCAGGGCATCGGTTTTTAAACATTCGTGAGTTCTGCACCATTGCCCCATAAAAATCATCATAATAATAATAATAATAAAACGTCTACTATGTTGCTGACGACTCGAGTGCTTCCGTGGTTCCCAGCTAGCCCTCCCTCTCCACAACAACAGCTGGGTCTTGTCTGAGAAGGTTAGATTCAAGTTCAGAGTGGAAAATGCAAGCCCCCTCCTTTTGCCTTCCCATTCTGCTGCGTTTTGCAAAGACACTGACTCCTGGCACCTTGCCCTCTCCAACAAGTGGGCCTGCAGTCTAGACTGTTTTTAAAAACTCACTTTCTTGGGGAAACACTCACCTATGTAAGTATACTCGGGGAATACCCCAACCCTGTCCAGGGCAAAAGCCTCCCAGGGACCCAAGGGTCTTCGTTTAGTGCCCTGGCAGTCAGCTAATGAAGGCTGGCCGATTCTGCCCCATGCCTATGCCCTGGCACTGCCCCAGGTATTTCTGTCCTCAGACAGCAGTCACTTCTGCTTGGCAGGGCCAGGCTTAACCTTCACATGGCTGCCACCTGCCAGCCCAGATGCCTCTGGAAGGAGCCTGCATCCCTGAAACCTGGCTCCGTGAATTGCTGGTCCCATCTGAGAACACAGTCAAGCACCTCTGAGTGGATCATACCTCCTTCCCTTTCCAATGGGATGAACAATTAAAACCCGCAAGAGGGTGTGCAGGAGGAGAAATAGAAAACCATGGTCACTGAGGACGAGGCAACATGTTTATGGGTGAGTTTTGCAAGCCACACAGCAGTAAAAAAAAGTCTTGCTCCTATAACAAATCAGTGCCACATTCTTCA
Organism: Ochotona princeps; assembly: GCF_030435755.1. Lineage (NCBI taxonomy): Eukaryota > Metazoa > Chordata > Mammalia > Lagomorpha > Ochotonidae > Ochotona > Ochotona princeps. The sequence continues at coordinate 1,770,517 of NC_080837.1, read as the reverse complement.
GTGCTCTGCATAAACTGAATTCATTTGAAAGACAGAGGGAGCCCCTGCTTCAAGTACCAGTCCCTCCCACCCCCATCTCTGTACTGCCAACAGTGGATAGAGGGGTCCTTGCACAATTTCCCAGGAACAGAGGCAGTAGGTTGCCATGGGCAGAACTGCTTGGGTGAGCGTGTGGATGTGCCCTCTCTCTCTCTCTCTCTCTCACACACACACACACACACATACACACACACACACGCACAGAGAGCAAGGAAGCAAAGGGGAAGAGTGGTGGGTAGCCTTGGCGGGGCACAGTAGAGCAGGACAAAGGGGCTCAGCAGGCGTCTCCACTGTGGTAACACACAGGCTGCAATCCCGGAGTACTGCCTGAACCGGTTTCATTTCCCCACTCTTCTGCTGGGTTGTAAAGTGCACTGGGAGGCACGTGTGACCAAGGCTTGGGCACTTGTGCTGCAGAGCAACCGAGGGCTGCCCTTGCCTAGGTGTTAGTGTAGAGTCAGCATTGGGGTTCCCCCACATGCTACTCCCTCTCAGACTGCCTCTCCCCTGCTGCTGTGGTGCTCCCACCTGAGGGAGGCTGGCCCATTTGTCATTCCGGTAACTAAAAAATCAACAGAAAAGCTGTGAACTTCAACCACAACTAGAGAGCAATAGTTGGCTGCTTTCAACACCCAGCATTCAGTCCCTGTCGCTCTTGGCCGAGGGCTCAATGCCCCCACGGACCCGGCAAAGGATGACCTGGTGACTGCTGGCAGAAACCTGCTGCTGGTGCCCTGCTGCGCAGCTTCTGGCTGCAGGCGACTCAGCGGGCCTTGCAGCGGTGGCCATGGCGCCTCCCATTCTACCACACCCAGGAGGTGGAGAGCCACTGTGTGTCTGGCCTGCAGAGACCCTGCATAGAGTCCCTGAGAAGGCCAACAAAAGGCACAGTCGTGGAGTGGCCAAGTGGCCTTTTGAGGTGGGAGCACTTTTCCACGGGCTTTTCAGAGAGGGAGATGGATTTAGAAAACAGCCCGTGTTCCTATAATGCAGACGTCAAGAGTCTGAGACCGCCTGTCAAGACACACAGTGCAAGGAGAGAAGATAAAGTAATCACAGCCAGGTTGCAGGTTTGGATGGGCTGCAGAAGGGATGGCCCCCTCCCAGGCACTGCACTCGCGTCTGAAACCATCTCCCAGAGGGCATTAATAATACTCAAAAATGTACCCAGCAAAGATATGAGCCCACCCAGCCTGAACATGCTGTCCACCTGCCCTCTGTATGGATCTGGTCACACTTCCAGCCCTGCCGCCTACCACTGCCTCTCTTCAACCTGAGGCTCAGCATGTGTGTGTTTTCCTAAGCACCTCACAGTGAAGAGCTGCAGAGTGTAAGGGCAGAGTCAGGATGGGGAAATACAGCCCCTAGCAAGCAGGAACATTTCCTCTGCAGCCCTGGACAAAAATCCTGAAAAGGTGACAATCCCCCCTCCTAGCAGACAGAAGATGGGTCACAGTGCCGGCACCAACACGACTTGGCTTACCTCTTTCCCAGGTCTTGCCGAGGCTGCTGTCTGAGAGTGCAGCAAGGTTAGGATCAGGCAGCTGACAAACATCATTACCCCAAGTCAGAACCACCCTGGAGGGGCGCTCTGGCTGCCAAGCGCTAACAGCTAGCAGATGCACTTGTGTGTCGGGAGCTCAGCCCCAGAGTTCCGACAGGCACTGCCGCTTCCACGCTGCTGCCCAGTGCTCGGAGCTCAATGTGTGCTGTAGAGGAGAGACTGTAAGCTGATCTCTCGGTGTAATAACGTCTCTAGTGAGGGGAGGGGACAGCAGCCAGCTGGGAGCTGGAGGGGAGGTGGGGAGGGGGTGGACTGTCTTTAACAGAAAGCAGAAAGGGGAGGGACAGGAATGCTCAATGTGAACCCTGCATCTGGTCTCATTCATGAGCAGAGTGCCAAGGTACCCACTCCCCATACAGCCAGCTGGGGGAAGGCAGCAGGAGCTGCTGGCTGGGAGCTAGGAGACCAGGGCCTGCATTGCTCAGCATCCGTGTGCCCCCACAGACAAGATGCCAACCTTGGCAGGGCTGCAGGTGACTTTCTCACTGGAGCGGCCAAAGGCTGGGTGGAGGAACCAAGGACCCTTTTCATTCTGATTGATGGTTGCAGAAGTTTCGTTTATCACAGGCTGGTGGCATTGTCTGGGGCAGCTAAGAAGAAGGGAGCCATGCAGGTGTCCCTGGAACTCAGGTCCCCATGCCCAACCAAAAGCATGAGAAAAGAACTACAGGTGATGGGAGGGTGAATGGCAAGGCCGGGAACAAACAGATTGCATATATTAGTGGTGCTGCAGAGTGCAGTAAAATGCCAGGTGGTTGTAAAGAAATTTGAGAGCTACTCGAGGTAGACCCAGGTCGACTATAAAAGTGGGGGGGGGGGCGCTAAGGCACATGAGGAGAGCAGGCAGTAGCTAGGAGGATGGCTCCAGTCAAAGATCACAGTCCCCTGGAGACTATCTTAAGAGTCAGGCTCAAGATGAAAGAACACTACCACCCTCACCAAGTATTGGAGTCTGCCTGTAGGTCACAGAAATCACTCTGAGGCTGTCAGTGGCCCAGAGGACAGGACAGAGTACAGGCACTGAGGACATGCTGGACACAGCCTCGGGTCCTAGAATCAGGCAGGTGTTGGCCCTACTACTAATTAACTCTGGGCAGGGCCTCCTTAACCTCTGTGGGTGCCCCTCATCTGCAAAGCGGAATGCCGGCATTATGAGTGAGACCACGTGGGTGTGAGACATGGCCGTTTGCTACAGACGGCAAGTACTACAGATACTGGCTTTCTCTTTGATCTGAAACAAATATTGGCACTCAGTCCCAGAGAGTAAATTAATAAGCACTTGCAAAGAAAGCCTTGGGTTATGAGCATTTCCCTGCATTAATGAGGGGACATTAAGGGCGACTGTAGTCTGCAGCCCTCTCAAAGCGTTTACCATCACCAGCCACAGACTAATTGGTGGTGGGCTGGTGGTGTTTGGGGGAAGAGGCTGGAGGGGAAGTAAATGGGACCTGCAGTCCTGTTTTGTGGCTAGAAGGGGAGGGAGAGGTGGCAAGGACAACATCTCCAGTCATAGAAAGGGAAGATGGAGTTTTATCTCCCTCTTGTCTTTCTCCCCTCGCACATCAACATCACTGCCCTGAACAGGGTCTGCTCTACTGCTAAGCTAAAGACACCCAGTGTTTACTCCCCAGAAATGCAGGATTCTTCCTAAAAATATGTATGTATGTATGTATTTAAAAGGCAGAATGACACAAAGATGGGAAGACACAGACACGCACAGAGAAATTTTCCATTTGCTCACTCTCCAAATGACTGCAACAGCTGGGGCCAGCTCAGGTTGAAGCCAAGAGCTTGGAACTCCATCCTGATCTACCACATGGACGGCAGGGATCCAAGCACCTGGGCCATCCTCTGCTGCCTTTCCAGGTACGTTAGCAGGGCGCTGGATCAGAAGCAGAGGTCCAATGCTACTGGGTAGTGAGAGGTCCACTACTATTGGGCAGTGGGTTAAGTTGCCACCTGTAACACCAGCCTTCCACAGCATGTTAACTCAAGTCCTAGCTGATTCAGTTCTGATCTAACACCCTGCTGAGGGCCTACAGAAGACCAAGATAAGGCTCATGGCTTAGGCATGGCCCAGCTCTGGGTGTTATAGCCATCTGTGGAGTGAACAATTCTCTCTCTCTCTCCCTCTCTGTCTTTGTTACTTTGTCTTTCAAACAAATAAGCAAATCTTTAAAAAGAAAAAAAAAGGGGTGCTGGTGCCGTAGTACGGCTGCCCAAGTATCTGTGGCACCAGCATACTATAGTGGTGCTGGTTTGTTTCCTGGCTATTCCACTCCCGATCCAGGTACTCACTAAAGCACCTTGGAAAACAGCAGAGGATGGCCCAAGAAATCCGCAGAGTGGATTCAAAATAATGCTGTGATATGGGAGGCCAGTGTTGCAGATGGTGGTTCAACCCACATACCAGTCCCCACAGGATTACTTAAGAAACCTAGAGCACGGGCCCGGCGTGATAGCGCAGCGGTTAAAGTCCTCGCCTTGCACACGCCGGGATCCCATATGGTCGCCGGTTCTAATCCTGGCGGCCCTGCTTCCCATCCAGCTCCATGCTTGTGGCCTGGGAAAGCAGTCAAGGACGGCCCAAAGTCTTGGGACCCTGCACCCGTGTGAGAGACCTGGAAGAGCTCCTGGCTTCAGATCAGTGCAGCACCGGCCGTTGCAGTCCAATAAAAATAAATAAATCTTTATTAAAAAAAAAAAAAGAAAGCTAGAGTAGACTTGGAGCTACAGCGTCACACTGACCACTGCTTCTCCAGACCTGGCCAAGGCTCTGTGCCTCCTGCTGGATCTTGCTCCTACATGCCTATATTCCTGGCCTCTCCCTCTTCTCTGTCCACCCTCCCTGAACTGCCTGCTCCTGACCTGTAGGCTCAAGGAAATGTCCCAAAGCAAGAGGTGAAACAGAACTGACATGTCCTGCCTCCTCCATTCCAGGGAAGGACATCTGCACTCATCAATTCTTGGGGGCTGAAGACAGACTGAGGTCTTGAGTCCTCCTATCGGGACCTCCTCACCCAGGCCTGATGAGTCACACTATGCCCCTCGCCCCAGCTGCCCTTGCTCCCACGCACCTGCCTGCCTTCTCCTGCCAACCTTCTGTGGGGTCCGTTGTCCTAGAACTTCTCAGATGGGAGTCAAAGCGTGTCATTCTATTGCTCACTTTTTCAATTAAATATTTCTGATTAATATAAAGAGAGCAGATTTCAAGCATTCCATAGATACAGTTCCAAGAAGACAACCACATTTCTCTCACTCCTCCCTTCCTCTTTGAATTCCCCTCTCCCATTTCCCTTTCATCAGTTTTTGTAAATACATTGTTTAAATCCACCGTATTTCACAAGTTTAACTTGCCACCAATCATAATATTCAACAAGGGAAAAGCAGGGAGACTGTAGTTCTTACACGCAAAGGTAGCATTATACGTAAGACTGTAACATTATACGTAAAGGTTAAAAATGACAATCATATCATAAAATGCCTGTTCTATTCCTACAAGTGCTTCACATTCTATGTTAACCAAACCAGATCTGAGAAAACATAACATTTGTCTTTTTGAGACTGGCTTATTTCACCAATGGCTTCCAGTTGCATTCATTTTGTTGCAAAAGATAGGATTTCATTATTTTCTTACGGTTGAGTAGTATTCCATAGTGTGTTTATGCCACGTTTTGTTTGTTTAGGCATCAGTTGATAGGCATCTGGATTGCTTTCATATCTTATCTATTGTTACTGGAGCTGCAATGATCACTTTTTTTTTTTTTTAAGATTCATTTATATGAGAAACAGAGCAATCAGTCAGAGGGGAGAGAGCTCTTCCAACCAGTGATTGACTCCCCAAGACCTGGGTCAGGCTTTGGCCCAGGAGCCTGGAACTCCACTGGGACTCCCATGTGGGTGACAGGGATGCAACTACTTGAGCCATTTTCTTCTGCTTTTCCCAACAGCATTAGCAGGAAGCTGCGTAAGAAGCAGAGCAGCCAAAGCCCAGTGCTCTGATAAGAGATGCTGGCGCAGCTCGCACCAGTGTAACTTGCTGCTGTGCCACAATACTGGCCCGTCTCCCTTGCTTTCTCATTTTTTATTCTGAAACAATTTTATGTTTATAGAACAGTTACAAAGATGGCACAAGTGCCGTGTCTGACTTTTAACCAGTTCTCTCCAATATCAACAACAGCTTACATTTAAGAATGGCACACTTATGGGGATGTTGATGGGGGCAGAGTATATTAATTCAATGACAAAATGTATTCACATTTGCCCCGTACATCCTCTTTCTGTCCCAGGCCCCAATCCATCACTCTGAATTCCACTGGCTCATCTTAATCTCCTTTGCTCTGTGACTCTCAGCCTTTGTTTTCTCATCACATGGACTCTTTGGAAGACTGCCAGTCAAATGTCTTTCAGATTATCCCTTAGTCTCGGTCTGTCCTGATGTGCTAGGGTTCCGTGGATTTTGGGAAGAACACTGTGGCAATGATGTGGTACCCCACTCTCACACAAGTATCAGATACCCTGTGCACCTATGGGATGCCAGCCTTGAACACTTGCTGATGGTGGCACCTGCCAGGTCCCTCTATGGTAAAGCTGCTGTCTTCCTCTCTTCACATCCTGTTCATTAGGATGCAATGGTGAGTCCAGTGGAATTAAACTCTGTCCCTGAGAGAGGGTATCCTAGAGTATGTGGACATATGGTGAAACGTCACAGTGACTGATGATTACTCTAGAAGAGCGTATTTGAGGCTATGCAAATACCCTGTTTTCTCCCTCCCTCACGTGTCCCTCGCTGATTCTTCAGTCCATCTGGAAGTCTTGATGGCAGCAATGAGCCCCATTCTGCTCTTGCAATGATTTTTTTCTCTCTTGGTGCCTTTGGCATTCACTACACGGAGTTCACCTATTTGTAAGATTAGCCTGTCATCTCCCATTTATTTATTAAGTGAATTTCTCATACTCCTCTCCCTCTCAAAATCTGCTGATAGGTCTCCAACAGCAATGAAGGTCAAACCCTTCATGATGACAACTGTCAGGCTGTTTGCAACCTGACCTTTTCTACTTTCTTCTGCTCAACCATGGTCTTTTCCATACCAGCCTCCTTCTCTGAACAGCTGAGCCCCCATCATCACTGAATTAACAACTCCTGCTCTTTGCCTCCCTGGTATAATGGCTTAAGTTACTGCTTGGGATGCCTGTATCATGAGTCAGATTACCTGTGATCAAGTCCCTCCTCTGGTTCTCAGCCAGCTTATTGTCAATGCACATGGGACGCAGTAGATGATGGCTAAAAGTACTTGTGGGTCCCTGTTACCAACACAGCAGATCTGGATAGAGTCTTGTGTTTAGCTCTGGCTGTTGTGGGTCTTGGGAAGCGAACTAGTGGAGTAAAAAAACTCGTTTTCCATCTCTTTCTTTCTGTTGCTTTGCCTTTCAAGTAAATAAAGAACTCTTTAAAAAATAAAACTAGGAGCCCGGCATGGTAGCCTACTGGCCAAAGTCTTCACGCTGCACCCACTGGGATACCATATGGGTGCCCCACAGGTAGCGGGATGCACTTTAACTTCTGATTCTGGCCACCTCCATCAAAGGGACTGAGTAACCTCAGGGCAGAAATAGGAGTGAAATCTATCACAATGTCCTGCACCTGTGTTGCCTCAAATGGCAGAGGCTGAGCCATATGGGGCTCTCACAAAACACAATGTGTCATATAAATGACATAAAGTGTGTGACAACACACTTGCTATCCCCCCCAAATGATGGAAAACATCTGATTAATATGCTAACTAAATGTTGAAAATGCTGTATTTTCAATATGTAGGGTTACATTAAAATACAATGCTCAAGCTCATTTGTGTATTTTACTTTTTTACCATAGCTGCTGCAAAGATTTTAAGTGACATCCTATTTCTCTTGTATAGCACCTCTGTATGTCTTCTTATATCCATTCTATCATCATACAAGTGAATGCACTGCCATTCAGAAATGCAGATTGAAATGAGAGAATGGCAATCATGACAAATAAATGGATCCATACCAATGCCCATCCCTCCCCAGGAAACTACAAGTGCTACCTTTTCCAAGAGTCCCAGCTGAGGCCACCTGAGTCCCACTCAGACAACCTCTGTCCAACAATCACAGTGTGCTTTCAGAGTTCATGAACAGGTCCTCCTTCAATCACGAGAGTAGGCAGGAGCCCTGCAGGCTGCGCTTTCAGCACAATGACTGCTCCACTCAGGGCTGAATAAGGGAACAGATGCCAGACAGGGCCTTGCAGCACTTGATATGTGCTTCTGAAGAAAGGAGAGGGTTTCTTCTGGGCCTAGCATCATCGACAGCAAATGGAGGGTTCCCAGCAGGTGCATCACTCCAGGAAAACCAAAAAATTTCAATTAAACTTTTACATGCCCTCAATAGCACCAATACAAGCGAGTGTGTGAACATTTTCAGCAACAGAGAGAAACACATCTTCAGAGTCTGAGACATTTCGTGTCAAATAGAATGATGTACTTCTGTCTTTCGCACAAAGAGTGACCCCACAGCAGACGATTTGCTTCCTGCACAGAACAGACACCTGTTTCCAACCCATAGGAAGAAGAGAGACTGTTCAAGTGTATATTATCTTTAAACACACCTGCACTGTGTGGAACTCATGGAAAAGGGCTGTGTGAAGAGAGCACTTGCCATGCTGGGGGCAGTGGCAACCACAAGGGTTATAATGTGATTAACCCTCCGTGTGTGTGACTACCGAGCCAGGAAGCAACTACTGAGGGGAGGAGTGAGGAAGCCCGGGAAGATAGCTCCGCCACTTTTCTGGTCACTGCCTTCTGCTCCCCTCCAGGATCAGGGAGATCATGGGGATCCTCAGGAAAGGGAGTGATTGCCATTTCACCTTTCTGCAGGTGCTGCCCTCATGAGCCCTCACGAACAGCAGGGAAGCTGAGCACCTCGCACAGTCATGGAAGGGAGGGTTTGCTGCTGGGTTCAGCATTTTGAACTTCCTTTCTTACATGATGTGACTGTCCAGTATTAAAACATAGCCTAATGGGCCCAGTGTGGTAGCCAGAGGCTAAATTCTCACCTTGTACAAGGTGAGCTGGATGGGAAGTGGAGCAGCCAGGACCTGAACCAGCACCCATATGGGTTCAGGTCCTGGCTGCTCCACTTCCCATCCAGCTCCCTGCTTGTGGCCTGGGAAAGCAGTGAGGATGGCCCAAAGCCTTGGGACCATGTACTCTTGTGGGATACCCACAAGAGGCTCCTGGCTCCTGGCTCCTGGCTGCTGGCTTTGCATTGGCTCAGCTCCATTTGTTGCAGCCACTTTGGGAGTGAACCAGCAGACAGAAGACCTTTCTCTATCTATCTCATTCTCTCTGTAAATATGTAAGTCTAAAAAACAAAAATAGTATCAAGTGATCAAAATCCATGGCCTCAAATATGGACTGTAAGGGAGTAGACAGATTTTATGTTAACGATCAACCAGTCACAGCTGCCTTGGGTCAACCAGTCCGGCTGCCTTGCTGGACTGGGGGATGTCTCCCGACCTGAGTGGCCCAGGTGCCAATGGCACTGGACAAAGCCCTCGGGCTGCCCGGTAGCAGGCTCTGGGTGTTTGGGGTGTAGATTTTCAGGGGAACAGGGCGGAAGGGATGACCTGGGTTCATGCCCAAGTGAGGAATTATTGCTGAGGGATTTACACGGATAAGGCCATTGCACATGTGGGTAAGCGAGGGGCTGAAACCAAATGGTTTGGAGGGGGGAACAGAAGGACTTTTAAAAGCCAGGCCAAAATACCAGCACATGTGGGAGACCTGAGCTGGGGTAGTTAGCATTGACCATCACCTAGTACCACTCACTGGCACACACTAAAGCTAAGGCTGGGGCCTACTTGGCAGGGCAAGATCGCAGTACCTACCAGTGAGAGTTGAAGCAGGTGTTGGGTGATGTTAGGTTGGGCCATGACAATAACTAGCATGTGAGAGAATCAGGTCTGGTAGCAGATTTATGGGGGATATATGGGCTCACCCCTGTGGAACTGCAATATCCACTGGCACACCCAAGAACTGTGATGGGAATAGGCCTGGCTGGGGAGCTAAGGGGACACCCCAGCTGAGTCTGGGCTGGACATGGCTATAACCTCCCTTGGCACAGGTGAGGACCAGGTCTGGGGAGCTACAGACTGGGCTACACTCCAGCACCCTTTGGTACTCATGAGAGCCAGGGTGGGTATTGAACAGGCTGGGCTAGGTCTTGACTCCCACTGAACTATGTGAAAGTTGGGTCTGGGCGTGGACCAAAATGGCTGGGCTGCAACAATAAGAACAAGAAGTGGGTGTGGGCCGGTTGAGCAAGGCCACTATTCCTAGTAGGACAAGAGGTGGACAAACTCAGCCTGGACCAAGGACCCACTGTTGTGTTCGAGATCTGCCACTGTGAGGAAACCCGATAGAGACGTTTGGGATGTTCCTTTGTCAGGAAACAGTCCCTGCAGGTGAGCGTAAGAACCAAGGCAAGAAGTAGCCCAGACCATGCCAGATTGCAGTACCCGCTGGCATAGACGCGGATCAGGTCTGGGGACAGACTAGGCTAGGCCAGTTCATAGTATCCACTGGTAGATCTGAGAACCAGGACAGGGTGCAGGGAGGCCAGGTGGGGCCGCAAAACCAGCCAGTTCACAGTAGGGCTGGGACAGGGATCTAGCTGGATTGGGCTAGGCTGTAGCACCCAGCAGCAGGAGCTGGAACTGGGGGCAGGCTGAACTGAGTCAGGCTGCGCAACGCGAGGGTAGAAGCTGAGGTGAGGCAAGCCATGCCAGCCTGGAGTCAGCGGGTGCTGAGTTTGTGAGCCCTGGGGGTGGGGGATCCAGTAAGCTCAGATTGCCTGGCCTGGATCCTGGAGCCCATTTGTGAGGTAGGTGCCAGGCTTGTGAGCCCTGGGGAGGGGGATCTGGCGGGACTCAGGCCGCCTGGCCCTGGTCTTTGGGCCTGTGAGTGAAAAAGGCAGAGCAGTGCATGCAGACTGTGATGCACATGGAGAATACGGCAGCCCATTGGGTACCACAGCAGAGCAAGAAGAGAATAAATCGGACAGCTATCCCAGTCAAATGATGACACCAAAATCTGGGTAAATGGAGACTTAAGGTCGACTATGTCAGCCAATGGATGTTGGGAGGACTGCCTCACCCTTGGATCAGAGAAATCGACAGCATCTCAGAACTAGCCACACCACTTGGGCAGAACCCTTGGAACATGCACCACATTGGGACCTGGGTTGATACCACGTGGTGGTTCCCCATCCCTGGGTACTGGGACATTTGGAAGGCTGGGTGAGGCTTCCCCTTTATCTTTCCCCTTCCCCTAGAGACAACAAAAAGAAACAGAAAATTCGAAAAAAAAAAAAAATGGTTTCATCTGCTTTTCCCTAGCGCTCGATCCTTCCCTCCCTAATTAACCATGTAATCATCATCAAAAATTCAAAATTCAAAATAACAATAACAATAACAACAAAACACAAGCAACCAGCCACTGCAGATACACAGGGAAAAGATAGAAAAGGGGCAAGAACACGGCTGACTGCTTGGCACGTAAATACAGTCAGCTTCCTAATTTATATCATAAACAAACATCCTGCCAAACGACTAACAAACAAAACTGCATGTGAGATTAAAAATTTAAGCAAATAGTAATATGAAAACTCAAAACAGGTCAGCCATTCTATATTCCCAGACTAGGAAAGGATTTTATTTTAAAGCTGTATTTACTTATTTTGAAAGTCAGTGTCAGAGAGAGGGAGAGAGAAAAGCAGAGACAGAGAGATCTTCTACACTGGTTCACTCTTTGAGAGCCACAATGGTCAGTGCTGGACGAGGCTGGAGCCAAGAGCCAAGAGCTTTATTTAAGTCAAGGTCAACATACACAGGCCATCTTACGTTGCTTATCTCAGGCCATTGGCAAGGAGCAGGGTGGGTGAGGGACATAGTCTGGGACACAAACTGGTACTCTAAATGCCACAAATTGGCCCCAGGGGAAGAATTTTAAGCATAGCCCTTGCAAAGTGGAAGCCATAAGAGAAAAATTCTCTTTAGTTGTATCTATATTTTTTTCTCAAACCAAAAATCCAATGAGCAGACTTAAAACTCAAATGGATAGCAGCAAATAACGTTTTGCATTTTCATTTGCCCGGATCGTGAGCAGCCCTCATATGAGGCTGGGCTCTGAGGAGCTTACTGTCTCGTGCATGAATCCTGGGTTCGTGAAACCCAACAAACATAGCTAAAGCTGCAGGGAGAAAAAAGCTTGCAATCTAAGATACATGGTGGCTGGCCTGAGAGTTATGCCTTCCTAAGCAGGGAGAGAGGAGGAGGAGACTGGTCTGGGGCAGGAGCTGCAGTGGCTTTGCCGCCAAGAGGGAGGGAGCAGGTGTGCTTGAGCAGTGGCGAGCAAGAAGGCTGAAAAGGGAAATTTTCCCCATGAGAGTCTATTAGGGCAGGGCCAGCAGCCACAGGACCACACGTGCATTTTGCCAAGGTCACTGCTGTACAGGGAAAAAGCCTCTAGGAGAAACCATGGGAACAGCGAGCTCTGGTAGTGGCCATCCAGTTTAAGAGGGATGAAAGCCTGAACAAAGCACTGGAAAGAAAGAAATAACATCAAAGATTTCCAACACACATAATGGATGAGAATGCCTGTCTGTTACATCTTAGAGAAAAGCCAAAATCGCACATCAAAGATGATGTTAGCCACGTAAGGTTGAGTCCAGTGTTAGGGGAATTCTGTATCTGCAATGGGGTGGAACTGTGCCCACTTAGTGTCATGTATTTGTTGCCACTGAGAGAGAGACCTTCCATCTGCCAATCCACTCCCCACATGACTGCAATGACTGGAGCTGGGCCTATCCCATGTGGGTGCAGGAGTCCAAGTATTCCACTGGCTCTTCGTACACAATGGGTGTTCAATGTATACAACGGGTGCTTCAACTTAGCTCACCTTGACCTATACCCAGACCCAGTCTATACATATGCCATGCTGCTGCCTTGAACATCCTGGCTCACCCTCCCTCCCCCAGCCCTGGCTGTCATGCACACCAGTGGAGCTACAGTCCAGCAAGGGAGTGCCCACAGTTTCTCTACTAGACTTATTCCCAGGCCCGCATCTTAAGCAGTACCCCACGGGGGGGTGGGGGTACTATGGTCCAGCCTGACATGACACACCCAGACCCAGTATCTGTCATCTAGCACAGACTGCCCAGCCCGGGAGTCTCCAAAGTTTCCCTACCATGCCATAGCCCCAGATGTTGTGTGTGATGGTAAGTATTTCAACCCACCCTGGCATGACCCATCTGCAGTCTCGGCTCTCACTGGCAAGTGTTGCAGCCTATCCCAGCCAAGTGTGGCCCACACCCTGCACTGGCTATCATGCATGCTATGGGTGCTGCAGCCTTGCCTGGTCTGGCCTGCCCCATAGGCCTGGTTATCACATTCACTAGTGGAAACTGTGGCCTTGTTGGGGAGTTCTCCAGGTTTCCCTATTAGGCCCAGTTCCAGGCCTGGATCTCATGCTAGCTGGCTGGGGCCATGGCCCTGCGTGGTGTGGTTTGCCCTTAGTCCTGGCCGTTGTATGTGCCAGCAGGTGTTGCAGGCAGCCTGGACCAGCTCATCCCCCTTCCCAGCCCTGGCTCCTGCAAGTGTCAATGAGTTCCCTGGGCCAGCCTGCTTCAACCTGTCATCGCTCCAAGCTCTCCAAGGAATTAGGTGCTACAGTCCCATAAGTATAGATTATGCCCCAGATCCAGTTCTCTCAGATTCTGGTGGGTGCTGTGGCCTAGTTTCATGTGGCCAACCCCCTGCTCTGACACTTGTGTGTAGGTACTGCAAACTAGCCCAGCCAGGCATGGCTCCAAGCCCCAGCATTTTTTTTAACGTGCCAGTGGGTAGCAGGTAATGAATGCTATTTAGCCCAACCCAAGTCTCTCACATGGGTGGGTGTCTTGGCGTGATACAGACATGCCCTCCAGTTTCTCCCTCTAAACCACTCCATCTCAACTCGCTCATCTACTTGCAAGTGCAGAGGTCCAGTCCCTAGAAGACTCTTGAAGTCATTCCTCTCCTGTCAAATACACCCTCAGCCACTCCCACATGTCTCCAGATGCCCCTCCCTAGCTAATCTGCAGCCCCCTCTTCCCACTTGAGGGTCAGGGTGGCATGTCCTAGCCCAGCATTCTCTGCCTTCCCCACATATCTTTAAAAAAACAGAATAGGCAATTAAGTTGCTGTACTGGTATAGTTAACACAAATTTGGCATTCACCAGGCCCAGAATGCCTGCCAGCTCTTGGCTGCTTTTCTCCCAGCAGCTTAACACTTGCCTAGGTACAAAGCAACCTAGGCAATTGCCTACAGCTGGGGTGGGCTGAACAAACAAGTTACAATAAACTGCACATGAAATTACTCTGACCAGAGCTGGGAGGGTGGCCACAGCTCTACCAGTCGCTGACTCTCTCCTTGTGGGCCATGGCCATGGCAGAAGTACCTGGGTTCCAGTGGACACCTGCACTTATACTCACAGCACAATAGCAAAGAACAGCCCTACTGTCATAACCCTGCTTTCTATGAACACTCCACTGGCTCTTAATGTAGGCTGTGCAATTTACAAAAGTTCCTGGAATTTGGGAAAAGTGCTGTAAGTTGCACAAATTGACCTTAGACCAAAAGCTTAGCACTGGAGCGGGCGTTGGTGGTATAGTGGTGAGCATAGCTGCCTTCCAAAAGCTTAGCACTGGAATGCTGAGCAAGCTGGAGCAGAGAGACAGGAATGGGCACAATGAGCACAGTCAGAGTAGCCATCAGGGGCATGATGCAGACCTGCCTCCTCCCCCACACCACCTCAAATACCCCTCCACAGATTCAGAACTCTTCCACCCAATTCCCATGCCTCTCACTTCGCAGCTGGAAGTCACCTGAGGAACTCAGAATCAGGAGCAGAGAGCCAAGTAGCTGACCACTGAGATGGAGGGGGCCTCTCCCTTCATTTCAGCTGAGGAGAGCAATCATGGCATCTAATGACTACCTGGTGTGCCATGAGCCACTGCACCAAGAGACCACAGATGCAGAATCTCACTAAGCTAGATGACCAGTGGACAGTGAGGGTCCTTCTGTAAGTTAGGAGACCAGAGTGTGCTGGAGTGAAGGGCTGCTTGGTGACCCCATGGCCAGTTGGTGTTAAGAGTGGAAGCTTTGAACACAGTTCAGCCCCTGAATGCAGCGTGACAGATAAGCTGTACCCAATGTTTCTGATCTGAGCCTCAGTTCCATTCACTTTTGTCTACTGGTCCAAGTCACCGCTATTTCCTCAAGTACCTAACTGATCTCCAGGCTGTCAACCCTGCCCTAGTACCATTCCCACATTTGGAGCAGAGTGGAAGCATTTTAAAATGACAGTGGACATAGATCACTCTTTTATTATGGTACTTTCACTTGTCTGAGAGGCAGAAAGAGAAACACAAGCATTCATTCCTCTGAATGGCCACAATGGACCAAGATTGAGGCGGAGTCATTGTCACTGCCTCCCAGGGTCTGCCGTCCAGGACACTGATCTAGGGATCAGAACAGCCACTCTGACACAGAAGACGTGTGGCTGAGCTGATGTGCCAACTGGTACACCCCTTAATTATTTTTAAGGGCTTCCTGATGCCCTCAGGAAAAATGAAGTCCTTAGAAACAGGAGGACCTGGCCACTTCTCGGTCCCTGGTCTGCTCACCTTCAGGTCTGGGTAGAAGCTTTTGCAGAAGGGCCTCTCAATCCCTCAAGTCTAAGTCATCACTCCCTCCCCGCTCTGCTATTCTGTGCCTTCCAGGCCCTGTCTTCACCTGTAGCATGAACATGAACTTTCCAAGTGCTTTTCTTCTGGATTTGATTGTGAGGTACCAACAGAGCAGGTGTTGGTACTCACCTGCCAGGCTAAGGCTTTGAAAGAAGGACACAAAGAGAAGCAGACATTGCTCCCTCACCCAGGGGTGAAGCTCCCCAACGTGTGATATCC
The DNA here is from genome assembly GCF_030435755.1 of Ochotona princeps. Taxonomy (NCBI): domain Eukaryota; kingdom Metazoa; phylum Chordata; class Mammalia; order Lagomorpha; family Ochotonidae; genus Ochotona; species Ochotona princeps. The sequence goes on along the minus strand of NC_080837.1, from coordinate 1,754,882 downwards.
CTGGATAGGATGTGAGGCGGAGGCATTTGGGAGATGGTCAGGAGCTCCTCGTATCCCTGGCACCAGCTGGGATCATATGAGAGCATGGCCCTGCTGACATTTCTGTGCAGGGCAGCTAGCGACTATGCACTCATGCTCAGCCCCAGACATAACAAGACAGAAAACTCCAGAGTCACCGCACAGGTGGCCTCTGGTTCCGATGGCCTTGCCTGCTCTGTCTCCGGACTGTCTCCTTCCCCTCCTCTCCCTGTCTCCGAGGCGTGGAGCTATGCATACAGGAAACCCAGCATTGCAGACAGGACAGGGAGCTGCATTCTTCCCAGTTTCCCCCTGCTAAACCCAGCCACCAGCCTGGCACTGGGCACAGAGGACTGCTGAGACCACCTCTGCAGGCTCGTACCTGCCCTGCTAGTTCTCCCTGCTATCCCATTTCTAGGACTCATTTCCAACAGGTATTTATTTCTGTCACCAATCAGACATATATGAAGAAGAGGAAGGCTGTAGTGGTGGCAGGAAGTGGCCAGAAGATCAAGTCTATATGAAGTGGATGCCATGGCCAAGCATAGCCATTGAGGGCCTTGCAAATGGGTGTGTGACCAGAGATACCCTCTGAGGCTCTGGGATAGCAGACAGTCCATACCCACAAAGAGTGACTCTAACGAAACTTCTCCCACTCCAGTGGAGATAGGGTCCATGTTTGCTACTGACTGTGTGTTCATAATACTTAATACTTTCTGTGTTGGGATATGGGCTGGGGAGGAAGCACAATAACATTTAGGCACAAGCCTACACCTATGTCTTTCCATTTGCAAACTGGGAATGGAAAGCTATTTTTAATACACCTTACTTAAGAAAACATAATCATATAGGAGGTTTCAAAATTTTAGTAGTTTTTGAAGTTTTCCAACTTCTGAATTTCCAATGATTAAGGGGAGACCCTTACCTTTATTTCTTCCAAAAGGGGAAGTAAAACTCCCTCTTCTCAGCCCAGCACCTGGCATCAGGAGTGTTTAATCTAACTGAAAACACGATAAATGGAGTTAATCACTAACTCCGCAAGCTTTTAGTTGAAACTATTAGGGGAAAACCAAATAGATTCTTTGCTGACAGAGCGCAGCGCTCCATACATCTATGGTCAATACACCAGTGTATTTTGAATAGATTAGACATAGGGTGAGTTCTCAAGCAATTGCGAAATTTGCTTTCCCACAGTAAGAAAACCTACAATAGCGCTGACATTGACCCGCGTGCCTGTCTCACTGGGCTTCCTGGTCACAGTGGAGCTGGCTGGCCAGCAGGCAAGGCTACCCAGCTAAGATCACTCATGTGTACTCACACATACACAGCTTGTTTAGAGCTTAAATGCAGTCAGGTTGCTCTACATGGGCACTTAAGAGACATACCTGCCACTTGGTGTCCAGGATGGCTCTGGACTTGGACATCCACCTGGCCGAGGGGCAGGAGAGGAATGCCTGCCTCTCACCCTAGCAGGAAGCTGGGAAATACAGGCTGGCATGGGCACCAGGGGGAAAAAAGAGGCACTGCACAGTCTTGGCTGTGAGTTGGGGTCTCCCACAATGGGGAAAGGAGAATAGTTCCCTCCTGTGTCCTGTGAGGCTGTTAATATGGGGCCATGTGTGCCTGGTGCTGCTGACTACCTGGGGACTCCTGAGCTTAAGGCATCCCTTTGCTCCAATCCCTCTACGTCCAGTCAAGAAATCCAAGGAACTCATTCAAGACGGGTTTCCGTCTCTGAGACAGAAGTTGCAGTTGCATAGGCAGTCTGTCTACAAGCGGGCACCTGCTCCATCTGAGGTCCGCCAGACCTTGCTGTCATCATTTTAATAATATGAGGGATGGTGTTTTATCTTCATCTTCCAGGTGAGAGGATTGGACACCCCAGAGTAGACAGCTCTGCTAAGGTGGCAGAGCCAGCCTGGGTGCCAAGCGAGGGACTCTGTTGAGTGCCCAAAAGGTGGTGTTGCTGAGAAAGCCCAAGTGGCAACTGGTCCTGAGCTACTCAGGTCATGGTTGTCACAGAGTTCAGGGGACCACTCTGCCATCACCTGCCTTGTCTGCACAGGCAAGTGCATTGGACTCTGACCCTGATCTGGACCTGGACAGTGCAGGATGGGGGCATTTCCAAGACTGCTGACCTCTCACCCTGTCAGCTTTCTGGGATTTCTAATTTCTGGTAACAGCCACTTTGGAAAGTTGGGGACCTGGCTGAGAACAAGCCAGTCTGAGGCCCTCTTCCCTCTCTCTAAAGAAAAGGATCCTAGATTGACAGCTAGGATGCAGCAGGCCAACTCTGTGAACACAATGCTGAGGATAGGGCAGACAGAATCCATGTTGTGGCAACCGGCACAAGCAGTGGCATGGGAATAAAGCCCCTGGGAGAGCCGTAAGCCCCACGCACAGCAGGAGAGGAGTGGGAGTCACATGGTGTGACTGGCAGCAGACCACTATGTGCATGTCGACAGTGCACTGTGACCATCGCTCACTCAGCAACTGTGGGGCATTCAGGGAGGCACCGAGAGGAGGTGGCACTGTGGGGGCATTCAGAGGGGCACTGAGAGGAGGTGGCACTGTGGGGGCATTCAGAGGGACACTGAGAGGAGGGGGCACTGTGAGGCATTCAGAGGGGCACTGAGAGGAGCCTCCTGATTGCTGTCCAACCACCCCCTTTGCTGATGTCCTTTTGTGAAACACAACCTCCTGCCTTCAGCACATGCTTGTCCCACATCCAGGGTAGGGTGAGTGTACGTGACGCAGTCAGTGTCTGCCCATCTATGCTCCTGGAACAAATTGCCTGAGACAAGGTCCTTTACAAACCAGAGACACTTATTCCTTCCAGTTGTGGAGGAGGCAGAGACAGATCAGACAGCCAGAGAGATCTTCCACCTGCTGATTCACTCCCCCAGACAACCACAGCAAGCCAGGGCTTGTCCACGCAAAAGCCAGGGCTCACTTCCCTGTGGATGGCAGGGATCTAGGGCATGGAGCCTTCACCTGCTGCCTGCCAGGATGCACATGAGCAGGAAGCAAATATTGGGGAGAGCACACGACTGGGACTTGAATCCAGGCACTATGGTGTGGGATGCAGATGTACTGGTCTAACCATTAGGCTAAACACCAGCCCTCAACACATAGACTGGAACAGTTGCAGGCCATAGTACCTCCCTCCCATGTTAGTATAATGTGATACTGCCTCTTGACCAGTTTAAAAAAAAACCCCTTATTCTGTGTGATGTTAGCTTAGTACCCACCCAAAAGACACCAGAAGAGAATGGATTCCAGGCTGAAGCAGAAATATATGTTACATGCAGGTAAACATATACATGAAAATCTCCATGCCATCACTGGCCCCAGGGACTTGTGTGGAAACCTGACTGGTGCACACAGGCGAGGCCTGGCACCCTTTACCCAGCCCAGAAACTTCCCAAGGGAGACCAAGTATCATGTATCTCCTGTGGCACCGAGGAAACAGTTTCTTTCAGGAACAACAACAATAAAAAAAAAGCAAAGAATCACAAACCTAACCCTACCAACAGCCAATAAAACTTCCCGCGACTGTCTCCCAACAAGAAAGAGGGAACCTGAAAATACTCGGCCTATGCCAGTGCCGTGTGATTTAAGAGGGGAAATAGCTGGAGGCTTAGGAGACCTTTGCAGGGAGCCAGGGAGCCTGCAAGTCGGCTGCAGGTTGGAAGAAATCTGCATTCCCCGGGACCCAGGCTCATTTCTCTCTGGGAACCACAAGGAAGTAAAGCCCAGACACTGAGACCTCAGGGAGTCCCTGGAGCCGGCAATGAATCAGAACAAAATGAAACTCGGAGCAAGTTGGCAGCCATTCATCACAGCACTGCCCCTATTCTACGGGAGAGACTCACACACTTGCAGGGAACAGGGATGGGTCCGGAAACCCTTCAGCCTTCGTCTGCATCTCTCGGAACACTGGCAGCCGATGGAGCTTGTTCTCAACATCCAGGGACCAGTGAGGCAGTTGCTTTTTCCTGGGTGTCTGCTTTGTTTCAGTGTCAGAAGCTCCTCATTGAGTGATACCCTGCTCTGCCTCCCCCCCGCCCCCGCCAAGTATGCAGGGAATAAGAGGGCACCAAGGGTGACAGACATTGTGATGCCAAACCTCCCTGCGTTCACCAAGGGCCCTGCTGTCCCTTGAGAAGACTCTGGCATTTCTGCTTCTCAGAATGCCCTGCGGTTGCTGATGCTCCAGCTTGAGAAAACTTGTGCATCTGACCTATGCCCTCCTTGCTAGAATGTTCCATCCATGGACCGACCATAGGAGCCACTTATTTCTCACTCACCACCTGAGAAAACATCTCGACAACACATGCCACAAAGTTCTTTTTGCCTTGTGAATCTGCGCAGCCAGCTCTCCCCCTCACCGTTCACATCAACTGAGCCACGAGTGCGCTTCTGCACTCCCCTGATACCCAGCTCTGTGGCCTCCACTGTGTTCTATGTGTTTCCATTGGCCAGAGCTCATCAATGCTTGAAATAAAAAAAAAAAAAAAAAAATATATATATATATATATATATATATATTTAATTAAGCATACCTGAGGGGCTGTGGGCATCAGTGTTAACCCTAAAGTGGTTTTGTTCTTCATCTCTGTGGTCAAGTGATTAGATCTTTCCCTAGGGTTGTCTATATAAGACAGCACGTGGGAATTACTTAGCATGCTGACTGATGTGTTGGGTGTGCTCACTGTCAGATGTTTTGACAATGTGTGGCAAAGTTAAAGTGTGTGCTCTTGTCATTTGGCCCTCACTGTATTCTTCTAGATGAAACGGGGTGCTCCAGACAATAGAGCCCAGGTTGAGATCTGCTGTTCTCACACAGTCCCTTTTGATGGCAGAGGATGGGGGGGGACAGCATCCCTGCCCAGATGTGCCCCATGCCCCAGCCAACTCCCATCAGGTGCTGAGCAGCAAGCACCCCCATCGTTAGGAGCAGAGACAGCTGCAAAGCCTCAGCTGTCGCTCTCAGGGATTCCAGGATGGGCCTCTTGTTAGGTTGCTGGCTCTGCAGCCTTCACTTTGCAACCTGCCAGACCATCGCCTCCCTTCTGCAGCTCCTAGGGATACTCTCATGAGACCCACCCTCTGTCCAGGCAGTGTTCAAAATCAGGCAGCTAGGAACTCTGGCCTTGGGCCTGCTCAGCCCTATAATACAGTCCTGGAGGCATTCAGACCTCAGCTTCCAGTGCCACAGGAAGGCAGCCTCGGCTGCTTGTAAGGATTCTCTTCCCAGGTTCCTCAGTCAGCAGATGTTCATTGGGCATTTCCGCAGGGACTATTGCATGCCACGAGCAGCCGCAAGGAAGTCTGGCCGATACACATCTGTTCTCATCATCTGTTCACTTTACGGACTGCCCATTTGCTGCTGCATGCCTCTCAGGTGGCTCGAGTCCTAGACCTCCCCTGTCGCAGCTCATTAACCCCACACCTTTACAGAGAATCATTTCACACTCTGCCCAGCTTCGTGCCTGGGACAAGGGAGGAAGCCCAGTGGCAGTTTTGAGCTTGCTCTTCCCATTGCACTGAAGTAAAACATTTGGCCAACCTAGATTTTTAGTTCCATTTTATTTGAAACAGAGGCAGTCAGCTCCTTCATAGGTGAACCGTTTCCTTGGCAGAACAAAGGAAGACTGAGAGCAAGCGGCGAACCATCTTTCTGTTCACTCAGCACAGATGCACTGCTTGTTCTGCAGGGCTTGTGTCCTGAAAATCCAAACATTCCCAGTCTGCAGAAACAGACATGTGATCATAAAGTGACTCTGTCCGGATCATGGAGCCTAGGAAAACTGAGCCCCAGCCATCCACCCACACTTTAGGATAGGAACACATGCTTGTCAAAGAAAATATACTTTTTACAGCAGTGAAATGGGTTCAATTAAATATGATGCCTCAGAATCTTGTTTCATCTATTGGAGTAAGTTCTTTAAAACATTTTTTTTTTCTTTGCATGTTGCTTTTCTTTTAAAATTGTGGAAAACTAAAAGAGCTTTCCAGAAGCAATGCATCATCTTCCGCTTTTCTCTGTGAGACACAAGGTAGAGTTAGGAAGCAGACAGCTTCCTTTGTGTTTATGGAGCTGAATGGAAGGATGAGGGATGGCCTTTGAAGAGAGCTACGTTTAGACTAAGCAGGAGTGGGGACAGGCTAACTGAGCAAACATTTCTAGTTTCTTCTCTTGAAGCCTCTCATCTTCAGGTCCCTCTGACCCTCAGTTGGGTCTTTCTGACATGCCAAAATCTTATAGTTATGAAACCAAGAACTGGATAGCTCACTTCTGATAGGTCTCTTCTAACCTACTGTCCTAGTGTTGCTACAGTCACTCATCCTTTTTAGGGGGGAAATTCCTAATGCATTTGATTTTCATTTTATTTTAAAGACAGATACACACACACACAGAGTGGAGGGGGGGAATAACAGCAGTCAGGTCAAAGACAGGAATCCGACCTCCACTCAGGTCTCCTACACAGGTGGCAGGGAGCCCAAGTCTTGCAGCCACCACTTGCTGCCTCCCAGGGTGTACATTAGCAGCAAGCTGGATCATCACAGCACAGAGCCAGGGTTTCAACCCAGGGTGCCCCAAGTAGTGTTCTAACTGTTGCACCGGGAGCCAGTTCCGCTCATCTTTTCTGAGCTGAACAAAGGAAGCAGCTTCTGCCAGCGCCCATGTGGCTCCTCACGGGCAAAGGAACAAAGACACAGTCTCTGCTGTCAGGGTGTCAGGTGTGGTCTCAGGTCAGCACTCCATCTTCAGCTCAGGTGAGTAGCGAGACCTGACCACACTCAGGGAATCTGTTGGAAAGGTGAGGCCAGTACAACACTGACTATGTGAGGCCGTGTACTGAAGCAATCATGGCTGTGCAGAGTCCATGACATGGCAGGGGCTTGGTTAACATCTGTGGAGACGGGCAAACATGAGTGCCCCCCCACCCAAGGCCAGTGGGTTGAAGCTGCAGAGACATCACCTGGATAAGGTGTTACTGACATTGGTCTTGCCCATGAGCTCCCTAAAAACTAGCACAAGGGAAGCACCCCAGACCCTGCCTCGCATCCCTTCCCCATCCCAGAGCCCCAGGAAAGGTGGCCCCAAGCCCTCAACTCAAGTCTGATGAGAAACTTTCACCCAGTGTCCATCACCATGAATGGTGCATAGAGAAAGCGTGTGTCTGTGATGGCCTCTCCTGGATCCTATCTGCCTGAATGTGGCAGCTCTGAGATAAATAATCATCACTTCCTCCATGGCACTACATGGCTGCATTCCTCTGTGTCTCAGTCTCTATTTGTAAAGTGGGTTAACAGCAGCACCCATCGGCAAAGTTGTGAAACAGAGTGCACCAGTTACTGTGACCAAAGCACTTGGAAGACAGCTGGACAGGCAGGATATACTCAAGAAGTCACCCCAGGCCTTATCACCTGCCCTGCCGCCAGCTCCAAGCGCTCTCCTGTGCCATGCCCATTTCCCGGAAGACCCCTCCTGGCATCTCAGGTGGCATGCTATTTGCAAAGCGCTAGCTCCCTCTCCTAAGAGCCCCTGCCACTCCCTCAACTCCCTGTCCTGTCCCTCTATATCTCATCCTCACAGAGAAATCAGAGTAATCACCACAACATTCCATCCAGATCACACAATCCTTCTGCCTGGGGCCCATCAGTGGGGTTCCTTAATCCTGGATCAAAATCCAGAAAGTCCATCGGCTTTTGTGCACTCCATCTCACCCCAGAGCCTTGTCGCCTGCTGTTCCCTCTGCCTGCTCCATCTGGATCATTCCTATCACTCGGGCTCAGTTCAAAGGCATTGCTAGTACAAGCTTCCCTAGCTCATCATGACTTGATATCATCCACCTCTAGAATAATCCAGTTCATCTTCAACTGCATTTCTACCTTTCCCCTCCAGTTCACTGAATCCTCAGTCTGCAGCAGTGCCTGGCCCTGGCTGCAACCTTGAGTTTCAGCACCATGGGGTGAAGACACCAAAGCCTCTGCCTTTGCTCAGACCTGACTTGAATCCAAGATATACTGCTCTTTAACTGTATGATGCATCATGAGGTGCTGCCTTCTCTGAGACCCAAACTTGTCTGGCTAAGACACAAGCGGTGAGGGCAGGGTGTCACAAGGACTGCGTGGAAGACCGAGGAGCACCTGCCAAGCACACTCCTTAGTAACCCCCAAGGATGCAGCCAGCAGTCACTACAGCCTCTCTTGTGAACCAGAGCAGTACGACATCATCCAGGAGCAAGGACATCTTTTACAAAATCTCTCAGAGCAGAGCAGAGTGGTACAGAGCCTGCCCGGGAGGGCGTCCACTCCACCATGGAGCCTAGCAGCATCCCTCCCCCACAATACATTTTGTCTCTGAAAGAATAAGGATCCCTCCTACTTAGCGCTCCCAAGGAAGGGCCTATCAGATGAGCACGTGTAAGAGTGACATGCACCTGTCTAGGAGCTGAGAGCTTGTAGTCATGTGACTCCTTGTGCTCCTGCCTTGGGCCTTTGGACAATCACCCCAAGGAGAAGGGGTCAAGTCTGTTCCAATCCCTGACCTTCAGATTCCTGATAGGAGGCACATACACTGACATGGCATCCTACACCCCACGCCCTCTGGGGACTTCCCAGTAACCTCAGCTCTGGAAGACACTGCTGTAACAGAAGTGGCATATGGCTTCAAGGCCAGTTCCAGTTGTGCACCTACTCCACAGAACAACCAAGGTTGCTAAGGACACATGATCACCTCTGGGTCCAAACACAAGCATGCCCCGGATGTCCCTTTGGTACAGGCTAGGAGTGAGGATTGGAGCAGGTGGTCTGTGTGGTTGCCCCAGTGAGAGGAGCAAGGTTTGAGGCAGACACAGAGGGAGGGCGGGAGTGTGCTGAAGCTAAGACACCAGTGTCCTTCTGGGCAGGCCAGTCCGGGGGAGGGTGGACATATCCATGAAATTATTATTCATGGTATAATGTGGATGTCCTATGCCTGAATCTGCTGTTATCAAGGGAGAGAATTTAGAAAAGTCAACCCAAACAGATTCAGATCTGGAATTGAAGGGTCAGGAGTATCTGGAGAGGGAAGGGACAGCCAGGGTAGAAGTGAGGTCAGCAGACACGGGGAAGCCGGAGGAAGAAGGACATGAAGGAGAACCCTGAGACTGTGAGACAGGGAACCCAAGAACAGAAGGCCTGGCCATGTGGGACAGGAGCCCAAGAGACAAAGGCTGGGGTTCAGGTGCTTCTGCTTACCCTGCTGCCACCTTGGCCACGGGTCAGTGGAAGACACCATCCTCCGACATTTTCTCTGGTACTCCTTGAATTAATTTACAGCTCTACTGATAAACTTACTGTTAGTTTACCTTGGGCAAACTGTGTTCTGATTTAGGTTCTCTGGGCAGGTCTCAAGCAGAACTATTAAACAAAATTCCCTGCTAGGAGAGCATGTTCTCTGTGACACCATTCAACATGAGGGCCAATGGCTACAGTTCCACGGGACCATCCAATGTGAAATTCATTAACCACAGTGGCTAATGAGCACACAAAACACCGTGAGTTCTGAGATGTTTTCATATGTCATTTCCTCTGAGTATGATGTATATATACTAAAACAGATCATAGTGAGAAGACAGCACACAGGACAAAAAAAAAAAAAAATGAACATTCTAGAAATTGGATGGCTATGTAATACATATGCTATGTTTGAAAACTTTACCTAGTACCTCAAACTGATAATGCCAGATCTACCGCCTAGATGCTATCTGTAATGCTGGCTTCCCTTATCAGAGAGCCAGTTTGATATTAGCCAAGCTCTGCTAATGCACCCGGGAAAGCAGGAGATGGTTCAAGTGCCTGGCCACTTGCCATCCACAAGGGACACTCGGCTGGAGCTTCTGGCTCTTGCCTTCTGTCTAGACAAGCCCTTACACTTGTGGGTATTTCAGTCAATAAACAATCTTTTTCTCTCTCTCTCCACTACTCTGCCCTTTGAATAGAAATAAATAAATCTTTAAAAAGCTGTTAAAAATTCTTTAAAAAATAAGGAAAAACAAAACCAACCTGTTGTCTGCAAGGCTATCTCAAAAAGTATGTGGAAAATGGAACTAAAAGTTTATTTCATGCCAAGATTTTAAAACACATGTACACAGGTTTGGGGGAGGTCTTCAAGAAGTCAATGAAGGGGCAAGTGTTGGGCTCAGCTATTAAGTCACTGTCTAAAATGCTCATGCTGTTAGGGCCGGCACTGCAGTACAGTGGGTTAAGCCACAGTCTGTGATACCAGTATTACATATAGGCATTAGTTCAAGTTCTTCTCCAATTCCAATCCACCTCCCTGCTAATATGCCCAGGAAAGCAGCAGAAGATGGTCCAAGTGTTTGGGTCCCTGCCATCCATCCACATGCAAGACTTGAAAGAAGCTCCTGGTTCCCAGCTTCAGCCTGGCACAGCCCTGGCTGTTGCAGCCATTTGGAAAAGTGAACCAGCAGATGGAAGATCTCTTTCTCTCTCAACACTTTCAAATAAATATAATGAAATTAAAAAAAACATATATCGTCTATGCTCTATGTCCGAGTTCGGGGCTAAATTCCTGGCTCCATTCCTAACCCCAGCTTCCTGCTACAAGTAGACCCTGGGAGGTGAAGTAATGGCTCAAGTAGTAGGTCCCTGATACTTTCTTAGGAGACTTACACCGAGTACCTGGCTCCTGGTTCCTGGTTCTTGCAGCCTGGCTACTGTAGGCATGTGGAGAGTGAACCAGATCAGTGGACAGGATTAGGAACCAGTGGTATCAAATTAGGGCTGGCACTGTGGTAGAGTGGGTCCTCTCTCTCAGCCTCCCAAATAAATGCAAAAACTTCTGAAAGTGTGCCTCTGCATAGATTTCAAATATTTTCCCTCCAGATAAATTCATCCTTTAAGTCAATTTTCCACAAACTTTCTGAAGTATTCTCATATTTGAAAACAAATGTTGCATAAATAATCATGAGTGGTGCACAGACATGGCTAAGACCTGAAGATAGTTTACAATGACTACAGTCAGGGAATCACAGACTGGATTATGTTTTCCAATAGTATCACACTTCAGACTGGCAAATTATTGCAACCTGTTACTCCAGGCCCAAAGAGTAGGGAAAAGAGACATTTTCAAGATTTGTCAATAGAGGAATGAGATGAAAAAAGGAGGTCTTGTTAGTATCTAACCAAGAAGCAGAGACCTGGGGTATTTGTTCTCAATTTGTTATAGACATGATAGGGTTACCATCACTTGTTTGCCAGTGCTGGCTCATATTACTGGGGAACTTGGAGTGGGGCAGCCGCTGGCACAGCCAGGAGACACAATATAGAATAGACAGGGGACATTGGTGTGGGTTGCAAACTGCAGGGCACTCAACATAACCAGTCTTCTAGATTTTCTGTCTGCCTTTCTCACCCTGACCTGCTTTTCCCAACCACACCCAGTGCCCATCTCAGTGGCTCACAGGTACCCAGGATAAGCACCCACTGCCAGGTTGTGACTGCCCCATGTGTTGCTGCCTGGTGCATAAACCCAGCTTGATCTGGGGTAGGAACACTAGGCTCCATTCTGCAGCTGGGTTCCTGATGTAGGTCTGAGTGTGGGTTACTGACGTGGGGGTGAGTGTCCTTTCACAAGAAGGGCAACTCCCAGGCTGTGACACTGCCAGAGGCCTGAAAAGGATGCCAGGACTTCGCAGGAGCATGCCCAGAAACTCAGCCAGGGCACAAATCAACACCCACTTTCTGGCAATGGGAATTGCTCCTGGAAAAGCAACTTCCACCAAACCCCGAGACTGCCTGCATATGACAAGAGCCAAGCACCATCTATTACTTCACCAAGACACAGAATCCCGGTCACCAGCAGCACTCTGCTGTGCTGGCTCCTCTCCCATGTGAGCTGCATTTCAAAGCCCAGCTTTGTGAGAGCAACGTCTTCAGCAGCCATAGGGCCACAGGACAACTGAGTGACACACGGCTGTGGGACGCTTGGACCCAGGCAGGCTTGAGCATGTCTGCCCAGCATTACATAGTCAACCTGTAACCAAGATGCTGGGACCCCATACGCTGAGTCCTTGGATTTTTCAACTCTATTCAGACGTCAACCATGTTTTCTATAAGAAACGTTTTGAATTTCACACAAGCAGACTCCAGAAGGGCATTTGGGTAAAGCATGGAAGATGAGGCCAGAGAACCACAGGGGGGGGGCAGTAATTCCCCATGCTGGCAGGTTCTGCTTCCACAGAAGGACAGAGAGTCCACTAGGGTCCAGAGGGCAGAGCATAGGTGAAGGTGGCCAGGGTAACACACTCACTCACTGCCAGTCAGATTGTAAATTGGCATGGCAAATTGAGAAGTGGAGAGTAAGAGAATTCAAACTCACTGGTACACTCCTCAAATGCCCATAATGGTCAGGTTGGGCCAGGAGGCAGGAATTCAATCCAGATTTCTAGCATGGGTCGTAGAGACTAAAGTACTTGCACTATTATCTGCTGCCTTCCAGGGTTCTGCATGAGCAAAAAGCTGGAATTGGAGCTGAGCTGGAACTGGATACTAAAGCACATTTAAAAAAAATTTTTTTTATTAATTATTTTGCATTATGTGACAGTTTCATAGGCTCTGGGAATCCTCCCACCCCTCCCTCTCTCCTCCCCCCTGGTGGATTCCTCCACCTGATGCAGTATTACAGTTCAAATTCAATCAAGATTCTTTCCTTGCAAACATATACCAAGCATAGAGTCCAGCTACTTATTGTCCAGAAGGGTTGAACGGTTTCTTGGGGAGACCATTTCTGGTCCGAAGTTAGAGCTGGTGGAATATCATCCCAGTCAATTAAGAGTCCCAATATAACATCAACAGCAATTTGCAATATTATGGAATTGACATGGTTTTGAGTAACCAGTATGTTGAAAAAAAAAAAAAAAAGCAAGTCTTAACCACAACCTCTGATTAGCTCATTGACATTTCAATTTTAGTTTATATACAGGACCGGCTGCTATATACCTTAAAATGGCTATAAGGTACCATTCAGCTGTCTCGTGTCTATTTCATTTTAGTATTTAGCCATTTGTTGAAGCACGTTTTTTTTTAAACATAGGATGTAGACATAACTGTTGGGCTAAATTCAGTCAGCTCCAGGGAAACAACTTTTACAACAAAATCTGACAACCTTTCGACCCACAAATCTACTTATAGAACTTTCCCAGGGGAGACACTGAAAAAAAATGAACAAATCCAAATGTTTAAGGAGGATGTTAAGGGGCAGTAAAACACAGGAGAACAACCTGAACTTGGACAGGTAAAAGGATATGATTAGACAGTTTCAGACTGCCTATTTTACATATGCATATTCTTTGGTAGAGACAAATGTTCTTCATACAATGGTTGAAAGGCCCATTACAAAACAGTATAAAATACTACGTTCCTGTTACTGTTAAAATAATTTCATTTCTTGGGAGATAATTTTTAAAAATCAGAGATTACCACAGGATATAGTAGGATGGTGGGCTTCTAATTTTTTGAATTTTCCCTCCAGGTTTCTAATTTTGATTTTTAGTTTGCAGTGATAGGTACTGATTAAGTAGAAGAGATTTTTAAATGTCTCAAGGGTGAAAAAAGCTCTTCCCTCAATTATTTCTCCACTGTTTACCTTCATTCACATTTAGATTATTGTTCTGTGGTCCTAGGACAACTTAAACCATTGCAATTGGAATGTGATTTTTAGAAGACTTGGTACTTGTTTGAGACGTTACTTTGGGGAGATGATTCAGTAGTCAGGTTTATTTTGTTTAATTCCTCAAGCCTTCTTCTAGGGCTGATTCATACAGGTTGAGCATCCCTAAACCAAGTATGAAATATGCAACTCAAATATGAAATGTTCCAAAACTAGAAGCTTTTGGAGTACTTACACATGCCACAAGTGGAACGCCCTACATCGTGAAACTTGGTTTGGTGCAACAAAACTATGTATTTTAAAATTTTACTTCTTTTTGTTATTATCATTTTATGATACAGTTCCATAGGTCTTGGGATTTCCCTTATCGCTTTTCCAATTCCCTCCCCTCTCACTGAGTCCCCCTATATCACTACTATAGTATAGTTCTTCATACACAATCATATGTCCATCATTGTGGGCATGGACAATGGCAGAGAGTCCAGCACCCTATTGTCAAGATACGGTAAACAATTTCATTGGGAGTCCATCTTTGTCTGAAAGTAGAGATACATACTGCATTGTATCCTCACATCTGGATATGATAGTCTCCATTATACAGTTACTATATATCCTTTTAAATGAAAAGCCACAATCCAGAATCAACAACAGGAAGAAAAATAGAAATCTACAATGTCATAAAGTTAAATAACATACTGCTAGATATTATAGTCTCCATTACACAGTTACTATACATCCCCTTAAATGAAAAGCCACAAAACAAAGTCAACAAAGGCAAGAAAAAAAATAAGAAATTAACAACACCATGCCATATTGTTGCAGTTCACTGAGTCAGAAATGAGTTCACTCCCAGCTTCGTGCATGCGCAGTCCTGCCCCCTAGCCCTTGCCTCCTTAAACAAAATGGTGCCCGATATGGCTCTAGGAGGTGGACTGGGCCATGAAATTAATCCTGTTCCCACACTGCCTGTCTGGGACCTGCTGCTCTGTCTCTGCTCCTGGTCAAATCAAACAGATCAGCAGGCCCAGCAGTTGGTTGTCTGGTTTCATCTCTGGAGCTCCCGGTAAACGTCCCTTCCCACCTGGTTGTTGGTGGAGCTCCGGCTGCTGGTGGTGTTCAGATCGCCATTTGCTGAATGCCGTTGGGGTATCAGTCACTGCAACATCACACCGTTGTGTCTGCTGCTTCCCTGTGTTTGTCAGTGTCCACGTACCCCTCTGCTGTTGTTCTGTTCTCTATTTCCTGGAATGTGCCCTCTCTACTTCACACTGTCTAATGTTTGTCTGCTTAAACATATCCTTACCCTAACCGCCATCTTGATTCCTATAGGCACAAAATTACTTTAAATGCTTTATAGAATTATCTTCTGGCTCTGTGTGTTAAGGAGCACATGAAACAGAAGCAAATAACACGTTCAATTTGGGTTCCTTCCCTGACTTCTCACTGTGTAAATGTGAACATTCCAGAAGTCTCTTCTCTTCCCACCAAGGGCTGCTCCACCCTGCAGGGTTTCATCCTCCTGAGGCTTGTTTGAGGGGAAGGATCCTTGGTTTCAGAGCCCACATTGAATTGGGCATGAAAATAACTGTTGGGCGAGTGACCCAAGAAAGGACAGAGTCAGCAGTTTCTGTAATTTCTGAACAAACATGGAAACTTTCATAGTGTTGTCATGCCTAGGGCTCCTGTACCTGCAGGATGGATCTAAACAGAAGCTGAATTGAGCTTTCCAGCTCCGGGCCCACAAACAATGAGTCTCCATGGTTTATGAAGTGCCCAGCCCATGACATGTGTGTCGCCAAAGCTGAGGGGACTACAACCAACAGCTCAAATGACCCCAGCAACCATCACATTGAATCCAGCACAGATACAGAACATTTCTGTCATCACTGGAATTCCTGTCCCCAGGGGACTGCTATTTTGCCATGAAAGAAATGAAGTACTGGCAACTATTCCCCACCAGCCCTGCCCCAACTACAGTATGGGAAGCCTTGAAAATGCCGCACTAAACAGGAGAATCTGAGAATCAATTCCAAAAGTCCACGTCCTCTGTGATCCCATTCATATGAACTTCATCCTGAGTGGGCACATCTACTAATCTGCAGACGGGAGGGAGAGTAGGAAGTGGCTCTGCTATTCTGAGAGGTGGGTGTTGGTGGGAAATGGGGAGTGGCTGCTGAAGGGTATGTTTTCAGGTCAGAGGTGATGAAGATGCTCTAACATTCACAGCAATGAAGACTACAGAATCCCTGTCCAGACAGCAGAAACCACAGGCTGGGTGCTATCAGTGTATGGACCACACAGACAGCAAATTATGTCTTGATACCAGAATTACTAAAAAGGGAAAAAAAGCAGAAACCAAGATCCACCAGGAGGTGGGGTCCAGGGGCACCAGGACTCGACCCCAGGTCAGGAGGGGGTCAAGCAGCATTAGGATCAAGGTTTTGCTTCAGCGGTGGGGTAGGGGAGAAGCAGGGGTAACATCACATCCACCACTCAGTCAATTTGTAGCTATCTCCAAGTCTGAACCATGTGTGGGGAAGCTGCGAGTTACATACGCCTATGTAAATTCCTAAAACTGAAGTGAAACTTTAGGTTCAATCTCCCATTTGCAGTAGCTATGTCTCCATGCTCAGAAGGCATGTGTGGCCCACAAACCACTTTCGTGGGAATAGAATGTTCTTAAATCAGACCAGGCAGGTCCATGTGACTCCCATGACGACTGCAGGGTTCAATCCCTTCCTACCATCCTTTTCCGCTCCTTTTAGCACCCAGAGGCAAAAGTACCCATTCCAGTGCTGGTGCAGACAAAAAGCTGTGTCCAGGCCAAAAACAGTGGTGGGTCCTGGGAGAAGAGAGTCCCACGTGAAGCTCTGGCCTTCTGGAGACCACAGCTCCTGGGTAGCTGTCCGCTCCTGCTGCATTCCAAGATGCTTTTTCATTGGAAGAAGGAGAAAGGAAGAAAAATAATTCCGATACTGTTTTTGTAGCACTGGTGAGGAGTCACACAGTTACTTAATGCATGGGGCAGCAGGATTAAGCCTCTTCCTTCTTCTGCATTAAATACCGGCTTATCCCTAAACACCCAGGGCTGTTCTTGGTGTCTCTCTGTAAGTCGTGTTCCACAGGGCTTCTGCCCTCACACAGAAAGGAGTGGGAGCGCAAAACAGCGTGTGGGAGATGGAACTAAAAGATGAACTCATTTTGGTGGAAAAAAATTGTTGGAAGGCCTCCTCATCTGTATAGATTTCATAATTTTCGTGCCAAAATAAAGTGATCTTTAAATTCTGTCTTCCACAAATGTTCTGAAGCTTGCTCTGTGTGGGAGTACTACCACACATGGTGTGTAGCGTCTGACATACTCCGCAAACTTCCACGTGACACACGACAGCCATGCAAGTTCTCACCACTGTGGATGCCACTGCTGTGGCACCCTCACAGCTGGGCGGCAGCACGTGGAGTTGGGCTGTGGCACCGTTGCGGCTGGGCAGCAGGTGGAGGCAGGGCCCACAAGTCTGCCGATTTGTGACCATTTTCCAGCACATCATTATTATAAAATGGTTTATTTTCTCTCTCCAACTCTGATCAGAAACATTTCTTCCTTTGGTTCTATGCAAAAAAAAAAAAAATTGACAGGAGTGGAAACACTTCCTCTCTGTGGATCAGGATCTAACCGGCTGTTTTCATGTCGCTGTGGCGACTTTGTCACATCCCTGTGGAGGCCTTTCCCGGCACTCTCAGCTCCCAGCCCCTACATTCCTCTGACCTGACTGGATACTTTACTTCTGTGCTCAGGCCACTACAACTCAGAAATCTTCAGCAGATGCTGTGATTGCTAAAATACCCTTTTCCCTGGCTCATGCAGCATTGAGTTCCTCTCCCTCTGTGACCTGTGGTAACCTCCAGAAGAAAACACCTTCAAAGCAGCACACCCACTGCTTTCATTCTTGCCCACCCAATGCCAAGAACACTGTCCGTGATGGGGCTAAGATGCGTTTCCAAACGCTCTGTGGACCAGCAACGCACAGCAGTCGGCATGCGTATCCCCGGCCAGGTCAGATGCAGGACACACAGCCGCGCCTGCTCCAGCTCTAGTCCTCTCAGTGACTTCAGCCACTCCGATGACCCAGCCGCTGATCCCTGCACAATGAGGCTCTAATTAAGGTACAGTTCCCACACATGTTCTGGGTTTTATGAAAATATTTCTCTCGGAGATCAGTATCATGGATTAGTTCTACTTTATTTCTAAAATCAATCAATGTCAGAGGCCTCATTCTCAGTTTCGCATTGAAACGTGTCCCACATTCCTGGGCAGATCTCGAGCACAGTTAAGTAGGTGTGCTCTCTGCGGGATGTGTGCCCTCCCTCCCTGGAAGAGGAACACGCAGAAGAGGGAAGAAGCAGACACCAGAATGGACGTGGGCAGGGAGGTTCACTGGGCCTCAAGCGTTAGGTGCATCCTTCAGGCAGAGCTCAAATACAAGTGTGAACTGTGTAAGTCAGGGGTTGCAGGATGAGGATCCTCCCCCAAGTTCAGCCCTAGCACAACGGAAGGCTGCCTCGCAATGACCTTGAACACACCTAGCCCTGACTTGGATGCAGCCAAAACTGACATTGGAATGGGGAAGGCCAGTGAGGAGGGGAGGCCACAGGTGGGTGGGGAGGACACGGGCAAGGAAGTCAGACAAATCCACCTCGGGCAGGGATGGCAGCATGACTGTCAGTCACTGGGGTTCCTGAACATGAGTCCCCATGCCGTTTAACAGCTGCCTCATCAGCTTATTCTGAGATTAATTAAACCCTAGGAAGCTTCAGAAGTAAATGGTAAGTGGTGAAAAAATTTTGAATCCGCATACTGGGTTTTGCAAATGTGTCTCCAGTGGCTTTTTTGAAGACCAGTTGGGTTCAGGGTGTTGCAGACAAAGTGTTGGTCACATGTTGACTGCTTTTCTTCTCTTCTTCTACATCCTCTAAAAGAAATAGCTTCAGAAGTTTGTTTCTTCCCCCCATATCCCCTGTTCATCAACAACATGTTGTTTTATTTAATGTAGCCATTTGTGCTATAGGGAAAAAGCTCGGTGTTGCCTAGTGGTGACGGAACATTGCTACAGTGTCCACTGCCCTCAAGATGATCTCCAGAGCCCAGGTACTCCCCACCAAAACCCCAAAGGCATTGCTGGCTGGAATAAAACCTCTCAAAAGGTCAGGGGCGGGGGCTGGCACTGCTACTTTCTGAAGCGCCAACATCTCAGCTGATCCACTTTTAATTCAGTTCCCTGTTGGTGCACCTAGGAAAGCAGCAGAAGATGTGCAGGTGCCTGGAACCCTGCACCCACAGGGGAGATCTGGAAGAAGCTCCTGGCTCCAGGTTTCTACCTGGTCTGCCAGAGCTGTTTCGGCCATCTGGGCAGTGGATCACTGGATTGAAGTTCTCTTTCTCTCTCTAGCTCTCTGTTGTTCCAATAAATAAAATCTTTTTAAAAAAATCAATCTTCAGGCTTACACTTAAGAACACGTTACAAAGCTGTGGTCACCAAAGAATATGACAAGGCACAAGGGCCAAAAAAGCATTGGGGCAGAACAAGAACCCAAAGCTGTCCCTTGCAGGGTTAAGACAGCCTCCTGATCAAACAGGGCTGGAAAGTTGGATTTCCATATGAGAAGAACGACACCTCACACATATATAGCTAACTTAAGCAAGGGCTACAGACCTGAGGTCCTGGAGGAGAACCTAGGGGAATAGCTCCAGAGTAGCAGATTTGACAAGCACCTCTCGTCAGTGGCACCAGAAGCCAAAATACACACACAAGATGGTAACATCCAACTTCAAAACTTCCACGGACAGCCCAAAGCCTGGGGCCTCTGCACCGACGTGGGAGACCTGGAAGAAGTTCCTGGATCCTGGCTTCGGATCGGCATAGCCCTGGCCTTGGCAGTCACTTGGGGAGTGAATCATCGGACGGAAGATCTTTCTCTCTGTCTCTCCTCCTCTCTGTATATCTGACTTTCCAACAAAAATAAAATAAATCTTAAAAAAGGCAGCCTGTAGAATAAGAAACATTTATGAAAAAGGGACTACCAGCAGGAACAAAAGTGAACTCTTATGAAGCAGTATCAAGAATAACTCAATTAAAACGGGCCAGGGATTCACATAGACCCACTTCAAAGACGACACCCGGATGGCCAGAAAGTTCATGACACAATGCTCAACAGCTATCAGGGAAATGCACATTGAAGCCACACAGCAACATCACCTAGCACCTACTCAACAACCACAACAGTGAGACACAAATAGGAGGTTAGCAATGTGGATGAGGACGGGAAAAAGCTTTGCACAATGGATGTGAGGAGAGAGGTTTAAGAGGTGAGTGGAGCCACCATGGGAAAGCCCCAGGGCAGATCCTCAAGAGCTGAACACAGGACTGCCTTTGAGCCAGCAGCCTTATCTCTGGATATCCGTGCGAGGGAACAGACATGGGAGTCAAATCATTCCGAGTGAGGCCCACTGCAGCATTAGCCATATCCACTACAGCATACACCTTGGCACAGCCATGCCCACTGCAGCATCAGCCATACCCACCACAGCATACATCTTTGCACAGCCATGCCCACTGCAGCATTAGCCACACCCACTCAGGATACACTTCTGCACAGCCACATCCACCACAGCATACACCTTTTCAAGCTACATCCACTGCAGCATAAGCCACACCCACTACATCATACAGCTCTGCACAGCCACATCCCTTGTAACACGGCAACCACAGCTGATCTGTGTAAGTAGCCCAATGTCCACTAACAGACAGACAAAAAGAAACTCAGGAAATGGGGCTGGCCTTGCCACACAGTGCGCTAAGCATCTGCTTGTGATGCAGGCATCCCACATGAGCACCAGTTTAAGTCTTGGCTGCTCCACCTCCAACCCAGTTCCCTGCTGGGGAAGCAGCTGGGAAAGCAGTAAGTGATGGCTCCAAATGTTTGGGCTGCCTACAACTTGGTCCAGCCTTGCCTACTGAGACCTTTTGGGAGTGAACTAGAAGATGCATGATCTCTCTTTCCAATAAATGAAGCAAATAATCAAAAAAGAAAGCTGCAAACACCAGCACATGCTCTAATATGGATGAGACTTGAGGGTATCATATACATTAAGTAAGCCATCCCCAGCAATAGGCACTGTGACACACAGGCAGGATGGAGGGTAGTCAGACTCAACCACAGCTATCAGAGTGGTGGTGTCCAGGGCTGGACATGAGAGGGAAAGAGACACCATTACCGTTCCTGTGCTGTCGAATAAGAAGGTTCAGACCCCTGCTGCACACAATTAACACTGCTGGCCAGGACACTTGAAGGTAACTAAGAGAAGAATGTCATGGTTTTTTTCTTTTTTTCAATAATAGCTAGAAAGCAAGCTAACAAGCCCTGCCAAGCCACCGACACATCCAAACACTGCCCTGGAAATGCTTGGAAGATGAAGGAGACCAGTGCGACATGGCAGGGATGATAAGTGCTTGGGAAACTTGGGGCTGGAGCTAGCGTGGGTCGTGGGTGTGCAGGGAAGGAGGGAGGGGCCCCACTCAGGAGGAGGCAGTGTTGCTCAGAGAGGGTGATGGGGAAAGGCAGAGAGTGAGTGACCCTGGGGACAACAGAAAGATCAGAGCCAAGTTCACATCTGGAGATGATGATTGAGGAGGTGGTCAGGACAGCATTCATCTGCCCCATGCCATGCTACAGGATCAGCACGCACCTCCAGCCATTGATCCAACACACATGGATGCCTGTGGTGAGCCTGGCAACTGGGTGGGCAGACCCTGCCTTGGCTGTGGGAGGATTAGCCTGGCGACTGGGTGGGCAGACCTTGCCGGGGGCCATGGGAGGATTAGCCTGGCGGGTTCCCTAGAACAGGAGTGAGGGAGGCTGGAGAGGGGTGTGAGGCCAATCAGCCCCCAAGGTGGCCAAGCATCTGCAAAAGCACTCCAACGTTATTCCCTAACTGTTCTGAGGAGAATGGGGTGGACAGAGATGTACAAACAGGGTGGTAAACAAAAACGCCAGCTATTGTGCAGTGTGGGTTAGGCGCTGGCTTGCACACAGCAGGAAGGGCTTGTGGGGCTCAGTCTGCAGTGGACCCTAAAATGCCCCCCCGTGTTTTAATTAGGTGTGAAATAATCCGCTTTCTCCAGACGCAGGAGCTGCTGTGCGCAAAGTATGATGAATTAGAACATGAAGCTGCAGCTGACTGATTAGAGAGCATTACGGCACTTAATACTGCTCCTGGTGCTATAATCCAATGGCAGGGCTTCTGTGTGCTAACAATGACCGAATCATGAAGCATGGGTGATGGATTTCTACCCCCAGCTCATCTGGCTTCACATTCCCCTCCCCAAACCATCCTGACCCTCACCTGGGAGGATCAGACGAAGTGATAGTCTAATTCACAGACCTTAGAAGTCATTATTTTTTCTAAACAATAACTGTAAAAAGGAAAAAAAATCAGGAGATATTCATGTGCTGACAAACAGGAAGAAACCACCCTGGAGACCTGGCGGCTGGGTCCAGGTTACACAGGCTAGGGCTGACCAATGACATTTGTTCCCAGAGGCCAGTCTTCTTTTTTAAAAAAAAGTTTTTATTTTTTTCTTTGCTTAAGCAAGAGAGAGCTCCCATCCACTTGTTTACAACCTAAATACCTACACAGTGAGACCTGGACACTCCATCCAAGTGACCCATGTGGGGTAGCAGGGACCCTGCCTCTGGAGCCAGCACTGCTGCCGTAGAAGGCTGGAGTCAGAGCCAGAGATAGGTCAGACAGCATTTGTGTGGCTAGCGGGATCGTGGCTCAGGCAGGAAGGTCTGATGTGGGTTGAGCACTCAGGATTTACTCATCCCTGATCAGTGCAGATCATGGCAGAACTCTTCATCCTGATCAGGGTACAAAGCTCCCGGGCTGCTTTCTCTCACATCCAAGTAGGAAGGCCACGACCCACCAGTTTCTTTTTCCTAATGCTGCTTATGGGGGGGGGGGGGGCCGAATCATTCCCCACACTCATGCCCCTGCCACTTTCACAGGAAAGACCCACAGCTTTATTCCATGTGTCAGTGTGTCTGGACAAATGGCCACAGTATCTATGCTTTCTTGTATCAAGGCGGGGTCTACTGCAATATCAGTGGAAGCTGTTTTGGGGAAAGGGTAACACGGAATAGTTACAAATGCATGTCTTGCCTTTCTTCTCTTCCTCCATCTTGCAGAAAGGATTGTGCTTCTGTTGGTAAGAGTCCGGCTGGCACTTTGGGCCCTGAGGTAGTCTAAACAGAAGGTGCACACTGGGGGTGACAGAACAAAGAACAGAAGGCATGCACTTTCAGGACCACTGGGCCTGGTACCTTTCAACCTCTCTCTGTGTAATTGCTTCTCATCCTAACAGTTTATAACAAGTTTGCTACTATGAAACGCTGAAAATGAAATGTCATACCCCAGAGAAACAGCAGGAAGTAGCTCAGGTGGGCTACTGGTCCAGCCAGAGCATCTCTCAAGTGCTCTGTTATTCTTTACTCAGAGAGTAACTCAGACTCGCCATATGGGTGATGTCTGCACCTGCCTTCCGCACCTGCTTATGCATGGAGAGGTTGAGGGGTGGGACCTCACCCACCCCACTCCTTTTCCCCCATGAAGATGCCACTACTACCAGGCAGAGCAGGAACTGGCACCTCAACAGGATGCATAAATCATTTCCAGGGTGTGAAAGAGAAAGATAGGCCAACCAACAGGCCAAACTATACAACATTTCCATGTCTCTAGGGTGTCTTCTTGTTCAGCTTTTCCTGATACAAGTAGCACTTAAGCAGCTGTGAGATTTCACTGGTACCAGCATCAAGTGCAAGCTGCAAACGATTCCCCTGGCCGTGGAGGCATCTGTCTTCTCAGCCAGGCTCTTCCTTGGTGACAGTCCATGAAGCCACTCTTTCTGCTGGATCCATTGGAACCTGAGAACCCAACACTGCTGGCAGTCCTGGGTCTGGGTCCTGGGCTGTTCTTGCTAGAGTCCATCGTGTGACAGTGGTACTGGTGGCTGTCACGGGTTGGTGTCAGTGAAGAGGAAATACTACTACAGAGCTAGATGGCATGAGAGCTCTTAAAAATGATTCATTGAAAATCAGTGTCCTGAGGCTGGTGTTGTGGCATAGCTCGTTATGCTGCCGCCTGTAGCATGCGCCTCCCATTGGGTGTCAGTTTGAGTCCTGGCTGTTCCATTTTGGATTCAGTTCCCTGCTAATACACTTGAGAAAGCAGTGGAAGACAACCCAAGAGCTCGGGCCTCTTCATCTATGTGGGAGACCTAGAAGAAGCTCCTGGTTCCTACCTGGCTCAGCCATGGGTTTTGTGGCCATTTGGGGAGTGAACAAGCAAGTAAAGCTTTATCTGTATCTTTCTCTCTAACTCTGTCTAAAAAAAAAAGGCAAGAAAGGCAGAGATGAGCCTAGCCCCTATTTTTTTTAAGATTTATTTATTTTCATTGGAAAGGCAAATCTATAAAGAGAAGGAGAGACAGAGAGAAAGATCTTCCATCTGTTGGTTATTCATTCTCCAAGTGGTCACAATGGCCGGAGCTGAGCCGATCCGCAGTCAGGAGTCAGGAGCTTCCTCAAGGTCTCGCATGAGGGTGCAGGGTCCCAAGGCTTTGGGCCATCCTCTACTGCTTTCCCAGGCCACAAGCAGGGAGCTGGATGGGAAGTGGAGCACCTGGGATACAAACTGGTACCTATATGGAATCCTGGCACATTGAAGGCGAGGACTTTAGCCGCTAGGCTAATGCCCTAGGCTCAGTCCCTATTTTATTTTAAATAATTATAATTTAAATGGATGGTGCCCACCTGCCAACAAGCTCAGTTTGGTAATACAAATGGCAGTGTGAGCCCATGTGCCTGTTTCCAGGACATGGCAGCCACCCTTAAGCGGGGAGGGAGTACACCGGCAAGCTGGGCAGTGCCTCTGAGTTGTGTGCACTGAGTGGAGCAAGAAGAGGCCTCACAGGAAGGCCAAAGCCAGGCTCACCAGAAGCAACTTCATGGAGCTCATGCAGTATGAACTTAGGAGACGCACTGATTCTACAGCAAAATTTCTTTGGAAATTCGTGTATAGTTTTTTGTTGTTGTAGTGGTGATGATTTTTGTTTGTTTGGTCGGAAGCCCACATTTCCACGAATTGTCTGAACAATCCCACGTAAGTGTGCATTTCCAGGTTTTTGGTACCAGAATAAACTCCTTCTTTACTTCTGTCTTCCATCAACTTACAAAAGTAGAAACAGAGATGCAGCCAGCCAGAGCCCTCCCATCTGCTGGCTTTCTCTCCAAACTCCAACAGTGGCCACAGCTATGGGGCTTGGTCAAGCCGGAAGCTGGGAACTCAGTCTGGGTGGCAGGGATGTAGGCCCATGAGCCAGCACCTGCTGCCTTCCAAAGTACCCACCAGCAAGGAAGCTAGGGTCAGGAACTGAGCCAGGACTCAAACCTAGGCACCACTGACTCAACTGCTAAGGTCAAACATCTACCCGGTGTGTGTGTGTGTGTGTGTGTGTGTGTAATGTATTAGGTTTCCCTGAACCTCAGCATACCCAGCCATAAAATGGGAAGAACAACTCGCCACATGCTCCTCTGAGACCAGAAGGGTCACCTGGGGGAAGTTCGTACTTGTGAGCTGCAGGACAGATAGAGGTCATTATCAAGTTCCAGGGGGCTCCGTCCAAACTTCGCACAAAATATTAAACTTAGATGTGAGCAACAGTGAGAGTGAGGCAGATAGCACAGCCAAACTTGGGGAGAAGCAACAGGTGGTCCCACACTTACAGGTCAGACTGTCACCACACTGTGTGGGGGCAAGGGCAGCCACTGAGGAGCAAGCTGGCCTGGTGTCCAAATTCTCTGTGTCACCGTGCCTTCCAAAACAGTCTCACCCTGGGCAGCTCAACCCGTCTCTACCAAGAAGCCCACCTGCATTCACACAGTTCCATGTGGGAGGGCCAGGCTGGGGTGACTTTTCAAGGGGATACTTTCATTATTACAGGGCGGGACACCATGTCCCTCTTCTGGAGGCTTCTTTCACAGGCTCAGGGATGTGCAGCTAGGGCCTTGGCGGTTTGCTTCCCCTTCAGATGACTGTTAGCAAGAGGTCAGACTGTCAACAGCTGTAGCATCCACCATCCACGCATTAAAGGCCAGCAAGAAAGCACAGACGTCTGAGGCACAAGCGTGACGCCGCAAGGAGCATTCCACCTCCCTGGCCTTCAGTGGCAGCCAGCAGGGTGAGGGGCCACCGTTTGGCCTGCCACAACTGTAGAGCTGGACAGTATAGTCATGCTGTTCGGAGTTATGGAGCAGTGATTCAAATGCTAGTGTTAACTTCCATAACGGGGTTTTATGATAAGCAAATACACAGGCATGGAGAGATTGTGTGGTATAATAGGCAGGAAGTGCCTCTCTAAGAACCAAGGTGTTGTTTATTTTAGGTTTGGCCTCCTAGTACCTGCTACAACTTCGCACAAAGCTAGACATAAACCAAGGGCACAGCTGCATGCCAATAAAACTTTAAAAACCCAGTAGCAGTGGGATGGCATTAACTCATGCTATAATTTTTCAGCTAAATTATACTAATGATTTTAAAAAATCATTTTGATGTCTAACAGTATCAAAATGCTAAAATGGCTTTGAGCAATTATTATTCTTTTATTCTCATTAGGTGACAGAAGAGGACAACATCAGGACATAAGCTTAAAGTAAGCCCAGGTAAGCTTGGAAATGGGGTTAAAGAAATACACAGGATTTTTAAAGTTTTAGTGATCATTTTTTTATATTTCTCAGGATCCAAATTCTCCATCATGTATATATGTTTTATTTTTAGAATATAAACAGTGTAAAGAGACAGAAGTGGGTTTCTGGCACAAACATGATTGTGCACATTGGAATTCTCCCCTCCTTCAGCGGATAGGATTCAAACCTGAGACCAACATGGAAACATGCCATCTTTCCTCCCTGGAAGAATCAGCAGGCAAAAACACCCAAACACAAATAGCAAAGAAAACTCCGACACCACAGAGGGGGACAGTGTGGCGAAGAGGGAGTGGGAAGAGTATTCACGGGTGACAGGTGACAGGTGTCACAAAGCTCTGGGAATCACATATTCCGCGGGGGCAAGGTGTACCCTCTGTCCACTCGGCAATGTCCACACGCATCCGTGGACAGGAGCAGCTCCAGGGATCACGGACCTGAAATTTATTTAATGTACTGGCCATTCTCTCTGAGGGACAAAAAGCACAATATTTGAAACACAAAATCAGGTGCAACAGAGAACAACTATTTAGAATGAGTGAAGAAATCGGCCGTAAATGGAATTTCAGTAATTTGAGTATTTTTTTAAAGGCTTATTTGTTTGAAAGGCAGAGTTACAGAGAGACAGGGGAAGAGAGAGCGAGGGCTAAAGCAAGAGATTTTTCATCCACTGGTTCACCCCCCAAATGGATGCAATGGCCAAGGCTGTGCCAGGAGGAAGCCAGGAGATTCCTCCATGCCTCCCATAACGGTGTGGAGCATCAAGCACTTGGGCCATCCTCCACTCCTTTCCCAGATGCATTATCAGGGAGCTGGATCAGAAGCAGAACAGACAGGACTCCAGCTGGTGCCCTAAGGGATGCTGACCATGCAACGTCACAGTACCAGCCTGTAACATTTAAAAAAAAATTTTTTTATTGGAAAGACAAATATACAGAGAGGATGACAGACAGAAAGGAAGATCTCCTGTCTATGGACTCACTCCCCAAGCAGCTGCAATGGCCGGAGCTATGCTGATCTGAAGCCAGGATCCCGGAGTCTCCTCCAGGTATCCCATGCAGGTGCAGGGTCCCAAAGCTTTGGGCTGTCCTCGACTGCTTTCCCAGGCCACAAGCAGGGAGCTGGATGGGAAGTGGAGCTGCCGGGATCAGAACCGGTGCCCATATGGGCTCCCGGGGCGTTGAAGGCGAGGACTTTTAGCCGCTAGGCCACGCCGCCGGGCCCCACTTGTCTTTCTTTTCTTTTAAAAAAGATCTATTTATTTTTACTGGAAAAGTAGATTTTCAGCAAGAAGGAGGGACAGAAAGAGAAAGATCTTCCATTTGCTTGTTCACTGTCCAGATGTTCACAGGACCCAAGTTGAACTGATCTAAAACCAGAAGACAGGATCTTCTGGGTCTCTCATGTTGATGCAGGGTCCCAAGGCTTTGGGCCATCTGCCATAAGCAGGGAGCTGGAGTGGAAGTGGAGCAGCCAAGACAGAAACCAGCATCCTTAAGAGATGTTAGTACTTTCAGGTAGAGGATTAACCAATTGAGCCATTGTGCCAGTCCTGTCATCCATCTAATACCTTCTTCCCTTACTTGGCGGCTGCCTGCTGTTAATCACTGCTTCATGGGATAATAACTTCCAATGCATAGAGCCTCCAGGAGCTTTTCTGAGGAAGGTTCTAGAAGACCAGAGTCAGCTGACTGAAGGATGATAAGAGCAATGGCAAACGCCTGGTGGTGCTCTGAACACACCCAACCTGTGCACCCCAAATGACAAAGCATGGCAGAGACACGTGGGCACACTCACAACACACACATCTGACTTGTTGATGAGGGCCCCATGCACAAAAGCTTCTGAAGCTTTGTGTGAAATGTATGGACAGACAGAAAGACTAAAACAAAAAGTAAGAACAAAAATCAGAAAAGAAACTTGGCCCGAGTAAGGTAAGCTACCAGCCAGTTCCAGTGGAGGGTACAGTTGCCTGGGGACAGGGAAGGCCTTACACAAGTTGGACATGGATGACAAGCAGGTGTTCAGTGCCTGCTGAGAGCTAGCTGTGGATCAGGCTCTCTCCTCACAGGTGAGTTTCCCCTTTAACTCACACAAGCTCTGCCCTATGTGGTAAAATCCAGATTCCCCGGGCTGGCGCTATAGTGTAGCAGGTAAAGCCAAAACTTGTTATGCTGGCATCCCATGCTAGTGCCAGTTGCAGTCTTGGCTGCTTCACTTCTGACCTGGCTCCTCGCTAACGCCCCTGGGAAAGCAGAGGCAGATGGTCCGAGGCCTTGTGCCCCTGCACACACAGGAGGTGCAGAAGTCCCTGCCTCCTGGCTTTACAGGCCCTGCTCCAGCTGTTGTACCCATTCAGGCAGTGAACCAGTGGATGGAAGATCTCTCTCTTTTTCCCTGCTCATCAAACTCTGCTTTCAAATAGACAGATAAATCTTTTAAAAATTAATCCATACTCCCAGGTCTAGCACAATAGCCTACTAAATCTTCATCTAGCACACACTGGGATCCCATATGGGTGCCAGTTCGTATCCCGGCTGCTCCACTTCCCATTCATCTCTCTGCTTGTGGCCTGGGAAGGCAATTGAGGATGAACTAAAGCCTTGGGACCCTGCATCTGCGTGGGAGACCTGGAAGCGGGTCTGGGATCCTGGCTTCAGACTGGCTCTTTCTGTCTCTCCTTCTCTTGGTATATCTACCTTCCCATTAAACATAAATAAATCTTTAAATATTAATAATAATAAGTCCAAGGGAAACGTGTCCCTTGGGTCTTCACTAGGGAGCTGCTGTGGAATGTGATTCACAATATCTTCAAGGCCAGCATCACAGACAGATGACCAGCCCCAGGCAAGGCTCCTGCCTACATGGCCCCCGCAGACTGAGGCATAACCTGCCCCTCTGCTCACCAAGCCCAGCAACCTGAAGCACTGGATCAGGGTCTTGCTCTGTCACACCTGAGCCAGGGCAAAGGTGGGAGTGTGCGCAACAATTGGTGGTCCTGAGTTTTTAAGTCGTGCAACTCTGACTTCAAAAGAACTATAGGTGGATTGTGCAATGCAGAAGGAGAAGCAGGAAGGGTGCCATGGGGCGCAGATGATATGAACAGTCCAAGTGGTCACAGTTATGGATATAGGAGTGGCGAGAGAGACACCTGGGCAGGGTGGCACTGGCCAATCACCAGCGTGGGGGAGGCAGACATGGGGAAGGCAGGAGAACAGGACAGCAAAAGGTCTGAGGATCCACAGAGCTGCTAGTATATCTGTGACATTCAGTGCCAGTCTCCAGACACGGCTGCCATGCCCTTCCTCCATGACCGTGACTTCCAGGTGTCCTCTATTAGCCACCCCAGAGAAGACACCACAGCTCTCAGGACTGGGTAGCACAGCTGCCTCCCTCTCCTCTGCATGGCTAAGGCCATCTCTCCATGCCACTTCCATGCCAGCTTCCCAGCAGGGGAGGCAGTGGCCTCTAAAGGAGGCTTCGTATGGGGTCCTTACCTTTTCCTAGCACCCGGATCCCAGGCTATGGCCTGAAATGCTCCTTTGCAAACCAGGCCCACATTCCACGTGTCTGTGGATTTCCTCGGTGACCAGCACCCTCTGTAGGTTGTGGGTGCCACAGACAGGTAGGAGTATACTATGCTATATAGTGTATACTACAGACAATGAGTAGGATCCTACCTCCTCTTCCAGACAGGGCAGTGAGGGCCTCTCACACTCATCCTAACCAGAAAGGGCCACCACGCACTGAACTGCTGGAGGTTGGGGCCTGTAGTGTCTGGCATAAGTGCCCCTGAAGAGCGCAACATTTCTCCCGCTGATCCTCTGTGGAGGTGCAGAGAGAACAGTGCCTGGACTTGCTGCAACTCCAGTCCTGGTCCTTGAAGAGCTGGAGACCATGGGGAATGCAGGGAGGTAGGAATGTATGAGAGTGCTGAGGAAACTGGGCACACAGTGGCCAGATGCGTAGGAGTTAAACCAAGGGCACTGGGCAAGGAAGCAGCAGGTGGAGATGGCTTCTCTTTCTTTCTCTCTGCTGCTTTACCTCTCAAAAAAATATGACTTACAAAAGATTTTTAAAACCCTGATATCATCAGGGTGTTTTTAAGTATTGAAAACTTAGGGACCAGAATTGTAATTGTGGGTAAAGTTGCAGCCTGTTCTGCTGGCATCCCATGCAGGGACTGCCACAGGTTCAAACAGCTCCACTTGCAATCCAGCTCCCTGCAAATGTATTTGGGAAAGTGGCAGAAGATGCGACCCAAGTGGGAGACCTGGAAAAGCTCCTGGCTTTGGCCTGGCACAGCCCTGGACCCAGTGGCCATGTGGGGAATGAACCAGCAGATACAAGGTCTCTGTCTCTTCCTCTCTGTGTAATTCTGCCTTCTGAAGATGCAGGATGCAAAACAGACCTGACCAGTGGGGAGCATCTGCAACTCATCTGCCCGCTGAGCTCACACATCCTCCCCATGGTTGCATGCAAGGCCTCCTCTGCTGTGGCAAAGGTTGCATTTCCTCTCCAGCTAGCTCGGCTAAATTTAGAAAGCAAAGTTTACAGTGCACACGATTGCAATCAGCACCACTTGTGCTTTATAAGAGTAACTCGTGGCAGCCCGTCTCCTGCAGAATCAACCCCTCTTCAGAACAGATCCCATCTCTTACACAGGTCAGCAAACAGGACTCCCAAAGAAGCCTGGATTTGGCACTGAGCTTGGAAGTTCCACTCAGAATTCAGCCCAGTGGGGAAGGAAGCTGGGGCGCCCACCTCAAGCACTGAGGAAAACGAGACCCAGGGGCTGGAGGAGGGGGTTTCACTGGGGGCCGGGAGTGGGGAGAACTGAGGGTTGACATTCCTGGATCAAGCCTCAGCATCAATTCTCTGAGTGATCCTGTGGTGTGCGTGGGGCATGAGAAGGAATGTATCAGGGCTGCATGCACACACAATGTCCAGGCCCAGCTCCAAACCCCTGCCAGGATCCACAGGGCACAGTCTGGGCCATCTTACTTGAACCCTTGGCAGCACACAGCAAGGAAGCTTTAGATGCCCCCATTTCATAGATAAGGAAAATGAGCTGTCAACTACTTCAGGGCTTGCCCTGCGCACTAAATGGGAATTGGAAGCCAGGTGTATCCACTAGATGCTGTGGCAAACACCAGTGACAGAAGACAGGGCAGGGCAGTGCTGTTACGAACCAAACAGGAGACCTGGGGACACTGAGGACCATCCCAGAGGGCCCTCCCAAGTGTCCAGCAAGGACTCACCCATGCTGGAAAGTCACCCATCCCTCACCCCAGGGCCCACCGATGCAGGGGGTCTGGTGTATCGCAGTGGTCAGTGTCGGGGGAGGCATGGACAGGACAGCAGGAAAGCAGCAAAGGAACAGCAGCACACAAACCAGCCCAGGCCCAGGGTTGGAGAGAAGAGCATTAATCCAGGAATCAGCAACTTGCACACTTTGCCTCTGTTTAGCAGAAGCACTCCAAAGTCTCATCCACAGGAAATCTGAACACCTTACATAGAACCCTTGAATCATATGTAAGAGTTCCAAGTCCTGACCCGAACACTGATGAGCTTCAAGGCCTTCAAGTCACCAAATTCCCCAGTCTCCTCCTCTGCTAAGACGTACATGATCACGAACACAATCACCGACAGACAAATCAAATGAGTCAACACTGTAGCCGCTCGCTCTTGGCCACATAAACGTCAGGAGTTACTGTTGTGGCTACTTTTTAGCAGTGATTGCCTGGGCACTCCAATTCCTTTACATCGAGATTCCTACAGTACAACACTACCGGGGCTCCAAACAGCTAAGCCTTTCAGAAAAAAGGAAAATGTCCCATTTTGCCATCTTTTCAGGGAGGAAGGTGTAAACCACAGTAAACGAGGGCTTCTCATTCTAGAATATAGCTCTGACTTCTGACATATAGGTAGTAGCTAAGACTGACTTTGAAAGAAAACAGGAAAAGGTGTCTATAGTAATAACGCACAGCCTCTCAGGTAAGGACCACATGAATTTATGCCCTGCCTCTGCAACTTGCCAAAACCTGGCCTCTCGCCCTGCAGTGCACCTGCCTCTCCCTCCCCACACCTGGAAGGCCCTGGCTCAGGTGTCTCCTGTGTACCTTCTACACTGAACTGTTGCTATAGTGTCCACATCTGTGTTGTGTGGCGCTCTTGCTAGCCGCAATGTAAGTGCCCATGCAAGTGTCCCCCTCCCAGAACTTCTTCTTCCCAGGGACATGGGATGTAAGATGGTGACAGAGCCACTGTGTGGGCATGATTAAGACAAAGCCCTTCCCAATACAGGGAACAAAGCCAACAGTGTGGCCGGTGACATGGGGACACTCAGGCGCCTGGGCTGGCAAGGAAAAAAGTGCAAGCAGATGTAAATCTGCAGTTTCAATGCAAGTCATTCGGAGCTTAAATCATGAGTCCTCTTTCCTTTGGGCTCCTTGAACGCGCAGCTTAAGAAAGAGGTGGAAAGAAGAACAATGCATAAATCTACCCTTTCACTTCACCATGCAGGAAAGGACTTGAAACCCCCACAAGGTAGCAGGAGCAACTTCGAAAGCCAGCCTTTTCTCTGTCCCAATGTCCCTGTCACTGCCCCCTGAGTAATGAGCAGCCCAAGTGTCAAACCCTGGAGTCCCAGCCAGGACACAGGCAGGCCCCTGCCTGCTGCTGGACTGGAAAGACTGAGTGAATCGCAATGCCCTCTGGGAAGCCTGGTTTCAATGAATGGGAATAGTAATTAAAAAAAAAAAAAGTTTTCTTCGAAGCAAGAACAAGAAGACCGATAGACTTGAAAATGACTGGACACAGGCTTGTATCCTGAAGAATTTTCATGGCTAAGGTTTCCTGGGTTCCAGGGCACCGGGGGTGGGGAGGTGGGGCTGAGTATAATTCTGAGCAACTTACTCCCCAGGAAAGCAATGCCTGTGGCACAGATATGGCTTCATGCGGGAAGCATTCGATGTGCCTTTTTACTGTTACCATGGGGGAACAGAAATTCGCCAGCTTTGGTGAGGCCCTGAGACGTGGTACTTTCTCCTCTTACTCCAGCCGAGAGCCACAGTTTTGGATGACCACAGTACAACTGGGAAGTAGGCAGCAGACGACCAAGAGGCAGGAGGCTTGGGAATAGGACGCTGCGGGTTCCTGGGCAGAAGGCCTGCACCTCCCAAGCCATGGAGATCACAGGGACAAATGTCCATGTCCAGAGGGACCATAAGTTCATCCAGGGAAAACACAGCAAATCCTTGAACTCCAGAGTGACTTGCCCTGCTCCTCCCAGCTGGCAGGGAAACGTGTAGCAGCATCACTCATGTCACCACGGACAATGACCGTGGTTCACTGCCACAAGTTAGGTGGGCACACGGAGAGAATAAAGCATGCAGGCAGCTTCCGAATCAGAAGGCACCATATGGGACTAGGCTACCTGCAGCATGGGAAGTGGAACTCAGACTCGTCTGTTCATCCACGATTGACCTCCCCACATTCCTGGGAGGTACAGGGTAAGCTCTGCCTGGAGCTCCAGGATGATGAATGAGAAATAGAGCTGAGTGCATGCCAGGGCACAGGGCAGGGGCCCACACCAATGGCAAAATCAGAGGTGCTGATGCCTAAGGCTGGGCAACTGGGGCTGTGGGGAGGTCTGGGTTTGAAACTTGGTAGCAGAGAGCAAAGCTGGCTGGACACCTGTCACAGGCATGTCTGGGGTCTATGATAGAGCAGGGAAGCAGAATGGGTGTATCTTGTATGGAAACGCCTAGTCTAAGCATCGGATAGTTGGAGATTTCAGTTACAAACCTCCATGAAGCTTGGTGGTGAGCAGACAAGGATTATAAGCTCATGGCAGGAGCCACGAGAGCTACGAGGAGCAGCCTGCTTGCAGTAAGGAATCTGGGGTCTAGCCAGGGTTATAACATAAGTGACAAGGGACCACTGCTGCTAAGGGGTCAGAGCAAGGGTCACCAAAGACATGTGAATTTAGCAGTCTAGTAGCACCCTGGCCTGACAAAGGGTTTGGGCACTGGGGCACAGGAAGAACTGTCCCCGGTCTGTCCCATTCCCTTCCTTCCCATCAGCCATAAGTCACCACAATAGCAGAGGATATTAGAATCCAGCATGCACCCATTCATGGAGACACTTGGCAAGGTCTCTCATGAAATTCCTGCAGACATGATGGAGGCATGCAGGCCAGATGAGGGGATAATCTGGGCCACTGGGAGCTGCCTGGAGACCTGCCCCCGGGAGCAGATGGAAGGGATGTGGGCCAGGGGAGGTGGTGCCCTGGGCCAGGCACCCAGCCTTGCTGTGGACATGGTTCTACTCCTCAATGCTGTGAGCAACCTGGATACAGAGGAGTAACTCATCCAAACTCTAGAGGACACAAAGCAAGTCAATGGCGTCACAAACTTCCAAATGACTTCTCTGGGATGGAACCACAAACTTGACCAAGCAGATGAGGATGAGGATAAATACCAAGTTTCTGACTGAGGTTCAAATAAAATCAATGACGTGAATACAGGATTGGGAAGTACTGAGCTAACAACAGTTGCCCTCAACAAAAACCAGCCACATTAGCTGATCACAGACAAAACACATCTGACAGTTCAACAGGACAGCAGAGAAAACCAATGCAACTTCCAGACCAAGTGGAACAAACGGGTCCCTTGACGCCATTGTTTCAGATGACAGGAACTGCAACTGCCTTGCCAGTGGATGACGGCACGCAACAAACACCTGCCACTCAAACAAGCAGGTGCCAGATCTGCACAGCGACCTGGAAGTTAAGGCGGCGTAGGGTTTGGAGCTGGTTCCTAAAGGAGAAGGCGAAATAAACACTGGATGTTTAGGCTGGAAGAGCTGGAGGAGATCCATCCACAAGAGTGGTTTTTCAAACATCAAAAGGAATTTCATATTGGATTTAGCTCCAGAAGGGGAACTGTGGTTGGGGCTGGCTCTGGTAGACGAAGTGTTTTACAGGCAACAGGCCTGTTCTCCTTGACACATCCGGTGCACGTGGAAGGGGCTTTATGAGGGGCAGCCACATGACACTCCAGCTCCTCTCCCGTCAGCACCAAACGAGCCTCAGACCCGCTGGCAGTGACATGACGATGCAGAACTTCATGCCAGGCCAGAGCATTCAGACCGTGCCACGCAGCTGGGATGACTCAGATAACAGTGCCTCTGCCACCCACAAGGGAGCTGTGGTCTGAGCTGACCGTAGCACGCAAAGCAGCAAGATGGTGGCTGCGAATGATGACTTGGTAGGAAGAGCTCAGTTCTACTTTAATTCTCTTCCCTGCAGACAACTGGGGAGAAAAATAGGAGTACCACATGGCTTTACCACAGAGGAGGAAGATCCAACTTGGAAATGACCAAAAGTGGACCATCTTTTAGGTGTTCGTTCTTGGCTTCCTGTTGTTCAGGCCCTCTGAGATTTCTTCACGCAGGAGCAATGCTGACCTGTGTCAGATGGGTAGGTAGATCATGCCTGCCAGGGCTGGGTCACACTGTGCACCGTGTCTGCCAAGGCTGCTTACAGTGTGCACTGGGACTTCTATTGATGCGTTCCTGTGTCATCTGCAGAAGCCAGGGGTCCCTCTGTTAACTCACCTGAGCTGTCTGATAGCAGTGCACGTCGTGAGGAGCTGCGGCCTCCTGCTAGGAGCCAGTGCCAACTTCCTGGGCATAAGAGGGACATGAATCTGGGACACAGATCTTCCAGTCCCAGCCATGCCTTCAGAGGCCTACAGAACAGCTTCTTTGTAACTTCATGTGGGCCCTATTGCTGGGCCCCCAGCTGCAGGGCTCCTAAGTTCTAGCCTCACAGCAGCTACGGGGCAATAAGCATTTATTATTGCATTGAGGTTGTTCCGTTTGGGGGTATTTAGTTACACAGCGGTAACTGATACAGAGCTACAATTATCCATATTTCTGAGTTTTTCTTTGTAGAACTCAATGGCAGGGAGTCCAGTGTAGCTGACATAGTGGACATGGGAAGCCTGGAGTTGACTTCCAATGTGGTAGATGGAGACATGTCTCCTCAGTCCTGCCAGGGGTGTGCTGAGGGACAGACACCACCAGATGAGGTGGCCTTAGCACCACGCTCAACCTGTGGCCGAGCTGTACTCACGTGTGCAACAGTCATCACTGTCACAGGTAGCCATTTCCTCTTCTCTCCAGGGTCTATAGCCCAGACACAGACAGACTACCGCACAGAAATGGGCACAGTCCACTATAACTCAGCTCCCTCACAGTCAGCAGTGCCACCAGGGGAGGAAGCCAGCTCCTGTTTCTACACTGCAATCCTATCCACAGGCCATCCTACCCGCTGGCAGAGGCATAATAAATTCCACACGGGACACACACACTAACACATTAGTTTTGGAAGAATAGTCATCATGCTTTCGTGTTGAAACAGACCACTTAATCCACTCCTGCGGTTATCTGGACCCAACAACATGCTTCAAACAAACACGCACTTCGATTTCTTCTTCTCCTTGTATATCTACTGGTATTTCTGCAAATGCTGGTGAGTGGTCTGCTTCTTCTGTTAGTATCACAGTTGTCGGCTCAGAACAGCAGGCTGGCCATTCACCCCATCAACCATCCCCTTGATGCCAGGGAAGGAGAGACCCACTGCTGTTGCGGTGCCAGAGATCGGGCCACAGAAAGGGAACAAGAGGCAGGAGCCCTGTACCTCTTGTGGCATCAGGACCCAAGGTTTGGGGCACATACGATGGCTCAGTGGCCAATCCTCGCCTGCATGCGCTGGGATCCTGTATGGATGCCAGTTTGTATTCTGGCTGCTCCACTTCCCATCGAGCTCCCTGCTTGTGGCCTTGGGAAGCAGTCAAGGACAGCCCAAGTACTCAAGTCCCTGCACCCTCCTGGGAGATCCAGCAGCAGCTCCCAGCCCCCAGCTTCAGATCAGTTCAGTTCCAACCATTACAGCGATTTCGGGAGTGAACCAGAAGATGGAAGACATTATTTGTTCTTCTCTCTGTAAATCTGCCCTTTCAACAGTAAATAAATAAATCTTAAAAAAACAAAACAAAAAACTAGGACTGCGGGGTCAGGAGAGGAGAGTCTAGCCTCTCCTGCTTTGGGAGACTTCACCAAGCACATGCAAGATGTAAATGGTGCCATGACCCAAGTGACTGGCGGGGAGCAGAGGTGGTCACTTACTCAAACCAGAGGGGCTGACCTGAGCGCCCGGTCTAGAACAGGGGCATCTTTCTTCTCTCATTTGAGCAACCCCAACTTTAGGATCTTACTCAGTAACCCAGCCGGTCCTGGCAACACTTTGGTGCTAACACTGTCCCCTCTGGAACACACTGCTGTCAGCAGTGGCAACTGGAGAGAGCAGGGCAGAAGCAGGAGAGTGGGCCGGCACCCAGTAACCCTTTCCCTGCCGCTCCCTGTCCACCTGGGTGCGCTGCGGTGCCTGTGCTTTGCCTGGGAAGTGTTTCCTCTCTCTAAGCAGGTCTGCTTCCCAGGCACCCAGTAACCCTTTCCCTGCCGCTCCCTGTCCACCTGGGTGCGCTGCGGTGCCTGTGCTTTGCCTGGGAAGTGTTTCCTCTCTCTAAGCAGGTCTGCTTCCCACTGCCAGTTGCTGTAACACAAACCAGATCTTTCCCTCCATTTTGTTGACTCACCAGGCATAAACTACAAACTAGAGCGAGTTGTCACATGCGGGGCCTCAGGAGCTCAGCCTGGAGCTCAGGGCTGGAAAAGGGGTCCAGGATGTGGGATAGGTTTTACAAAGGTCTTCATATGTATCAATGGACAGAGATTGCCTTGTCTGGTACAAGCCCTGAGTTTATTCCTGAAAAGGAAAGAAAAGAAAAGAAAAAAAGACAAGAAAAAACTTTCCTAGAGAAGCAGAGAGGTGTGAATGACTTTACCGCTATTTTTTAGATCTCTCTCTCTCTCCGTATGTATGTATGTATGTATTTGAAAAAGTTACAAACAGAGAAAAAGATGGGCCCGGCACCGTGGCCTAGCGGCTAAAGTCCTCGCCTTAAGTCCTCGCCTTGAACGTGCTGGGATCTCATATGGGCGCCGGTTCTAATCCTGGCAGCTCCACTTCCCATCCAGCTCCTTGTTTGTGGCCTGGGAAAGCAGTCGAGGACGGCCCAATGCATTGGGACCCTGCACCCGCGTGGGAGACCCGGAAGAGGTTTCTGGTTCCCGGCTTCGGATTGGCACAGCACCGGCCGTTGCGACTCACTTGGGGAGTGAATCATCGGACGAAGATCTTCCTCTCTGTCTCTCCTCTTCTCTGTATATCTGACTTTCCAATAAAAATAAATAAATCTTTGAAAAAAAAAACAAACAGAGAAAAGGAGACATTTTCTTCCATCTGCTGGTTCACTGTCCAGACGGCCACAATGGCTAGGTGCCAGTTCAAAGCCATGTGCCTTCCTCCCAGTCTCCCACACAGGTGCAGGAGCCCAAGCCATCTTGGGCCATCTTTTGCTGATTTCACAGGGCATTAGCAGGGAGCTGGATCAGAAGTGAAGTAACTGAGACAGCCCATTTGGAAGATCAATGGCTTAATTGCTCTACCTGCTATGTTACAGCACCAGCCCCTTGGGGCTCCTTTCCAGACTTGCAGGTGGTCCTGGGTCAGGTGTGAGTAGGGGTGAGCCATCCTTTCTCCTAAAGGCACCAATCCTCTCTTGAGGGCCCCATCCTCATGACCACAGCCAGCTACCACCCTCCCAGGTGGGCTTCTGTAAGTGAATGGGGAGTCATTCAGTACGTGGTGGAGTTGAGTCCTCATCAGGGAGAGCGAGCTGGGAGCTCAGGGAGCTGAAGTTTCAAGTGGGCAACTCTTTCTGTAATAGCCGTGGCTGCCCTGCCTAGGCCAGAAAATCCAGGAGTGGGAACAGAAGCCCAAGCACAACAGGCCTCACGCTCTGGAGTCCTCCAGTCCTGCCTGCTGTGAGTCAGAGCGAGTCATTTGTGCCATCATCACGGCTGTGGTGAGGACAGCAGCCAGGATTTCATCCCAAAGGGACTGGTCCTGGCTTAACCTGTTATGCTATGATAACAGGTCTGGTCACCTCTCCTTTGACCAGTCCCTACACCTAAGCCTCGCCTGGGACACAGCTGTCTAACTTTTTAGCACTTTGCCTCAAGAACATTGGTTTCTTGCAGGCAGTTCCTAGGCCAGGGTGTGAGCGCCATCTAGGAGCCACAGTGGTAACTGCAGGGGACACAGCCCAGCTCCTTTTTTTTTTTTTTTTTAAAGATTTATTCATTTTATTACAGCCAGATATACACAGAGGAGGAGAGACAGAGAGGAAGATCTTCCGTCCGATGATTCACTCCCCAAGTGAGCCGCAACAGGCCGATGCGCGCCGATCCAAAGCTGGGAACCTGGAACCTCTTCCGGGTCTCCCACGCGGGTGCAGGGTCCCAATGCATTGGGCCGTCCTCAACTGCTTTCCCAGGCCATAAACAGGGAGCTGGATGGGAAGTGGAGCTGCCGGGATTAGAACCGGCGCCCATATGGGATCCTGGGGCTTTCAAGGCGAGGACTTTAGCCGCTAGGCCACGGTGCCGGGCCCAGCCCAGCTCCTTGACATGACACCCCAGGACCTCAATGAAGCCACCAGTGCTGGGACGCCAGACTCCACCTCACCCTCCATGAGGATGGCAGGCAGTGTAGCAAATGCTACTCTCCTGAGGACACTGCTGGGACACCCACAACACTGCCACACGAAAATGTCTAACTATGGCGATCTTGCCTCCTGCTGGTGGACAGAACAGCAGGTAAAGAGTAAGATCCCTCGAAGCCTTCCCACCCCAGGAGGTGATAAGGACAGATCCACTCCTTAGACACAAGAGAACTCTGCAGTTCACCTCTGACGCCTCTTGGACACACTGGAGTTTCTGATGCAAAGGCCAACGAACTCAGCTTACCTCCCTCTCACATCCGTTCATCCAGCTCCTGGACTAGTTTCCACTCACACACCTGGGAACTCGCCTTGCACCTGTTGCCTTCCTGCTATTCACTCCTGTCTGCCTGGCACTCATGTTGTTCGGTCCAGGGGTGGTCATGTCAGGGCCAGGATGCCCTAATTCTCAAGAACACATCTTAGGTTGCCAGAAGACCCCCATTCCCCAGCGGCACTGCCCATCCTGCGGGCTCTCCGTGGAGAAGCCGTGCCTGTGCCCTGGGTGGTCCCACTCTTTCCAGGTTTGCCTGAGGCCCTGTCTCCCGAGGAAGCACACACAGGTCACCTGCTATGCACTTCTGCTCTGCTTCTGAGATCCTGTGCATGTCTGGCACTTTCATCAGCATCAAGATCCAGTACGGAAGCTGAGTGAGCAGCTGGGGATGGCAGGAGAAGTGACTCACACACCCATCTCACTTCTCCAAAGCTTGCTCCTGGCATTCCGCTTGCAGGAGCCTGGCAGCCTGTGTGTCCCCGAGAGGGACATGCATGGGCGGGGACTTGCTGTTTGCATGCTCAAAATTTCCCAGTTCCGATTGGATGGGGACAGGCACTCATCTATGTAAGATGAGGCTGAACCCACCAAAGGGGGACAGGGGGACAGTCCTATAGGCAGAGGCCTCCTGCACCTCCAGTCACACCGGTATCTCAGCCGTCCACGGCTGCCTAGGGAGATCGGACAAGAGGGTGGCAGTCGAGTTGGGAATGATGTGTTCAATTCACCTTCCCTAAAGAGAGACGCTTTGAATTAAAAAAAAGTGGGGGGGGGAAGAATGTTGCTTGCACCCCTCCTCATTAACTTTGTGTTTGGAAAGATTTGAAACCTAAAGTGAACCTGCAAGAAGAGCCCAACCAACATGAATACACGTCTCTCTACAAGGAGTTAGCCTCTTGATACACCTGCCCCCTGTCACAGCTTACCCTGCCACACCTACCCCTGCCACACCTGCCCTCTGCCACACCTGCCCTCTGCCACACCTGCCCCCTGTCACTCCTGCTCCCTGTCACTCCTGCCCCCTGTTACACATGCCTTCTGTCATAGCTCCCCCCACCACACCTGTTCCCCTGGAAACACCTGCCTCCTGCCACACCTGCCCCCTGCCACCCACCCCTGCACCCTGCCACATCTGCTTCCCTGGACAGACCTGCCCCTGCCACACCTGCAACCCTGACACGTAACACGCAACATGGATGCTGATGTCCCAAGAAGCAGTGTAACCCTCTGTGTCACACTCCCTATGCCATCTCTGTAAACACCCAAAGCTTCTGATAAACAATTGTATGTATTTGATGCATGGTGTGCTCTTCAGGGAACAAATACAATACCAACTGGTTAAACTAGAGTCCCTGAAGGCCGCCCTACCCATGAATTTATGACTGGCAAACACTCACTTGCTCAGTGTCCACCAGACAGGTGAGCCAGGCACTCCCTGCACCTTGCGGCTCCAGGGCTATTTCTGTCTTGCTGATTTGTCACCTCTGTTGTTGACCCCCCTGTAGCCTCCTCTCCCCTCCAGCCTGTGTAAGTCATGCATCTGTGTTCAGGTGGAGGTTTTGGAGTTTGCATGGATGAGGCGGGGGATGCTCAAGTGTGTGGCTGATTTCAGGTAACGTGACGTCTGCCAGTTCCATCCACGCTGCCCACAATGACACCATTCTCTCATGACTGAGTGATGCCCCATACGTGTTCTAGCTCTTCTCTCCCCGGCTGATGGACACCTGGCTTGGTGCCATGTCCTGGCTGCTGTGAACCGAGGACCACGGCAATCTTTTTCACATGTCAGTCTCATTCTTTTTTGGACAGGCACAACGAAAGCTGAAGCAGATGACTGGGGTTGTACTGAACTTGGAAGCTTCTGCAGTTACGACCAGTGAGCCAAAAGGACATTTCCCAAAAGAGGAAGCACAAAAAAAGGCCAACAGGCCCATGAGAAACCTTCTCAAGGCAGCAACTAGCAGAGAAAGGCAAATCAAAGCCTTGGGGCAGGGCGACAGCATCCCTTCCCTGGGGTTGGAATGGCTGCTGGGGACGGCCAAGACGACACCTGCTGGCAGACGGGAGAACTGCCACAGCCACTGCAGGACCCAGCACGGGGGGGTTCCTGAAAATCCAGAAGCAGAGTTGCACCCTGTCACTCTTCCTTTCAGAGACTTTGCAGTTGGCACTCAGCCCTGGGATGCCAGGGGCATCCTTCTTCCATTCTCTTCTGTACCAGCGGGCAGAGGCCTTCTTGGGCACTCTGATCCTTCCCTCGAGACTCCTCCCACAGCACACCCCCCATGGTGGCTCTTGCAAGGTCCTCGGGAGTGGTCTCATCACCTGCAGCTTATGTAAGAGCATTAGATTGCAGGAAATTTCGATGATCTAATCCTGGGGTCTTAGGAAGTGTGTTTGTATCATGCCTCGACAGGGAGGAGCCAGAAAAAGCTCAGTTTGAACTGACTGTGAATGCAGCTTTCCTTTACATTCCAATTCACACCACCCGGTAGCGTCACTGCAGTTGCAGTTCATGTTATCAAAGAGCTTCCTAGGCAGACCAGCTCTGGGTCTGGCATCCTTCCTGGCTTCTAGTCTAAACCAGGAGAGCATGTAATTTTACGACTGAACACTAGGTGTCACCATCATCCCAGTGCCGTGAAACCCTTTGGGCCCTCTGAAAGCATGATCAAGAAGTCTCAGGCGTACTTGATATTATAGTACAAAATGTGTAAACCAAATACTGAATCTCATGGGTACTTGATGAATCCTACAATCTGGAAACAAAGTGCAAAGGCCCATGGGCTCTGGTGCTGTTATGTAATCTGTAAATCAAGTACTAGGTTTCACAGGTAATTGATGTCATGATCTATGAATGAGGTACTGAGTCTTAGGGGTACTTGGCACCATTTTCTGTGATCTGTAAACCAAGCACTAAGTGTCACGCATACCTGATATCACGCCACACAATCTTTAAATGACTCTTGGGGACCTGACACCATCTTACATGATCTATAAAAGTACTAAGTCTCACGCACACTTGATGCTACAGACTTCCACTGGCAAAATATCAGAGGATCTGCTGCCTCCCTAAGGGGACCTGGGTTGGTCTGAGGGCGAAATAATGAAACTGCTGCAGGAATGCTGGCGCTGAGCTCTACATCACATGCCTCAAGCCTCACCACTTTCTCGAAGCGTTCAGGGAAGGCTGCTAGGGGCTCATGTGAGGCGTGATGAGTTCAAAGTTTCTTTAGTGCAAACACCGTCACTCCCTGAAGGGAGACAATGGACCTTAGGACTCTTCAGGTGCTGTCTGAAATCAGACGTTCCCCGGTGCCACAAACTCCTCACCTGACCGTGAGACTCGGCCCCAGAAACGACAGTCATGGCCACCACTGAGGGCCCTCTGCCTTGTCCCTTGCGGTGAGTGTGAGTTGGGGAGAAAATCACCCTTTTCTCCTGGCACCTGTAGGGATTCTATTAGGAAACCACGCCTCTCCCTTCACCCCCGACTCCCCCCCCCAGTAAAAGCAAAAGAAAACACTGGAAATGGCAAGGTAAAAGACAAGCAAGTGGGGGGAAATGGCTGATTTCATTTCTCTTCATCAGGAGACAGGCTGACAAACTTTGATGGAAAAGGAAATAAAACAGGTGACAGTGGGCTTCCATAAGGGGCGGCAACTGTTATACT
The DNA here is from genome assembly GCF_030435755.1 of Ochotona princeps. Classification (NCBI taxonomy): domain Eukaryota; kingdom Metazoa; phylum Chordata; class Mammalia; order Lagomorpha; family Ochotonidae; genus Ochotona; species Ochotona princeps. The sequence goes on along the minus strand of NC_080837.1, from coordinate 1,710,717 downwards.
TCTCCCTGTCAAATCCAGTTTTTTTCCCAGAAGGAAACAGCTGATAACAAGCTTCCTTCTGAGTCTGTGAATAAATCCTCATGATTGGTACAATTTCAACGCCTCCCACGCTCTGATAAGATCTTGACCTAGCCAGCCACAGGGCTGCCAGTTCGAATAACACCTCATGAGGGCAACCCCGAAAAGCCACAGACTTGGTATCAGCCACCAACAACATGGATACCAAGCGTGGGAGGCCTTGAGCACAGGAGACACTGCCCTGGGACAGCCATCCAGGCATGCAGCCAGCACTCGCTTCCATGCTGGGGTTACTCCTGCTGGAGCACATGGTCCCGTCTGTGCCCGTGAATGGACAGCAGGGCAGAGGGCCCACGACAACCAGAAAACCCACAGGAGAAAAGGTGAAATCAAATCCAAGCCTTGTTGGGGAGCAGCAGGTGAAGCCATAGTAGCTGGCTTTTCTGCTTCGGATGGATGCAGCTTCCTGGGGGAGGAGGCACTCGCCACCCACGTGGGAGACGCAGGTGCAGCTCCAGACTCCTGGACGCACTGGCTGCCGTAACCATCAGGGGAGCTGGAACAGCGGGTCGCAGGCCTCACTTGTCTTTCTCCTCACTTTCCCTTGCTCTTACTCTGCCTTTCAATTAAATAAAATGAATCTTAAAAAAAAAAAAGTCCATGCCTTACCAAATACAGTAGGACACAGTCTAAGTGGAGGAGACTGTAAACTGTAGAAACCACACAGGATGGAAAGGCCAAACATACAACTGCAGAATGGAACCAGGGAAAACCGCTAAAGCTGACCATGCAAACAATTTTAAACTTCAGCAAAAAATAAATAAAATCCCTATCAACAAAGACACAAATCTCAACTTTTCCTGACCCTCCCCCCAAATAAAGCAAGCAAGCAAGCAAGCAAGCAAACAAAACCTTGCACTTATATCCCAAATAATCGCTTGAAGGCATGGCCAACTCCTGTATGTGAAGGAAAAGTACCAACCACATTATGGAAGAAATGTGTAGACGCCAAGATGACCACGATTAAGGGGTCAGGTGAGTCCCTCAGACAGGGAGGAGGGCTGGTAAGGAACAGAATGCCAGGAAGCCTGAGAAACCAGGAAATACCTCCTCAAATTTTGCACCTGACCCTACTCTGGGCCGCCAAGCTTCTCACTCTAAGTAAGAGAAACACGAGGGGAAACCACAGCACATACCTCAGGACCCACCCTGGGTCACTGCTAAAGGGAAAGTGAGCCAGAGGGCAACACACACCAGAGCACCCAGCATTCCAGCCAGGTATGCCAGCCTGTCTTCACCACAGCACTGCTGGCTGTGGGTTGAGCCTGGGTGCAGCCTGTAGGCGTATCCCTTTCAGGGAATGGCAGCCACTTCTCATAGCATCGCACCACTAATTCTCAGTGCCCTGAAACTCCAGAGTTCTATAGAGATCCCAGGAGGAAGCGTTCCATAGCATGGGAAGAGAGAGAAGCAGCAGCCAAAAAATCTGTGTTCAGGACTTGCCATCAACATGTCCAAAGGAAGTGGGATACTGGGAGAAGAATGAGCCGGTAAGCACACGGAGACATCCGGCCTCAGAAAGATCCTGTCTAGTAGCGTGAATTTCCTGGTGCGTATGGGATAGGGCGAGCCATTGCACACCCATGCCCACTGCAGTGCGTGTGGCTTCCAGCCTCCATCCGGAGCTTTCCTACCCACGACGTGTGTGGTCTCATTATTTGCAAAGCTGACTTTTGCTTGCAGTTTCAATGCTAATCACAGATTGCGTGTTAGGGTAATAAGTGGTCCTTCTCTGAGACGTGTAGTTCTACCTGGGTCAAAGTGGTCCACATCAATAATGACGACCATAATAATAATACTAAGATCTGCTTCTCACCATCACGATTGGCCACGGGCAGCATGGGTTGACTCAGAGCAGGTGCTGCGTGCCCTCATGCACTGCTGGCCTCTGCAGAGGGGTCTCTGTCCCAGGCAGCACAGCCGTGTGCCTCTGTGACTCCTGCACTCCCACACCTGTTCGCCTGCTGCTGCCTGCCTAGCTGGATGGAGCAGCAGCGCTGGGCCCAATGAGGGTAGGTGTGGCGTACTGTCTGGCTGAGGGGACCTTTCTCAGGTACCAGGGACAGTCCTCCCTGTAAATACACACAGAGCGCTCTCAGGCTCTCCCTAGTGGATGGAATCCACCTGTTCAGAAAGTTGGAAGGGGCCCCAGGAGGCTCAGAACGCCCTGCTGCAACCTTACCTGAGCTCCCACTCTTGTTTATCTGCCTTCACCCAGAGTGCCTGCCGGAGTACAAGCAGAGGTGGACCGACAGTGTCAAGAATGACTTAGTAACAACTTCCACAGGCAGAGCTGGCATGTGTGCTATGTGTGGCACTGTCACCAGAACATTCCTGGGTAGAAAGGGTCACACTTTCACTTACAGTATTGCAGTCAGCAGAGAACAGGATACACTTAGCGCTGATTCCTAGGCCCAGGGCACTAGTGAGCTCTGGCCTTCGAGTGCCCAGGAGGGCTCAACCCTGGGCTAAGTGATGATGAGTCCAGAGCACCGGCAAGTTCCGGCTCTGACTGCCCAGGAGGGCTCCGAGTGCCCAGGAGGGCTCCATCCCAGGCTAGGGGCTGAGTCCAGAGCACAACAAGGTCCGGCTCTGAGTGCCCAGGAGGGCTCAACCCTGGGCTAGGGGATGATGAGTCCAGAGCACCGGCGAGTTCCGGCTCTGAGTGCCCAGGAGGGCTCTGAGTGCCCAGGAGGGCTCCATCCCAGGCTAGGAGCTGAGTCCAGAACACGGCAAGGTCCGGCTCTGAGTGCCCAGGAAGGTCCCACCCCAGGCCAGGGGCTGGGTCTAGAGCACCGGCGAGTTCTGCCTCCGAGTGCCCAGGAGAGCTCCACCCCAGGCTAGGGGTTGAGTCCAGAGCACAGCAAGGTCTGGCTCTGAGTGCCCAGGAGAGCTCCACCCCAGTGGGGCTGAGTCCAGAGCACAGGCGAGTTCCAGCTCTGAGTGCCTAGGAGGGCTCCACCCTGGGCTAGGGGCTGGGCTGTAGGTGAGTATGCCTCCCCCAGACTCTCCATAGAGATCTTCTGCTCCTCTCTCCACCTCCCCCGTTCCTGCTGTCACTACACACCACTGTAGAACCCTGTTAACAACAACACTCATCAGAATTCATAATCCTTCTACTTTATCAACTGATTGCTTAATGATTTTTTTCTTCCAGATTTTGAGGTCAAGGTGGGTAGGACCAAAGTCATGTTTTCCGATGCTCTTACTTATCCCCACCACTTAGTCCTGGGAGTGACAATGAGCACCTGTGTCCACTGTCCAATCAACTACTCTATGTGGTATTTAGGTAGCTAATGAACAATTCTCTGAGACCATATTAACAGGAGCAGGTTTGGCACAGTCATTAAGATGCCACTTGGGAATGCCTGGGCTTAAGTATCACTTCTGCTCTGATTGTCCAGCCATTCATGTCCATGATGGCATCTGTCGGCTCATTTCGACCTGTGCCCACAAAGGATGCCAGCAGTGGGGAGAGGCGGGGAGGAGAGAAGGGCAAACAGACCCAGTCTAGATGCTTCGGCAGCTTGGCCACCAGAATGCAGAGCTTGGGAGAGTTACCATGGAAAGCATTTCCAGAACAATCGGCTAGGGGTGGTGGTCACGGAGATCGACGGAGATCGTCGGAGAGCCACAAGAGCTCAGACTGGCAGCAGATGACAAGCCCTTCAGCTTTTCCCAAGCTGAACTGTACAACCACCTGTCACAAGACTACGGTTTTCTCACTGCCATTTTTCTTCCGGTTTTCTTCAGTCACAACAGCACTCAGAGCAAAGTTCACAGAAAAACCATTTCCCTCACCACCACGCACTTGCAGGCCTTGGTTGCAGGGGGCACTGGGTTTCTCGAGCTGTTTGTTTGCACTCAGCTGCCCAGCTGTAGCCCCAAACCAGAGAGCCTCACGCTGTATTCGGGACCAAGCTCACCCCCTGAAATGTACCCTCAGGAGTCACTGAGAGCCTGGATTCACGCCCCACATCACAACTACAGACACAGGGAGGACACAGTGGTGACACAGCCCAACAGGCCCTGCTGGCCAGGGGAATGACCCTGCCTGGCCAGAAGGACACGAGGAAGGACCTACACTTCACTTCCCAGGGACTGGGAGCCTCACACACAGACACTCTGACAGGCCAGTCCCGTTTTGTGTCTGGGGGAAGACTGAAATCTCACAAAGAGGAGATTGGGCAAATAAAGCTCGGAACAGTGGGAGCACAGGGATTTCCTGCACTACGCTGCGCAGTGCTCAGATGGATGGCTCGGCCTAGGAACCACCATGCATGCAGGACCCTCCATTGTGCTCAAGGTGCAGACAGCATCCTCGCGACAGTGCTGTGCAACATGGGGACTGACAACCCTGCCTGCCACATGTGAAGCCACAGCAGAACACCACCTCCTTGGGCAGGCAATGGGAGGTCTCCAGGCACTTGTTCAAGAAGCCCTTCTTCCACGCAAACACTCTTTCTTCCTTTCAGAGAGAGGTGGGATGGGGGGGTGGGGAGTGGGATTCTGGTTCTACCAACATCATCAAGGCTGGAAACCTCCTATTTCTGAAGGGTTAGTCCCTGGGAAAGCTGATTTCTGGTTCTTGGTCCCTGTGACCCTGTTGGTTCAATGGCCTGCTTTTTCATTCAAAGCCAAATCTCATCTGTTTTCTGTTGGTGGGTTTGAAGCAAGCAACTTTCAAAAAGTACAAACTGGTGGGCTATAGGGCAGTGAGCCACTTATCTAACAAGCACACCAGGGCTCTCCTCCCTGAGGAATGCTCTGCCTACCTGACCTGCCAGGTGTCACGTTGACTGTCAGGCCTGGAGTTCACACAGCTCCCAGCCAAGCAAGCAAGCAAGGCAGAAATCACAAAAGCAGAAAACACCTAGTTTTTCAAAATCAGACAACGCAAATCACGGCAACATGACATGGTGTGTGACAACAGAACGGAGGCCATGTTGTCAGCTAGCTCAGATGCCATCTGCCCCCATGTAGGAGGCAAGAAGCAGCAGGGCCTCTGTGGACACTGGCCACACTCTCCCTCTGGAGGTTGGAGACTGGGGCTGGGCTGAGGAAGGCAGAAGATGTGGGATCCAGATGCCCTCCCAGGCAGAGACAAGCAATCCTTGGTTTGAGGCCCCCTCTGGGTGAATCCGGAGCTCCTATAAAGACCATGAGTCACCCAGCTCAAGGGGACGGGAGACAGACCCCACTCTCTCTGGCCCCCAGCCCCAAGGAGCCAGTTCCTGGAGCCTTTGTACCCTGCTCGTCCCTCCCAATTTCCAAGTCTGGAGCACAGAGGAGCTATAACAACTGAACAAACATAGGCTCTCCTAGGAGTGGGCAGACTAGCCAGGCCTGCCATGGATGGGCCTGGGGGCCTTTGCTGGTCTTGCGGTAGGGAGAGCCAGCTCCTCCCTAGCTCTCCGTATGGGGGCTTCTAGCACATTCTTTAGTGTCTGTGGCAGGTTGGCATCCCTGTCTCTGTGTGGCTGGGAAAGGCCTCCTGAGTTCACAGGCAGACACATTCCATGGAGCAGCAGCTTTGTCTGCCACAAGCTGGCTGGCAAAGACAGCAGCTGACATCTTGTGGGAGGGTGGCACTTGACCCTTAGAAGACTGCCAAGTAAACAGAACCTCATCGTGGAAACCCAACTGATCCTACAGAGAGGATAGAGGGGCTGGACCATCCAATAACTGCAATGGAAATTCTGATGACCAGGAAGTATGTGACAAAGCCCGGTCCCCTGGTCCCGGTGACATCCGAGCTGTGCCGAGCCCTTGCATCCTGAAAGTGCTAACCTCAGCCTCTCGGCAGCCGTCACCTACAAACTGCATTGCCTCATGGTGTGAATGCTGTTTGGCAGCTGCAGGAACCAGGACCTGAGTCCTCAAACACGGCCATTTTCCTTTGACATCATCAGCTCAGACGCTCTGTGAAACAATGCGCTGCCCTGGGAAGGAGCCCATAGCTCATTTTTCCTGTGTGGCTCCTGCCCTATATTTGCATTCCAGGTCCTTTGGTCATGCTCTTTTGATGGCAGTGCCACTTACAATGTGGATGCAGGGACCGTTAGTATTATATCAGATTCGCTGATTGTCAGGCCCTCCCAGACATGAGTCAGTACTCGTGGGAAAAACACTGGGACTCTCAAATGCAGACTGAACATGCACACACACGAACAAACATCCAGCTCCAATGCAAAGCTATCTTTGCACAACGAACTCACATGGCAGGGTATGCCCAGGCAGAAGAAGCACCAATGGGCGCCACATGCTCCCCAAGGACCCTGTCCTGTCTGGGTGTGGAGAGGAGCTCGAGTCTCCAGCAATACCCTCCCACTTTTGCAGGTACACAGGGATTGTCAGTAACCTCTGCAGAGTCCCACAGCAGAATGCACAGGTTTTGAACCCAGGTAGCCCAGCTTCAGGGGCGTGGTTTTCCACCGTCAGCCTTTCTCAGCTGCCTGCAGGACACATCTGCATTGCAGAAATAAGTCCACTGGCTCAACTCCTACAGGACAGGCTGGTTGGCCATAAGGGTCATCATTTTAGGTGCATCAAGTGTTAAGAGCAGAGACCACTGGAGCTGGAGAGCTCATCTAATGGTGCCATCTGCCCAAGAGAATGCATGAAAGCTGGCGATCTCTCCAGGAATAAAAGTCTAGAAGCCAAACATGGCTCATCCCCTAGGGGTCCTCCCAGTGATACATCCAATATTGCTGGGGATCTTCTCCCCCCCGCTTATACCTCAGACGCCAAACAATGGCTGCCTCCTTTGCTAACTGTCCCTGGAAATCTGACAATGTCCATGTAGCTCTGGTAAGTTCTCTTGTGTCCTACAAGGGACCTCCTCCTTTACAAAGGGAAGGGTTGGTGGTCATGCTCCCAGGTGCCAAGCCACTGTCAGGAATCACAGCCAACAAGCATCGCAGCTCAAGAGCAGCTGCCCTGTGGACTCTTGGCACTCTCACTGCATGACACACAGCAAATAGGCAGGCGTCCCAACTGCGGCGCATGAGGCTGTGGTGTTTGTGCCATTGCATCCGAGACGCCTGCTTGTCACCGATTGGTACCTTTTGCCCAGGTGTTTCTTCCTCGGGGGCTTTAGGGAGGTCCTGGCATAGACCGTGGAGGCTAAAGTCACACAAGACTCCTGCTGTTTGAAGCACAGCCTTGGCTACAAAAGGCACCGGATTATGAACCACCCTTGACTAAGATGCACTGCACCCCGCAAAGACAATGATGCGAATGTCAAGGCCCTCTCCGTTAGTCCTCACCTCCCAGGAAAGGATGGACTCCCAGGACAATCGGGAGAGATGCCTGCATCCCTTGTGAAGTTGACACAGACCACCCAATAGCTTCAGGGCCAGAGAGGATGTGGCCCAACCCAAAGGACAGTCAGGACAAGACTGCCACGCCTTGTCCCTCTCACAGAGTCCCTGATTCAGGGATCCCAGTGTGGGCTGGGAAGAGGAAGAACCCTCCTCCCTGGTAGAGAGCCGAGCAAGTACTACCAATCAGACTTCAAGTTTCCACCAATGATAGCAGAGCCGGTGTTGCAGATTCCCCAAGGTTCACCTGGGTTGAGCCCAGGGTGCCTACCTTACACTGCCCGGACACACAGATGGCTGTGCCGTTCTGGTCACAGGGTGTGCCGTCAATGACCTTCTCAGCTTGCCGGACATAGAAGCGGTAGCCCATGGCCTGGCAGTTCAGTTCACACTTGCGGTCGCCCTTCACTGCCGGAAAAAGAAACAACGGTGAGATCAGAGTGATACCCCTTGATGGCAGAGTCTACCAGTGTCTAGTCTTGGCCTGTTACTCACATTAAGCCAACGTTAACCACTCTGGCCAATGTGTATGATTTGGTGAAGTTTAATACATCTACCAGTTTGCACCTTGCACAAGGACAATCTCTGATCATTCCCATGACCTCAGAGAGAAACCTGGGACAGTGAGCAGTTGTTTAAGTCCTCTAGCAGCTCCCTCTCGCCTGTGTTCTGCCTTCCTGGCTTGGCCCAATCTGGGCATCCAATGACCAAACACCTTTCTAAACTGCTGAGGAGTTCCTGGCTGCCTCCATGTGTGAGAGCGCTGGGAGGCGCTGTGTCACCACCTGCTGGTGCACACCAAGGGTGTGACAGATAAAGAGCTTCATGAAAGGACCCAGGAGGCTGCTTACCTTTTTTGTTGTTTTAAGCCTGATTTATTTGAAAGGCAAGGTTATAGACACAGAGAAAGACAGTGACAGAGAGATCTGGTGGCCTATTCCCCAAATGCCTGGGCTGGGCTGAGGCCAGGAACCTGCAACTCCGTCCAGATCTCCCACTTGGATAGCAGAAGCCAAGCACTTCACTGTTCAGAAGTGCAGCAGCCTTCACACAAACTGGTGCTCATACGGCATGCCAGCATCCTTGATAGCCAAAACAGTGGCCCCAATCTGTGATTTTTTTTTAAAACAAAAGAATCTATGCTTCTCTAACACTGATGCGTTCGTTTAAATGACTGCTGTTTCCTAAAACAACTCGACAGTAAGTAGTTCTCCCACAACCTTAAGTGCAACTTCTAAGTGTTCAGCAAGAGACAACATACCTTTCAAGAGCCTCGCCTATCTTTACGGTCTCTCTTTCCACCTTTCATGCTCAACCCCCACAAGCACTTCTCTGTGCAACCCCCGGGGGGCTGTTCCATCTGTCTTCATCTCACTTGGGCAGCCCTTGGTTCCATTTTGTTTTCATGCCTAGGTCGCCTCTCCTGGGTCCTGATCCCACCACCACAGCCATCAGGGGCAGCATGCCTCCTGCTGCCACGTTTACAGCTGGGCTCCCTTGTACTGCATGCCTCTTCACTCACCTGTGAGTCCCCAGCAGCCTGCACAGAACTCAGCCCATGCCAGCTGCTCAGTGAGAACCCAAAAAGGCACAAAGGAAGTGACTGATGTGAGTATCGGCCTCTTTGGGGCTTTTTCTTTCCCTCCTCCTCTGCTGGGTACATACCCCTACTTCTGTCTTTCTCTGTATTTTTATCATTTCAGGCAGAACTGGCACATGGCAGGTGACCAGTCAATACCACATTCATGATGAGCATTCTTGCAATGCAACTGTTTCCAAAACAAGAATGAGAAACATTTTCAAGCAAGATGCGCTTCTGCATCTCAAAAAGAAAGATGAGCCAAGTACACAATGATTCTCTTTTTTTAACTGATCTTTGCATATTCCAGGGCAGTGCCTCTCTCTAAGCCACTGGATTATGTCACACCGATCTTTTTCTTATACCACACAATACATCCTACTTTCCCTGATATGGCTGCCTGTCTACCGTGGCAATGTGGTTCCTAAGCCACTTCAAACAGCTAACAGGAACAAACCTGCAAGTCCAGGGACTACTGACCGCCCCCTCTGTGCTCTGGGCTCTGTGTCAGAACCCATCTTGGCTGCCCAGCAAGTCAGAAGAGGGTAACTATCAGACCTCAGAACAGAGACCCCCTTTGGTGTTTATCTTAAAGCAAATTGGCTTCTAGGTTTCAGAGTCCCAATAGGCAAGAAGTGATATGTGCAGGAACACCCGTCTCCAGCTCACATCTCTGATTTCAGCTGTCAGGGCCCTGGTCCCTCTTTTCCTGGCTCTCTGAAGTCACTTCTAGGCAACAGACAGGTAATAAAGGTATCTGTGGGTGGTGCCTTCCAGGACTAAAATGAGGCCTTGAGTGTCACTTCATTGTCCTCTGCCTAACACCTCTAGCCTCAGGGAAGCTGTGTTTTGTAGTCACTTTTATTCCTTAACTTTCACTGCCATAGCACAGGATACCCTGACAAACCACACGGGGGAGGGCTGGATGCCAGGCTGCCTTGGAAACAGCCCACAGAGTGGTCTTCTCCGGGATCCTTCCCCTGAAGACCAAAGGGCAGCTGCTGGTCTGATCTGCCTTCCACCTCAGTGGCCTGGTCCGTCCTCCCTCCCCACCACCGCCAAAGGGCAGGTGACATCACTGCACAGAACCACAGAGAATCTAGTGTCTCCAGAAATCCCCAGCCTAGGACACCTGCCCCACCTGTTGTGGGGAGAGGGGTCTGCACTCCAAGCCTGGTTTTCCAGGTCTCAGGTGGCAAGGCTTCAGGAAGCTTCTTTTAACATTTGCCTGGCTCTTCCCTCCATCCCTCTTGAATAGAATGCCAGCTGGTACACAAGGAACCTCTTGTTAAAAGCTTCTCTTATGCTTTTCTCCAGAGGAAGGGTGAAGCAAGAGGGTGGCCAGAGGCTGGGCTGTTGGTGTTTGAAGGACTTGGGGAGCAGGGCAAGAATGTGGGGGGCTGTAGGTACAGGGAACCTGAGAAAGGGGCACCGGGAGGAATGTGAGGGAGGCAGGACAGTGGGGGGAAAGGCCTGTGGTCCTCTCCAGGTGACAGGGAGGCCTGCAGCCTTCTCCCAGAACTGCTGGAAGCACAATTCTCCTGAACCAGAGAAGCACCAGCTGGGGTCCTGAGGTAGAGGTGGGGCTGCTGTTTCCAAGAGAGGGAGGCACCCGCAGCAGGCTTGAAGGTCATGAAAGCAGTGGAGTGCCTGGGGTTCCAGCTTCCTGCTGGCATGCACCCCTGAAGGCTGGGGATGGCATCAGGACATGGGGGACCCTGAGGGAGTTCTGTCAGCCATTTGTGAGAGTGAACTGGAGGACAGAAGATCTCTTTCTCTGCCTTTCAAATACACCAATTTTAAAATACTGGAAAAACAGCAAACTAAACCCAAAGTCAACAGAAAAAAAAAAAAGGAAACTAGAACGGAAATAAGTAGAAAATATGGTAGGAAAATTACCAAGAAAACCAATGAAACCAAAAGATTATTTGAAAGCAACCTAAAATGGATGGACTTCTTTAGGAGTGAAGACCTTTTTTCCTTCCTGCCAAGGATCATTTGGATATTTATAGCATCATTTGCAGGCCACACAAAATTATCAACTGGAAAACTGGCCATAGATTTACTAACTTTCTTGAGTCCTGTCTGTGCTTTCCCTGGCAGGACCGGACCAAAGAATTTCCAGACCTTTCATGCCGACCATATGTTCCTCAGCCCACTAGACTGACTACTCACGAGTAAAAGAAAAAAAAAAACTTCAAATTACGGAAATTCAGGAAGGAAGAGGGGACATTACACGGAGAAAGACTTGTAGCCAGAAGAAAGAGGCCTGAAAAAACAAAAGGGCAGGGTTACAGACATGACGATTGCAGAGAGAAAACAAAAATACTAGATGCAGAGAAACAAACCTGTGTGATGTTGATAGGAATAGAAAAAGAGATATATTCTTTGGAAAATACTGTAAATACAGAATTATCATATGACCCTGTGATCCTACTTCTTGGTCTATCCCCACAAGAAACTAGGGCATACGTCTCCAGAGAATTTGTGCATTCATGTTGGTGTTAGTTTTATTCATGATACCTAGGGAACACCCTTGGCTTGAGGCATAAACAACCATGATCTACCCAAATACAAGAATACTGCTTGTCCATGGAGAGAATCAAGTACTGATGCCTGCTGTGACTAAGGTGCATGGTGCAAATGTCACACTCAGTGAAGAAATCCAGCCATAGAGGCCACATGTCATGTAACCCCATTTATATGTACTTGTCGAAGAGAGACAGCTACAGAGACAGAAGCAGAAGTAAGGGTCTGCAGAAAGAAGCCAGGGTGCTAAGACCACTCAGGCGCATTGCTTCCCCCCAACCCCTAAGGGAGATAAAAACGCTCTGAAATCTCAAGAGTGGCATTAACCACAGAGCTCTGAATACACTAAAAACAATGGAGTGATAACTCATATGATGCTTATGGTGTTGTTTTGCTCTGTTTATTCAAAAACGATGTTACTAAAGGGATCCCTTTTCCCCTGCATTGGGGAAGGACAGGGCAGCTCAGAAGGTTCTAGAAGCAACTTCCTCAGGAAGATGAAATAGAGTATTCAATGTATTTTATAATGCTCAAATTGTTAAGATATTAAGGTTTAAGCAGATGCAGAAGAGCTCAGGTTCACAGGCAGGAATGCAAAATCAGATAGGTTTCTGCTAACAGAGACGGGGAAGACTATAGGACGGGGGAAATGGTCACGGTATAGGGAGTGGATGCAGCTGTTGTGTCACACCCAAGAGACCCACCATCCCCACCTCTATCTCCTAACCTAACCCTAACCCTTGCCTCCAACAGCTGGAATCAACTCACAGCTGCATCTTTCTGTAACTCTCTCTTGGCCCAAGTTGAAGTCCCATTGAATGGCAATTCTGTGGGGGCACAAAGCCATGCCTTCTAACCTGTAGGCACCTCTGACAAAGTGTTCTCCCAGCCCAGGGCTTCCTGCGGGACCAGCTGAGGGTACAGCGTGACAATCATGGCCTCAAGGGACTTGGTACCCAAATTCATACCTCCGAGACCAGGCCTAATGCAGGGCACTGCGCACAGTGCCAATTCTTCTGAACTGTGGCTCCTGACCCAACCCAAAAGGGTTGTGGGCTGGGCTGGCCACATGTGGGCAGGCTGGGGAATAGAATGTCAAGGAGAGGAAAGAGTCTTCACCTTCAACACGAAACTCAAAAACAGAAAAATCCAGAAAGCACAGCATGAACCTACTTCAGAAAGCGTTTAGGAAAATAGAACTACAGGGTAAGTTTACTTTGGTGGAAAAATATTTTCAACTCCAAGCACAGATTTTTCATGACCCACATTTCCCGTGAACTTCTTTGCAGTACTTACATATAAGCATTGATTAGAGACAAGAAGGCAGTAATGATCAAAACAGGTGAACTACAAACACAATTTCAGGTGTTTGCTGTTTGTTCGTTTGTTTTTGCACCAACTTAACTGTTACTCTGTTTGCCATTAACTTTTAAATCCCCTTGTAATTGTTGGATGGAAAATAAATGAGCAATGGGCACACTTTGTAGAACTAACACCATTAAATACAGGCAAATAAATAATAAAAATTTGTTTAATAAAGTAAGCCTAGGGGACATCCCTGTGGCATAGCCAGTTAAGCTGCCACCTATTGCACTGATATCCCATATGGGCACTGAGTTGAGTCCTAGCAGCTCCATTTCTGATCCACCTCTCTGCTAAGACATTTGGAAAGGCAACAGAAGATGGCCTAGGTTGTTGGGCCCCTACATCCACATGGGAGACATGGAAGCAGCTCTAGGCTCCGGGCTTCAATCTAGCCCATCCCTGGCTGCTGCAGCCATTTGGGGAGTGGACTAACAGATGGAAGATATCTGCCTCTCTTTCTCTCTGCAAGATTCTGCTTTTCAAATAAATAAAAACTTTTAATTCGATTTAAGTTCAACATTGCTTACAGAGTTGACAGGGATGAATACCCATGTGGGACTCTGATTAGGGTGGGAAATGATCGAGGTGTGGAGGAAGGTGGGTGGAAAAAATGTTCAATTTCTTTCCTCCTGTGTCCCCAGGGAGGAAAAGGGAGAGATCCACCCTTGTTGTCAAACTCCATCAGCACCAGGGACAGGGGGACAGTGATTTGATGACACCTTAGAGACCCTGATGTGGAGAAGAGTGTTCTGAGGGTGTTGCTGCTTGAGTGGTTTGGATGGTTCTGAGATAACGTTAGCTTCATTGCACCAGGGTTGAGAACATCTTTCCAAGGCCTATTGGCTGACCAAGTCCACCTCAGTATGCATCTACAGGCCCCAGAACATGCTGACCAGGAGAGTGGTCCAACCTTTCCTGCTTTCTATTCTCTGGCTCAGCATCCTCCATTGGCTGTCAGGTTCTCTGTGTGCTATTAGCCACGTTAACCACTGCACAGGCTTCAACAACTGAGGAGGCCCAGTCCCAACAAACATACTTTAAGGTTGGACCACATATACTGTAATTTTCCCTGTGGTCCAACCATCTAGTTGGGGAGTCCCTCAATAAACCCCGCCTGTGGTGACCTCAGGCATCTTCTATGCACCTGCTAATGCAAGGTCAGGTTCAGTTTGTCACCTGCACTGATCAACAAACAAATCAGTTTGCAGTTGCCTAGTCAGTTTGCCCTGAGTCCTATCTCTCAGACCAACCCAGTTTACACATGCTGATGAACACTGCAGCCTGCTCTGGCTTGGTTTGCCTCTTGTGCTCACCAGCAGGAGCTACAGCCTAGCGGGTGAACTTCCCAAGTTTTCCTACCAGGTCCACTCCCAGCCCAAGATTTCACATGTACCAGTGGGTGCTACAGCCCCATCCTGACATGGCTGGCCCCCAGTCCTGACACTTACTGTTGGGTATTATAGCCAAGCCTGACTGCCGTGCACCTATTATGGTTCTTGTTGGTGGGTGCCACAGCCTAACCCAGCTTGCCCACCACTCCCCTCCCCAACCTGGCCCTCATATAAAAACAGACACTATGGCCTAGTCTAACTTGTCTCACATCTATTCTGGCTCTCAGGAACACCAGTAGGTGCTGGCACCCAGCCCAGTCTGTCCCATACTCAAACCCAGCCCTCACACATGCCAAAGTTGGGTGCTACAGCCTTGCCCAGCCTGGTCCACCTGTACCTCCTGCTCTCGTGCTCATCAGCAGGAGAGTCCCCAGAGTTCCCCTACCAGGCCGGTTCGCGGTTCTAGGTCTTGCACATGCTACCAGGTGCTTCAGTCCAACCTGGCATAGCCCACCTGCAGTCTCAGCACCCACTGGCAGGTGCTGCAGCTTAGCCCAGCCAGGTGCTGCCCACACCCTGTCCTGACTCTCATGCATACCAGCTGGTGCTGCAGCCTGGCCCTGCTTGGCCTAAGGAAAAGCAAAATTCAGCATTCAGGTTCTTAACAAATCCTCTCTTGACTTCTGCCTCTATTTAAAATGCATACAAAAACTTCAAATCCCTTGACTTTTTTTTTTATTAATTATTTTGCATTATGTGACAGTTTCATAGGCTCTGGGAATCTTCCCACACCTCCCCCTCTCCCTCCCCTCCCCCCTGGTGGGTTCCTCCACCTTGATGCAGTATTACAGTTCAAATTCAATCAAGATTCTTTCCTTGCAAACATATACCAAGCATAGAGTCCAGCTACTTATTGTCCAGATGGGTTGAACAGTTTCTTGGGGAGACCATTTCTGGTCCAAAGTTAGAGCTGGTAGAATATCATCCCAGTCAATTAAGAGTCCCAATATAACATCAACAGCAATTTGCAATATTATGGAATTGACATGGTTTTGAGTAACCAGTATGTTAAAAAAAAAAAAAAAAAGCAAGTCCTAACCACAACCTCTGATTAGCTCATTGACATTTCAATTTTAGTTTATATACAGGACCGGCTGCTATATACCTTAAAATGGCTATAAGGTACCATTCAGCTGTCTCGTGTCTATTTCATTTTAGTATTTAGTCATTTGTTGTGTTGAAGTATAATTTTGCTGATCTTGGCAGATTTTAGGATAATCTAGACTGGCTTGTAACTCTAACAAGATATTTGTCGACATTTAAGGTGCAGAACATTTTTTTGGGGGGGGGGTGCAGGAAAATCCTCAACACCATGGTGAGGAGTAACTAGTCTCTGTGTCCCACCCAGCGAGGCATGAGCCAATCCATGCCAGCTCTTTCCTGTCAGATTTCAAGCTCTACTTTCTGTTGTTTGTCTATTTATTTTAGTTTTTTTTTAGTTTGTATGCAAATCCCTTGACTTTTCAGGAAGCTTGTGTAAATGGGAGAAAAAAAAAATGTCTTCTGTGACAGGAAAAATGGGTCAAAATTGAGGGACTGCAATTCAGGAAGTTTTCCTGCCGTTCATATTCGAGCCCACCCTGAAGGAGCAAGAGAGACCTGTGGGTGGGAGCAGGAATGAGATAGCAAGGAGCAAAGCAAGGAGGCTGCACACCTGGGTAAGGAAGGAAGAAGCAGGGACCGTGTATATATGGAGACTGTTTGGAGAACATGTGATGTCTGTGCTTAGTCTCAGAGGAGCTCACGCTGCACGTTCCACCTCACGTCTGTGCTCACACTGCACAGCTCCACCTCACGTCTGTGTTCACACTGCACAGCTCCACCTTATGTCTATGTTCACACCGCACAGCTCCACCTCACGTCACCTCCACCTCACGTCACCTCCACCTCACGTCACCTCCACTTCACGTCACCTCCACCTCACATCTGTGTTCACACTACACAGCTCCACCTCACATCACCTCCACCTTGTGTCTGTGCTCACACTGCACAGCTCCACCTTATGTCTATGTTCACACCACACAGCTCCACTTCACGTCACCTCCACCTCACGTCTGTGTTCACACTGCACAGCTCCACCTCACGTCACCTCCACCTCACGTCTGTGTTCACACTACACAGCTCCACCTCACGTCTGTGTTCACACTGCACAGCTCCACCTCATGTCACCTCCACCTCATGTCTGTGTTCACACTACACAGCTCCACCTCACGTCTGTGTTCACACTGCACAGCTCCACCTTATGTCTATGTTCACACCACACAGCTCCACGTCACCTCCACCTCATGTCTGTGTTCACACCGCACAGCTCCACCTCACGTCTGTGTTCACACTACACACCTCCACCTCATGTCTGTGCTCACACCACTCAGCTCCACTTCACGTCACCTCCACCTCACGTCTGTGTTCACACTGCACAGCTCCATCTCACGTCTGTGTTCACAATACACAGCTCCACCTTGTGTCTGTGCTCACACCGCACAGCTCCACTTCACGTCACCTCCACCTCGTGTCTGTGCTCACACTGCACAGCTCCTCATGTCACCTCCACCTCTCGTCTTGTGTTCACACTGCACACCTCCACCTCACGTCTGAGCTCACGCTGCACACCTCTCGTCTGTGCTCATGTTGTACACCTCCACCTCATGTCTGTCCCAGAGCCCTCACTTCCTGTTCCAGGCTCTGGCTTCACTTCCTGGTGGAATAGCCCATGTCCCTGTTGGAGGAAAGCAACCTTGTAAACACAGATCCTAAAGCTGGGGACCTGCAGGGTGTTTTCCCCAACATACGCTCAAAAGAGAACTGCAAACAAATTAGAAACATGTGGCTGAGACCTGCAGCACATATGCCTGAGTTAAACAGAACAGATACGTAGCTGTTTATATTAGGCAGGGAAGTGGAGCGGCAGCCTCTGGTCTGGGGAGTCACCCAGGGGCACCCAGGGCCAGGGCACTGCAGGCCACTGTCTCCATGGAGGATCTTTCTGACCTTGGATTCAGAATTCTGGGCCTGACTCAAATGAGGCCCTTCAAAACTGCATCCATCCCCATGCCTGAGACTGCCTTTTCCAGGACACAGTTATGGAAAATGATTCTAAGAATCCCAACTCTTCTCAGGAATTAGAAACCAACCTGAAAAAGTCAGCTATGACTTTCATCCTGAGCTTTTCCCATGCTAAGAAGGAAGCTACTGGCAGTGCCTTCCATTACGGGAATTAAACGAACTGATCTGCTACCTGGCGTCCCAAACCTGAGAGCCCACACCTGCAGCACAGCGAGTGAATCCACACAGCACAGCTTGCTCATCTTACTAGACTGATGGCCTCAACAGGCTGGGGTATGTGGGTCAGAAACAACAAAAACATATTTGCTAAAGCTTGGGTGTCCCTGGCTTGGTGTCCCCTGGACGTCCGGCTGCCCCTGCAGCATGGTCCTCACTCACGCACAGCTCTGCCGGTCATGCTAAGTGAGCACTTGCCACTTCAGCTCTCACAGCAACACCTAAAGGTCTCACCAAAACAGCCACTCTGCTTGCAGTTTGTACCCCAGAGGGTTTCCTTCAGGAAACACCAGAAAGAAGCTCAGCAATTTCCATTTTCAACATGTTTCCGGATGCTACCAAGTGCTGTTGGTCCAGCAACCACACTGAGAATTGCTTCTCAAGGATGTGCAATTGAGCCAGGATGCAGAAAGAACTTGACAGCAATCACATTACCAGTAGAAACCATGATCACATGATGCCCGTTTCCCCAAATAGTCCTGGATCGGGAGTCCTCTGCAGGACAGCTGTAAGCTGGCCAGTCAAGACCATGGCCACAGAGGACTTGCACGAAGGACAAGCCCTCTCTAGCAGTCTGGTGTGGCAGGGCCTACTGCTATCATTGCAAGTCAGCTGTTTACTGAGGGCCTATCAGGTACCATGTCTGTGCAGATGAGTTCTGCTAACCCCAAGTGGGTGGAGGATTGGGACACTGGAAGCTCAGGCAAGCTGAAATGACTTGTTCTCGCCCCTACCACCTGCTGGGCAGGAAACAGCAGACCTCAACTTTAAACAGTGCCTTGTGAGGGCCATGCCCCCACTCTGCTGGATGCACACTGGCAGGCTGCACTGCCAGCGGCAATGGCTGTGATGCTTCAAGGAGGTTCGTCCCCTAAGAGTCGCCCACTGCGGCTGGGTCTCCACCAGTCTTCCCTGACTCTTCTGCTTTCCTCAAAGCCTTCAGTTGAAGGAAGTCTCACTTCTTACTCCATGGCACTTCCGGGTCTCTAGAGCCCAGCCCCTGTCCCCTTCCCTGGCCGCCCTAACAGTTCCCTGCCACCTGTACAGGACTGGGTAGGGCTGTCCCCTCTCTGACCTGGATTGGGAATCCTCTGCAGGGTCATCAAGGATGGATGCATTTCTAAGGCACAGTTCAGTCTTCTCACAAACAGGACGATTGCCATCAGTGGCAGCACACATTCTAGAAGTTTCTTCTCCCCACCCCCTTGACTATAGCACCAGCAATACCATTCAGTCACCCTGGATTCTCCTGTCGCAGCCCAAGCACAGGCCCTCACCAGCCTGTGCCAGAAGAGCCAGGTGTGGGAGTTGGAACTGTGACACCAGTTCCAGTCCTGGCTATTCTACTCCCAGTCCAGCTCCCTGATGATGTGCCTGGGAAAGTAGCAGCGAATGGCTCAAGTCCTTGTTCCATGCTTGACTGCTTTCCCAGACTGCAGCAGGTAGCTGGATGGGAAGCGGGGCCGTTGGTATTAAAACCGGTGCCCATACGGGATCCTCATGTGTGCAAGACGAGGACTTCAGCTGCTAGGCTACCACGCCGGGCCCGGTTGCTTACTTTCTGGGTTTGACTTTGCCCACCTGCTCCTGGAAACCTTCCTCTGATCCTACAGCCTCTCACCACGTAGACACTGCACCTAGAAAGCATCTGCCCTTCACCTGACTCAGCATTTTACACAAATCTGCAGCTGCGGACAGGGCAGAGACCTGCCACACTTTTGTTAAACATTACACAGCTTTTTATGTTGATCTCAACAGCAGCCAGCATGGCTGTGGTGCATTCGAAGTGCCAAGTACTTCTGTGTGACACTGCACCTGCATGGGCTCTTATCAGCTCCACACCTCAGCCAAGTAGCTCATGTTATCCCATTTCACAGATCATGAATTGAGGCTCAGAGAGCTACAATGACACCAAATCTGGGGTCAGGATGATGGCTCAACTGGCTAATCCTCTGTATGCAACCACCGTCATTCCACAGGGATACCAGCTGTTCCACTTCCCAACCAGCTCCATGTTTACAGCCTGGGAGAGATGGGGAACATGACCTAAAGCCTTGGAACCCTGCACCCACATGGGAGACCCAGGGGAGGCTCCTGGCTCCTGGTTTTGGACAGGCTTAGCTCCAAGCATTGCAGCCTTTTGTGGAATGAACCAGTAGATGGAAGATCATTTTCTCTCTGTCTCAACTTCTCTCTATAAATCTGCCTTTCCAATAGAAATAAACATTTTAAAAATGACACCAAAGGATTCACACCTAGACTCAGAAGCAGAATTCCAACTCCCAGTGTCCCCACCCAAGTCTCTAACTCCTTGGAGCAGAAGCCCAGCTCCCTGAGGCTCCCAGGGCAGTGCCAGGCACAGTCCCTTGCTTGCAGGGACAGTCACTCTGCATGCATTTAGGAATTTATCCACCCAGCAGGAATATGTACTGAGCCAAGTCCACCACAGTCTTTGCTTAAGTAAATGCCGATGCAGGTCGTTAACCCCCCCAGGGGCAACTATAATCCCGTGGAGGTCTACAACAAGTATGGCAGAGTTTCCTGTGCCAGGGGCAGGGAAGATTAGAAAATCACAATGGACAGAAAGACACTCAGGGCCAGGAACACCTGCATCCAAGTAGGTGACTGAGTTCCCATGGCTGGCATGGAACGGGAAGGAGAGGTGGCTGACCCCAGATGGGGCTCTCAAGGCAGACAAGCATCCCCCATCCTCCAGGATCATTCGTCCTTGTGGAAAGAAGGAACAATCCCACCAGGCTTGCAGCCTGTGCCTGCTGCAGACAGCACAGGGGCCAGCAGCAGCAGCAGCAGCAGCAGCTGCCCAGGAGTGGGAAGTTCCTAGCCGTGCGGTCTCACGGGAATCGTCTCCGTTCCATTTGGCGCATGATCCCCAGCCCTTTCCTGATACGTTGTCTTGCTCTCTCGCATCATAGCAAATCCAAAGCCGGGTAAGTGACTGAAAACAAATGCTGTTCACGACTCGTCAAGCTGTGTGACATGCAGCGTCCTGTCTCAAAATGTTGCATTCAAGAAAACACAAAAGTCTGAAAAGGAGGTCCTTGTCAGTAGCAGGCCAGCGCGGCCAGCATCAGGATGGCAGCCTGGCAGCCTCTGAAGCAGTGGTGGGGTCAGCCCTTGTTTCTCACGGCCTGGGGACACGTCCATCTATTTCTGTGGGAGGGCACATGCGTACATGTGAAAGCACAAAATGTCTGCAAGTCTTCTAGGATAACAGTTAGGCTTAGGCTGTGGGAGCTCCGAGAAGTACAGGATATGAACTCGGGCACGAGCAGCCCCATGACGTCTCAGAAGCCAGGGACATGTAAAACACCCCTGGGCAAGGAACACGCGGTGGGGGAGGAGGGCTGGCTTGCTGGCCCTTGCTATGGTCGTGTGAACATGACTATGCACTCACATATGTGTGCATGCTCTGTAGGATGCAGATGTGTGGACTGACATGTGCACATGTATGTGTGCACATTTTGTTCACATGTGTGTGTGCTTGTGTACATGCATGTACCCTGTATACCTGCAGGTGTGTCTATCCCTGTATGTGTGCAATAAGAGGATACTTCAAACTAGTGCTTCAGTGTGACGTTCAGCCGTGCTGTGCTCCATACTGCCAGAGGACTCTCTGCAACAATTTCACATCCACTCCCCAAAAGTCCATTCGAAAGGAGCCAGCCACTCCATCCGGGTCCCTCAAATAGGTGTCAGGGATGCAACGGTGGGACATCATCTGCTGACTCCTATACACGTGAGCAGGAATCTGAACCACAGTAGGAAGCCAAGGTGAGATGCAAACTCAGACACGCTGATACAGGATGTGGGAGTTACAAGTTGTGACTTAACAAGACCACAATGCCTGACCCAATAGGAAATTTCATTTTGGTGCAGAGTATTTTTGAAATCCATGCATGTATTTTTCTAATATGCATTTTCCGAGTGCTTTTTAGAGATCCCCCACCACACACACACACACCTACACATGTGTGGATTTTAGAATTCCTTGCACCAAACCTAACCTGTGTTGTTACTCAGTTTTCCATGAACATTTTGGAGGATTTGCCAGCAATTTCACACTGGGCATAACTAGAGAAGTTATTGAAGAACCTAGATGTTTCCTGCTTTTGTGATTCTGCTTTAATGGCTTGGCTGGGGGCTGTGTGAACTCCAGGCCTGACAGTCTATGTGACGCCTGGCAGGACACCTCCAGGTCACATAGGCAGAACACTCCTCAGGAAGGAAGTACCTGGTGTTTGATAAGATCCACCACCCTATAGCTCACCAATTTGTGCTTTTTGAAAATTGCTTCCTTCAAACCCACCAACAGAAGCCTGCTAAATCATGACTGTATAATTAATAGCCTAAAATGTGTAAGAACCCTGTGCTGTTCAACCTGGGGGCTCTCTCCTCTTCTGCCCTCCCTGCTGATCCTGCAGCAGCCTTGGCTGCGGCTGCCCCTCCCCCCAGCCCAGCCCTGCTGGGCTGGGGGGAGGTGGCTGGGAGACCTAGGCTAACCTAAATAGACCACCTTTACTGTGTTAGCACGGACTTCAGACTTGATGATTTTCTGGGGATATCAAAATCTGGCACAACATTATTTTTCTCTGCAAGTCCGCTACATTGTTGACAACAGTAGTTGTGTTTTTCTTGGTGGTGGTGGTTGTTGTTGCTGGCTCCAAGTTCTTTCATTCTGGTGTCTGCCTTGGAGAACCCTGAGCAGAACATGTCCTTAAGGAAGCAGCTGGGCCACCTCCTAACTTCATAGTCAGAACAGGGGGCTCAGCAAGGTGCTTGGAGCTGGAGCCGCTTAGGATTCTGGGGGCTTCTCTGTTGCCTCCCTGCTGTGTCTAGGGCAGCTCAGAGCACATTAAAATCAGCTTAATCAGCTTCTCAGTGGGATAGGCAAGCTCATTTACATGACTTAGCATGGGGGGGGGAGCTAAACAGACAACTACCCAGGCAGGCATTGTTACCACAAAGCCAGATACAGCGGGACCTGCACAGGCATAGAGATCCCATCCTGTCCCAGCAGGCCTCAGTCTTGATGGCTTGTGTCTTCCTCCCAGGGGCTCAGATGGTCCACTCCTGTGTGGATGCCCACTGGCAGGCATGGCAATCATGGTAAGTGGCAGCAGGCATGCCCCAGCAGTATGCTAAGAGATCTCCTGGACCTCCCTGCAGGAAGAGCTGGGAGTAAAAGCAGAATGCTGGAGAGGTGGATGCGAAGGCATCCAGCAGCCTGCCTCTGCTGAGTCCTAGCTCTGCCACCTGCCAGGATTGTGTCCTTGGAGGCACCACGCCTGTGAACTATGTTTCTAGAATGTGTTCAAGTGGGTACCCTAAGATCAGACTGACAGTCAAGTGAACCTGGGGAGAAGCACTTGCTAGGTAAATAGGAACTCCCATTCCCCACCCCACCCCACCCCCCTCTTCCCCAGGCCATATTTGCATGCAGAAACTTTATAGCACCTCCAGGCTGAATGCAATCAACGTACATTTATGGGGCCCACTGGCAATCCCCCCACCCTTCACCCCACCAAGAACAGCATCCAGGCTTTACTCAAGTTCTCGCCTTGCCCTTAGGCAGTAACTTGAGGTGGACACAGCCCTCTGAGCTGAGCTGCCAGTCCTGTGAAATGTCTTGATAATCATGGTTAGAAGCATGGCCACTTGAAAATCTGCCTGGAAAAGTCCAGTTCTGTGGTTTTCGGCCTGTACTGGGGACCCCAGCCGCTAAGCAGCCAAGACCCTGGGGACACTGGGAATCACTCACTTCTTGTTTCTGTTCTTTCTGGGTTCTTACAAATAGCCACCTGTAAGATTCACACTGATGCTGAGGCTGCACAGAGAAAAGATACTGAAATCTTCCTCCTGGAGAGACTTTCCGCCATCACACCTACAAGCACACCTCTCCCTCTCCAGGATGACTTGCTGTTCTCCTGCAGCCGACAAGCACAGGCGACCTTAATGAAGGCCGTGGATCACACACGCATGACCCTAATGCACACAGCTGGTCAGTCCTAGGTGACATTGGTTCAATCTCCAAGTAGGTGCCCTACCTGCAGCACCTTGACCACCCAGCAGCAGTCCCACACTGATTTGCTCTTGTAGACCTAGCCAGTGACAGCTACCTAGAAAGGAAACATTCTCTTTGTATGCCCGCCTGACAGAAGAAGTGGTGACGCTCTGATCGAGCATTCCCAGATACCACTTACTACCTACAACTTTCCTGCTCTGTTACATGGGTCAGACCCAAGAAAAGTCTCTGGTAACTCAATCTGCTGGAAGTCCTCACAGGGCAGAGTTTGGTCACAGGGGCAAGCACAGGTTATCAAGGACACTGGTCTTTGTAGAACAAGGAGACACAAGGTTCCAGCCTGGACTTGCACAAAAATCATTCTTCCCGTGGCTCATCTCCGCAATCCAAAAATCCCTGAATCATTTTTCCCTCCAAGTCCTCTCTGATCCGTCCGGTTAAATCCACATCAACAGTCACCCCAAAGCAGAATGGCCCAAGAACACGCAATGAGCTGTGATTGACAAAGAGAAAATGGAATGTAAGCTCGCTGAAGGCTTTAGCCTAGGTTGTATTGGTACTTGGGCCCATACTGCTTGGTGTTGACAGCAGGTGTACAAAGGCAGATGCCAGTGTTTCCTGATTTATACCTATTTTTCTAAAAATTGAGATATTGTAGGATATACTGTTCACTGTTTTACTATTTTTTTTCCTCTTAATAATGGAACCAGTCCTAGAGCAGGCATTTAGCCAGCAGCTAAGAAGCCTGAGTTCATTTCCAAACCCTGGCTCCAGCTTCCTGCTAATGCAGACCCTGGGAGGCAGCCATGGTGGCACAAGCAGTGAATTCCTTTTTCCCACAGGGGAGACCCAGATTGGGTTCCTGGCTTCTGGCATTGACTCTGGCCTAGTCCTAGCTCTGGCAGACAGTTGGATAGTGAACCAGCCAGTGGGAGCCCTGTCCCCTTGTCTCTCTGCCTCTCAAAACAAAACACAACCAACATCACACTCCTTAGGACAGATACTACCAAGCAAAAAAATAATAAAAGGAAAGGAAAAGAAACAGCAAGTGTTGAAAAGAACATGGAGAAACTGAAAGCCTGACATTGTGGGGGAAATGTAAAATAGCACCAGATGCTATGGATATCAATATGACCCCCCCCTCAAGATATCAAAGACAGAATTAACGCGGGATCAAGCAAATCTACTTCTTACTCAACTCCCCAAGGACATAATAGTAGATCTTTTTATTAACAAAAGACTTATTTTGTTTATTTGAAAGGCAGAGTGACAGACATAAAGCGTGACAATAGAGATCTTCCATCTGCTGATACACTCCCCCAACTACTTGAAAAAGCAGGGTTGGTCCAGGATGAAGCCATGAACCAGAAACTCCACCTCCAAGTCTCTTACATGTATGGGAGGCATCCAAATATTTGGATCATCCCTTGCTACTTTCCCAGGTATCTTAATAGGGAGCTGGACCAGAAGTAGGGCAACCAGGACTTGAACTGAAAATCCAATAAGGGATGCCAGTGTTGCAAGTGTCAGCTTAAAATACCATGCCACAACACTAGTCCCAAAAGCAGAATTTTGAAGAACAGCCTCTATATCCTTGGTCACAATGACATCAGTTTCATTCTTGGTACATTTAATGCAGCCAAAGGCAGAGGCAGACAGGGAGGTACCTACGGACCGGCATCTGCATCCACTTTTTCGGGACAGCAACCTAGATGAGTACGAATGTGCTAGACCAGCTTCCAGCCCGTCCCCTCAGAACCAGCTCACCCAATTGTGAACTCAGTGCAGATTCAAGCACTACCCCCACTCCTAGCTTGCCCCCTGGTAGTAAACCTTCCCTCCACACAAGAGCCTAGTAGCTTTGGTATTTTGATGCATACAGGCCACGGCTCTTCACAGTCTGTCTGAAATGTTGCCCTATAGCAACTGCAGAGATAGTATGCAAAATGACAGCAGCTGCCCAGGGCTGCGAGTCACTTGTGATGCGATTATGTCAGCTGTACCAAGGAAATGATTTCCAGAGATCATTCACACCCCAATGAGAGTGCTTGCAAGACTACTGAACTACACATAACAAATTACAACTGGGCTGGCACTGTAGTGTGTGGGTAAGCTGCCATGTGCAACCCCAGCAGCCCAAATATATGCTGATTCGAGTCCTGCTTGCTCCACTTCTGATCCAGCTCACTGCCACTGCACCTAACAAAACAGTAGAAGACGCCCCAAGTGCCTGGGTCTCTGTGCCCTTGTGGGAAACCCAGAAGAAGCTCTTGGCTCCTAGCTTCAGTCTCTCCCAGTTGCAGCTATTGTAGCCATTTAGGGAATAAGCCAGAGCAGGGAAGATTCTCTCTCTCTCTCTCTCTCTAACTCTGACTTTTAAATAAATACACAAATCTTTAAAAATGGTCACAACAGTGCTCGCTTCAGCACTGCATATACTAAAATTGGAATGACACAGAGATTAGCATGACCCCTGTGCAAGGATGACATGTAAACTTGTGAAGCGTTCTATATTTTAAAAAAAATGGTCACAACAGCAAATTCCACGTTGCATAGATTTCACTATTGCCCTACCTCCCTTGTGCACACACCTCACTTCTGTCCCCAGAAAGGAAACCTTCCCTCCAGTGAGATCCATGCTGGCCTTGGGGCAATACCAGCAGCTGGGCTGCTCTCTCCCCAGACTCCTGGCACGAACTGGAGATGTTCCTTCTGGGTTTCTGTTTACCCTCCTCATCACAAGCTGGGCAAAGAGGAAAAGTTGGACAGCTGAGACCCTTTCAGAAAGAAACACACCCATCTTTGGAAATGAAGGTGACATTATTGATCCCAACTAAGAAGGCCACCACAATCACCTTCGGTATCTTTGTGGCCACTGCAAGAGCATCACTCATGTCATCCTTCTAGAAAGTGCCTGGTGCCTCTTCATGGGGGCTGCATGAGCAGATTACAGAGTCCCAGCAGGAGCCAAGGAAAGCACAGCCATAGTCAGTGTTAGAGACACAAACAGATGGGTAATGGTGATTTATGTAGAGTGGGCAGAGTTAAGTCCTTGCTAATGACTGGCTGGGGTTTTGCTGGGAACGTGTGACATCCTGAACACGGGTGTGATTTGCCTGCCGGGTGCACGTATGAACCACAAAAGCACTGAGCTGCTGACAGCCAAGCAACAAATGCCTGGGTCTCTCCCAGGACCAACTGAATGGCTCTGGCTGGAGGGAAAATCCACAAGATCAGAAGATGGCCCAGACATCCCCAGCTGGCAGGCAACTAGAGGCTGCCTGGCCAGGGGACAGTAACCTCCACTTGAACCTAGAGAGGAACTGGAAGAGGAGTCCCGGACCTAGAAGGAAACCTGCGAGCCGCGTCCTTGAGTGGTCCCCGTTGTGTTCCAAGCTTCAAAGCTTCATGCCTGAGATTTCCAGCCCACACCACACCATAACGCCCATTTCCAAGTCCTCACTGTATACACTCAACTTAACCAGAACGATGATTCCCTCCCTCCCTCCCTTCCTTCCTTTCTTCTCTAAATAAATTAAAATAGCTCCTAGAGGTAGTCTAGGTTGAAAGCAGGTGGTGTGAAGCTCTG
Organism: Ochotona princeps; assembly: GCF_030435755.1. NCBI lineage: Eukaryota > Metazoa > Chordata > Mammalia > Lagomorpha > Ochotonidae > Ochotona > Ochotona princeps. The sequence continues at coordinate 1,683,542 of NC_080837.1, read as the reverse complement.
AGGAAAGCGAGGCAGGTACTAGGCAGGTGCTGCGTGTCTGCCTCCTGGAATGTATTCTCAGCCTAACATCTCCAAGTACACAGACTTCAACCAGTTTATATTCACTAGGAAAAAGACATCCTCTCCTGCCCAGGGAAGAAAAGCAAGTGACAAAGACTCCTTGAGTCTGTCTGTAGCTCATCCCCACACAATCTACCCGCCCTCCTCTGGTTCCTAAGCACCTCTTGGTTCGAACAAAAATCTGTAGATTTCACACCTGAGGTTGCCGGGACAACAAGGGCTCGGAGAGCAGGGATGCAGCTGGGTTGTTCATGTTAAAGCATAGTGCCTGGCAGCTCCAGCCACCCACAAAAGCAGCTGCTCTGGTCCCTTGGGAGTCCTGCAAACAACCTGACCTGGTGCCCAGGGCTGCCAGGGAATCCCCAGAGATGACAAAAGGGGCAAGGAAAAGGGAGTGATGCGCATCCGGATTCCTGCACTGTGATGCAAATGAGCACTGAGGAGAGGGGGTCTTTCCTGCCTGTGGGTTCCCAAACACCATGCTTGGAAAGCAAAGGATTTGTGCCAAGCTCTCCCTAGGCAAGGAAAACAACTGGCTAATTCTTCAGTCTTTTCAGAAAGCTCACCCTGTGAATTGGGGACCTTGGTGACCCTCACAGTCTCCTATTAACAAAAGTGCTGTTTGTTTATGGCTCAGCAGGGAGTCTGCATGCTGCAGAGCCCTGGACTCCCACTCCACCACACTGGACGCCGGCCTATCTTGGGAAGTGGGGAGTCCTGCCAGCCCCACCTGTCCAGCTCCTCTTCCACGTGGCAGCATTCCCATCTGCTGCATCACACGCCGATGACGCTGGCTGTGCTCTTCTACAAACCTTCGCCAAGTTTCCATTTGTATTTTCTCTTTCATATGCTGCCCTTGGTCCTCCTCTCTGAGCCCTGCTCCCTGGATGATCTTCCCACAGTTTGCACAGCACTTCCCCCAACAGTCTCCCTCCACCTTTGTCTTGTCCTGGGGTCCCTGCCTGCAACCCTCTCCCCACCTCCCTGCCTCTGCAGCTGGAGCCTTGAGATCACTCCCTTAAAGCTTTATAAGCATGAGCCTCACTGTTGGGTGGGGTGAGTTGTTTTGTCTTTGCTTTTTAAAGTAAATAAACCCACAAACATATGGGCGGCAGTGATGTGGCTTTGAGTATCCCTCCCTCCTGGCTTCGGCTTGTTGATGTTTCTGGATGCCTGGTTGAGCCAGCCACTCCACCAACAGCCCCAGGAAACACCAGAGTTGGCAGGACAGGGACCCTCAATCCCACCCTCCCAGTCCTCCCGGCTTCCTCAATGTCTCTTTGGGCATCACCTCCTCCCTCCTTGTTGTTGGGAACCACCCAGGCTCTGCTCTGCCGCCTCTTTCTGTAAGCAAATGTATCTACCACTCATTCCTGGCTTTCTGAAGTTCCGTTATAAAGAAGGAGGCTGGAGAGCTCTCTGAGGGCCTGCTCTCCATGAAAAAGAACATTAACGTGATGAAGGCCCAGAGATGGAAAGAAGCCTGCTCTACAACACAGGTTAGGGGGCAGCAGGTACCAGAGACACAGCACAGGAAATGTGTGTCCACCGAGGGCTGCCAATGAACCCCCTCCTGTGGCCAAAACGGGAACCACTACTGGCTGGAAATATCCACCCAAGATGACCTATGGTCTTTATAATACTGTCATCAAATGTCCACGGTCAACACACCCACTCCCATCCTGCACCTGATGCTATGAGACTTCCGGAAATGAGGAGTTCACCCGCTCCTGGCCCCGGAAATCTCTGCAACCCTGGATAACCCCACCTGGAGCACAATGCCCTGTCTCCTGATCAAGGGATAACCAGAGCCCGGCAGGTACTGCTCACTCCAGAGCCCCATACTGCTACCCCTCAATCCACGTCTCAGCCTCTAATTCTCCCATGGGTTGGAAGGTGAGAACCTGGGCCCCTCAGCCTCCAGCAGCCTCTCCCACTTCAGAACTGATACAACCGAGGTTTCTTCTTCAGCCTGGCAAAGGACCTGTTGTTGCTGGGAGAGCTCCTGACCACAGGAGCCACAGCTGGGTAAATCCCAGAGAGCCGCTCTTCTCTTCCCAATCATTTCCTTCCCCAGGGGAGAGCCTGGAACTTCAGACACAGTCACGTTTCCATGTCCCCATAGCCAACAGGCAGAACGCACATCAGTCAAGAGCAAAGCCCTTTAAAAGCCTCTTAAGGCAGCAAATGCCTTCAATAAATTATCTCCTCCCACCTAGGAGAGAGAATGAGTTTTCAAAAGCTGTCTCTCCGTTAGAAAACACGCTATAATCCGGCTTATTCCATTGAAGGGCGAAAGCATGACAGAGCGGAAGGGCGAGTCCCACAGAGCTGAGTGCCACCCTCCCATCCTGCTGGCTCCTGACATGTACACAGCTGTCTCCCTGCCAGGGAGAGGTCAGGGTGTTTGTGTCAGGGGTTTGAGGGGGCTGCCATGCACTTAGAAGCAGAGTGCAGGGTTCTGAGCACCCAGGGGCATGCTGCAGACTTGTCAGCACAAGGGATGCCCTGGGAAGACATTATCAGTGTAGACATCAACTCACCTCCCAGGCCACCTCCATCCCCCTGGTCTGCTCTCACTTTGTCCCTACAGCATCAATGATGCAAGCATTGGACCCTTCTGAGCCCTGTCGTCCTTGCTGCACCCTTGCCTCCTGGTACTGATTCTGAGAGTGGCCCTGAGGGTCCTGCTGCTGCTTCTTCTTCCACTGGGAGAGGTCACAGCCCTTTCTCTTCCTCCCCTCATTCCTGCTGTCTTCCAGGAAGACTCCTTTACCCCTCCACCCTGGTGGTCCCAGTCTCACACTCCCCACTGGGGTTCCTGAGGCTGTAGAAAATCTGCCTCCATTCCAACTCACCCACAGCCACCTCAGGTTGGCAGCTCCTTTCCCACCCCGTGGCTGTTCCCAGCAGACACCTGCCTGTGCCAGGGCTTTCCCCTGGTTCTTTTCTCCCCTTACCTCCTACAGGAAACCAGCGGAGCCACCCAAGTGACGCCCTTCTGGGAGCTGCCCATCAATATCAGATGAGCTCTCAGCTTTGGTGCATCATAGGCTTAGGTGGCTGGGCAGCCTCCTCCTGCGGGTTGACTCTCCATTAGGTGCCAGTCATATCAACACTCCTAACCCAGTCCAGAGAACTTTCCCTCTACTCCACCCTTCTGCCAGGGTTCCTTCTGCAGCAGGAAGTGATGTGTCAGGGCTGGAGGACTGAGAAACTCCACAACCAACCATTCCAATCACCACCCGTCTCTGGATCGACTGTGTCTCCCACAGACATCACTTTTGTCTATCACACTCTGGTTCTCTGTGCCTTTGTTTAAGGTTCTAGGGCAGGTTAAGGAGACGGCAGAGGCCAGGAACTTGGGATGTTAGCAGGCTCCAATGGGTGAAGAGTTCTGGAATGGGAACCAGGCTGGGGGAAGACAGGGGGTAGATTTGTGCATTCAAAGGGAGACCCAGTATGCAACCCAGCTTCCAGGGAAGCTGGGAAAGGTGAAGTGTGAGGTCAGGTCAGCAAGAGGGCAGGCCACCCACTATGACTGGGGGAGGGGTCAGAGTCAAGGAGGCTCTCTGGCAGCAACAGAAAGACCTAGCCATCCCTGGGACAGGGTCCAGGGCCAGGACAACCAAACTGGGGCAAAAGAAGGGGTTGGGTCCCCGGATCAGAACAGAAGCCACAGCCTTGCCTCTGGACTTGAATGGCCCTCGTCGTATCCCACGGATGTGGACTAGTGGGTAGGGGCTCAGGACCAGCTCCAGGGCAGGGAGTCACAGGGAACTGAGGATGCCCACGTCTGCAGCCATGGTAGGCATCACTAATCATCCATCACATTTCCCTCCCCACCATCCCCCCGGGGCAATCTCAGCCTCAGAAGTCTTCACATCAGGGCTTCACATAGGTGCCAGTGTTGGCACCTGTAGCACCCACATCACATCAGAGCTCCTGGTTCAAGTCCTAGCTTTTCCAGTTCCCAGCGTGCTCCCTGCTCATGTACACCCTGGAAGACAACAGATAATGGCCCAAATACTGGACTTCTGCCACCAACCTGGGAGATGCAGATGGAATTCCAGGCTTCTGGCTTCAACCTGATCCAGACTGGCCATTGTGGCCATTTAGTGAACCATGTCTGTCTGTCTGTCTTTCGCCTTTACTTTTTGCTGCTCTGTCTTTCACATAAATAAATTATGAAAAGAGAAGTCCGGACTGCTGCTAATACATGCATTCCATCATTGAATAAAAGGCTTGTCTGCCAGGGATCTGGCACCATGAAGCATAGCTGGGGGCATCAGAGATGGCCCCTTCATCCGGACAGGTGCCATCTGGATGGGAGATAAAATTGAGCCAAAGGAAAAGAAACCAAAGCTGGCAGTAAGTTTCCTCTCCCTGGGTCAGGGGCTGTGTGTCCCCTCTGCCACCTTCCACCCTGCAGCATAGTCACCTGTTAAACTGCACCCAGGTCCTGCCCCATACGGTGACTCATGGGAGCAGAGCCTTGCTGGTCTGTGTCACTCCTGGCACAATACCTGTTGGTTCTCCCATCCATCTTTCACCAGAAGGGGGTCATTGTAAGCCCTATGGGAAAGACCCTAGTGGGTCCTGGGAGACAAACTGAGAACAGAGGAGGAAAAGGGGGTTAACGATACGGGATGTGGGCATTGCCAGCCGTGGCTTAGCCCGCTGGGACACAATGCTGGTTCTAGCCTGGAGAAAGACGGGAAAAAAGGAAGAGGGGGAAAAAAGTGAAGAGGTGTGGGCTCAGCTCTGTAGCGTGTGATTCGTCCTACCAGCTGCAGGCCAGGGGAGCTAACAGAAGCCCTGCAGCCTGCTTCCCCAACGAGCTCGGTGATATGAAACCACCCAGCTGCTAGCACAGATGAACAAGCCACGGGTGCAGAGGGCTATGAGCCTGCTCCCAGCTTGAATTGCCTGAAAACTCTCACCTGAATGACAGCCGTGTGCATGCAGCACCCTGCAGGAAGCTCAGACACATCCCCTTGTCAGTTCCACACTACCTGGTGGGTACTGAACACACTCACGCAGGCAGCCTGGCTCACCGTTGGTTCTCTCCTGCAAGCAGCTTCCAAGGAAGTTGGAGAGAGGTCCAGGGCTGTGCTGAGGTCCAGGCAGCTGCACGTCCTTCTAGAACCACTGTCTGACTTAGATATTCAGAGGAACCTTCCCATCCTGGATTCCTTTGTTCACAGCCCAGGATAGAGCGTGTCACTTCAGGAAGGGTAACAAATGACAAACACTCATCAGCTCCTCCTGTGTCCTTGTTCGTTTGAGATGGAGGGTTTCTCTGCAGAGAGCTGTGTCTGCCTTTTCCCAGTCAGCAGCGTGGGGCTTTAACCTCCACGATGAGAAAGGGGGTGGTGCCTTCTCCCCCAAGGGAAGAGAGGGAGTAGCGTTTTGTCCCCCAAGGGAAGAGAGAGAGGCTCTAATAAAATGACATGCATCTTGATTTCGACCCCTTATAGTCACTGGCACATGGAATACAGTCTGATTCCCGCCTGGAGAATCCAAGAGGTTGGGCCATTAGGGTCTGAACCTGGGGATGGTCAGAGTAGTTGCCTTCTGAGGACCAGACAGAGGCAAGTTAGGGAGAACTGGATGGATCTTTCTGAAAGCCCACTGTGGAAGGTTCCTCCCGAAAGGGACGGCACTGACTGGGGGGTCCATGCTTGAGTGGGCCATCGGACAAACAGTTTCACAAAGATGGGTTGGAGATAATAATGCAGCAAGAGGGTTGGGAAGCATAGCTGAGAATCCAGGCTCAGGAAACGGGGGTGTTGGTGCAGTAGCTGAAACTCCTATTGAGATATGGTGACTTCCCAGGTAAAGGCGCTGCCTGTAACATTGGAATCCCACACGAGCATCAAGCATTTTACGGCCTTGCTGTTCCAGTTCCAATTCAGCTCCTTGCTGACACATTTGACAAAAACATCAGAAGATGGTGCAAGAGCTTGGGGCCCTGCTACCTATTGGTAGACCTGGATGGAGTTCCTGGCTCCTGGCCTTTGGCCATGTGGGGAGAGAATCAGAGGATAGAAGCTTTCTTTTCTTTTCCTTTCTTTTCTTTTCTTTCTTTCTCTGTGTTTGTAACTATGGGTTTAAAGTACATAAATCTAAAAAAACAGACTCAAATTGGGATACCCACATCTCACATTAGAGTGTGTGGTTTCAAGACCAGCTCTCTTCACTCCTGGATTCCATCCTAGGGGGCAATAAATGATGGCTCAGGTACTTGGGTCCCTGCCCCACATTTAGGGGACCTGATGGGGTTTCTGTTTCTAAGCTTTGGCCTGGTACACCCCTGGTTGTTAGTGAGCATTTGGGGAGCAATCTACCACTCAAATAAATAAAATAGATTATTTAAAGGAAAGAGGAGCTCATGAAGGAATCCCTTAGTGAAGAGGCCCTCCCAGCACACCATCGTGAAGACCTCTTCAGCACCACCCTGACTCTCCCCCTCTCCTCTCGGAATGCACTCTGGGCTCCACGGAGCAGGGCTGATAGAAGGGAGACAGCCGGGATGATTATAGCCTAGACACATCCAGGGAGCAAACAGAGCCAGCTCTGGCAACACCTGTGGCTGGAGGGAATCCCGAGGACCCAGCAAGTCACCAGCCAAGCCAGAGAACCATCCAAGCATCCAGCCCACGGCACGGGAGGCCTTTCCTACTGAATGGCTCTCAGAAGGGTGGTAAGAGAGGCAGGGGATCCCCTACCCCCACAAGCTTCTTGTCCACCTGCAGAGCCCCTCTCCAGGGTTCCTAAGGGAGCAGAAAAAGCAGCTGCCCTCCAGCTCTTCCCTGCCCTTCTGAGGTATCAGCTGGCTGTGCTGCCCCTGATTGTCTCTGTGATGTGGGGGGGATGGGAGACCAGGGACCTGTGAAACAGGGAGAGTGAGAACAGCTATGGCTCCTGCAGGAGCAGGGCCGGAACCCCAGGCAGGCAGGCAGGCAGGCAGGCAGGCAGAGGGAGAGCTGGCTGGGTCCCACTGGCACCATGCCAGGCACCCAGCAAGTGGAGATGGGCGACAGGCCGTGCAGTCTCCCTCCTTCCCCCACTATCTGAGAAACAAAACATATTTTCATGAGCATCATTTCTAAAGGTTTGATGAATGCTTTTGGTTTTTTTTTAAAAAAATTATTTCTGGGAGAAGAAAAATCTGGGAGATGTCATTGAATTGCCAAGACAATGGATTTTCTGAGATTTTTCACTGTTTAGATGGAGGCAGTGGGTCAAAATACGTTTGATTCAGACTTCCTCCAAATCCTGCAGTCTGCTAGAACTTGAAACAAAAACCACGGATTTCCATGTAGTCTCCTCCCTTCAGGACCCCACCCCAGGATGTCCCAGAGCCTCCATAGCATCAAGTCCCCACCATGACAGACACAGTAACTCAGGCCTCTCTGATGGCTTGACATACAAATAGCCCACAAGTCAGTGATGAAAAGAAGCAGAGGTCACGTTCTTCACGTAGCCTTCTGGAACCCACAAAGGGACACTGGTATTCCCTGGAACTGCTGCCTGGGTCCTAGCAGCTGCAGTGGGAGTCACTTTCTACATTCAAACAAGACATAGAAGCCAAAGTGGGGGGAGGCACAGGAACCAGCCCAGGGCACTGACTGGTGGCTGGCAATCCACCTGCCTTGCCCTGTGCAGCAGGAAGGGATAGGCAGCCTGCTGGGTTCACTGCCACACGTGTCCATATCACCTCACTGCTCTCCTGCAACAGTCCTGGGAGTTGTCCATTCTGCCCATAGACCAAACCCTGGTCCTCAACGAGGTGCCCTCTTGCTGCTACTCCACAGGTTCCAGAAAGTTCCTCAGCTGCCCGGTTGCCTCTCATGTTGAGTTTGAGAACCTCATACTGAGATTTCACCATCTATCATCTGGACCATAACAGAAATCTACTGAGTGCTATTTCTGTCAGACAAAACTGTGTAAAACTTTGCAAAGACTCTTACATTCTCTTTGCCATCATTGAAGGATGCTTTCCTGAGCCACCATGTAAGATCCTGCTCTTACAGGTCTAGTTGTCTGAGGCTGTGCCGCTTTGCAGCCTGTAACCTGGAGGGAAAGGACAGGAATGAGAGGCAGAGGCAGTGCGGTCCTGGAGGAGCTGATGTTCCCCTCCCTGCTGCTCAGAGGCCATCTGCACTTGAACAGAGACGTCTTGGCAGCGCTGGATGCCTCTCATCTGCCTACCCACGTGTTCCTGGAACACATCCAAGCTCTGATTCAGGTTGGATTTGAGGTTTGAAAAGGAGTCATGACTACTTTCTTGCTTAAGAAAAAAAAATGTTCTTTCCCGTTTCCCACTGTTGCTGTGGTCCTTGCCGCTCACCGTGGACTGTTGCACTCTACCTTCTGCTATTCTATCCTGCTCAGTTCAGCTTCAGTCACTTTAATTATTTCCAGGGTTTTTGTTTTGTTTTTAATGATACAGTTCCACATGCTCGGGGATTTCTCCTTCTCCCCAGTTCGCCTACCCCACTGATTCCCTCTATATTATTAGTATATGTATATTAGTATTATAGAGTAGCTTTTTCTTAGTCCATCCTACTGTATGCTTACCTACTCTACTCCATTCTACCCTAACCTGTTCTACTCTACTCCGCTCTGCCCTAGTCCATCACTTCCTATTTTACTCTGTTATACTCTGTTCCACCCCGTTCCTCTCCTTGCCTCTCATCCCATCCTATCATGCTGTATTCTAACCTCCCCTATCCCATTCTGCTCTGTCATTTCCTATTCTACTCCCCTCCATTCTATTCTGTCCTGTTTTTCTATTTTATTCTGTTCTCTTCTAATATATTATTCTACCAAATCCCGTTCTGTTCTATCTTGTCCTGTTCTGTTCCATTCCATTCATTCCTATGCTCTCCTATTCTACTCTATGTTGTTCTGCCCTATCCTATCTCATTCTATCCTTTCCTGTCTCATCCTATCCTACCCTATCCCATCTTATCCTACCCTATCCTATCTTATCCTACCCTATCCTAACCTCATAGTACATTCCTCCCTCTTCTCTCCAGTACACATAGCCACAAGCACAGGTGCTTGTTCACAAGCACCCAGACCAGCATCATGAGACTTCTCACAAAAGCAGAAACAAAGAGAGGCAAAAAGTCAAAAGGGAGCAGAACCAGAACAATGAACTCCACCAAGACCAGCCAACTGGGAGCTCTAGGCCCAATCTAACTGACCACCTCTGAGGTTTAAACAAAGTCCTTGCAGAACATAGCCACGTCCATCTGTTCAGGCATCGCCTGTGGCTGCCTTCATCAGAGCTGAGCAGCTGTCGCAGAGAACTTTTGGATGGAATATTTTCCAGCTGTTCATCTACAGATCAACACTTCTTACTGAGATTCAATTGCCAACCTTTCCAGAGTGTATGGTTTGATGGAGCGATGTACCCAGTGTAGAAAGTCAGGAAAACAAAGTTCCATCAAATAAAACAGATCTCCGCCTATGAAGGTGCCTCAGAATCTTCATGGGAAATGGAATTAAATGGTAATCACAACATTCCTAGTCTGTTTTCATGATACATAATTTCCAGGCACTTTCTGAAGATCGCTCATATGTTTCATGTAACTTCATACTAAAGTTTTGTTCTATTTTCTTTTCAGATTTAATCAGTTAGGTTTTCACTTGGTCAACTTGGGGATCAGGGACCTTCATTCTGTCGTACAGGGAAAAGATCCTCAGGGTAATGGCTTGTTTGCCTGGTTCTTTGACTTGTTCTCATTTCATTAAAAAAAATTTATTAGAAAGACAGATTACACAGAGAGGAGGAGAGACAGAGAGCAAGGTCTTCTGTCCACTGATTTACTCCCTAAGCGGCCACAACAGCTGGAGCTAAGCCAATCCAAAGCCAGGAGCCAGGAGCCCCTGCTGGGTCTCCCACATGGGTGCAGGATCCCAAGCCTTTGGGCCATCCTTTACTGCTTTCCCAGGCCACAAGCAGGGAGCTGGATGGGAAGTGGGGCTGCCGGGATTAGAACTGGTGCCCATATGGGATCCCAGTGTGTTCAAGTGAGGACTTTAGCTGCTAGGCTTCTGCACCGGGACCTCTCATTTCATTTTTTTTAAAACTAAGATTCACAACACTGAAAATTCTAAAAGAAACCGACAGTGATAAATTCACCCCAACCACTTATTATCAGGGGCAACATTATACAGGAGAATGTTGTGCTTATTTGAATAAATATGTGTGTGTTCACTGTGCTACCGTTTTACACGTCTTGTTCACTTAGTCCTTTATTGTGCTCATCCATCCAGAGCAGTGATTACAGAAATCCTCACCCTCCTTTCTCCAGATGCCAAAGTGTCCCTTTATTTGAATAAAATATAATCTATTTGACCAGCTGAGGCTGCTTCTATCTCTTCATGATGACCAACAAGGCTACAACAAATACTACCTGTACCTATAGCTTTCTCTAAACATCAGAACAGCTGTCGACCGGGAAGCAGAGGTGTTACATCGAATAGCATGTGCACAAGTAGTTCTGATGAAATGGCTAAACCACACTTCCACCTGCCATGTGTGAGGAAGCTGGGTCCTGCATATCACCGGTGACATGGAGCTTTCTGATTATTACATCCTGAGAGGAGTGCCCCAGCCCAGCTTACGCTGCATTTTCCTCATGACAAGTGAGTCAGAGTGTCTCTCCTTAGACAACTCTATGTATGCACATCTTTTGAGAACTGCATGTATATGGCCCAGAACAGTACTTCCACCTGATTTCTCCTGGGCCATGGGTCTTCTGTGGGGTAGGAGAGGGGAAGGCAATGGCACTTCGAAGTCCAGCCAACACAGTACAGGAGGGACCAAGGGACCAGGAGCACAGCAGCTAAGAGTCTTTTTAACTCTTCTCTGGAGTGGACATTTGGCACAGAGTTTGGGCAGCCCATATCCTTATCAGAGGGCCTTGTTTGAGCCCTAGTTCTGCTTCCAATCCAGCTTCCTGCTAATGCATTCCTTGAGGTAGGGGGAAACAGGTGATGGCTCAAGTACTTCATTCTCCAAGGATTTCTTTTAAAAAAATACTGACTTGAGGGCCCGGTGGCGTGGCCTAGTGGCTAAGGTCCTCGCCTTGAACGCCCCAGGATCCCATATGGGCGTCGGTTCTAATCCCGGCAGCTCCACTTCCCATCCAGCTCCCTGCTTGTGGCCTGGGAAAGCAGTCGAGGACGGCCCAAAGCTTTGGGACCCTGCACCTGCGTGGGAGACCTGGAAGAGGTTCCTGGTTCCTGGCTTCGGATCGGCGCGCTCCGGCCCGTTGCGGCTCACTTGGGGAGTGAATCATTGGATGGAAGATCTTCCTCTCTGTCTCTCCTCCTCTCTGTATATCCGGCTTTCCAATAATAATAAAATCTTAAAAAAAAAATACTGACTTGAAACAGAGTTATAAGGAAGAGAGGAAAAGACCAGGAAAGGGGAAAAGAGAGGGAGGAAGGGAGGGAGAGAGAGAGAGGGAGGGAGGGAGAGAGACAAAGGGAGGAAGAGAGGGAGGAGGAGCGAGAGAGAGAGGGAGAGAGAGGGAGAGAGAGGGAGAGAGAGGGAGAGAGGGGGAGAGAGGGGGAGAGAGGGGGAGAGACAGAGAGAGAGAGCTATCCTGCATCTTCTGGTTCACTTTCCCCAATTGGCAACAACAGTAGGGGATGGTCCAGGCTAACAGAGCCTGTGAAACCACATCCAAGTCCCCCACTTGGGTGGCAGGAGTGCAAGTGCTTGGTCCATCTTCTGCTGCTTCCCCAGATGAATTATCAGGCAGCTAGGTTGGAAGCAGAACAACTGAGACTTGAACTTGTGTTTATATGGGATGCCAGCACTGCAGGAGTTGGCTTAAGCCACTATACTACAATGTTGACCCAAAGAGAAAGAAGGTCTTACACAGTCTCAGAAACCTCTGTCTAGTCCTCCTGGCACTGTCCTACAGGACAGGTCCAATGTCCTTGGGACGAATTGTCCGGCTGAGTCACAGAATAACAGGGACTGCCAGGGGTGAGGAGAGTGGCCACTTAGACTCGGGGCCCAATCACAACTGGGAGCAAGGACAGCCAGGGACAGGTAGCACACAACTATATCGATGGCACCAGAGTTGGTCACATGACAGCACAAGGGCTGCACCTATTGTTGCGCCGCTATACAACAGTAAAAGGAGTCCTTCCACCCAGACAGCTGACAGAGGCAGGCACTCTCCTCTCTGCTCTGTCTCCAACGACACAGAGCTGGTACCCAGCTCTGAGCTACATGCACCCTCAAGCCCTTGCTCTCTTTGCCTTCCTGAAAATCCTACTGGCATTTGCAACAACTTCACACAGAAAGAAGCTGAGGCTTGAGGAAGCAGATACTGGGTCAGGGTGGTGCCTGGACATGAGGAGGTTGATGCCCCGCACAGGCCACAGAACTGAGCATAGCAGTGCTGGCCTATGCATCTACTGGGTGTGACTCCATTTAACTCCCATGGCAACCAGGGGTCGATGCAGAGTTATAGAGAGAGGGAAAGACAGACATAGAGAGCAAGATATTCTATCAGCTGGTTCACTCTCCAAATGGTTGCAATAGCCGGGGTTGGACCAGGCCAAAGCCAGGAGCCAGGAGCTTCCTTCAGTCTCTCATATGGGGGCAGGGACCCAAGGACTTTAGGCTATCTCCCATTGCTTTCTCTGGCACATCATCAGGGAGCCAGATCAAAAATGAAGCAGCTGGGCCCGGCGGCGTGGTCTAGCGGCTAAAGTCCTCGCCTTGAAAGCCCCGGGATCCCATATGGGCACCGGTTCTAGTCCCGGCAGCTCCACTTCCCATCCAGCTCCCTGCTTGTGGCCTGGGAAAGCAGTTGAGGACAGCCCAATGCTTTGGGACACTGCACCCGCGTGGGAGACCCGGAAGAGGTTCCAGGTTCCCGGCATCGGATCGGCGCGCACCGGCCCATTGCGGCTCACTTGGGGAGTGAATCATCGGACGGAAGATCTTCCTCTCTGTCTCTCCTCCTCTGTGTATATCTGGCTGTAATAAAATGAATAAATCTTTAAAAAAAAAAAAAAAAAAAAAAAAAAAAAAAAAATGAAGCAGCTGAGACTCCAACCAGCACCCATATGGAATTCAGCTTTACCGACTACACCACAGCGCCAGCCCCAGTAAATGCTACTTCTTCACCGATTGGGATATCAAGGCATAATAAGGCCACACCATGGGTAAGTGGGTTAGGCAGGATATAAGTTAATGAAATCTGGCAATCCCCATTTTCTCCTGCCTGCCAGGCCATGAGGGCAGGACCTACTAGAGTCCTGGGTATAGGATGACTCCAGTCCGTCTCCCCACACTGCATGGTCACAGCACTGTTACTGAATATCCTCAAGTTGATGACAGAGGAGGTTGCATGGCCAGGGGAGCCCTGACATGGGAATATCCTGTTAAGTCATCACACAGATCACAGCCAGGGTTGTAGGATGGAGGGACACTGATGCCTTATCACAGCCAAGACCCACCCTCTTCCAAGGTTTGAGCCAAATGGGACCTTTGCAACCCAGAGAGGGGAAGGCCAGCAGCAGTGGCTGAACTATGGGCAATGCCTGGGAGACTGGAAAGCTCAGCCAAAACCTGGAAAAGAGTGCAGCAGCCACCACTGCCCAGGCTGGGCCCCCAGCTCCCATCTGCATATGGAGCCCCACCCTAAGAACCTGAGCCCAGATTGATGGATCATGGGATTCGGCAGGCGTCCCAGTGCCGGAGGCCAACATGAGCACTGTTTCTTCTCGGATCAGTAATGTGGTGGTAGTGTAATGGGGGGTCAGGAAAAACCTCAAAATAGATTATTTTACAAAATAATGGAACACAATTATCTTCCTGAAGCAGCACGAAGAGAAAAATGCACCAATGTATTTCTCGCCACGTTGACTTCTCTCACTCCCTCTCCCGACTCTGCCTGAATCTCCCCGAATCTCCATCACTGCTCCCTGGAACACGATCCATGTGTAGGGTTCTCTGCCAAGACCTTCATCCTGTCTGGGCCTCAGTCAGAGCTGCAGGGTGGGGAGTGGCGGTGGTCGAGGAGAGGGGCGGTTTCGTTCTCCCCTGGGCACCACAGACTTTCTCAAAATCTGGCAGCGCCTGTTCTTGGCTGCCACAGCCCTGTTCTCCCACACTGCCAGCCCTGGCCTGCAGGGACACACACACACACACACACACACACACGCAAAAGGAATGAAGTGTAGCCTCTAGTCCAGCCACATGAGGGACATCCCAGGTAGAGGACAATTTATCACTGTCCTACAGCAGATGATCTATGCAGTGGCCACCACGTTGGAGGGATGAGGACCAGTGCTGAGCCGGTGTTTGGCACACACACACCTGTACAGTGCATGTATGCGACTCTGACCTGGCCTAGCCTCCTGTGGCTTTGCCCTGCGGGATGCTCTGGCCCCCTCCAACTTCAGCACTGCAGGACGCACATTCCTGGCACAGCTCCAAGGAAGGAACTGGGTCAGGTTTTGTACCTGTCCTTGTGATGACAACCTGCCATGTGCCAGTTGAACCTATGGCACTTTCCCTGGCTCCAACATGGCCACCATGAGCCTGATTCCCTCGGCTGTACCAGACTGCCAACCAAGTTCCAGGCTGAGCAGGGGCACGGTCTACAGTTGGGCTCACCTCCAGCCGACCAGCAGCTGGGCACAATCTCCTCTATTTTCTTTATTGTTCCATCAATTCCTTGGTGGAATGTACCTCATCAACCAGGAGGTCCTGGGGGCCACAGGCCCACACCTGATACAAAACACACCCACACACATACATACCACATACATGCATATACAAGGCATACACTCAAGGAGCAAACTCCGCACCAGCAGGAGGAAGGCATGTTCTGCTTAGAAGCTAATTCTGGATGGCAGTGACCTACAAGTAGGGAAGCCCCCTGGGGTGGCGACGGTTAGCACCCATCTTACAGGGCGAGTAACACTGTATCTTTCCTGCAAGAAGGGGTGTGCAAGAACAAGCCTGTAATGCTGACCGGTGGCCATCCCCTAGGTCTAAGGCTCTCAGCACCACCTGACTTTGCTACACTGACCACCCCTGCCCCTACTGTATATGCACAGCCATGGGAGATTCATTCCAGACCAGGGAAAACACAGAGGTCGACATCTGGGTGGGGAGGTCGTGAGCCTTGCCCAGGGCCACAGAGTGGCCAGTGTGTTGTTAGGTCATTCTGTTTCAAGAGAAGCCATAGCAGCTACAAGGGGGTGACCTCGGGAACCATGTCCTGTGACCCTAGAGGCCTTGGCAGTGTGGATATGCATCCATGGAACTATAAAGGACTGCTCCAGGAAGTCACACTCTGAGACACTGCATTGGGAGGAACCCAGAGCACCCTGGATAAAGAAGAACTGCAGGACCCGGGCTAGGTCAGAGTCCTGGACATGCAGTGTAAGGACACATGTATGACACAGAGATAACGTTGCGTGGAGGTGTTTGTCATGCAGAGACATGTGTGATGTGCAGGTGTGTGCTGCATACAGGTGTATATGGCATGAGGTTTGAGTAGCATGTGGATTTGTGGTGTGCAGGTATGTATAGCGTATATCGTGTGTGTAGCGTGTATCGTGTGTGTAGCATGCATGCATGCACGGTGTGCAGAAGCATGCAGCATGCAGTGTTTATGGTGTAGACCTGCAAGTGGTATAGAAATCCTGTGATCTGCATGTGTGTGGCATGTGGATATATGTAGCATGCATGTGCATATAGTGTGCAGATGTGTGGTATGGAATGCAGAATCATGTGCGATGAACAGGATGGGCCTCCTCTTTCCACATGGAGAACTCTCCACTCACCCTGGCTAGGAAAGCCCTGCAGCATTTCTTCTGGCAGCTGCACCACCTGCTGGCTCTATACCCTGAGGAACTCCGGCCGCTGACACAGGTGATCTGGTCACAGATCCAAACAATGGCCAGTGGAGCCCACAGACACCACCAAAGGGGGCATTTCAGCCCCCAGGGACTCCCCAAATCTAAAGGCACTCCAAGTTACTCTGCTGGATGTCCCTGCCTTGGCTCTTGCACACCTTGAGCTGCCCAGCCCCCAGGCCTTTCCCCAGCTCCCCTTCACAGGTCCCCTTTCCCCAGGAGTTCTTCAGGCTCTTATCCTCTGCTGCTCCTTCCTCAGCCACCAGCAGTTGCCCCTGCCTTTCTGACTTCCATGGATGGGTGTCTCATCACCTGTGCCAACAGGGCATTCCACAGGGTAAGGTCCCAAAGAAGCAAGCAGCAGGGGCAGATCTGCTGGATTCTCAGAGTACATGTCTCTGACCTGCAGAAACCGGGATTCTTACCTTCCAGGTGGGGACACCATGTTCTGGACAGCAGTACTGCCTGTAAAACCTGAGCATCAAGGGACCTGTGCACAGGCCTGAGTCTGTGAATGGAATGCTGGGAAAAAGGCTCCTGGGTGTATGGGTCCCTGGTGGGCTCATCACAACTCTGCTCAGGGTAGACCTGGGGGAGTAGGAAGTCAGCCCTGGAGGATCCAGAGAACCCCGCCGGGAAGTGAGCAAGAGCACCCTGTGCTTTCATGGATGCCGAGGGGTGCGCGTTGGTTGTGGCACTCATGTGCAGTGCGCAGGAAGGTTCTGTCTCATGAACATGAGTCACCACCTGAAAAGCTCCAGGACAAGCTGCAGCCTGCTTGTGTAGCTTTGCTGCACAGTCAATCCAACACATGGATTCCATGAACAGCTTCCCCTGGGACCTCTGAGGCAACATCTACTCTGTTCCCTTCTTCTGCAGTCCTTTCAACCAATGTATCCATACTCCTGGACACCCAGTGGGATTCCTTTTCCTATGGGCAGGGCCCACACAGGGCCAAGAGGCAGCCTCAGCCAGGATAGGCGGAGCACTGTGGGACTTTGACCTTGGACCTGAGCTCCTGGGCAATGGGACCCACATGCTTGACTTATGCCTCCATCACAGACCTCCAAAAAACACTCTCTGAAATGAAAGCAATCGTCACAGCAAATCCATTACCCAAGCTGAGGCCCACTGAAGTTCTGGGAAGCTCTACAAAGCTCCATCATGCAGACTTGCCCTTTTCTATCATATTCGCAAGGGACCTGCACACACAGCAGTGCCTGCCACTCTGAGGATCACCCTGGGCTTTGTCTACACAAACTCCAAGGGAAAGAAACACATTCGTTTCTCCACCAGAATAGCTGGCAGCCCTCACTGTTGTTTACCTTGTGAACCAATCTCACCTGAACCGGAACCTGTCCGTGACTGACCTGGCAATGTTGCCCTTTCCTCTGGGACACTGGGCATGTTCCTACTGGGGACCAATGCTGGTTCCCATGCAGAGGGCCCTCTCTCCTGCTGCTCAGTAAGCGGGGCACTGTGTAGAAGTCCAAGTGGAAACACTAGAGAACTCCAGTGCTGCGTGACAGGGCTCTTTCTAGGAATGGCTGTACACACACACTGGGAAGTGTTAAAAGCTGCATCGCAAAAAATGGGAGTGCTACTGTCCGGTAAAGGACTTGGAGGATGGCAGCAGATGCATGGCACAGGGACCATTCTCTGCTGCTTTCCCATTCACGTTAGCAGGGAGCTGGATGGGAAGTGGAGCCGCTGGAACCAAATCACTGCCTATATGGGATGCAAGCATCTTAACCTGCATGTTGGCCCCAAGAAACCTTTTAACTCTGCTTTCACAAACTGTCTCAAGCACCCTTGTGTGTCTGCTTCCCATAAATCAGCAACCTTTCTCTCTGTTTCGAAGAATGACACAAGAATAGTGTGAGATGGAGACTGAAGACAGCTCAGCTCTTAGAAGGCCAGCCCGTGCCCCTCCAGCAGCCAGGCCTGGGTCTCTGTCCCATGAAGGACAGGCTTGGGAAAGAGGAGCTCAAAAGAAGTAGCTGGACTCTATGCTTGGTATACGTTTGCAAGGAAAGAATCTTGATTGAATTTGAACTGTAATACTACATCAAGGTGGAGGAATCCGCCAGGAGGGAGGGGTGTGGGGAGGGGTGGGGGGATTCCTAGAGCCTATGAAACTGTCACATAATGCAAAATAATTAATAAAAAAAAAAAGAATGAAAAACAAAAAAGGATGTGGCTCTCCGTACAACTGTCTGAGGCATTCTCCAGCCTCTTACCTGGATCCCAGAACTGCAGCAGAACCCACAAACCACTTTCCAAACAGGGGTGGTGTCCTCCCACCCACGGCTGGGATGAAAGCCAGCCTCCCCCAGTGAGAAGGTGCAAAGTGATCAGAGCATGCCCCAGGGCAGTGGGGGGATGCAGCTTCTTGGCCCTGCCTCGCCTGCACACTCTGCCCTTTTCCCCTTCGCATCCTTAGTACCCTGTTCCTACCCTTGGGTGGAAATTTCATGCCCACTGGGAATTCTGATTTCTTTGAAATTCAACCAGGGCTAGATTGGGAGGTTTGAGCTACAAGGATGAAGAAGACAGGAGTCTGAGTCACAGTACACTCACTTGCAACACTAAGACACCAAGGGCCTCTGACACACAGGTGCAGAGGTCCCTCATCCACCCCAGCCCCAGGAAGCTGGACTCCTGGCTCCCTGCAAAGAACTCATTCGTGCTGTACCTGTCTGCTTGGCTGGGACAATGCCTAGGTCCTAGGGCTCTGGACACCCCACCAAGTGTCCACAGTGCTAAATGCAGGCATCCAAAAGATACTGACCAAGCACCAGCACCCCACACCTCACATGTGGGAAAGCAGTGTGTGTGGCATGTTTTAAAGAGCAAGCATGCCCATGCTGACGGACTGAACTGAGTACAGCCTGAGAGTAGTTCCTGGGCCCACCGGCCCATCTTGGTTTCAACATCACAATTCACTCTTTTTCAGTCATTTATAGTTCCTACAGTTGCAAGGCTGGAAATGCATCACCTCAATCAAGGGAGGCCACACTATAAATATGGTAATCACAAATGTGTTGACCACAAAAGTGCTAACCACAAATGTACTAACCACAAATGTGCTAGCCACAAATGTACTAACCACAACATGCTAACTGCAATGTGCTAACTACAAATCGTGCTAACCACAAAGTGCTAACTACAAATGTACTAACATGAAAGTGCTAACCACAAATGTGTTAACCACAATTGTACTAATCACAAAAGTGTGCTAGGAAAGAATACCCTTCCACTTCTCAAGTGACCCACAGGGAAGCTCCCCGGCTTCAAAACCAGCATATGAGAGACAGTGTGAGGGAGTGCGAGGCACCATGGCAAGGGTGCCCAGCAGAGCAGGCTGTAGTGGGACAGGCAGAGATCTTACACCTCCATGGACACAAGCTCCATGGCTTGCAAAGACCTGAGCAAGGCACTGAGCTGGGGCTGCTGGTCTTTGGAGCAGAGGCCAGGCACCCAGTCTAGCAATGTGTGAACCCAGACCACACCACCACAAGCAAACTCAACTTGTTCTTCACCACCTTCTGCAAGCAGCATCGAGCCAGGGAAAGGCCCCACAACGGCCATGGAGCCTGCAGACTTTGATTGGCAACAACAAAGATGCTATACACAGAGCTTTTACACACTCCCACCAAATGGGCACCATTTTTCTTTTTTAATTCCCACTTCATCTCCCTGGAAATAGAGGCTCGGGAACTCAACCTGAGTCACAAAGCTGTGAGGTTTCAGCTCCGGCAATGCTTGTCTTCAACATTGCAACCCATGCCACTTCATGATATGGGCAGAGAGCAATGGTGGTCAGTGGAACAAGACACGTGGCCAGGTAGAGAAGCCCTGGGGAGAAACCAGCGAACACCCATGGGATATCAGGAAGTGTCCCCTGGGAGGAGAGCAGATCACTTTGGCTTCACCAACCAACTGCAACAGAACACAGGCAGGGAAGGTGTGACCCCACAGGCTGAGCACGTGGTGGACAGGAAGGTCTGGGGAGGGAGGGCATCTGGGCTGCAGAAGACAGGTACACTGGCCTGCAAGAAGTTCAGGCTGCCCAGATCCCAGCAGCCTCACTCTGTAGGAGCCAAGGTTACCCTTGGAACAGAGGGTTCTGGCTCTGGTTTCCAGACAAGAGCTAGACCCTTCCCTCATCCTGGCTGTAACACACTGGACAATTCTGTCTTTCCAGGCTGCTCCACTGGTTTCCACTGAAAGGGCTCCTCCCCCTTCCCCTTTCCAACTCCAATCCTATCAAGAGGTGTTTCTTTCTAAGAACCTTGGCTCTTCAAGCCCAAATAAGCCAGACTCAATCAAGGGAGAAAGAGATCAAAATGAGAGCAAAACTTTGTCCCCAGATACCTGTAGCTGTTCCGTCAGTGGCCTGAGCCCCCTGGTCTGCGTCAGAAGTCACCATAAAAGGAGAAATGGAAATAGAAGGAGCAGGCCAGCACAGGGTTCCCTAATGGTCCACACATGCTCAGCACATGCTCCTGGCATCCAAACACAGGGCTGAGACAGCCACATAGCTTCATGACCTGGGAAGATGGCTTAGAGTCTGGCCCCAAGGAGCTGGTCCTGCTGCCTGTGCACAGGTACAGCTTGGGGAATCCCTGTGGTGGGAGGGTCGATGTAAAGGCAGACCAGAGCCTGAGCCACCAGATCCTACAAAACTGTAGCACCAGCTTCACAACTCAGCCATCAGGGAGGTATCAGTGCCCTGAGCTCAGAGTTGTAAGCCTGCAGGTGTAGCTGCAAGCCTGTTGCAGCCCATGGTGTCTCCACAGGGCACAATGACTCACTTAAGGATGATGTCAAATGAGAAAGCTGAATGTCCTCACCCCCTCCAGGAACTGACACGCGTGACAGAATGGGTGTGTTGGTGACCCTGCCTTCAGTAATGTGTCTGTTCGACTTTCATGTGTATCCTGGGGACACTTGCAATCTATACACCTGCTAAAAATAAACTAAAAAGGTCAAAGATCACACTCTGTCACCAGATCCTACAGAAACAAGGAGCCAGAGCAGGGGAGCCACTGAAACCTGAACAAAATTTTGCAGGTACCACAATCAGACACACACTGCTACTGTTGAACCATCAGAATCCTCCATAACAAGGGAGGAGTGGGCTGGGAAAGGTACAAAAGCATCCCATAATCAACAGAAGACCAGAGTCCTGACTGCAGCCTAATCCGCCTACTCACAAGTCACAAGCCCCCTTTCTTTAATCGAAAGTCTTTTCTTGGGCCTGGCGCAGTGGCCTAGCGGCTAAAGTCTTCTCCTTGGAGCTGGGATCCCATATGGGCACTTGTTCATGTCCTGGATGCTCCATTTCCCATCCAGCTCCCTGCTTGTGGCCTGGGAAAGCAGTTGAGGACGGCCCAAAGCCTTGGGACCCTGCACCTGTATGGGAGACGTGGAAGAAGCTCCTGGCTCCTGGCTCCTGGCTTTGGATCGGCTTAGCTTTGGCTGTTGCAGCCACTTGGGGAGTGAAATCAGCAGACAGAAGATCTTCCTGTTTCTCCTCCTCTCTGTATATCTGACTTCCTAATAAAAATAAATAAATCTTTAAAAAAAAGGTTTTCTCTTAGAGATAAATGGAAGCTCACATTTATTATAGCATGAAGCTTCATTTTCGTTCCAGATTCATTCATTTTCTTTGAAAAGTAGAGAGAGCGAGTGAGACAGAAAGAGAGAGATCATCCATTCTCTTGGTCATTTCCCAAATGTTCATCACTGTTGGGGCTGAATCAGGCCAAAGGGTTTGCCAGTGAGTGGCGGGGCCTGAGCATCTACTGCCTTCCAGGCACATTAGCATGGAGCTGTATCAAAGTGGAGCAACCAGCACTCTAACTGGAGCTCATATGGGATACAGGTATCTTAGGCAGGAACTTAGCCCACTGTGATACAACATCAGCCCGTTGTTTTTAATTTTAAAACATTTACTTGAAATGCAGAGAGAGAAAGAAAGAGAGAGCAAACGATCAGAGATGGATCTTCTATTTTACGTCACTAAATGCCTGCAACACCCAGTGCTGGGCCAGATCAAGCTTAAGCCAGGAGCAGGGAACTCAATCTTGGGTATCCCACACAGGCAGCAGGGACTCAAGTACTTGAGTAATCACTGCCACCTCCCAGGGTCTGCATTGCATAAAGTTGGAGCCAGAAGTGCACCAGAACTTGGGATATAGACAACTTAACTGTTAGGTCAAATGATTATTCCTGGAATTCACTCTCTTAACTCTCAATGCCTTGGAGCTGTCCCCTCTCCCACTGGCCTGCTCTGTGTGTGTGTGTGTGTGTGTGTGTGTGTGCATGCGTGCGCGTGCACACACGTGGTGGGGGTGTCTCAGCATATGCATTTATTTCCCCCTCCCCATGCCCCCAGGGTCTGCTATACCTAGAGGTCCCTCTCCCTGTGAGTTGGCAAAGCTCCACCTTCCAGTCTGTTGATGGCTCCTCCCTTTGGGTCCACCCTCTGAGACCCTGGGAGCGCATAAAGACAGACGCAGCTCTGAGATAGAGCATGCCAGAGTGTGCTCACCTACAAGGCAGCTTAGCCTGTGAATCCACCAGCTCCACCTGGCTCTCCCCCGCCTGGAAAGTAGCCACCTGGATCCTGGCCTCCACCACAGGCTGTCTGGCTTGGGTCCTGCAGCAGCCATGATCTCCCATAAGAAGAGCCACTTCACTTGTTAAGGAGTATCCAGGGGCAGAACCAGGAAAGTAGCTATGGTGTTGCACCCAACTGGGGCATGTCCACCAACACTGCTGGTCCCTGAAGTCCAGGGCCAACATAGTCATCACAGCCCACTCAAAAAACTTATGTGTGTATGTGTGTGTGTGTGTCCCTAAATGACTAAAACAGCCACAGCTGAGCTAATCTGAACTGGGAGCCAGGAGTTTCTGGTTGCCCATGTAGGTGTAGGGGCCCAAGAACTTGGACCCTCCTCCATTGCTTTCCTGGTCCATAAGAGCGAGATGGATTAGAAGTAGAGCATCTGAGACACGGACTGGTGCCCATATGGGATACCAGCATGACAGGACAGTTGATTTGCCTGTTGTGACACCATGCCAGCCCCCCATTACAACTCTCTTCATGTCTTGCCACCCAAGCAGGACCTGCTCATCCTGCATACACACACAAACACACACATTCACACACACGTGCACAGCATACATGAACACCATGCTCATTACACCTTTGGCTTCCCCGAGGCATAGGTGGGCTGTGTACACATGCATGTTAGAACTGTCCCTAATAAAGGTGTGCAAGTCTGGCATGCTTGGCTGATGGGATAAGCCTATGAGACATGCATAAAATCTTTCCCACTTCTTTTAGAGAAATGAAATTGGGAAGAAGCATACTGGCAACTAATTGCCCAGCAAAGGGAAGTAAGTTATAAGTTAAAAGTTTAAGGCATATTGTGAGGATCAGGAATAGTGAAGTGTTAGGTTAGAGTTTTGAAGGCACACCTTGCCGGAATGGAGTATTTTAACCCCATTTTATAAGTGGATACCATAAGCGTTATTCATTCTTTGGACAAATGACATCTCAAAACAGTTGCAATCAGGTTGGAGTGTAAGTGATGGCAGATCCCGATCTTTAAGAAATGATCTAAGTGACCCCTTCTTTTTAACCCTGGAAAGTCCAGATGATGAGGTATCTTTAAATACCGCCAATTAGAAATTTCAGCTTTTCAACAAGTTGAATTTGAGTTTCGCTAATGCTTAAGTAAACACTGAATTTTGTAAAGAACCAAATACTACAAACTTCTAATATAGCATGTTAATAAACAGAGAGATTTTGAAAAGTTTATGGAAATTTAATAAAAGAGAAGTTTATCTTAGCCATGCATATGAGAAGCCTTCAAAAAAGGCACAAAGGAGCTGGGATTGTGGTACAGCGGATTAAGCCACTGCTTGCAATGCTGGCATCCTATATAGCATAGTGCTGACTGGAGTCCTGGCTGCTCTGTTCTGACCCAGCTCCCCCAATGCCCCTGGCAAAGCAGTGGATGATGGCTCATACACATGGACCCTTGTCATCCATGTGGGAGGCCAGGATTATGTTCCCGCCTCCTGGCTTTAGCCTGGCCTGGCCCTGGCCATTACAGCCACTTTGGGAGTGGACCACTGGATGGATGGGAGAGCTCTGACTCTCTGCATTTCAAAAAAGTAAATAATATTTAAAAATAATCTAAAAACATCCATTAAAAAGTTTATTATGGAAAAACCATGCACAGATTTCAAAAATCTCTTACACTAAAATACATTTACCTTTTAGTTCTATTTTCTAGCAATGTTTAATCCCTATGGCCATCCCCTCTTACCACAAACTGTGTAGCCACAAATCTGCTCCACTCAGACCAAGGTTACAAAACACACTATTACAAGTTGAGAGAGAGAGAGACCTTCCATCTGCTGGTTCCCTTCTCAAATGCCCACAACAGCCAGGGCTGCGCCATGGCAAACTGGGAGTCCAGAACTCAAGCCAGGTCTCCCAGGAGGATATGAGGGACCCAATTACTGAAACCACCACTTGATGCCTCCCAGGGATTGGTGGTGGTAGTGGTGTGTGTAGTGGCAGGACTTGAATCCAGGCAGTATGAGACAGGATATGAGTGTTCCAAGCAGTATCCTACTGCTGCCGCAAATGTCCACTCCCTAATTCATTATTATTGTTACAGACTATTTATTTGAAAGGGAGAAAGAGAAAAAGAGACCTTTTCTCCACAGCCAGACTATGTCAGGATAAAGCAAGGAACTCAGTCCGGATGTCCAACACAGGTGCAAGAAAACAAAGACTGGGACCATCACCTACTTCCTCCCAGGCACATCAGCAGGAAGCTGGAATGAAAGTGGAGGTAGAACTGGATCCCAGCCTACTACGCTGCTCTCCATGACACCTGCCCCTCACAACGTATTGTTTTCTAAAGGTGAAGAACAACTGCTCTAAATCACTTCACCTATTTAACAAAATCCAGGGAAGGGAGTAGCAATTTGGGGAGAAACAGGCTGGTGGAGGGACCCAAACAAATAATAAACATGAAGAATTTTTTGTTTTTTACTGCTGCCATTCTTAGGGGTAGGGGGTCCTTGTTTCAAATCCCAGAGCAGGAAGTGGTGCATCTTTGAAACACCCTCCTCTCCAAACCCAACAGTTTTGATTAAGCAAAGAATCCCCAAATCAGAAAGAATGGCTCTGTGCCTACAAACTGTGTGGTGTCCCTGACGGGCGCCGTGTCACATCTTGGACATGCATTCTGCTCTCTGAGCCCCTCACTCTATGCTTGTGTAGTTCATGGGACGCAGAATCCCAAACTCATCTTCAGATCCCACTGGTTTCACAGATGAGCACAGCTCAAGTTACTGCAGACGGCTGTCACCAGGAGCACGCCTCACTCCCCAGAACCTGAGCTACCCTCATCTGCCAGCTGGCGCAATCCCCACACTCCACTCAGGACTGTCATTTGGCCACTGGCCATCTCTGACATGCAGCTCTGGAATGCAGCAAGGTCTGCAATACACCCCTGAGGACACAGTATGAAAAGGCCTCATCGTTCCCCCGCAAGAGCAAGCTACATAAGCTACCTTCACTAGGTGCCTAGGTAAGCACCCATGAAGCTAATCCAGAAGAAACACACACATACACACTCATCCTGGGATCCTCTTGTCTCCTACAACCTGCCCCTGTGCCATCAAGCATTGCTCCCACCTAAGTCCAGTAACTCAGTGTCTTGACTTCTCCTGATTTTCACACCAAGAAGAAAAAAATGGCTGTGACCCCCACCTCACCCCTCTCCCTGAGCAAGTGTGCTGGACTGCACTGTGCAAATAGTTGCAGAAGCAGTGGCTTCCTGCTGTCTGCTAGCTGTGGGTTATCACACTGTCCTCTAAAACATGAATTCCCCAAACACAGCCTTGCTTTATGAGTGCTTTCATCAACTCAACACTGAAATAGTAGGCTGGGAGGCAGCTTCTTGAGGGCAAAGCGTGCACCTTACCCACCTCTGAATTCTACACGCTTGGCAGAAAATCAGCTGCTCACAGCTGACTGGAGATAGCACTGGAGATAGAGGATCGGGGCGGGGGGGAGAAAGAGGCAAATGCCATGTTATCTTATACAGTGAGTGGAAATCTCATGGGTTGCTGGGAGTCAGGCATTCTGGGAGTGGCTTGTGGCATCCCATATGGGTGCCACTTCAAGTCACAGCTACTCCACTTCCAATCCAGCTCCCTGCTAATGTGCCTGGCAAAGCAGGGGAAGGTGGTCCAAGTGCTTGGGTCCCTGCACTCACATCAGAAACCTGGAAGTTCTTGGCTCCTGACTTCAGCTTGCCCCAGCACCAGCCTTTGCAGCTACATGGGGAAGGAACCAACAGAGAGAAGATTTCTCTCTCCTCCTCCTCTCCCTTTCTCTCTTCTCTCTCTTCCTCTTTGGCTCCTTCTCTATGTTTTCTTTGTAACTAACTGTGTCTTTTAAATTAACAAACAAATAAGGGCATTCTTGGATATGTTGCCTTTCTTGGATATGGACTAAAGGGTAAGCCAAAAACTAAAAACTTCCTTGGCACGGTGTCCTAGCAGCTAAAGTCTTGCTCGTGCTGGGATCCCATATGGGTGCCAGTTCTAATCCCAGCAGCCCTGCTTCCCATCCAGCTCCCTGCTTGTGGCCTGGGAAAGCAGTCGAGGATGGCCCAAAGCCTTGGGGCCCTGCACCCATACAGGAGGCCCGGGAGAGGCTCTGGGGTCCTGGCTTTGGATAGGCTCAGCTCCAGTCCTTGCAGCCTCCCAGAGATTACATTAGCAGATAGACAAGAAGCAGCCACTTGGGGAGTGAAGCAATGGATGGAAGATCTTTCTGTCTTTCTTCCTCTCTGTATATCTGACTGTTTTACATTTATTTTTAATTTTATTCTTGAAATTTATCATACAATTCTGTATAGTCAGGGATCCCTTCCCCCCATTTTCTGCTCCCCGATTGATTTTTTCCCATAATATCACACTCTTCATAAGAAGTTACAATTCCATCAGTCTGCTATTTAAGTGTGCCCCAACAATACTGGTACAGAGAATGTCAGACAATCTATCATCCCAATAAAAATAAAATAAATCTTAAAAAAGAAAAATCCTCAGAGACAGCCATGGCTTTTGGTCCCCTTGGCCTGGCCAATTCCTGGGAAAATGCTAACAGAAATGCTCGGTGCCACAGGAATGCTCCTGACATCTGTCCTGCTCTGTGCCAGCTGTCGGTCTTATACATTCACATTGTTCGCATCCGGAACTGAGCATGCCAGAACAACAAGGCTCCTGGCCAAGCTACAACAGAGGTGCAGCCTCATTAGAGCCTTCGGCAGAGGGGAGGTAGCAAGTGGAGGGGGCCAGGCGCTGATGTCTAAGAGGCCCACACAACGGACTCGGCAAAGGAAGGCGGCAGCTGTTTGGGAGTTTGACAGGCGACTCTGCTCCCACAGCATGCCCATTGTATAAACCCAGTCAGCAGGGTCGTCACCCCCTCCCCCTGCCACTGCCCGCCACCACCGCCTGGGGCTGGCTGGGACCCATCGATAGAATACAAGCCCCAGTCTCAAAGCCAGCCTCAGAATGCAGCCGCTGAGGGCCTGACAGCCTTTGCAGGCAGAACTGTTCAACCTGCTTCCCACCTGCCTCCCCAGCATGTACCCAAGTGGCTCTTTCTGCCACCACCTTGTCCCCTGCTTCTCGCTGTCTCCCCCAGAAGCAGCACTATTGGGGCAGTCTGCAGGACAGGCTTTAGAAATATAATGAGCTAGACCAGACCCCAGCAGACAGAATAACAGCAGGCAGGATTTCACAGGTGTCACAGTCGTTCATCTCTGTCATCCCTACCTCCACCCTCTGACAGCAGCAGGGTCACACAATGCTACCTCACAAGATGCGATGCTGACAATCCAGGGCCACAAGAGGTGATGCTGATGATCCTGTCCATTTGCCAGTTGCTCCACCTGCTACACTACCAGCCGAGCCCCTCCCCACACAAAGCACTCACAGCATCTCTAGTGTGGTCCACACAGCTGCCACTCCTCTATCGCAGGACCCCATGGCCTGGTGGGAACTGAGATCCTTCACAGGCCCCCGTGGCTTCCATGGGAGTGCCAAGTGCTGGCAGCTCCATCCCTGCACCTGTAGGGACACTGTACTGTACTGACACCCCTGCTGTTAACCAGGGACAAGGACTCAGAATTACGGGACTCCAACAAATGGCCTGGACTGAGAACTCCTGACCCTTCTTGGCAACCTAGCGCCTTCCCACCTTCAGCCAGGGTCAGAAATGCCCTTCCCTAAGCCACCTATTCTCCATAAACAAAACCCTTGCACATGACACCCTACTTGCACAGCTACTCCTTGGAAGGCCCCGGTACACCCACCACAGACACAGGTGCCGGTGTTTAGCCACAAGGCCTAGCCAGTAACTCCAGGTCTCCTCAAATAGAGAATTCAAATGCAAGCCACATTACTTTCCCATAGACCCTGGCCCCTGAGCCCAGGCTGTCTTCAGAGGAAACCAGAAAGCCCATTTCCATATTCACCTCTGCTCCACGTGCCTCCCTGATAGAGATTTCTGAGCCCAGAAGGGTCCAAGGAAGGAAGGCCACAACTCCCCCATCACCATCACAACCAGACTCCTCTATACCTGAGAGGCTAAAGAGATGCCCATGTTGGACCTCAGGGGAACCAATAATCCTTTCCCAGAGGAGGGCCAGCCAGCCCAGCAGCTGTCCTGTGCTCTGCTCTTCCCCTCGGAGGACATACAGTGGGGTCTCATAGTTGATGCTGTGATCCATTGCCTGCTGTCGGCCGTAGTTCATACTTCTTACTGACCCAGTGTCTCTCTGTCACCTCTGGTGAGCAACACAGCAATAGACCAATGGCAGCAGCAGAGACAGGGAGTAAAGGGCAAAAACAGAAGGTCTACTGGGCCAGCAGTGTGGCACTATTCTCCCTTCCCCTGGGTCATAGCAGAATGGAAAGAAGCAGAAAGAAGCACTGGTTACAGGGGGCAGTGTACCTCCGTGCCATGCTCACTGCCCCACTGCCCTGTCGGCTTAGCACTGGTTACAGGGGGCAGTGTACCTCTGTATTCTGCTCACTGCCCCACAGACCTCTATCAGCTTAGCACTGGTTACAGGGTAGAGGAGGGGTAACTCTGGGAAGGGTGCTCTGCTAACCACTCCACTGCCTGCTGTTGTCTTGATGCTCAGGGTAACTAACGCCCCAGGAGGATGAGATTTCCCCCACTTCACAGAAGAACAGACTGAAGTTCAGAATGAGGAATCCACTTTCCCAAGGCCTCCACATTGTATTTTCTTATTTTTCAGACACTTATCTTCATTTTTATTTGAAAGGCAGTGCGAAGGAGAGAAACCTTCCACCCACTGCCTCTAACTCCAAATGGCAGGCTAAAGCGGGAGCCTGGAACTCCATCCAGGTTTCCCACATGGATGGCAGGGACGCACCTGCTGCCTCCTAGGGAACACTTGAATAGGAAGCTCAACCCAGAGAGAAGCCAGGACTCTAACCAGGCACTCTGATATGGCATATTGGTTTCAGATACGGTGACTTGGCCCTCTTCCCAGCCTGGATTTCAACTGAGTCAATCTCACCGGTGAGCCACTCTGCTAGCCACGACACAGCACTTTCCCCTGGATTATATTTGGTGGACAGCTGCAGCATCCCGGGTGTTTCCCTTACTTGAGCTCCAATAACTCTCACAATGGCTTTCCAAAGTACCCAGCATCTCCATTGCTGAGCAGCGGACATTGAGACTCAGAAAAACAAAACTAATGAAAGTCATGTGGTTGTGAAGGGTCATGTGGCCTAGGCTGAATCCAGGTCTGAATGACACTGTATGCCCTGAACTGACTAAATATGCACATCCAGCATCAACTGAGGGTGTTAAAATTGCACAGCAATGACCCATGCCACTGATGAGTACCCATGATATTGATGAGCATTCCCCATGCGCTGGGTGCTACCATGCATGGGCCAGTTCAGTTCCCGTCACCACAGCCCACCAGGTGATTGGTTTCACCTCACCTGTCTCACCATGAACCTTTTAGGACCAGGAAGGCAGCCACCCACTCCCCAGGTCAGTGTCAAGGTCAAGGGTACAGAGCTTGTGTTCTTATCTAGGTGTACCTGCCAGTGCTGAGCTCCACAGGAAGCCACACTAGGCAGCCTTCTCACTCAGTCTACTAAACATGCGTTGGGCTGCAGGAGCTCCTGGAGGTAAGAGAGGCACAAAGAAGCCTCATCGCTCATTCTAAGCACGGTTCTCCAAGAGAACCTTCTAGAAGTCTCAGGCACTGGGAGTGGGATACCCAGACATCTTCCTTTCCAACTTCATCCTTCCTCGGGTTTAGGTCTCCGACGGTTCACTTCAGACCTCCCAGAAAGCGTCCCTACCATTGTCAGCCTGCAAGAATCCAGCCTCTGGCCTGACCTAACCTTTGCTCTCCCCTCCTCACCCTTCCCTACTTACTGCCAGGCAGTAAGCCCCCCTTTTTCCTCTCTAAGTGATGGATGCAAACTGTCAGGAAAGCTGGAAGTATTCTTAGCATCTCGTTGATTTTCTATCTAAATTTAACTTTGGGCCAGCCTTGGCATGAGATGGGTCAGGCAGAAGCATGGCCTCTCCCAGCTGCCCTCAGCTCTACCCTAAGTAAAATAAGGCGAATGGCTCACTGGGACAAAGACCTTGATCTTGCGGCCTGGGGAACCATCGGTTTGCATCATTCGAGGTCTGCAGTGCATTCTAAGGCTTCCTAACACCACCAAGCCCTGGACATCAGTTGAGGGCCTTAGTCATATTGCTACACTTGTAAAATCCACCCTTCATGCCACAGGGCTCGTCTGTTCAGTGCTGATTTCAGCAAGCAGCAACCAGCGCTGGGATCTGCTTAGCTCCTAAGTCTTGGAAAGTGTTCACAGCCTGCAATGAGGTGCACTAAGTGGGTTCCTGGCTTCCAAGGGCCAGGGCATTATGGGCCCAAGTCACTACACCTGTTTCAACAGCCAGGAAACACACCTGGCTTACCTGATATATACTGATTACAGTGGTAGGCTAAAATCAGGGGTCACACAATGAAAGGTAAATTAAGATGCCCCCCAAAACACAGAGACATAGCCAGCCACTGGCAGAGGAGTTCCCCGGGGGTCTCCCAGCAGAATAAGGCCTTGGTCATCTCTAGGTGTGGAACACACAACCCATCAGCAAGGCATAACTGAAAGTGACTATGTTATTTGTTGCCACTGTTTTAAGATTTATTTAATCGGGGTCAACACGGTGATGCAGCATGTTAAGCTTCCCACTGTAGCACTGGCATCCCAAATGGCACAGGTTCAAGTCCTGTCTGCCCCATTTCCAATCCAACTCTGTGTTAATGCCTAGAAAGCAGTGGAAGATGGCCCAAGTGCTTGGTCCCCTGCACTCCCATGCTGCTGTGGTTATTTGGGGAGTGAGCTGGTGGATCTGTCTGTCTCTCTCACTCTCTCTGCAACTCTGATAAATAAATAAAACACATTTTAAAAATGAACCCTTCTTTTTTTTAAAAAAAAAAAAGATCTATTTAATTATCTGAAAGATAGGGTAACGAAGAGGGAGGGAGAAGGACAAGGACATGCACACACACACACACATACACACACACACACAGTTCTGCTGGTTTACTCCCCAAATACCCACAACAGCAAGGGATAGGCCTGGCCAAAGACAGGAAGCAAGTGCTCCAAATGGGTCTCCCATGTGGGAGGCAAAGACACAGACATGTGAGCCATCCCTGCTACCTTCCAGGATGGACATTACTAGGAAACTGGAATTGAGAGGAGAGCTAGGACTCACACTCTGACACTCTGAAGTGGGATTCAGGTGTCCCAAGCAGCAGCTTAACCTGCAGTGCCACCAAATCTGCCCTGGCTCTTGTGCTTGTCCCCTTTATCAACTCAGTGACATTGTTGGCAGTGAGGCCACAGTTGCTAGAATAGGTTCATTCCTATGAAGCAATCACTATTGTTCCACAGACATGACTGAATGTGCGCATTCCATCCTTACCACCTCTAAGATCACAATCTTCAGTATCACTACTACCATCATCACCCCATCACCACAACATCACATCATCACCACCATCCACCACCATCCACTCCTACCACCCCTAACATCGCAATCCTCAATACCACCACATCACAATCAATAACACCATCATCATCTCCACCATTCACCCATAACATCACAATCCTCAATACCACCACTATCACAATCAATTACACCAACATCCACCATGCACTGGGAGTCCACCGAAGCCCAGGTGCTGACGTCACTTTAGGACCAGTGTCCCTTCACTGAGAACCAAAGAGCTGCAGGAGGCCCATTGCTCACATTCTCCACCCTGTTGGGGAGAAACAGGACGCTGGAAGAAGCTGGATCACTCTCCCCAGGTTGGGGTCACGCCACATTTTTCTTTCTCCCACGCCATCCGCCCTAGGCAGTACCCCGCTCACTAAGCCCAGCCTGGCAGCTCTGCAGAGTTACATGGAAATTATTAAGCAGATGTCCATGTCTTTCTAGAACACAGCCGTCACTATAGAGGCGGAAACCATTAGAGGACCTGCCATAATGTATTTTACATGCACATCACCAGAATTACCCAGGGAGAAGAAAACAGTTCTCAGTAGACATCTTGATCTTTTTCCAGTGTGGAACTCATCGTGAATCTGCAGTGTTCCCTGAACAAACCCCACAGTGTCCCCGGGAACTTTCTTGTTTAGTTGGTCAACTCAGCTTCTCCCAGGGCCTGTATTCACCCAACTACAAAAGGTTATGGCAGGGCCCGGCGGCGTGGCCTAGTGGCTAAAGTCCTCGCCTTGAAAGCCCCGGGATCCCATAT
Organism: Ochotona princeps; assembly: GCF_030435755.1. Classification (NCBI taxonomy): domain Eukaryota; kingdom Metazoa; phylum Chordata; class Mammalia; order Lagomorpha; family Ochotonidae; genus Ochotona; species Ochotona princeps. Next base: position 1,650,621 of record NC_080837.1, on the reverse strand, counting down.
GGGCGCCGGTTCTAATCCCGGCAGCTCCTCTTCCCTTCCAGCTCCCTGTTTGTGGCCTGGGAAAGCAGTCGAGGACGGCCCAAAGCTTTGGGACCCTGCACCCGCGTGGGAGACCCGGAAGAGGTTCCTGGTTCCTGGCTTCGGATTGGCGCACCGGCCCGTTGCAGCTCACTTGGGGAGTGAGCCATCGGACGGAAGATCTTCCTCTCTGTCTCTCCTCCTCTGTGTATATCCGGCTTTCCAATAATAATAAAATCTTTAAAAAAAAAAAAAGGTTATGGCAAAAGAAAAGAAAGAAATTCCTTGTGTGGTCAGTATTAGCTCAGTGGACAGATGTTAAGTGGATGTGTGTGACACTCTCGGATCATGTGATCTTGTGCCTTAGATGTGTTTTCGGGATGTCTGGGCTGTAGTCTGCCCACCCCTGAAGCCCCTCCAAGCAGCCCGCTGGCCTCTAGGGCACCTGTGTTTCCTGCCCATATCTGCAATCAGATCCTCAGCCACCTCTTGGTTCCTGGAGCCAACCCCAGAACTGGTTGGCACCTTAGGAGAAATCCGGGGGCACAGAGATGAAGAGAAAAATGGCAGCCTTCAAACTGACAGAAAAGGCAACAACTGCAGCGGAGGGGAAGTGGTTCTGGTACCTGCAAGAGGATTATGTAGCAAAGTCATGTTCAACGTGTTCAAATTCATAAATAATCCGTGCTGTTTACTATACAGTAGAACTACTAGTTACCACATGAATAATAATTACACAAGTTATGATTGTTTTGAGGGTTGGTTATGAACACAGAGCATCAGCATTATCATCATCACCCACCCATCACTACCATCCCAGTTCAGTATTACCATTGTCATCACCCCATCATAATCACCAGCATCCACCAACACCATCACATATCATCACAATTCAATATCACCACTATCGTAATCATCACATATAACCACACATTGTCATCACCTCCACCATCACAATCTTCAATATCACCACCACTGTCACCGCTGTGTGAAATTCGTCATGCATTCTCAATGTGAGCTAACATTTGTCCTCAAGAAGTGACACAAAGACATCACAGCCACTGCACTAATTTGTGACACTCCGAAGAATCACAATCCAGAAACAGACATTTGCCGCATCAGCATCAGCAAGGCCCCCTAGGGAGCGGTCATGGGAAGAAGGCTGGGAAGGGCAATTGCTGTGGAGTCCTCAGGATGAGGGGGGAGCCTCACCTTTCACTGCCCGCTCTACAAACCACACACGTGAGGGTGGCCTGAGGGCAGCTGCCCCAGCCTTTGTCCTCCCCTCCCCCTGTGCCTTGCTCCTCCCACCTAGGGACACTCACTCCTGTAGTGTAGGCAGTATGGCCTCCACCCAGATTCCCCTCCTAGAACCCAGAGCAGTGCCCAGGGTGCGTGAAGCAGCAACTTCCCCTGTCTTATTCCAGGTTATCCTGCCAAGTGTCTGAGCTACTCCAGTTCCCTGCATGGCAAGAAGGGCTCTTCGTCCTCTAAGCTGTCTGTTTTTTGGGATCTCTCCTCCTGCTGCTGCTGTACGGTCAGCTGACCTCCAGCACTGGCTGTGGTGGTCAGCACTCTACATCACAGCAGCCATGCTGTATCTGTGAGGGATAGTATACAGGAAGGAGGAGGCCACTGGTTTCAAGGCAGTCTCTCCCCCAGATGCCCAAGTCCCTAAACAATAAGTGGAGAAGCGTTTGAACAGGATCCACACAAGCTTCGCATAATCAGTAAGCCACACTCAGGTGATGGTGAATCCCAGACACAATGCAGATGCTCACATTGCAAGGTGCAAGAAAGAACAAGAAAACATTTCTACACACATTCAGCTTGGACGCAGCTTTATCCCAAATGTTCCATGGTTCATTGGATCCACAGATGTGGGACGTGAACATGAGGAGTCACACTGCGCTGGCGCTTTGGGCAGGCTTCCCATTTGCTACTCAGGCCCTGATGATGCAGACAGTGCCCATGACTTTCAAGTCTTGGCCGTTTAGAGGCAATCCCTCAACCTTACCTCCCTGACTGTCCACGGCGTGGGGCATTCCCAGCGTGGAAGGGACTGAGGCCTCCACCTAGGCCCTGTGAGTGAGCCCTCAGCAGTACATCTTTCTGTGGCAACTCACATCCTAGGCAGCCCCAGAGGAGATCCAGACTCAGAGTTTCTACCCAGACTCTGCCTAGTAGAAATTTCACAAGGTGGTAAGCACCATACACACTACTGCTTCACGGCACTCAGTTTTAGGATGACTTATCACCAAGTAATCAACAGACAAGTATAATATGCTTGACCTTTATGAAATGGACTGGGAAGAAGTTACAGAGATTCGACAAATCATCCAAGTTTTTCTAGCCTGGTCCTTTTTCCATGGAAAGTTCTGCTCACCAAAATGTCTGTGACCAGGGATACATCTGCCTACCGCACCTGTGGGGCTAAAGCTGTCCCACCCAGCCAATCTGGGGCTACTACCTGCAAAACAAGGAATAATGTATTTGGGGAGGGGCAGGGGTATCAATGTCAGAAGGTGATAGCATGAAAGCTCTTTGGATGATTGCACTAAGCCTCATGGAAGACTTCTAGTTATCTAAGTGTTTCAGAGGTTATTTTCAAAATCTTATTTGGCCATGGCACTTGGCAACCAACATTGTCTTCCAGGAACTGGGTTTTCCCAGTCAAGATGGTGGCGCTGGCCCACTACTTCCCTTCATGACAGTGACAGTGGGATGGTCATGACAGCCACACTGGTCGGAGCACCAGCAGAAAACTGGGGTCTGTACTTACTGAGCCTGTGCCAGGATGACATCTGCAGGCGACTGGGTGCTGTGAGGTTCCTGCCCGTGTCTGGGGGTGGAACACAGAGCCACAGGTGCAAGGTCACTTGTCCATTTACTGTCCACATGCCAAGTGGCAGAGTTGGGATCTGGTACCAGATCAGCCCCAAGCTTCAACTTTTCTGCTGTCCCTGTAACAAGGCAATGTCTTTCCTTGGGGTCACAGGGAATAACATATTTCCCTATGGACACTTTTTCCCATCTGCTAACAAATCCTCTCTTTAGGGTACCTTTTTATTTTACAGAGGAAGAAGGAAAGACTGAGAGAGAAAACATCATCTTCATCTGCTATATTACTCCCCAATACAGTCCGGGCTGGGCAAGGCTGACGTCAGGAGCCAGGAGCCTCTTCTGAGTCTCCCATGTCAGTGCAGGGGCCTGAATACTTGGGCCATCTTCTTCTGTTTTCCCAGGTGCATTAGCAGGAAGCTGAATCAGAAATGGAGCAGCCGGGACTGAAACCGGCACCTATATGGGATGCCAGCAGAGCAGGTGGCTCCTTAACACACTTTGCCACAACACCAGCCCCATCTCCTGCCTTCAAACTCAGCATAGACCTGCCCCTGTGGCGAGGTGCGTTAGAGACCCATTCTGTATATTAAGCCCAGCTCTCTAGATACCTCAATATCTGTAACACAGCCAAGCCCAACAAGCAGATCTGCCTAACCCTCACATGCACCCCATCTTTGAAACTGTGGACCTCTAGGGGCCTGCAGAGGCAACTCCCAGGCCTCCTTCTGGCTGCATGAATACTAAGATGTCAGGACCAGTGCTGGTCCCTGAGGTTCCAATGATGGCCATGGACAGGCATAAAGAGGCTCTCAGATGTCAGTCTTAACATCACAGACCCTCTTGGGATGGCCGAGATGCCAGCCTTCAGTAAGGTGCCTAAGGGCTCAGCCCACAGGAGTCCCTGTTTCACTGAGCCGTGGGTACCACACAGGTTAAATGTCCAGTTTCTGCTCCAGTTCTTCAGCTACTGGAAAACAGAGCTATAAGTGGGGTCCCATCCCCAGAGAAAGGGCTTCCAGGCAGCTGTGCTGGGCTGAGCCCCATAGAGTAATAACCCATTCACCGTTAGTCCAGGAGGCTGCCAAATCCCAAACAATTCCCTTGGGCTCACTTACTCATTCTCTCGTCCTTTCCCTCACTCTCCCCCTCACCACGGTAAGCCAGGCCCCATGCCAGGTGCCAGGAACATCCTGGGTGTGAGGTGACCACAACCTAGCCACCCTATTCCAGGGTTTAAACAAGGGACCCCTGAATTATACCCATTGTTCCTCTGCTCTTCTTCCTGAATGTACAGAACTCCTAAAGCTAGGAGAAGCCTGGAGAAACTTGGAGTGTGGGCAGGAATGGAGTTTGCTGTCTCCAGTCCTGGTCAATTAGTCACCACCATCCTACCCTCCCACCCACACACATACTTTCTAGGCCCCTCTCTCCTCCATCATACACAGAGGCAGATCACAGCAGCTTCCCACACCACTCCCAACTCCTGAGTCCTGGGTGCTGGCATAGCAGCAAAGTCTGTAGTGACTGACACTTGACACCTGCATGAGTCTGTTAAAACACAGCCGCCAGGGGGCTGGCACTGGGGTGTAGCACGAAAAGCTTCCAGCCGTGATGCTGGCATCCCACATGGGTGTCGGCTCAAGTTCCGCATGTTCTAGTTCCTTGTCAATGCACCTAGGAAAGCAGTGGAAAGGGTCCCTGCACCCTGGTGAAAGACCCGGAAGAAGCCCCTGGTTTTAGCCTGGAACAGGCCTGGTCAGTGCAGCCATTTGGGTAGTCCACCAGCAGATGGAAGATCTCTCTCTCTCTGCATTCCTTGAAATTCCCTCCCATGAAACGCTTGCAAATAAATAAATATTAAACAGAAAACCACATTGGGGCAAGTGTTCCTGGATTGTGGCTCCTGGCTCTAGCCTGACCCTGACCTTTGTGGCCTTTTGTGGGACTGAACCAACAGATGACAGCTCTATCAGTCTGTCTCTTAAATAAATTTCTAAAATCCATTAGTAGGCTATAACGTAAACTTTGGAGTGTTACACCCCCCCAAAAGGAGTGTTTTTTCCCCTTTTTGAAAAAAGCAGAGACACAAAGAAAGGCAGGCCGAGAGATCTTCCATCTGCAACTTCAAACTCCTACAAAGAGCCGAGACCAGGCCAGGTCAAAACTTGGAGCCAGGGGACGCTTACAGTGTGTGGGAGTGGCAGGGAACCATACTTGTACTGGTAAAAAGCTAAAAACAGGGCCTGAAATGTCATATGCCGCGTTCCCAGGGCCCGGAGTGACCACATTCTCCTTCATAAGCCAGGCAGATTAACAGTCCAGCATCTGACCTCGCTCCAGAGGTGGGGCTGGAGTAGGAGCCTCAGCAACAGCGAGCAGACTGTGTGGAGAGGAACAGGCATCACATCCATGCATCAGGTGAGCAGAGCTTGGAGGATACCCTGCAGGGGACAGCACTGGGGTCAGCGCGGCCTCCTGTGGCGATTGGGAACGTCTCCAAGGCACAGGCAGGGCTGAGGGAAGTGCAATGGGGCCTGCAGGAAGCTAAAAGTCCAGGTTCAAGTCCAGGAAGACAGAGTGGCTCTGAGCCAAGACAGAGTCATCACAGCTGCACAGGTGGGACCAGCAGAGAGGCCCAGCTGTACCACTAGGGACCAGGATAGTGAGGCAGCAGCCAAGGCCCTGCTGGGGGCACAAGGACACTCCAGAGGGGAATACATATCCAGGTGCCACTATCATCAACACACTGCACCTCCAGGGGTCACCTGGGAGTGGGGCAGGAGCAGACAGTGCAAGCGGAGAACGGTCTTACACCTTGAGTTAACCTGCATTTGACATAAGTCTTCAGGACAACTATTCCCTGATGATAATGGGCTTCAAATTGGACAGGAGATGAAAGCACACATGTCCTTTCAAAATTTTCCATTTTCATTTGCCCTTTTTGGAAAATAGAAACTTATCCATTACTCTTAGCTACAACAGTGTTTTTAAAAAGTAACCAGCTCTGCTCATCTTCAACCTACAGTGCAAATGTAAAACTTGTTCTAAGAACTGGATTTACTCTTAAGAAACTAGTCCTAGACCCTGCATGGTGGCCTAGGGGCCAAAGTCCTCATCTTGTACACGTAGGGATCCCATGTCGGGGCCAGTTCTAATCCCAGCAGCCCTGCTTCCCTTCCAGCTCCCTGCTTGTGGCCTGTGAAAGCAGTCGAGGATGGCCCAAAGCCTTGGAACTCTGACCCTGCATGGGAGACCCGGAAGAGGATCCAGGCTCTTGGCTTCAGATTGGCGCAGCACCAGCTGTTGCCGCCACTTGGGGAGTAAACCATCGAATGGAAGATCTTCCTCTCTGACTTTCCTCTCTAAATATCTGCCTTTTCAATAAAAATAAATAAATGTTTGAAAAAAAAAAAAGGAAAAGAAACTAGTCCTGTGCTAGGGTATGCTGCCATCAAGCAGAAGGGATAGCTTGGTTGGCAGTCATGTGATAAAAAGAATGAGACTGAGCTCCCTCCTGCCACAGGGACAAAGCTGAACTGGACTAAGGCTCACAGGCAGATTCCCAGACTCTCAGTCACCTCTTGAAAGGGTCCGCCTGTGTCCACCTAAGTACTGGAAATAAGTACAGGGAGGCATCCCTAACAGAACGCACAGAGATCCAGAACATTCTGAACACAACACACAGAAGAGGTTCTGAAGCAGGTTTCGGGGATAGCAGTGGGGATGTAAGAAGCAGAGGCACTGGGGAGGGGTTGCAGGGAGCCAGGTGGGAGGGCACAGACAGGAGACTGCAGGACACGCAGGAGGAAAGAGGGCAGGCGCAACGCAGGGTGCCTCTGCAGCAGGAGGAGCAGGACCTGCATCTGCTCAGAGACTCAACACACAGGAAGACGTAATGGGTCTCTGATTCGCAATTATGGGCAATCAAAGTAAACCTATCGGGCCCGGTGGCATGGCCTAGCAGCTAAAGTCCCTGCCTTGAACGCCCCGGGATCCCATATGGGCACCAGTTCTAATCCCGGCAGCTCCACTTCCCATCCAGCTCCCTGCTTGTGGCCTGGGAAAGCAGTGGAGGACGGCTCAAAGCCTTGGGACCCTGCACCCGCATAGGAGACCTGGAAGGAAGTTCCAGGCTCCTGGCTTCGGATTGGCGCAGCACCGGCCATGGCGGTCTCATGGGGAGTGAGTCATCGGACAGAAGATCTTCCTCTCTGTCTCTCTTCCTCTCTATACATATCTGACTTTGCAATAAAATTAAATCTTAAAAAAAAAAAAAAGTAAACCTATCTTCCCTGAACAAATAAACAAACCAGTGAACAGACCAGTGAAACACAAACAAGCTCTCTTTGTGCCCATTCTGGAGACACTCAGATGATACCACACACCCTTGTCAGGCACCTGCTCTGAATCTAAACCCGTCCCTGACAATTCTGTCCACACCCGTTGTGTGCACTTGTCTTCCCAGGTCTTCTTCATAAGTTCTGTCGGACCTAGTGTTAACCATGCCTTCCCATTCCAGAATCTTCCTACATTTTCTTCAGACACGAGAGATTTTCAAAAAGTTAAAGTGTGGACCCGAGCTTGACACAGTAGGTTCAGTCATTGCCAGTATCCTAAGTGGGCGCTGGTTTGAGTGCTAGCTGCTCTACCAATCCAGTTCCCTGTTAATGTGCTAGAGACAAGCAGCAAAAGATGGCTCCCATGCCTGGGTCCCTGCCACCCATGGGAAGAAGCCGGGAAGAAGCTCCTGGGCCTTGTCTTTGGCCTGGCCCAGTCCCAGCCATTGCAACCTTTTGGAAAGGTAAGCCAAAAGACAGAAAATCTCTCTCTCTCTCTCTCTCTCTCTCTCTAACTATAACTGTGCCTCTCAAATAAGTCTTTTATATATAAACGCAAAGTAAGTACAAGTTACCAGAGAACAAAACATGAATTGCTACATTTCCAAGCACCAACATAAATTTACCTTTTATTATTATTTATTTATCCAAGAGACAGAAAGGGGAGAGACACAGAGAATGTATCTTACCAATTCATACTACAAATGCCCACAGCAGCTGGGCTGGGCTGTGACCAGAGCTGGGAGTCAGGAACACTATCCCAGTCTCCTACGTGGGACACAGGAAACCAGTTATTTGGACCATAATTGTTGCCTCCCAAAGTCTGCACTGGCAGGAGAGAGGAGTCAGGAGCCAAAGCCAGCTCTCAAACCCTGGCACTCCCTGGCAGGGTGCAGGAGAACCGGCTGGCTAAACACCCACTGCCAAGCTCATCTTTTTTTTTAAGATTTATTTATTTTTATTACAAAGTCAGATATACAGAGAGGAGGAGAGACAGAGGGGAAGATCTTCTGTCCGATGATTCACTCCCCAAGTGAGCGCAACGGCCGGTACTGCGCCAATCTGGAGCCAGGAGCCTGGAACTTCCTTCCAGGTCTCCTATGCGGGTGCAGGGTCCCAAGGCTTTGGGCCGTCCTCCACTGCTTTCCTAGGCCACAAGCAGAGAGCTGGATGGGAAGTGGAGCTGCCAGGATTAGAACTGGCATCCATATGGGATCCCAGCGCGTTCAAAGTGAGGACTTTAGCCGCTAGGCAACGGTGCCGGGCCCCAAGCTCATCTTTTAATTCTAGCTTCCATGAGCTCTCCTTGTATATATACTATGTGTCATTACTCCTATGGATTCCACTATGGGGGTGCAGTGGGACAGAATTGTGTGTTATGTTGATGGTAAAATATTTACTGAGGTGGAAGTGGTTTTTTTTACATTTCACACACATACGAGCAAGAAATGCACAGCAACGTGATCTTTGGTTCATTGTGTCTTTCTCTCTCCCCAGTCCCCTCTCCTTTATAAAGATTTATTTGTAGGGTTGGCGCTGTGGCATAGTGAGTAAATGCCAGAATCCCATGTGGGCACTGATTCAAATCCAGGCTCCTTCTGATCCAGCTCCTTGCTAACATGCCTGGCAAAGCAGCAGAGGAAGGCCCAAGCGCTCAGGCCTCTGTAACCATGTGGGAGACCCAGAAGAAGCTCCTGATTCTTGGATTTATACTGGCCCTGCTCCTGCCATGGCAGCCATTGGAGGAGTGAACCAGCAGATGAAGGGCCTCTCTATATTAATTTGCCATGCCAGGGTGCTAGCCCCAGTTCATTGTTTTTAAGTCTGGGAAACCAGACACCCGCACCAGAGGCCCTGTCTCTCCGGCAACCAAAAGAACTGTGACAAGAATTCAGAGGCTGGAAAAAATAAATAAATCTGTCCTCAAATTCCAGCCTGGGGAAACATGGAGTCACATGTGCAGAGGGTGTGGGGGTGGGGAACTTACAGAGGCTGGGAGTTCAGCAAGGCAGCCTCAGGAAATAAGGCACATCCCTGGGATGTTATGTGTGTGACTGGTGTCACACATAGAGCTGGCATCATTCATGTATCTGTTGTCACATGTATAGCCAATGTGACACAGGCATCTGGCACCATGCTTATAGCTGGTGCCACATGTGTAGCTGGCATTACTGGTTCGGTGCCATGTGTGTAGTTTGTGCCACATGTGTGCCTGGTTCTATACATATAGCCAATGTTACACATATAAGTGATGCCATGCCTGTAGCCAGCAGCAGGTATGTACCTGGTGCTATTTGTGTGAGTGGTAATCATATATTGTAGCTGGAGCCACATGTGTAGCTAGTGTTACAGTACACAGGGGCTCAGCCATGAAGTAACGCATGTGCCTTAAAGCAAGTATGATGAGATAGGATGTCTGGTGAGCAGCAGAAGTTGACCTGGGAAAACAAGAACAACATTTAGAACTTCCCACCCTAATGTGTGCCATAAGTGAAGCTGTCCAACTGGAGACCAGGCCCACAGGCCACGGGGACAGAGCCCAGGAACAAATGCTTGTGTCTTGTTCAAACGACTGTAAGCCAGGCCACCACAGCCATGCCTAGAGGAGAAAACAGCATGCTCTCCAATGAACGGTGCAGAGATGACTAAATGCCAAAGTACACTACCTCACACCACACAGAACTCACGGGAAATGGATCATGGCATGAAACAACGAACCTTTTAGAAGAAAACACAAGTCAATTGTAATGTCTGTGAATTTGGCAATTAGTTCTTAATATATGAAACCAAGGAACACACTGTGGACCCACTGGATTTCATCAATAGCCACACATTTTTTTTTTTTTTTTTGGATGTGCATGAAAGTGACAGAATGGGAAGAAAAAAAAGCCTGTAACAGCAGAGGTGATAAAGGCACAGTGCCCAGGATACATGTGGAGTTCTCATCGCCTAAGGAACAGAAGATGGCCCAATGTGCAATCGGACAATGACTCCAGACAAGCATCTATAAATAAGAAGATCAGTGCCCAACAAGTCCTTGTCGAAAAATACGGTGAGCAGTGAGAAACACAAACTCACACCATAGTGGCAAGCTTCTGCATCACAACCTGGGCAACAATAACACAGGGAAATCACCAGGATGCAGGGAAACCAATTTCTCATTACAAGATGCTAAACTCACTTTAAAAACAGAGGATGCTGGGGCTGGCATTGTGGCATATCCAGCTAAGTCTCTGCTGTGCACAGGTTCAAGTTCCAGCTATTCCGCTTAAGATCCAGCTCCCAATTCCCTGCTAATGTGCCTGGGAAAACAGCAGAAGATGACCCAAATGCTTGGGTCCCTGAACCTATGTGGGAGACCCAGAAAAAGCTCCAGGCTCCTGGCTTCAGACAAGCCCTGGTCGTTGCAGCCAATTGGGGAGTGAACCAATGGATGGAAGATCTCTCTGTGTGTGCCTCTTCTTCTCTCTCCATCTCTGCCTTTAAAATAAATTTTTAAAAATACTTTTTAAAATAGAGGATGCACAAATTGCCAACAAGGACAACAAAATGACATATAAAATAAAGAAAAGTAGGCAGCATGGGAAATAAGTGAAAAATGGAGAAAAGTACAGAGCACACTCTGGTTGCTTTTAGCAACACCCTGGTCAGCTTATTCAGTTCTCACAGGGGAGATATGGACTTGACAACATGGGACTCATTTTGTAGATGAGGAAACAGAGGCCTAATGCAATCAAGATCCCAGTAAACCAATCTTTCTCTCTCTCCCCTCCCTTTCTCTGTAATTCAGCCTTTGAAATCAAAAAGAAGGGGTTGGGGGAGATGGTGCCACTGCAATGCCATTTGTGCACTGGTTCAAGACACATGCTCTGCTATTCATTGGCTTCCTGTTAATGCATGTGGGAGCACAGCAAAGAATGGTCCAAGCACTTGGGGCCCTGCATCCATATGGGAGACCTTGAAGAAGCTCCTGGATCCTGACTTCAGACCAGGGAAGCCATTGCTTAACTCTGCTTTCAAATAGATTTTAAAAAGTCTTTTAAAAAAAGAACCTAATAAATCAAAAGTGAAACTTTTCAACAATTGAACAGGATGATGATGATGACGACAAAGGTGATAAGATGACGGTAGCAATAACTATAACAACGGAAGGGAATCTGGAGTTTTTTTTTTCATACACCCTGGAAGTAGGGCCTTTGATTTTATGGAACTCTGACAACATGTGAACATGGAGCCGGGGTCACCAGGGCTTGGGACAGTGCTGGACAGATTCACACTTGCAGTAAGTCAAGCCCCTCTGACCCAAAGACAAAGCTACAGGAGCTTACCCCACAGCCAAGCTCACAGAGACACCTGGCTAGGAAAGTTGTGCAGATCGCCCTGTGGAGTGGTGCAGACTCATATCCATTTGCCAGACATGTGTGACCCAGCTGGGGCATAGTCCGGGACCCCTTCCAGGCTTTGGTATAGGGGATGGGCACATGAGTGAGAGACGTGTGAAGTGCTGGCCAGGGAACCCAATGTACCTGACATAGAGTGTAAAACAGCATGGCCATGTTGGGGACTGTCGGGCTGTTTTCCTGCACCTCCAAACCAGATGTTAGCTCATGAGCCAGCAGTTCTCAGGAGTTGCTGCAAGAAAGATGAAAATAGGCATCCTCCCAAATCCTGTCTGTGGATATTTTTAGCAGCACTGTTTGATGTTTTCTACATACATCAGTCATAGCAAACACCTAACAGATGGGACACCAGCTACCATGCCCTGGGATGCTTCTGAGTGGCACAGTATAGCCAACTGCTGTTTCACAAAAGCCAGCTAACTCTATTTTTTAAATTAACTTATGTTTATTGGAAACAAAGTGACAAAGAGAGGGACAGTGAGAGAGAAATGTTTCCTCCATCTGCTGGTTCATTCCCCAAATAGTCATAATAGCCAGGACTGGGCCAGGCAGAATCCAGGGGCCTGCAGCTCCATCCTGCCATGTGGGTGGCAGGGGTCCAAGCATACTAGGCATTTTCCCACTGCCTTTCTAGGTGCATTTGCAGGAAGCTGGAGAGGAAGTGAAGCAGCCAGGATTCAAACAAGCACTTTGATATGAGTTGTGACTTAACCTGTTGTCTACAAGGCCAACCCCATGAGGAACTGTTGACATGTATCAAAACATTAATGTATCTCAAAGACACTGTATCGAGCAAAGAAACTACATACAAGAGAACATACTTTGCATGTTTCTGTTTATAAGACATATCCACAAAAGAGAAATCTACAGAAACAGGAAACACATTGCTCACTCCCGCCGAAGGAAATGTTCACATGTACATCCGCAAATGGCTGCAATGGCTGAAGGCTGATGCCAGGAGTCAGGAACTCCATCTTCGTCTCCCAAGTTGGTGGCAGGGGCCATTCGGGTGCCTGCCAGCCATTACTGCTGCACATTAGCAGAAGCTGGGAGCAGGGGCTGGAGCCCTGACTGACATGTTGGATGGCAGTGTCCCAAGTGGTGTTCTAACCACTGTATCTACCACCTGTACCTCTCTGCTGAATGGGAAGCCCCAGCATATTTAGGCCTCTTCTTGAGTTCCCAGTCTCTAATCTGGCAATAAGCTCAGAGTGGAAACTGCTGATCCAGGGTTGTGGAGCCAGTTTAAATAGGTCTACGGCCACTCCTTCCCTATGCTGCCACACAGCAAGAGCAGTCACTTAGAGGGTGACCCAGAGAGACTGGCCTAGGGTTTCAGACTCCACTGTGTCCCATCCCCCCTTGTTTTGCTTGCACCATCCCAGAGACAGGATCAGGAAGCAGTTGGGGTAGGGAGCAGGGCAGGGACCAGGAGCATGGAGCCATGAGGCCAAGCTCAAATCTGGTTTGGGAATTCCCAGTGCCCCTGGGTCAGAATGCTTCATCTCCAGGGTGTCTTCTCTCATTCACTTGTCTGTCAATGAGGCTTTAGCACTACCTTCCCCCAATGCTTAGAGGGCCAAATGGTAGGATGTGCAGTAACTAGGCCAGATAAGCTTCCAGATGGTGTCCTTCCTGCTCAAGCTGGTACTACAGATCAGCAGCCCCATCTGTTTATCTCAAGGTTACAACCCCAGCACTTACCTCCAGCCTGTGGCACAGCCCCACCCTATACATGCACAGTCCTAAGCTCCCGCTGGACCCCAGCGCCCAGGGGCGCCACCTCTGGAAAACGTGAGCCAGAGCTGTACTTTGTACAGACACAGGAGCTCCATACTGAGATCCACGCTCACTTCAAACACAACAGCCTTCCCAGCAGCCAGCAACCAATGCACAGAACACAGGCTCGGGTGTGGTGTTATTACAACACCAAGGGAATGTAGAACATCCTGTAATCTATCTCCATAGGAAACCACTGCCAATGGACAGAAATCTGTCTTCCATGTAAGAGGAACGCTTGGTAATTGCATGGGATTTGGATAAATCCAGGCCATATCTTTGGGGGTCAGGTATTTATATAACCAACTAGATCTCAGAGCTCAATGTGAGGGCCAGTAACAGGAGGTGGGGGTTGGTCATAGCATCCCAGGCTTGGCAGATAGCCGGGCAGCCTGGGTCAGGACAGTGGCAATTAGACCGAGAAAGAAAAATATAAACACCACTCAGATCTCATCTAGGTGGGTCCCAGGCATTTGCTCACTTAGGCCAGGCAATCAATTGGAGGAGCAGAAGGTCGGTGGCCAAGGCTCCTTACTCAGCCTGTTCTGTTTTGCATTTTTAGTGCTCATAGGGTTCACCCAATCTGGGGACCCCAACTGTCTCACTCTAGTCACCCTGCCACATACTATCTGTCAGAGATCCCTGTGCAAGAGAAATCAAGGAACAAGCTTGCCACATGGGCTTGGGCTGGAAGGGAAGCTGGAGCTCCGAGGATTTGTTAACACAGGTCTAGGCAAGCAGCAGAAGCCACGTGGAAACAGGAGCCAGAGGGTAAAAGATGAGAGCAGGGAAACCACAAGAGGAAGCAGAGGCAGGAGTACCATGCTCAAAATAAGGGAGACCCACAACTACTGTGCCCCTTGCCCTGCCCCCACTAGGATGCATGGGGCCTCAGGACCCCCAGACAGTGTAACCTCATACCCCTCAGGCCCTAAGGCAGAGTGCAGATATTCACATCCCAGAACACTTCCCCCACCTACCCCCTTCCCCCAAATCCTGCTCAGCTGCCAGGTAAGAAATCAAAACACATTGACTGGGACCAGCATTGTGGCATTACACGTAAAACTGTCGTCTGAGATGTCAACATCCCATCTGGGCTCCAGTTCCAGTCCCGGCTGCATCACTTCCTTCAGCTCCCTGATGGCCTGGAAAAGGCAGAGGAAGACAGCCCAGCTGCTTGTGTCCCTGCCACCCATGTGTGAGACCCAGATGAAACTCCTGACTTCTGCCTAGCTCAGCACTGGTCATTGAGGGAATGAACCAATAGATAGGAGATCTCTCTCCCTCTCTCTACTCCACTGCTAATCACTCTGAAAAATAAATGAATCAATCTTCAAAGAAAAAAAAGAAGAAGAGACAACAAAGAAAGCAAAGCAAATAGTCTATGGCAGACTGGGGGCCACCCTCACAGCAGATGCCATCAGCTGTGTCTTCTCTGAACACAACAATGTGGCTATAGCACAGCTGGAAGATGAAGTGTAGGCCAGGCCCCATGAAAAGGCAAAATAGCAAGAGTAAAGTACATATCTGAGGCCCGGGCAAAGTTGATGAGTGTCAGAGAGGCACTGGACTGAGTCCCAGGTGCCAAGATGCCAGGTCAGAAATGAGTCGGCTCTTCAGTGTGAGCACCAGTTGGCTCAGCGACCAAGTACACACGCTTCCCCCGTGTGTCTGCACCTTGTCCACTCAGCAGAGGCCTGCACAGAGCACAAAGACCAGACCTCCCTACAGTCCCATCGAGACACTGCTCCCGTCTGACTCCTGTGTGGGGTGGGCTCTAGGTCTTTTCTGAGCCCAGGACCTTCCATGGCAGCCCTGCAACGCTCCGACCTCTGTCCCAGTGTAAGCCCACACACACCACTGACGGTGTCTCTCAGCAAAGCCTTGACATCCACAGAAACGCAGACATCTGGAAAGAACAGTATGATTTGCAGGAAGGAATCATCACACACAATAACCCACATCCGTGACAGCCATGCAGGAGGATGCGGTGATGAGAGAGGGCATGCAGGGTTCAGTCCACAGTGACCTCCCTGGAGTCAGGCAGGAACACGCATCTGGGCAGGCCACTCTGCACACATGCAGGGGGTGCCACAGCTCAGAGCACAACAAGGGGCCAGGGTTGCCTCTGCAGCATGGGATTGGGAGCAGAGAGGGGACGCAAACGCTGTTTTCCTTAGATGCCTTTTAAGATCACTTGATCTCTACATTATTTGCAAGTGTTCATAAACAAAAGCATCTTTAGACAAAGATACACAGAAGCAAAACATCTTTGAGACAGAGGCTGCAGTGTGATAATGTAAAGGGTGGCTGGGGCTCGCGGCAGGTACAAACCCACCTTGGCACGCAATGACAAGGCTGCTTAATGCGCGACTAGTAGTTTCATAGTCAGCTAAGCATTTTATAGGCTATAAGCAAAAGACAAAGCTAACTAATTTGTATGAAAATCTCCCAGACAGATAGCTACACACAGACTAAGTAGCCTTAAGCATTAGGATAAATCTAATTACAGTGTGCCAAGCAGCTTCTTAGCAGCCAAGAGCTCATGAAAGTGCTGCCTGCCATTATCAATAAGATAGCATTATATATATATATATACACACACACATATATAATATACATATATATATATATAATTATTATTCATTCCAAGGTTAGAGTCACATAAAGGAAAAGACATAGAGACAGAAATTTTCCACTGCTGGTTCACTTCCCACCCAGCTGTACTAGCTGGGGCTGGGCCAGGCCAACACAAGCAGCCAAGAGCTTCTTTCAGATCTCCTATATGAGTGTCATGGGCCCAAGTCCTTGGACCATCTTTTGTTGTTTTCCCAGGAGGTTGGATCAGAAACAGAGCAGCCAGGAATGTGATCTGGGATGCCAGTGTCCCAGGAGACAACTTCGCACACTAAGCCACAATATCAGCCTCAAGACCGTACTTTAGAGTACACTGGAATATTTTTCTGTCTGTGGGTAGCACGGAAACTCCCAGGGCACTAACCAGGGGGAAATCTGACTGATGATATGCAAGTGACAGTTCAACAGGCTGATCCTCTACCTTGTAGTACAGGCATCCCATATGGGCCCTGGTTCTATTCCTGGCTGCTCTACTTCTTAACTAACTCCTTGCTTGTGACCTGGGAAGGCAGGAGAGGATGGCTCAAGTCCTTGGGCCCCTGCACCCACGTGGGAGACCCAAGAGAACCTTCTGGCTTCTGACTTCAGATCAGCTTTTGTGACCATGTGGGAAATACTAGCAGATGGAAAATCTTTTTCTCTGTGTCTTCTCCTCTATGTAAATCTGTCTTTTTTCCGATAAAAATAAGTAAAGCAAACCACCACATGGTACTGGAAACCTGGTGCGTTTTCTAAATGCTGACTGTCCTCTCAGACCTATGCAGAGGACAGACTGGTACAAGTGGCCACTTGGCACTCACGGGTTTGGCACTGCCTAAAACTGGGCCATCTGACCCCAAAAGAGAGAAGGACTTCATTTCTCTTCAAAATATTTTCCCAGGTTGATTTTAGGGAGTAGGTTAGCCCTGTTCCATAGCAATCATTGCTTCTTAAATACGGTACAGCATTAAATGCTCAAGGTTATCCCAAATGGCTTGCAGCTACCTTCTCCAGTGAGCCAAATATCAAAAGCAAAGTGGGGGCTTCAGACTGTGCCAGCTGGACCTCTGGCTCCCAGCCACAGCGTGACCCTGGACCCCCAGGTGGCAGGGGCTCCTCCTTGTCTCAGAAATGAACAAGACCAATGTCAACACACCACGTCGGCTGCGCCAAGGCTATTTTAAAATACAGCCCTCCCCGACTCCAAGCCTCCAACTAACGGCTCTTTCCTGGGAACGCAATCTGGTTTTTCTTCCCCACGTGAGGCTTGATTGTTTTCTCAGGGAGTGTCTGGAACTGCCCGGACCTAAAACATCCCAACTGAAGAATATCTCCCTCACGCACATCAGCGAGGAATGTGGGAGTGTGGAGAGTACTTCCTCCATAATGCTTATTTCAGACGCAATGATGGGTACAAACCCAGGTTGTTAGGCTCACAGGGAAGCACTGTGAGATAGCAGGCTGGGGGTTTTTCCGTTTTTCTTGGATACGAGTTTGAATTTACAAGCACCACATAGGCACTCCGGTACCCTGTGAAATGATGAGCTCCCTCCCACTTCCTTCTGTATGCAGGAGCATCTGGCACTGCCATATCCAGCACCCAGGAGATTGGCCCTGCGCTT
Source organism: Ochotona princeps (assembly GCF_030435755.1). Classification (NCBI taxonomy): domain Eukaryota; kingdom Metazoa; phylum Chordata; class Mammalia; order Lagomorpha; family Ochotonidae; genus Ochotona; species Ochotona princeps. The sequence goes on along the minus strand of NC_080837.1, from coordinate 1,633,005 downwards.
CACATTCCAGGTTTCTCATTCTCTCAGGCACATTTTCCAGGCAGCCACATTTTTTCAGGATTAGTTTATGGATGACTGCAACTTGAGCCCAGACATGTCTACACACAGATGCGCATCCTCTTCACCGCTACCCAGCCTTCTGTGGAAGGACCGAAGTCCCAAGTGCAGATGACCAGAATGGTGATTGACAACAGGCAAAACTCAAGACAATTCCCAAACCAGCAAGTACTGTTGATTAGACCCCACTATAGAATTGACAGCAAAAACGTAATAGCAATAATCCAACCCCCGATTTATGGTTAAGTTCCCCCAGAGTAAAATGCAAAGATGAGGCAGACTTGACCTCTGGGAAGACATAAGTGGACTTAAACTTCCACCTAACAAATTTGGTACCAAAAGAAGTTTATAGTATTGAGTATATGAAAACAAAACAAAAAGACATACTTGCATTGATTTTAACAAATAAATCACACAATTTTTTCAAAGATTTATGTATTTATTTGATAGGTAGAATTATGGAGAAAAAGGAAGAAATAGAAAGAGGCAAAAGGGGTCTCCCATCTGCTCTTTCAGTTCCCAGATAGCTACAACCGGGCCAGGCCAAAACCAGGATCCAGGAGCTCTACCCAGGTCTTCCATGTGTACATAGGGGCCCAAGCACTTGGGCCATCTTCTGCTGCTTTCCCCCGGCACGTTAGCAGGTGGTCAGATCAGAACTGAAGCAGCAAGGACACAAACCTTAGGGAGTGCCAGTATCACAGACAGCAGCTTAACCTGTTGCACCACTACGCTGGCCCCCAACCATGCAGATTTCTGAAGAAGCAGCACTACAGTTCTCCTTTTGACTTATGAAAGAAGATTAGAATCATTTGGTGGGTGCAAAGCTCTCTCCGGGAACCTTCTACACACATGTGGGTCCCGATTTAGATGACAGCAAGAGAAAGACAGTCACACTGGAAGGCATCACCCCCACACATACGTCCAATGACACAAGTGACACCAGGCAGAAGGAGTTGGACTCTTACCAGCAAGGTTGACATCTTGGGCAGAGATGTGTGTGTCCCAGGTCCAGAGGTAAGACCACCCCATCAGCCACCCTATGCCACTCCTGGTAAAAACAGAGGACTGCATCTTTCAGAGGTCGAACTGAGGGCTCAAAAGGACAGTGGCAGTCACAGCCAAGACTGGCTGTGCTTCAGCAGAGTTCAACATGGGGAAGGGGAAAGGAGCCAGGCAGCTGGCACTGGGTTGAACAGAAATCCGCCTCCTTCTCCAGCTGATTGGCAGCTAAAGGCAGAGCAGGTGAGATGGGCCCTGTGGCAGTTCTTAAGCCCACTGTCGCATTGCAATTTTCTGAATGGAGAGGGAAAAGTGTTCAGAGAAAGGCAGTGAGGAGGGTGTTAAAAAAAAAAAAAACCTTGTAAATTATTTGGTTATTCACAAGTGGAATCATTTTGTTTTGTTTTGTAGCTGAAAACTACCACTACAAGGCAGAGTTAACCACTGTTGTACAACAGATGCAGGGGTGCAGGGGGAGGAGTGTAAGGAAAACCTCCCCTTCCCCAGAGACCAACCAGCCAGGGGAGTGGAGTGCCAGGACATGGGAAACAGTCATTCTGTCCTCAGGGACACCTGGGAACACCAAGAGCATGACACAGGCACCACAACCACAGCCCCTAGTAAAGAAGAGGCATTGAGAAACCATCCGCCCCCCACCATTGGGCAGGAACCATGGCCTCGGGGACAGCCTAGGCAGCCCCCACTCATGCAATGCCATGTGAGCTCATGAATCCTCATATGATAAGACCCAGGACAGGGAGCAGACATGCGGACTAAGAAGCTGCTACCACGGATCCTGCACACCAATGTCAGCCCCAGCTGTGGCATTAACCCTCGAGGCATTTTCCCAGCAGGACCAGGCACAGGTGTCCCAGTGAACAGGCAAACTCCACGGGTACCTTTGAGGCCAGAGGCACAGATCTCATCTTTCCTGGTGTTGCCTGGTGCTGCATGCCCAGTTTCTCACCATTGAGGGTACACAGGCGACTGCAGTGTCACTGCTCTGGTGGGAGCAAAACACTATGGCCCTGACCTCACAGACTGACAAGGTCCCTAGAGGGGCCCAAGCAAGACAGCAAGACACAGGCTGCAATACTCCCCATCCAGAGACTGTATATGCCAGCAGCAGACACCAGGCTCCAGCAGACAGAAAGGAGCACACATACATACACACACCTGTCCTGACAAATCTGCAGTCTGTTCTGAGTATAGGTGCTCAGCTGCTGAACCCAGACGGAACTCAAATCCTAAAGTGACACCCACTTACAGCACCATCCTGGGCATGCAGCAAGCTTTGTCCATGAAGGTCCAAGCATCCAATGGGTGACACAGATGTCTTACGCAGCATCTTAGATACCCAAACGTACAAAATATGTGAGTATAGAATACTCACCACAGATGACCAAGGACTTGTCTACTCATTCCACTCACGCCTTGGGTAATGGGACAACAGCACTGCTATCAATCTATGAAGCTCAGTTGCACCCAGGACACCAGACTGTAGCCCTGGGGGTGACATGCCCTGGACTCGCAGCTCCAGGTGGGCTCTGATCTCTCACCTGCAAACATTACTAGCCATGAAAGAGGCACAGGTGAGAGGCAGAGCACACCCGAGAGCAAGTGAGAGAGGGAGGAGGAAGGGAAGGATAGAGAGAGGCGACAAGCAGAGTGGAAGAGACAGGCCAGGGAAGACAGGGAAAAACAGCAGTTTGATGGCTGGAAGGAATGCAGACAGATATTACAAAACGTATAGCGTACACATCTCGGAATGTACTGCCAGGTCTTCACATTATTGATATATTTGTGGCATTGGTTCCAAAGAGGCTGTGCAGCATTTTGCTGCCAGATGAGTTTTCCTGAAGCCCAGCTCTGATCATGTTACCCCTGGCCAGAAGACTCCAATAGCTCCTCCCGGCCTGTAAAATGAAGTTCAATTTCCTCAGCCACCCTATGAAGCCCTCTTCAGCCTGGCCCCACACTCCCAGTCCAGCCCTCTCCTGCCCTCTTCTTCTTACAAACTCCTCTACTTTAGGGAAAACACAAAGGACTTCAAAACATTCAGGGAGGAGCCAGAGCTGTGGAGTAGCACGTTAAGCCTCTGCCTGCATGATGCCAGCAACCCATATGGGTGCTAGAGTGAGTCCCCACTTTGGATCCGGTTCCCTGCTTATATGCTTAGGAAAGCAGCAAAGAGGATCCAAGTCCGTGGGTCCCTGCATCCACACTGGAGATACGGATGAAGCTCCTAGCTTCAGCCTGTCCCAACCCAGGACATTGAGGTGATTTGGGGAGTGAAACAGTGGACAGCAGATTTTCTCTGTCTTTCCTCCTCTGTGTAATTCTGCCTCTCAAATAAATAAAAATGATTTTTTAAAAATTAGGGAAAATGCAATGAAAAGGTAAGTTGATTTTGAGTGCTATAAATTTGAAAGCCATGTACAATATTTTCAAAATACATATATGTTTTCTATGAGCTTTCTAAAGATCTCTCACAGACATGGATTTCAAAATATTTTTCAACCAAAGAAGCTTTTATTAACAAAAATACATTTTTTTATTTGAAAATCAGAGCTAAACACAGAAAAAGATACCCATCCAATAATTCACTCCCCACATGGTCACAAAGGCAGAAGCTGAGCCAGGCCACAGCCAGGAGTCAGAAGCTTCTTCCAAAGTCTCACAAGTGGGTGGCAGAAACCCGAACATTTGGACCATTTTCTGCCACTTCCCCAGGTACATAAGCAGGGAGCTGGATCAGAAGTGGAGCAGTTGGAACTCGAACCAGCACCCTTATAACGAAAGCTTTGCCCACTGTGCCACAAAGGCTGGCCCAAGTTTTTATTTGTATTCTATTTTCCACAGACCCCGAAGTGGCCTCCTCTACACACTGAAGCTTCCAAATGCATCTGTATTTTCCACCTACCATCCTATGTCTGGTGTACCCTACCTATATCCTCCAGTTAGCTTTGTCCACCATGGGAGCTCAACCTGCAGGGAGCTAGGCAGGCAGCAGGCCCCTGCTCACCAACAACCATGCCTTAGTGCCCACAGGTTAAAGCACCTTGTCATTCTGCATGAGCTTCATGTGCCAACCCAGCCCTGAGTCACAATTCCAATCAACGATGAGACTTCACTAGGTGACATATGGTAGACAATGGCACAAGCTGATCAGAAAGACACAGAATGGATCAGCACTGTGCTAGAGCAAGCTGAGCCTCCACCTGTCGTACTGGCATCCCATGTGGGCACTAGTTCTAGTCCTGGATGCTCCACTTCCAATCCAACTCTCTGCTAATGTGCCTTGGAAAGTAGCAAAGGATAACCCAAGTACCTGCACCAACATGGAAGACGCAGAAGAAGCTCCTGGCTCCTGGCTTTGGATTGATCCAGTTCTGGCAGCTACGACCACCTGGGGAGTAAACTAGTGGATGGAAGACCTCTCTCTCTCTCTCTCTCTCTCTCTACCTATCTCTCTGTGTGTAACTCTTTCAAACAAAAAAAAGGAAAGACCTAGAGGCTCTGAATATCAGGGGAGGCACAGACTGATTCCCTCAGCCTTGTTCCTACTCCAAGCCCAGGACTCCTCCATACCCTCTCCCTGGAGAGGTCACATGAGCACATGCTGAGGGACGCTGACGCGGCTGGGGACATCACACTGGACTCCTTCCTGTTCTGAGAACAAACAGGCTGAAGGGTTTTAAGAGACGCCATTTATCACTGGGACAGGAGGCCAGGTCACTAACACTGTTTATACAACCCCAAAGCCAGTGTGCACAAACACGGTGACTTGGTGCAGGGCGAAGCAGCATGACTGATTGATGGTGGGGAGGGGACAGTTTTTAGGAAACACGGGAAGCCACCAACATCTACACACTCACTTGGCCAGCAGCTAAAACTACTGAAAAGAGAGCTGTGGTGTAACACGGAGCACAAATGTGATTGGGGCTGTATATTGCTTATGCTTTCCTTTTGTGGTATTTGGTATACAGACATCAGCCACACGTGACCACCTGGCCTAGCAGTCAAGCCACTGGCTAGTAGAGTAATTAAGTCACTGCTAGCACTCCCATCTTGGAATTTCTGGCTTTGTGGCACAGTGTCAGATCCTACCAGGGCAGACTCTAGGAGGCAACACATGATGACTCAAATAACCGTTCCTGTGCCCCAGATGGGAGACTTGGACTGAATTCCTGGCTCCTGGTTTGGGTTCCAGCCTGGTTTGGCCAAGCCACAGTGGGCATTTGGGGGAGTGTAACTGTAGGTAAAAGATCTCTCTCGTCAGTCTCCCGAACAAATAAAAATGGTGTTTTACAAAAGAGGTCCCGTGGGTTAAAGCAGCTCTCCGCTCACTTTTTCTCCCTCTTCTGCTACTGGCAGGCCTACGATCACAGCACTAACCAATGCACCAAAAGTGTCGCTACTGTTTAAATGGGACCTCTTCTCGATGGGCTGCTCAAGTTAAAAAATCAGTACAATTCGCCACAAATGATGAAAGTCATGTCCCTGGTTGAATCCAGGCTTCCAAACTCACAGCTTAGCCCAACAACCAGCAGCTCATCAATGAAACAGTGAAAAAATAAATCAGTCCAGGGCCAACCCCAGGGCACCACAGGCTAAGCCTCAACTTACGGCGCCAGCATCCATTATGGGCACCAGTTCATGTTCCAGCTGCTCCACTTCCAATCCAGCTTCCTGTGAATGTGCCTGGGAGAGCAGCAGAGGACACCCCAATTCCCTGGACACCTGCACCCATGTGACAGACTTGGAAGAGGATCCTGGCTTTGAATTGGCTTAGTTCCAGCTGTTGAGCCATCTGGCGAGTGAACAATCAGATGAAAGGCCCCTTTCTCTGACTCTCTCTCTCTCCTTTCTCTGTAACTCTGGATTTCAAGTAACAATGAGAAACAAATCATTAACAAAAATCAATTCAAGAAGCTGTATGGAATCTGCATTGCCTCACCAGCTCTTGCCAACTCCTGGCCTCACTACCTTGTCGGCAGGCATGTGCTGGTGGCTTCTCTCCTCTCTCCTGGCTCTCTGCACCTGCTGAACACTCTGTGGCTTCAATCTATCCCAATCAGAAGCACCTTGCCCCTACTGGGGGATCACCTGTAGCCTTATCCCAGCCTCAGACACAAAGCGACCAGCAGAAAGAACAGAGACTGTGGATTCCTGTTCCCTAAGTCATCCTTATTGGTTATAGAGCCAATACAGAAGAGGCCAGGTCTGTCCGTGTCCATGCCCAGGCAGAATCCTGGGTGAGAGCAAACTCCAGTGCAGCAGTGATGGTCACAGGACCATCAAGAGGCAGCAGAGATCCCTGGTGCCTCCCACGGCAGACGGAAATGGCTGTGGACTCAAGCCTCCTGTTTCAGGATAAGGTGACCCACAGCTCCTGCTCCTCCTCAAGAAGAAGGCACCTTGGTAGGTGCTTGGTCGCAAAGTGCTCGGTGAAGAACCTCAAACAGTTCACTACCGGTAAAGCCTGGGAGTCAGCCAACAGGTGTGGAGACATTGCATGTGATATCAGCAACTACAACAAGCAGAATAACACACACAAGATTAGCTGCCACCACTTCAATGTGGTTGAAGTGGACACAGCCTCAGATGCAAACAGAAAAGTACAACCCAATGTAGCATAGAGTCCACTGAAGACAGATACAACAGAGACAGCCCCTTGCAGGAAACAGATCTTCCTCTGCGTGTGTGTTTGTGTGTTGAACATAGAGCATGCTACTTTATTTATCTGTAAGAGTTACAGAGAAAAAGAAGGAGAGACAAAAAGATCTGGCTCACTCCCCGAATGGCTGCAAAAGTTGTTGTGGGGCCCGACCAAGACCAGGAGCCAGGAACCTCATCCAGGTCTCCCACATAGGTATAGGGCTGAAGCACTTGGACTTCCCTTCTGCTTCTTTTCTGGGTGCATTATCAGGGAGCTGACTTGGAAATGGAGCAGCTGGGACTTGAACTAGTGTCCAGATAGGATGCTAGTGTCATAGGAAGTGTCTTTATCCTCTATACCAAAACACTGGCCCCTGGAACAGCATGTTTTTTTAAGATTGATTTTTATTTGGAGCCCAGTGCGATAATGTAGTAAAGGTTCTTCCCTTAAACACGCTGGGATCCCATATGGGTGCTGGTTCTAGTCCTGGTGGCCCCGCTTCCCATCCAACTCCCTGCTTGTGGCCTAGGAAAGCAGTTGAGGATGGCCCAAAGCTTTGGGACCCTGCACCCACATGGGAGACCTGGAAAAAGTTCCTGGCTCCTGGCTTCAGATCAGCTCAGCTCTGGCCGTTGCACTGCTTGGGGAGTGTACCATCGGATGGAAGATCTTCCTCTCTGTCTCTCCTCCTCTCTGTATATCTGCCTTTACAATAAAAATGGATAAGTCTTTAAAAAGATTTATTTTTATTTGAAAGGTAGGTTTTAAAGAGCTAAAAATCTTCATCCTCTGGCTCACTCCATGACCTGAGCTGAGTCAATCTGAAGTCAGGAGCCAGGAGCTTCTTCCAGGTCTCCCATGTGGGTGCAGGGGCCCAAACACTTGAAACATCATCTTTCACTGCTCTAGTAGGCAGGGAGTTGGATGGAAAGTATGGCAGCTGAGAAGCCCATGCCAAAGGCAGAAGCTTAGCCTACTACACCCTGACACTGACCCCAAGGGAACAGCACTTTTTAAAAGTATGTATTTGTGTGAAACACTCACATAGCTAGAGAGAAAGCCCACCAAGGTTCACTCCCCAAGAAGATGTGATGACTAGGACTGGATCAGGCCAACAACCAGGAGCCAGAAACTCAACATGAGTGACTGGGACCCAACGAGTAGAGTCATCGCTCTCAGCCTCCTAGGGTGCATGCTAAGCAGGAAGGCAGAGTTGGGAGCAAAAGCCAGGGATCCAACCCTGGGTGCTCTAACATGCAACACAGTTATGCTAACTGGAGTCTCAAATGAAACTGGAGAGAATCCTTAGCTTAAAGAACTATTCTGGAAAACAGGGACTGTCCCAACTATTTCAAAGGCCCTAAAGACTTCTCTTAGAAAATTCCAAATACATATGGTTTTATTTTTCTTTAGTTTTAATTGAAAACACATAGAAACATAGTGTATTTGCCATATACACACCAGAGCCCTGCTCTCCCATACCTGTATTTCAAGTCAGAAACTTTACTGCAGATGTCTGCAGCAATATTTGGCAAATTCTGTGAACGTGTAGTAATCTCATCCCTGTTTAATAAAGAATGAAGAGTCATCCCAAATTCTGGGCAACTTTCAGAGTTTGTTGGAACCTATAGCCATAATTTGACAGAATGAAATCTAGAGGCAGTCATATGGTGCAGTGGGTTAACTCACTACTCGAGACGTCACCATTCCATACGAGCATTGGTTTGAATCCTGGCTGCTCCACCTCCTATTTAGCAAGTGCTAATGCACTTGGGAAAGCAGCAGCAGACAGTCCAAGTGCTGCTTTGGTCTCTGACACCCACATGGGAGATGCAGGCGGATCAGCCTGGCCCAACCCTGGCCCAACCCTGGCCATTTCAGCCATTTGGAGAGTAAATCTCTTCTCTTTCTCTCTCCATCTCTCCCTCTCTGTAACTTTCTGTCCTTTCAATTAACAAATCAATCCTTTAATAACGAAAGACTGAAATGTGAGGATCAGAGATGGGACAGAGGCAATGTCCTTCCCAACATCCACCCTTCTTATGACCAAACGTCACCAAACAATTCCAGAGACACTGCCTGTACCAAGCTCGGCAAGCAGAGCCAGGCTACTTGAGGGCAGGTACAGGCCAGGAGATTTCTGAATGCCACACAGAACTGTCACCCCAAGGCAGACTAGTGTGGCAGCCCAGAAAAGTGAAGAGGTAAATCCTACCCAGGCAAAAGGTGAATTGCTTTCAAATCCACTCCCACTTTTGTATCTCCTTCAGACAACAAACAACAGATTTCTCTTTTAATCCCTTGTGACAAGCTCCCCAAGCCATGGACTGTTCCCACTGAAAGAGCTTAAGAAGTGGAAAGAAACAGTAAGGGGGTGGGGCTCTTGGCAAGGAGAAGGTCTCTGAGAAATATGCTAAGTAGGGGCTGAGCCACAATTCAAAGGCAAATGGCACTCATTGAACAGTCTTAAACCCTCTGGTTTTGTAGACACACAGATGCATGCACACACACACACACAACATGGGTAAGATGTTAATTTCTGGGCCATCTGTGCAAGGTGCCACCTGACATCTCACAGCTCTTTAAGGACAGGTCTCTGCTAGGTGCCAACACAGGGTCTCTGTTTGGAGGGCACCAGAACCAAACTGTCTTCGATCAAATCATCAGATCCTGAGGTTTTCTGGGAAGGCCTCTGCCATCCCCTACACGGATGTGGAAGCTTGCCTATGTGTTTTCAGAGGAAATGAGTTCCTCATAGCTTGATGTGTGGAAGAAGTCACTTCTCCTGGCGTCCCTGAAGCAGGAGTCCCACATAGCACACACGCAGAGTGACAACAGCTCCTCTTACCACTCCAACGGCCTGGGCAGAGCCAGGTACTTTTTGCAGGAGGCTGAGCTCCTGGGAGATAGAAACAACAGTGTTGAACCTTATTATCTGATATTTTGCAACAGGTCTGAGTTCCATGCTTGCTTTCAAATCCTTACAATTATTCCCATCCAGATGACTCTCCCTACCAGACGTTGAAATGTACCTCAAGGCTTCTTTCTGCTAATCACCCAAAACAACAACAGTCCCACTGCCAGGAAAGAAAATGTTTGTGCAGGGATCACTCACTCCTTCCAGTGTGCCCACAGCAGGGCCCACTGTGCTCACCATCTTTTTCCTTCCACTCCCCAGTGAGAAGATGCATACCTGTCCCACTCACTCCCCCGCCCCAACACCTCTTCAGCCAGAGACAGCTAAACAGTGCAGAGGCAGGTGCGTGTCCCAGAGGCAAGCCCACGAGGTGAGCAGGCTGACTAGGAACTAGGATGATGGAAACCAGGGGACAGAGAGCAGAGAGCCTCCCTGCCCCTCCCCCTTGTCCTGAGGCCATCCTCACACAAGGGTCCCTGCTGTCAGTGCACACTGTCCTGGATTACAGCAGCAGGATGCTGGGGAGCACCAGGGTCCACACAGCACATTCACATGGGAGCTCCCTGCACAACCTCCAGGAGCACAAACACAGCAAGCAGAGTGAGAGGATGAAACAGGCATGCCACACCCCAGCCCCACTGTTCCCCAAGAAAGCTATCCCAGCACAACGGACACAGCAACAACCCAGAGACCAGCCTTGCTTGGCTGTGAGTTAGCCTGGGGCCATCAGGACACACTCCAGCTCAGCAACTGCATTCCGTTTGGGAAATCACTCATGTACCAGCTTCAGTAGGACCAGCAGTCAGGTATCTGGCATCTCCTGGACACTGGCCCAAGCCACATGAATCAAGTCTTGTATCAGAAGAAGAATCTGACAGCTGACACAGATCAGCTGACAACTGGGGAGCCACCCATCACATCGTTGTGATAACTTAGAGTCACTTGCTTGCAGAAAAAGACTCAGTTCCTCAAAGTCTAGCCCCAAGTACCCCCAGGCCCAGCAAAGTCCTCTGGTTCTATGTTCCCAAAATGATGGGATACCTGTTTTTAACTTTATCAATGCCAATTCCTACTCATGAGGCACCACATGTTGTTTCAATCAGTGTGTGTGCTGCAGAAAGAGGACATGGGCCAGCCCAGCCCTGCTACCCACCATCTTAGCCCTACCTCTGTGTGTCTGAACGTCCAGACACCAAGCAGAAGTAGGATACTGCACCAAACTGATTATTCTGGCCCTAAAATATCACCTTCAGGAGTTAAAGAAGAGCCAAACTAATCGTGAGTTTTTTAAAGTCTAGTTTACATGTAGACCATAACTGTGCCCATCCCTGGATTCTGGACAACTGCAGACACTATGCAATGACACATGCCAGTCATGACCCAGTGTGCCACAGTTTCAGAACATTCTATCATTCCACGCTGCTCTATCACTCTATGATATCTGCCATTGCAAAGGCCTCATCATTCCAGAATGTTTCATCATCCAGAACATTCTAACATTCCAGAATATTCTCTCACTTCAGAACATTCTAACATTCACTGAGCTGTGACACATGGGATCCAGACTCACCCTCCTGTCTCCATTGAGGGAGGTCTCCCTCTATTCTGAGGTCCTTAGCTGTACCCCCAAGTACAGGTGGCCCAAACTTGTCAGGTCTTCCCAGTAGTGCACAACAGAGTTCTGAGAGTGGCCCTTGTGTGGGAAGCACTCCAGGTTATACCCCTAGGGGAGTAGGCTCTGCCTTGTCCATTCCAAAGCTTTCTCACCATGAGCATACAGATGCCAGGGCCACCAGGTCCTAAAGCCAAGTATCCCTCTACGGTATCTCAGAGTCTGACAAGGTTGTATTGGTGCAGGACTTGCCAAGGTTGTATTGGTGCAGGACTTGCCACCTTGTACCGATATCCCACACATACCCCCACTAAGCTTCAACTGAGTAGGAAGAACTGGATCCAGTTATCAGAGGCTGGGCACACCCTGGAGATTCAAGGGACGTTATGAGCCTGCCTGGGAGGAAGACACCTGCCAGCCATGGGGCTGTCACAGTCACTCTATTTTTCCTCCTTTCCGGCGCACTGTGGGAGGTGTGGGGCGGGTGGCTTGTGACACCAATGACATGTGAGTAGAATCAGCAGAGACCCCTTATGACAGAAGTTCCAAAGACCTACTCATGACCCACTGCTGGTCCCCCTTCCTTCCTAAGGAGAGGGTATCAGTAGGGCTGGGGCTTCCACTAGCCTAAATCTGAACAGAGCTCAATTGGCCCTACACAAGCCTGTGGGCAGAAGACAGGCATCATATATTAGGTCATCATTTGTGATGGCACACAGTTCTAACCATCATCCCCAGCAGACACAACTACCCTCTCCGGGCCACCAATGGGCTATCCTCCCATTTCTCACTCAGCTCATCTGTGGCTTTAAGAGTTCCAGTCTGTTAGGGTGAGGAGTTTTCACTCCCACTTTCAACACACACAGCCACCCTGGTGTATGGATTACGGCTGATATTTGCTGCCAAACAATCTATAGCAGCCCAGTAAAACCCTATACTCTGTTAACTTTCTCCTCCAGTACCCAGGCACGCACACAGGCTCAGCAGTCCTCTTGTCCTCAGCTTGACTATGCAGTCTCCAGCAATCAAAAATGGCACACGGAAAATTCCAGAAACAATCGCTAAGATATAAAGGGCACACTGTTCTGAGAGGAAAAATGGTCTCTCACACCATCCTGCTCAGTCTGGTCCTGGATGTGAATTATGCCTCTGCACAGCTGTATCCACGGAGTGTAGGCTTCCCACCCATCAGTCACTCCACTGCCTTCTTGGCTACCATTCATGCTACCTGTTTTCAAACAAATTTGGTGATGCTGGAATTTGGTTACATCAAAGAGAAGTCTTGAAATGCTTCCTTTAGGCAAAAAGGCAGACATTCTTAACAAGAAGAGAAAAAACAATTATAGATGTGTACAGAGTTTGCTAACAGAGAAGGGGAAATGTCACATTCACATAACTTTTACCATAGTATGGTGAAGTAATTGCTCCACTTTATTATCATTGTTAATCTTTTAGTGTGTCTAGGTTGTCAATCAAACGATCACAGTTATGGATGTCTAGGAAACTGCTATCTGCTAGTTTCCTCCCTAAAAGGCCACAATAGCCAGGGCTGGCCAGGTCAAAGCCAGGAGCCAGGAACTCCATCCATGTCTCCCATATAGATGGCAGGGGCTGAAGTGCTTGGGTCATCCTCTGCTGTTTTCCCAGATGTATTAGGAGAAAGGTGGCTTGGATGTGGAGCAGTCAGGACTCAAACTGGTGGTCTGATATGGGATGCTGACAGATTAACCTACTGTGTCACAACACCAGTGCCACAGGGAGAGTTTTACATAATCTTCCCCATGTCAGCATATACACAAGACTGTCCTGTGTAACTGGGCTGATAGACAACTTCTTGTCCTAGCTAGGTCTATACAACAAAAGGACTGAAGGGACCACCATAACCTGTCACTGCCCTGGGCTGACAGGGGTAGATCTGCCACTTTTACATCAGTCCTAGAACTATGAAACAAATTCTTACAGGCATCCTCTAAGCCCATTCACCACACCCAGGAAAGGCAAGCCAAAGCTCAGGAAGAGTCTGTGTGGATGCAAGCACTTGCACTGGACCAGAGGTACATGGCCGCTCCCCTTGGTCACAGCAGAGTTACACAGGACCCAGGCCCAATGCAGTCTCCAGCTGCAAGCACCAACACCTTCAGGAGCCTTTTCATTACTTTTCCCCATCACTCACCCTGGGCATCATGAAAGAGGCGCATGGGAAAAGATAACAACCAAACCAGAGCAGACATGAGCTGGATCCTGACACTTCATTTCATCCTTCTGGACAGATGAGAAACACCAGCATCAATGTGCATTTTAAAAGCCTGAGAGGGGCTGTCGTGGTGTGACCGGGTAAGCCACTTCCTACAATGCTAGGATCCCACAGGGCACTGGTTTGAGCCTCAGCTGCTCCACTTCTGCTCCAGCTCCCTGCTAATGAACCTTGCCAAGCAGTGGAATATGGCCCAAGTCCTGGGACTCCTACGTCTACATAAGAGTCTTGGAAAATGCTCCTGGCTCCTCTCTCCCTCTCTCTTCTTCAAAACAAAAGTCTACTGAGTTCTCTAGGGACACAAAGCAGAACATATTTGATTTCTCTAATGTGTAGTCTATTGTGTATTTTCCTTCACTTTGTGAAGCCCAAGGATTCTCCTTGACTCATCAAGGATCCAGCGGTTTGTGGTCAGGCAGAGTACCTGGATTTTCATCCTGGTTCCCACCATAGCACATGCTCCCACCCTAGGATTGGTCTCATGCACTTGAGCAAATTCAGGCACTCCAACTGCTCCAAACTTCTCCTTAGGGACAGGATCATGGCCCCAGTCAGGCACCAGGCATTGTGGTCTACGACAGCTGCTAAAACTGACATAAACCAGGAAGTATGGAGAGGCTCTAAGTCTGAAACTGAGGCATCAGCAAGGCCAGGCCCCCCTCCCTCTGGTATCTCTGGGGAATGAGTTTTCTTTGCTTCCCAACCAGCTTCTGAAGGTGCCAGTGGCAACCCCTTAAGCTGCTAACCAGCAGACGCCTCACAGGTCCTCCGAGTGTCTCTTCCCTCCCAGTGGTGGGGTGTGGCCCCGTGCCTCAGGTTTTATCTTCCTCCCTCTCTGTTTGCAGCTCCATCACGTCTGCAAAGACCCCTTCCAGAGAGGGGGCATGGGAGAGGCTCTTCCACCACTGTTACAAGCTCAGAGCCAGGGACCACAACCACATCCGAATCCCCAGTCCCAGTCCACCCCTTGGATTTCCCCACAACTCAACCAACAAAACACCTGTCTTGTCTTCTTCAGTTCGTGTTTCTGGCACTCACAACCCAGAGTTCTGATGAGTGTATACACCAACAGGAAAAAAAAAATGCTATCTAATGTGACTTTTAATCACTTCCTGAAATCTGGGTGGGCTTATTTATAGAAAAGGCTGGTCAGGGCTGATAACTGGTGAAATTAACGAAAGAATTTCAGGGGTGGGCTTACTGTTTCACTCTCATATGATTAGTCTCTTTTTTACTTACATATCAAATATCTCCCTCTGCCAACTTTTCCAAAGTTTAGCTCAAATCCAGCGCACATCAGTGATTCCAATGGGCAGCCCTGGGTGTAGACCCAGGGCCTTGGAGCAAAGCAGACCTGCCAGGCAGCCCCTCACCCTGGATCCTGTTTCCCGTGTCCCAGGTAACAGCTGCTATAGGCCAGGCCAATCACCTTCCTGAGCTGTGCACACGGATGGAGCTCAACCCAGCCCAGCCCAGCTCAGCCACGGCACGCACCGGGGACAAAAGGCTGACAACTCGGGAAATTTGCTCTCATGACTCTGGAGGCTGCATGTGAGGTGTCAGCTATCGGAGAATTCCAGGCGAAAACCCTTCCTGCATCTCCCTCCTGTCACCCCATCCCCTGTCCTCATCACTGGGTGCCTGCCTGTAGGTCTCCATCCCTTCTCCTCCTCTAAGAAAAACACTGGACCATCTAGAGTCGGAGCCCACCAACTCCAGAACGAACTCAACTAAGGGGCTTTGCAGAGGGCCCCCTGTTGCCCACCTCCCTGTTTCCACACAAGGTCACGTTCTGAGGCTCCAGGAAGGACACGTGGTGGGGGCAGAGGCAACATGTAACCTGGTTCATGCCAAGAAAGGCGTTGGGATGAAAACCAGCCTGCATTCAATTTCCCAGCAGCATACACCCACCACCTCTGTAGGTTCTGGGCTCTGGGCTCCATGAGGTTTTCCCACCAGCCACTTCTGGAGTGCAGTCAGCAGGCTGAGGACAGAGCCCTCTCCACAGAAACTCGTTCCACAACTTGCACACCTGTAGTACTGCAGGTTAACCATGTCACGTGTCACTCAAGGGGCGGGAGGACCTACCCTCCACACTCTGCCTGATTTAGCACCACCAGTGAGTCTGCAACCTCCCTGATGGCAGGGGCAGGTCTCAGAACCAATTCAGTGAAATTTCACATGGCCCACATGGCCTCTAATGAACGTGAGCTTCGTTGACCAGCTCAGTCCAGCCAGGGATCACCAATCACAGTAGATAATGACTGTGACAATGTCTGCCTAGTCTTCCAGTTTTGGGAAACTGTCATATATGAGGCTATCATGCATGAAAGTCACCAGCTTTGAGTTGGCAATCTCACATAGCCCTGTTGGCCTGAGCCCAGGAAAGAGCGCTCCATCCAACAGCCAAGGTCCCTCTGCTTCAAGGAAGTCCTCCTTTCACCCGGCCCACCACCGTTCTCCCTGCCCATCACCATGCCTAGGGCCTTGCCCACTATCAAGCAACCTGTCCACCACTTCCCTCCCCACCACTCCCACAGCCACCACCCAGAGCATCACCATCTTACTCATTGCTCTCTGCCAGCACCACCCTCGCTGCCCATTGCCCTCCTTATTGTCCCGCCCATCTCATCACCACCCAGCATTGCTGGTTTCCATCTTTGCCTTACCCACCCGCCTTGGTCCAGGTAGCATTACATTCTTTGGTAATGATCCCTGCAGGCTCCCTTTGGCCCAGGGTCATATTTTTCTTCCCTGCAATAACAGATACCCACCAGCCAGTGGGCCCTTACCTTCTGCAAAGGGCTCCCACTCATAAAAGCGGCCCATGAATGGCTTGTTGTTGTAGGATGCACACTGTACCTCCCGGATGCTCCTGCTGCTCTCTGGACATGCCTGCCGGAGGACAGGGCAAACAAGGTGACATATTAGTGCCAGCACATTTCCTCCAGGCCCTGGGCAAGGCCATGAGGTCTCCTCCTCCATCCCAAACCAGGGTTCCTGAGGCCTTGTGAGCTGAGACTTTTACAGGCCTGTGCTGCAAGCCAGGGCTCCCACGCTGATTCTCCATATAGCACAATGTAAGGAAACCAGCAGACAAAATGGGCTGTATGCACCTGCCACCTGCTTCCACAGGCCTGTACATTTCTTGGCCAGCCCTTCAGCATAGAGTAACAGAGGCTTTAAGCCCTGTGTGAATGTACTGGCTACTACTGTACACACACTGACCACTGGACCGCTATTAGACTTCTCATAGAGGCCAAACTGAGACAGTCACGAGGGGCACAGCCAGCAAGGGGCAGAGGCTGGGACCCAGTCCCGGCAGGATGGTGCCCACCAGCCATCCTTACCCACTCCTTCCCATGACATTTGAATCCTACATGACATTTAAATCCTACAGTTTCTGAGTACAGAGAGTCCTCTTAGAGATCCTTCTATGAATGCACACCCTGGTCCAGCATCCTTCCCCACCAGAGTCATGACAGTGAAAAGTGGTGATGCATGGGGATCTGAACCCTATTAGGTTCGCAGGCGATGCTGACTGACCATGTAGAAAACCCTAAGTTGGGCCTGGCATGATAGCGTAGCGGTTAAGGTCCGCACCTTGAACATGCCGGGATCCCATATGGGCACCGGTTCTAATCCTGGCAGCTCACTTCCTACCCAACTCCCTGCTTGTGGCCTGGGAAAGCAGTTGAGGACGGCCCAAAGCCTTGGGACCCTGCATCCACGTGGGAGACCCAGAACAGGCTCCTGACTTCAGACTGGCTCAGCTCTGGCCATTGCGGCCGCTTGGGGAGTGAACCATCCGACGGAAGATCTTCCTCTCTGTCTCTCCTCTGTGTATATCTGCCTTACCAATAAAAGTAAATAAATCTTAAAAAAAAAAACTCTAAGGGTTCCTCCTCCTATTTGTTTCACTCTTACCACTGCTAAGCGGAGTAACGTGTGACAAAAAGAAGTGCAAAAACATAAAGAATTAGGATCTGAATCTCTAATCCACATCATGGAAAAAGCATGACACAGCTTTCACTTTAAAAAAATGCATTTGCAATGCAAAGTTCCAGAAAGAAGGGGAAAGAGAGAAGGGCTTAAGTCCTTGGGCCGCGAGAGTCATGGGGGAGACAGCTAGAGAACCCTGGCACGTGGTTTTAGACCGGCCCAGCTCTGGCTGTTGTTGCCATTTGGAAGTAAATCATTGGATTGGAGAGATCTTTCTCTGTGTCTCTCCTTTTCTCTCTCTGGCTCTGCCTTTCAAATAAAAATAAATAAATCTTAGACGGAACAAAAAAACAAAACAAAACAAAAGGCTTCAATAGCCAGGGGCCAAGCAGGAGCCAGGAGCTTCATCCAGGTTTTCCAAGTAGGTTCAGAGACCCAAACACTTGGACCATCTTGTGCTGCTCTCCCAGGTGCGTTATGAGCAGCAGCTGGAAGTGGAGCATCCGGGATACAAACTGGCACCCATATGGCACGCTGGCATTCCAGGCATCAGCTCAACTCCCACACCAGAACACCCTAGTGACAGAGCTTTTCAAGTCCAGCTAGACCGTGCTGAAATGAGAAAGGGAACCTACCCCCTACACATTAAAAAGCACTGTGTGCTTAAGAAGCCTCCAGAACATGCTGCTAACGTGACAGTTCCAAGTCCTAAGGGATTTATGCAGAAACCTCCCGGATGTGTAAGGCTCACTAGGGCTGTGTGTGCAAACACACAGAGAAGGAGGCCCCAGGAAGGAAGGGGAACCTCTCGTGTCCCTAGGACAAGCACAGGGTGGTCTGAACCCTGTGCAGCCTGAGCCAAACCACATGGAGCAAGAGGCTGCTGTGTGAGGCAGAGGATGATGGAAATCAGGGGTGGGAGGAAGGGCTGGGACAGGCGGTGGCCCCGGGCTCTGTTGACAGCAGGATGGTGAGAGTGGCTATTGGGTGTCTGGGGGCTGAGCCCCTGCAAGCCTCCAGCCACACCAGCTGTCTTCTTGATGGGTCTGGGGAGTGCTACCCACATCATCCTGCCATGAGCTAAATCCAAACAGGATGTGGTCAGCAGAGCACAGTAGAGAAGCTACAATCCCCGCAGCCCAGTGCAAGAACAAAGTTTGTTAAAGATAACAGATTCTTAGGAGGACCAGAGGAAGGGAGAGAGATTTGATCTAGCACTTAAGATGCCTCCAGCCCACATCAATACTGACTTTGGCTCCTGATGCCAGCTCCCTGCTAATACAGCCTTGGGAGGCAGCAGGTGATAGCGCAAATCCTTGGGCCCCACGTGGGCAACCTAGATTGGGCTCCAGGCTGTTGACTTTGACTTGGCCCAGCCTCAGCTATTATGAGCATTTGAAGAGTGAGCCAGCTGATGGATGGAGGGGGGGGGGGGAGAGAGAGAGAGAGAATGAGGTTGCACAAGACCACACAGACAGAGCCAGTTTGCTTCACCCCTTCTCCCTGCAAGCAAAATGCAAGAGGGCCTCAAAGTTCACAGAAATGGGTATTAAAAACTACACATGGATCTCGAACAAGTCTTGCATCAAAACAAATCAGTAATTTTCCATTAATTTCTTGGTGTACCCCACATTGCTAACAAAAAAACCATAAAGTACCTTCAAAATCCTCTAGAACAGCACAGTATCTCATAACAGAAATGTGTATGTCCTCTTTGCTGTTGTTTTTGAAGCTTACATGTGATTTATATCTAAATTTGCTTATGCTGTTGGTTTTTCTTGTCTTTGCTTCTTTGAAAGGCAGTTACACAGGGAGGTTTTCCATCCACTGGTTCATTTCACAAACGGCCATGTCAATCAACCTCCAACTCTGGCAGTGGCACTGGGTCCATCACAGGTGGCTTTTGGACAGAGGTCTCATGGTGGGGGATGGTTTGAGGAATGGAGGGCTTGGCTCTTAGGAGAACATGCAGCTCAGGTGTCTGACGGGGACAGGCTGGGCCATTAGCATCACCAAGTCATCAGGCAAGCTCCACTGCTTCTCCTGACTCCTTATCTCCCTCTGTTCAGCTGAGGGACTGGGTTCAATCTCTGCTGCTGCAACTCTCTGTGGCTCCAGGTTATATCACGGCGAGTGAGACCGAAACTTGTGCATGACCCCTAATTGTTCCTGCAGAGCCCGTGGGCAGTTCCAGCCACTTTGGGAGTGAATCAGCAGATGGAAGATCTTCCTCTCTGTCTTTTCTCCACTCTGTGTATCTGAGTTTCCAATAAAAAATAAAAAGAATCTTCATGTTATGTTTTGAATGTTATATGTTGTGTATAAACTAAAATTGAAGTATAGGTGAGGTGGTCACAGAAGGTGACTGGGAACTCGCATTTACTTTTAACATATTGGTTACTCATTACTATGTCAATTAATTCCATAATGATGTAAATTTTTGCTGATGGTATGTTGGAGCTTTCAATTGACTGGGATGATACTCTGCTGGCTCTGTCTTCAGACCAGAGAGGGTATACCTAAGAAGCCGTTGAACTTGACTGGACAATAAGATGCTGGACTCTATGTTTGGTATACACTTGCAATGGGGGAATCTCAACTGAACTTGAGCTGTGGTTATGCAACTAGGTGGAGGAATCCACCATGGTGGGAGGGTTTGGGGAGGGGTGGGGAGAACCCAAGTATCTATGTAATTGTGTCACATAATACAATGTAATTACTGAAGTTAAATAATAAATAATTAAAAAAAATTGTTTACTTGAAAGATGGAGTTACAGAGAGAGGGAGATTGAGAGAAAGCTCTTTCAATTGTTGGTTCATTAAATAGGGCTGACCTAGTGGCTAAAGTCCTCGTCTTGCATGCGCTGCCAGGATCCCATGTGGGCTCAGGTTCTAATCCCGGAGGGCCCGCTTCCCATCCAGCTCCCTGCTTGTGGCCTGGGAAAGCAGTCAAGGACGGCCCAAGGCCTTGGGACCCTGCACCTGCATGGGAGGCTAGAGGAAGTGCCTGGCTCCTGTCTTCGGATCAGTGCAGCACCGGCCGTTGTGGTCACTTGCGAAGTGAATCATTGGACAGAAGATCTTACTCTCTGTCTCTCCTCCTCTGTGTATAGCTTACTTTGCAAGAAGAAAAAAATAAATCTTAAAAAAAAAGTGTATGGGATCTGGTGCAACAGCCTAGTGGCTAAATCCTCATCTTGCATGTGCTGGGATCCCATATGGGTTCCAGTTTGTATCCTGGCTGCTCCATTTCCCTTCTAGCTCCCTGCTTGTAGCCTGGGAAAGCAGTCAATGATGGCCCAAAGCCTTGGGACCCTACACCTGCGTGGGAGACCCGGAAGAAGCTCCTGGCTGCTGGCTTCAGATTGGCTCAGCTCTAGCCATTGCGACCATTTGGGGAGTGAACAAGAAGACAAAAGATCAGATCTTTTTATCTTCTTCTCTCGATAAATCTGCATTTCCAATGAAAAAATAAATAAATCTCTTTTTAAAAGATCATGGAAATGGAACTAAAAGATAAGCTTATTTTAGTACAAAAAATATTGAGATACACACATAATTTTTTTTTTTAATTATGCTCTTTCTAAGAACTTTCTAATACTTCTATTAAAAAAAAAGCATGAGTTCTAAACCTTTCTACACCCAAACAAACTTGTGTTTTATTTGCACTTTTCCAGCAACTCTGTGAAATACCCTTTGGGCGTGTGGAAAGGTCAATGAGAAAAGTTTCCACAAGCATATGGACAGCAGAATGCTGTGGAAAACAAACACGGCTGGCGGTCCCAAGATGACAGAGGGTGGTGACAGGCTCAGGATAAGGGCCACTTAAATGGAGCCCCAGCCAGACGCCGGCCCCCATAGCTAGGGAAATTTCCTACCTTGCAAAAATGGCCTGGGTTCTTATTGGACCATGGACCAGATCCACCCTTCCCTCAGCAGAAAGTCATCTTTCAGCTGCTCCTTCAGTGGCAGACAGCAAGCCTGGCCACGCTGAGACTGCGGCTATGACCTTCACTGAATCTCTTCAGTCTCATGGGGAACAGGGCTGGGCTTCTGCTGCCCCAGTGAGCTCTATGCAACCCCAGGCTTCAGAGCCCAGGACCAATTCTCACTGTTCATGCCTCTGTCTCTCTGAGTATTTCCTGCTGCAAACTTGGTCAACAGTAATCAGCATTTTAGGAAGTCACTTCCTCTCCCAGGGCACTGCTCTTCCCACTCAGCCTCTTGCTCCTCGCCTCTGACAGCAGCTGGAAGGGTCTCCTGTACTCAACACTTCGTCTTTCTAAAACATCTGGCCTCACTAGGACAACTGCCCTTCTCCACAGTCTGGGGCATCCAAGACCCTCAATGGCAGGTGCAGCACCTGAGTGGACTGCAAAGGGACCCACCTGCTCCAGTCCTGTCCTCCTGTTATGTGTGTCACACCCCCAAGCAAAAGCCTCAGGAATCAGTGTGGGGAAAACTCAGGAATCAGATCAACCTCACCTCTACCACATACACCTGGGCTGGGTGAGGTGGTGCTGCTCCACCAGGGGCTGGGGCTGAAGGCCACAAGCACTCATCCAGATTCATGCTGTCTGTGGGTTATCATCTCACTTTGCATACACCTCAGAGGCACAAAGAAGCCAGGCGCACAATCAGAAATCATACAACATCTGCGGTTGATTTTCACAGTCTTTTAGCTCTTGTGTACATCGGGCAATCCTAAAGCTATGCTAAGACGCTCACATCATGGTGGGGAGAGCACCCAGGTTTACAAGGAAAACACACTTACTGGAAGGTGAGAGAATATTCATGCCAGCCGGAAGGCCAATATTCCACAGTGTCCCTTTCAGCCCTTGAAAATCCATGAGCCACAGGCAAGTCCATCAAGACCACAGCTGACACACAGTTGACAGCAACCTTGTTTGACTGGACAAAAGGCAGTCTGCCAAACACAGGCACCTCACAGTCCAAGGAGACCAGTACAAGTTTGGCTTTGTAGCCACGAGTCTGAGAAGTCACCACCTGGACAGATCCTGGCTGCAAGATCAACTACATTCAGGAACTGCCCAGGTGTCAGCTCCATATCAAGGAAACCCATGTTCCTGGGGCAGGAGCAAGCTGTGTGTGCAGCCAGCTCAGCTCCCTCTCAGACTCAAGGTGCAAGTGACCTTCCCATGTCACAGTGCAGGTCCACACCCAGTAGAGCCAAGAGATCAGAACTGGCTGACTTTTCAGAGTCTCTGTTTCTTTTCAGAGTCTGTGTTTCTCAGAGATATGCAGGCACGCATGCCAAAACCTAGGGGTGTGGCTGTGAGGGCTTCCTGGGACAATGGCATCCCACACATGTGTGGTTCATCCATAGGGCTCCACAGTGTGGGGGGAGGTGACTGCACAGCTAGGGCCTATTTCCTCAGCAAGGGAGCCCGCCCTTTGCTCTGTTTATTCACTGGTTTTTTTGGTCATAAACACAGCTGTGAAGATGGCCTTCTGAGCCCCTCAAAGACCACCCAACTGGGGAAGGGGGTCCAAAGCAGCATGCGACCAGGGTCACAGGAGTCTCCAGCTCAACTACAGAAGGCATGATCACACACGGAAAGGGCTGACATCTCTTCCCCAAGTCTTGGGCACGGACAAGGCGCAAGAATGCAAACTTCACAGTCAATACACGCATCCACCACCCTGCACCAACATCTACCCTGAGCTTACAGGGGTGCCTTGGAGTCTTCCTAATGTAGTCCACCTCCTCAGCAATGCTGCTGCCCTACACCCGAGAAGCTGCAGATTCCATGAGGCATGGTGATTGCGCTGTTGGCAGCACAGGGCTGGCACACAGTGCTAGGGAAGAAGTACTGAGCAGGCATCAGCTCCCCATGTGCCAACAGCGCCCTTTCTCTCTTTTTCCTCCTTTCTGGTTGGCTTGGTCTGTAGAGCAGTACCAGCCAGTGAGAATGCATTCAACATTTAAACTGTGGTGGGTATTGGGTTCAGCAGTTAAAATGCCATGTAGGATGCCTACATCCCATCTTGCAATGCCCAGGTTCAAGTTCCAGCTCACTCCTACTTCCAGAATTCCTTCTATATGCACACTCTGGAAGGTCGTGGTGATGCTCACATACCTGGGCCCCCACCACCCATACAGGAGACCCAGATGAGGGTCCTGACTTCTAGTATTGGCCCGACCTAGTCCCAACTGCTGTAGGAGGAAAAAATTGATACAAGACCTCTCCCTCCCTCCTTCCCTCCCTCCCTCCTTCCCTCCCTCCCTCCTTTCCTCCTCCTCTTCCTGCTCTCTCTCTCTGCATTTCAAATCAAAAGCAATGTAGAAATGAAATTTCATTGGAAAAGAAAAGCAATGGGGTTCCACAGACAAGGACCACATCTGAGATTTCTGTACTTAAAAAATAAGATTTATTTATTTTTATTGGAATCACAGATCTACAGGGAGGAGAAGAAGAGACAGAGACCCCCCCATCTTTTGGTTCTCTCTCCAAATGGCCACAAGGGTCAGAGCCTAGCTGAGCCAAGCTGTGCAGAGCCCCAAGGCTTTGGGCCATCCTCTACTGCTTTCCCCAGCCACAAGTAGAGAGCTGGATCAGAAGTGGAGCAACCGGAGGGCTGCGGGAGAGGACGTCTAGCTTGGATCCCGAACCCAGTCCGCCATGTGCCCATGGCTCATGGCGGGCTGGGCCCGGACATGCCTGGGTGCGGCCTGCTTCCTTCTGGGGTGAGTACGCCGAGGGGGGAGGCCTCCGTGACTGGGCATGTCCGGGACCCACCCAACACCCTCATTGGGTGGTGGGTGAACGGGATTGGGGAGGGGCGCAACCTCGGGCCTGCAGGATTTAACCTCCGGCTGCCAGAGGCGAGCCGAGGGCTGCGGGAGAGGACGTCTAGCTTGGATCCCGAACCCAGTCCGCCATGTGCCCATGGCTCATGGCGGGCTGGGCCCGGACATGCCTGGGTGCGGCCTGCTTCCTTCTGGGGTGAGTACGCCAAGGGGGGAGGCCTCCGTGACTGGGCACGTCCGGGACCCACCCAACACCCTCATTGGGTGGTGGGTGAACGGGATTGGGGAGGGGCGCAACCTCGGGCCTGCAGGATTTAACCTCCGGCTGCCAGAGGCGAGCCGAGGGCTGCGGGAGAGGACGTCTAGCTTGGATCCCGAACCCAGTCCGCCATGTGCCCATGGCTCATGGCGGGCTGGGCCCGGACATGCCTGGGTGCGGCCTGCTTCCTTCTGGGGTGAGTACGCCGAGGGGGGAGGCCTCCGTGACTGGGCATGTCCGGGACCCACCCAACACCCTCATTGGGTGGTGGGTGAACGGGATTGGGGAGGGGCGCAACCTCGGGCCTGCAGGATTTAACCTCCGGCTGCCAGAGGCGAGCCGAGGGCTGCGGGAGAGGACGTCTAGCTTGGATCCCGAACCCAGTCCGCCATGTGCCCATGGCTCATGGCGGGCTGGGCCCGGACATGCCTGGGTGCGGCCTGCTTCCTTCTGGGGTGAGTACGCCGAGGGGGGAGGCCTCCGTGACTGGGCATGTCCGGGACCCACCCAACACCCTCATTGGGTGGTGGGTGAACGGGATTGGGGAGGGGCGCAACCTCGGGCCTGCAGGATTTAACCTCCGGCTGCCAGAGGCGAGCCGAGGGCTGCGGGAGAGGACGTCTAGCTCGGATCCCGAACCCAGTCCGCCATGTGCCCATGGCTCATGGCGGGCTGGGCCCGGGCAGGCTGTGCCTGCTGGCCGCCCGGCCGGGGAGCTCTGGGGTATTGGACATCTGAATCGCTGCTGAGATAGCTCTAGAGTGACCCCACTGTTTCTGGGATCTGAGTCAATCCTAAAGATTCCCAATGCCAGTAACTCTTCCTTTGAAGAACTTCCAATCCCTTAATAATGCTGAGCTTTGAACACCTATCAAGTAAAAGATAAGCTCCGGCTTGTGTAGCAGGCTGGCACCTAATGGTCCTCGGAGCAACCACGTGCAGGTGCGTGATTTACGGCTAGGAACGGTCCCAATCTGGGATGCCACAGCTGGGATGAGGTTCCCACCAAGGGGTGTATGTGCTGGAATGGGGGCTGCGTTCTATCTAGGAAACAGTTGCAGTCACCCGAGGCACTAGTGTGGCCTGGGATTGGATGCACCAGGCCGGTTCAGATCCCAGCACCATCTGGTGTTATGGAGAAACAGGGTAGATGTGGGACTGACTAGGCTGGGTCTCAATCCCCTTCTGAGCCATGTGTGAGCTGTATGTGGGTATGGACGAGCCATGGCTGGGCTGAAACATCCAACAACAAGAGTCAGAATGGGGTGAAAGCCAGCCAGGAAAAGCCACTGTTCCTGCTAGGACAGGAGGTGAACTGAGTAGGGTTGGCTCAAGAACCCCCTGGCAAGCGCAAAATCTGGCATTGGGAGGGGTTCTGATGGAGGAGCCTGGGCAACTCCTCTGGCAGGACACAGTCCCTGCAGGTAAGCGCGAGAAGCATGATTGGAAACAGCCCAGAATAGGCCATGGAAAGTTTCCCACTGGCATGCATTCGGCATGGGTCAGGAGCAGGCCAGGCTGAATCAGTTCATGTCATCCTCTGGCAAATCCGATCACCAGAACAGAGTGTGGAATGGGCCGGGTTTGGTTGCGACAAAACCAGTACACATTCTGGAATGCCAGGGCGTGGTTGCCTGTACTGGATATGAATGCAGCACCCATCCAGCACACGTGAGATCCAGGAAGGGAGGGGCAGAGCTGGCGGGGGGGGTTAAGGGGCTGGTCCCCTCGCTGGACAACCACTCCCACTGGAGAGTGTTGGCTGGGATAGAGACAGACACGACTAAGCAAGGCTACAACACCTGTGCGCTGCATGTGGACAAGATCAGGGCCACAGCATCAGCTGGCAGAAGCTGGCACTGGGGACTAATTCTGTCGAGTCAAATCACAGGACCACCTAAAGAGTGCATAAACCGGGACAGAGAGACCTGGGAGGGAAAAAGTGGGTTCCCCCTTCTTGGGTCACTATTCCCGTGGGAGGGCATGAAAACTAGGACGGGGGCTGGGATGGCTAGACAGAGGCACTCAACAACATCTGTGAGGGCTGGATGGTTGAGTCGATTAGATAGAACTAAGCTTTAATACCCATTGACAAGTACCAGAGCCAAATGGGATGGGGGACAGACTGGTCTTCTGCTACACAAATTGGCAAACCAGGGTAGGGGGCAGGCTTGGTGGGGGTTATTGTGGGTCGCCCCGACTAGGCTGCAGCTCCCACTGGTTGATGTAAGGGCCGAACCAGACTGGACTGCAACACCCATTGGTTCCAGTGCAACTCGGGACTGAAAACAGAACCAACACAGCAATTGCAACCACCAGCTGACCAGGGTGATGGACTGTGCCGGGCCCTGTGCTTGCTAGAACATACAAGAATCTGGTCTGGGAATACCTCAAAGTATCTTTGGAGATCTCCCCACTTGAACTGCTGGACTCAGAATTCTAACCAAGAAAAGACAGAAGACAGAATAGGACAATCATTCATCTCAGCTACATGTTGGCAGCGAAATATGGGACAAATGGAGACTTCATGATGGACCATATCAATCAGTGGACCACCTCATCGAGCGAAACTGGCAGTGACTCATAACTGGAGAACTATTAACTCCACTTGAGCACATATCTCAGAGCATGCCCCACATCCGGGACTTGGGGTGGGCGGGAAACCGGGTGGGGCTTCTCCCTCAATATCCCCTTTTACCTCAGATACATGATGGAAACAATATGGACATAATAGCATTGCCCACCTCCCTATCCCCCTGAACCTTTTTTTTTTTTTTTTCCTTCAACTATAGTTAACTATGTAAAGATTGTCAACAACAATACAATAAAATGGATTATAAAAAAAAAAAAAAAAAAAAAAGAAGTGGAGCAACCAGGACATGAATTAGCACCCATATTTTTTATGCCACTGCTTACTGGCAGAGGATTAGTCAGCTGAGCTATCACATTGGCCCCAGGGCTTTCTGCATTTTTCAACTTACAAAGCACAGTCTGGTCTGAGGGTAACCCTAAGAGGCTGACGAAGTGATGCTTGTGTTCATGCTCTGGGGCCACTAGTCCCCTATCGGACAGGTAAAGATACTGAGACAAGGCCTCACTGATGGACAGACCAGGAACTGCTTGAGAACAGAGGATTTCTCAAGTGGGCCAGTGCAAGAACGAGCCAAGCGACAGCCCAAGGCCTTCAGATTTAAGATCACAAAACTCAGTCGCTTTTGCAGGCTCTGTGACAGGAAATATATTTTTAATGAGGAAATTGGAGCTAATAAGTAACAGCTGTGCTGTTACTGAGTGACAGAGTATTAAAAGCAGATTATTAACAAAAAAATGTAGCAGCTCGGAAAACTAACCTTGTCACACTCTCTCATTCCTTTCTCATTATACACAGCCTTTTTTTAAAGTTGTATTTCTTTTGGGGAGGGGAAGTGGAGAGAGAGCAAGCAAGCAAACTTCCACCCAGTACTTCACTTCCCAAATGTCTCCAGGGCTGGGTCCAGGAACCAGAAACTCAATCCTGGTCTCCCACATGGTGGCAGGAACCCAAGCACTGCTGCTGCCTCCAGGGATGCTCAGCAGCAGGAAGCTGGGCTCAGGAAGGGAACCAGGGCTGTGCCAAGGCTTGCAAGTGCTAGTGCTTATGCACAACCAAGTCCGCTTTTCAGGATAAGTCCGCAACAAAGCCAGAATACTGGACGTAGTGAGGTACCTAGGAGGTCCTCTTCTTCCAGCAGGGTAGCAACGGGAGGGGGAGAGAACAAGAAGCGAAACGTCTCCTACCATGGTGGCAGGATGGGGGCTGCAAGGGAAGGGGAACAGCGCAAGACGAAGGAGAATGGAGGAGAGCCAGGCGGGGAAGCCACACACTCAGGGGAAGAGACAGGAAGTGGATAGGAGGATGGCCGTGAGAGATTGGTAGAGCTGCAGGGAATTGGCAGGTGGGTGGAGATTAGGGGGAGGGGCCACAAGAGATTGGTGGGTGGGATTGTCAGCCAAGAGGTTATAGCAGATTGGTGGAAGGGGGGGGGTGGGCTTGCAAGGTTGTAGCAGATTGATGAACAACCTGAACAGTGCGAAAATTTGCAAGCCATGGGAAGGTTAAGCGGGAAGTGGTACTGGGTCCAAAATGGTGGGTCCTTCCAGGTCAATGTTCAAGTCTCTCCTTACAGCAAGCATCCGAGCTGTTCCACCAGCAGAACACTGGCTACGCTACACAGTCTTCAAGTTGGTGTTTCTACAAATGCACCTGGTCAACCCCTTACACAGAACATGCTTACAACGTGCTCCACAATTCACTAGCCTTGTACTCAAACTTCCCTCTGCAACTGAAAAACACAGAGAACAGCAACAGCATCCTAAGGCAAAGGAGGGTGAACGAGGTCAGTGAGACGCATCCGCAAAGGTGGCCAGCATCACCAACAAACATGCGTGCTGACACCCCACATGGTTGTGTTCTTCCATCCATGTTAGCATGGCAACAGGTACACTCAGTGCCATCCTATTCTACCCATACCAGCACATCCACAGGTGCACCCAGATACAGCTACAGGTGCTGTGACAGGCTTCCACCTGGAAACCCACTGATGGATCCTCCCAGAAACCCCACTTCTCTGACAGCAAAAGTGGTTGCCTTCAATCAGTCTCTCTAGCCTGTACCTGCTGACTAAAGACACAGGATGAACACCTGGGATGTTTCCACAACAACAGCAAACCAATGCCATGCAAGAGATGCAATAAGTTATACCTGCATGGCTAAAGCAATAACCGACTGTGGGGAGACTATGTAGGAGAAAGGAAGAGGGGAGAACAAGTACAATTGCATACTAACACAGCTCCTTGTGGCTCAGCTGCTCTGTGCCACTGCCCAGGCACAGAGAAAGGCACTCACCTGGGTATTGCACAGCTTGTACTGCCGGTAGGAGCCGACGCAGGAGATCGCCATGGAGCGTGGAGGCTGGGGCAAGCTCTGAGCCACACCAGGAGCCCCTGCACCATGGCTGCCACTGCTCCTCTCTGGGCTCTGGAACAGACTGGAGGCCACAGGGAAGCCCTGGTCATGGGTCAGAGGCAGCTGGTAGCTGGAAGCCTTGGCCTCCTGCAGCCCAGAGCGAGGGCCATGGTCACCATGGCCACCAGAACCATGATGGGAGAGCCGCTGGGCTGCAGGGCCATAACCAGTCCTGGGAACGGGTACATCCTGGGCCCTGGCCTGCCGGGATGGGGGTCTCTGCCTCCGCAGCCTCTGCAGAGTGTGTGCGGAGTCTGTCTGCAGCGGGAAGATGTATGGGGCTTTGCCATAGCCGTACCGTCCAGGGCCAATGGCGCCCTGCGTCCTGCCCCTGGGGAGAGAAACATACAATCATGTAGTGTTCCTGGGAAATCAGAAGCTCCAAAGACAAGGCAGAGGAGACCAAGAGCAGGACCAGAGGCTTAGGAAGCCGGTGGTGGGCCTGGGAGGGAGAAGGTACAGAATAGGGATGGGGAGGTAGCGGAAGGAGAAAAGGAGATTCTGAGAAACACAAAAGTAAATTTGCTATTTCAGCCACACACACTTGCCCACTGGCTTTTTTTTTTTTTCTGATATTTTCCTCATTTCACATGAAACTTCAGACCTGGCCTTCATCATTCAGGGCATGGCAGGGGTGCTCTGGACTGCTTCATCATTCAGGGTAGGGCAGGGGTGCTCTGGATTGGCCCATCACACAGAGTGCAGTGGGGGTGGGCCCTAGAAGGGTTTCACAGGCAAAGGGTCTGAGAGTTGGGAAGCATGAATTCTAACAGTCACCTGACTCTCGCCTGTTGAGTGAAGTGACCACCAAGGTCTCTGCAACTCTCCGACTCTCAGCTCCTATAGTCATTCATTTTAACACATTCACATACTTGGAACTGTGCCCACTGGTTTCTCCAGGAAGGCCCTATTTGCATATGCACATTAATATCAAAGTCAAGGAGAAAAGACTGATGACTAACCTCACCAAGAAACTCTTCGTCTGACACAAGTACAACTAATTACCACTCTTAACGCTCACTGCACCTCCGTTCTCAGCTGATATGGCTTGGAAGCAAATCACGCCACCATGCATGTTCTGCCTTGAGGATTTCTCAGTCAATCCTGGCAACACTTCAGGGCTCTGTCAATAACGGGGACTCTGAAATGCAGTGCAGTTCATCCTACCCAGGCACCTGTGGGACTCTGTCATGATGTCACAGATATGCCAAAGAAGGAATTCCTGCAAATGTAAGACCTGAAAACCCAGAAGAAATCCTAGGGTGCAGCAGAGGGGAGAGGGGAAGGCAGCCTGCTGAAGGGAGGGGCTTCCCAGCCTCCCACTGCACAGCAGCTCAATTCCCCCACCCAGGCCAACCTGGGGATCCTGGCTCAGAGGGCTGGGGCTCCAAGTTCCACACAAGCTGCACCCATACAGTCCAAAGGCAGAAAGAAAACTCATGTCCATCAGGGCCCATCTGTAGAGGTGGTCACTACAGAGCCGTCCAAGATGGAAGCTGCCAAATACACAAGCGCTCCAAGTGAATGAGCTCAGACACAGCCCCTGTGAGTCCATTGGTAACAACGGCCCACAACAGAGACGGGAGAGTAGGCAGGGGGAGGAGTGACTGCCAAGGGCACGCGGTCTCTTTTGGAAAAAGAGGAACATGCTCTATAAATAGAGAGTGGTGATGGACACACAACCTCTGAAATGCCTTCCTGGGATATGCCCTCAGCAATGCAAGCACAGGATCTATAAATCGGATCTCAATAAAACTAATGTTTTGGTTAAACAAGAATACAAGAAACTGTCATGCCATCTGCTTACAAGGACATTATGGAAACCAGGCTGGTGCTGACAATGGGGCTGAATCTGAAGCAGATTATTTTCTTTTATTGAAGATGTATTGTGGCCTGCTGAGTCAGTAACGTGGCACGAAGAAGGATCTGGGGATGAGGCATCGACACGGAGACCAGAGATGGTGGAAATGTCTCTCTCTGGCCTCTCTCGAGGCCTGCTTTTATTGCCTCCATTCTTGACCTCTCAACTAGTTCTTGTTTACGCTTTAGCCCACACTCTCAATATTGGATACAGCTGAGTTCCATTAGACCAGGTGCTTTCAGCCCCAAGCCCATTACCTGTAGTGCTCAGTTTAGCGAGTGCTAACCAACTCCTTAGCCCACAACAAAGATGTACTTGTTTATTTGAAAGAGTTATACAGAGAGGGAGAGGCAAAGACAGATCTTCCATCTGCCTGCTTATTTCTCCCAAATGGCTGCAATGGTCAGCATGAGGCCACCGGGCTCAAGCCAGGAGCCAGGCGCCTGGAGTCTCCTCTGGGTCCCCCACATGGGTGCAGAGGCTCAAGTACTTGGGGCATCTTCTGCTAATTTCCCAGGTGCATCAGGGAGCTGGATGGGAAGTGGAGCAGCCAGGGCTCAAGTCAGCGTCCACATGGGATGCAGGCATCGCAGGTGGCAGACAAACCTGTCAGGCCCCAGCACCAGTCCCTTGAAGCAGACTGTACCATTTGTTCTCCACCATCTGCTGCAGCCACACCCAGTAAACCTTTTAGGAGTTGAGGGCTTTCATGTGTCATTTTTCCAGGTCAGACACACAGGCAAATGCATGGTCCCACCCTGATGAGTGGCTCAGTGATAAGAACCTCCAGTCGACAGGGAGGCCTCCAGAAGGACCTGGTGCTACAGTGGGTGTCAGAATCTCCTGGAACATACTCTACTGGGAGCTGGGGTGGGACCTGGGAACTGGTATTTCTAGCAGGCTCCTGGGTGATATGGAACACAGGTTGACAGCTGCTGCTCCAACACTCTCCTGAGGCCCTGAGGGCAAGGTCACTGCTCTGGAGCCAGCAGGAACCTCCTTCCCAGCAGCACTGGCTGCACTCAGACTTTGTCATCAAAGCAGGGAGTCATAAAGAGGTCAAGGGTGCTCAAGACGGGTGGGCAGAGCCCAGAGTCACTCAGGCTGCATGCAGGGCAGGGGCTTGCTCTGGGGTCCCGGTTGAGAGGAAGGGGCGAGATGAGAGCCCAGTTCCCAGAACCAAGGCTGTATAGATGCTGGAGACACCCCACTTTGCTTCCACTTTGTTCCCCTGACAGTCGCAGTCAGGGCTCTGTGGCAGTCAGGTGGTAAGGTGTTCTGTCTCTGCTGTGCTAACCGGAGCCACACATAGGCCACAGCAGCTGACACAGGAGGGCAGCCCAAGAGCCACTTGGGACAGGAGCCCAGCAGGGCAGGGAGGTGGGCAAAAATTCAGGCATCCTGTGGTCTCACAGCTGTACTCACATATCCCGCAGTCACATGTCCCATGTGGTCAACTGTCCTGCGGTGACACAGCATGTGGTAAGGTGTCTTGAGGTAAGGTGTCTTGTGGTCAGTTGTGTTGTAGTCACATGCTGTGTGTTCACACATCCTGTGATCAGGTGTCCTGTGGTCAGCTGTGCTGTGGTCACACCTATAGCCTCATGTGCTGTGGTCACACATCCTGTGGTTCAGGCAGACTGTGGTCTCACAGACTGTGGTGATGTACCCTGTGGTCTTGTGTCTTGTGGTCAGCCATGCTGTGGTCACACGTCCTGTGGTCAGGCAGCCTGTGGTCACACGTCCTGTGGTCTCATGCCCTGTGGTCTCATATCCTGTTTTCTTGCCCAGCAGGAGTGACTCCACATTGTTTCCTTGCTGGAGCTGGGTATGACTGACCCCTAGACAGCCGTTGCCCTCCCTGGAATTCCCGTTGCTTTAGAGGAATAGTTGTATGGCCAGGAGCCAATCCCCCACAGGGCACAGGCCTGGGAGATGGAAGGGTGCTCATTATGGACAGAGCAGGCAGGACGGGAGCAGGTGCAAGTCCCGGTACTGTGTCAAGATGGAGTCATCTGGTACCAGCAGGCAGTGCCCACAGATGTAAAGGCCCCTCAGCCATGTGCACGCTGCACTGTTGTCATGCATCAGAACTGAACTCTGCAGGCCACTCTCTGGGGACAAACCCACCTGCTTGGCCAGCTTCAGCACTGAGGCCTGCCCGGGGCCTAGGGAAGCTGAGCTCAGCTGTATCCCCACCCAGGACACAGAGCGATCCCTTTAGATGTAGCGGAAGCAAGATAGAACTCACTCCACAAACAGTACCAAAAGCATCCTCTAAAGCAGCTTGTTCGGACACTTGAAAACCACCAAGGACTAGGGAGTGTGTCCTGAGAAACCTTACTCCTTCTTAAGAGAGTAGATGGCACAGAGTGGGGGGCACAACTATCCTGCATGCAGCCCAGGGGCAGCGGGCAGGACCTGAGCAGGATGCCTGGAGGACCTAGCACCTCACACTCACCCCAGCAAGCCCCTTCTTCTCCCCCTGGGGTGCTGGAAGAATCCTGAGGATGATGAGGCTCAAAGCACGGAAAGAAAGAAGCTGTCAGTTAGAGAAGCTGTGTCAGGTGCCAAGGTCCGGATAAAGGGGGTTGCCATGTATGAGTGCAGCGTTAGCAGAACCCCAGCCACCTCTCCAGGCAAAGACAGAGCAGAAGGGGACTGCGAGACCTTCGGCCATGTAGGACTAGAGGCCAGGAACAGAGGGAGCCTGCTGTGTTGATGGGGGAGCCCCTGTTCCATACAGAACCTGACCAGGCCAAGAGGGAAGGTGTAATCCAGGAGCAGCTATTCCAACCCCAAGGGTCTCTAATGTCCTGTGAGGTTACAGAATCCACAGCCCTTGTGGCCTGGGGTCCCAGCTCATCCTCAGAGAGGAGGCGAGTCCTAAAGAAAGGCAACAGAGAGAGGCCTGCAGACCAAGCTAAACTATGGAAAATACACAGCACTGTGTGATCTGTGTGGTAGATGCATCATCCAAGCATTCTTGAGGTGGGACAAGGACTGAAATGGAGGTTCGACTCAGACATTGGGGTGTGAGGAAGCTGTTGAGAAGGATGGGCCAACTGTGGGCACACTAATAAAAAAAAGATGCTACAGGCACTAAGTGGAATATTCAGTATGTTCCTATTTGTTTCTTTTTAATTTGATTTTTTTTATTTGATATTTGAAGGGCATAGTTACAGAAAGGGAGAAAGGAAGAAAGAAATATCTTCTATATTCTACTCCACTTCCCAAATGGCTGCAATGGACAGGACTGGACCAGGCCAAAACCAGGAGCCAAGAGCTTCTTCCAGGTCTTCCATGTGGGTTCAGGGGGCCCAGGTACCTGGGTCATTCTCTGCTGCTCTCCCAGGTGCCTTAGCAGGGAAGCAGATTGAAAGTGGAGCATCCAGGACTCCAACCAGTGCCCATATGGGATGCCAGCACTTCAGGCAAAGGCATTATGTGCTATACCACAGTTACAGCCCCTTTTTTTTATTTTGTTTTAAAATAAAAACAAATGGGGAAGGGGGACCTTGTGTTGTGGAATAGGCTCCTCCTATTGCCCTGGCATCCCGTATGGGTGCTGGCTAGAATCTCAGCTGCTCCACTTGCAATCTGGTTCCCCAATGATGCACCTGGGAAAGCAGCAGAAGCTGGCCCAAGTGCTGGGCTCCTGCATACATTTGGGAGTCCCAGCTAAGGCTCCTGGCTTCTGGGTTCAGGCTGACCCACTC
The DNA here is from genome assembly GCF_030435755.1 of Ochotona princeps. Classification (NCBI taxonomy): domain Eukaryota; kingdom Metazoa; phylum Chordata; class Mammalia; order Lagomorpha; family Ochotonidae; genus Ochotona; species Ochotona princeps. Next base: position 1,597,943 of record NC_080837.1, on the reverse strand, counting down.
ATACTTCTTGCGGTCATTTGGGAAGTAGCTCAGCAGATGGAAGATCTCTGTCTCTCCTCTATAACCCTGCCTTTCAAATAAACAAATCTTTTTTAAAAAATTAAAAGGCAGGGGTGTCAGCATGTACAGCAAGTTAAGCCACCACCTGTGACACCAGCACCCATATCATAGCACCAGTATGAGTCCCAGCTGCTCCACTTCCAAACCAGCTCTCTGCTAATGCACCTGGGAAGGCAACAGCACAGATGGCTCCAGGCCTGTGCCACCCACATGGGAGACCCAGATGGAGACAATCATTGCGACCATCTGGGGAGTGAACCAGAAAGTGGAAGATTTACTTCTGCCTTTCTTCATCATACCGCCTTTCAGATAAATGCATCCTTTTTTTTTTAAATAAAGAGAAGAAATGGGAAAAATACAGAGATCCACAGCTCCATGGACATATAGGGAGACCCTGTGAACAGATACAAGTAGAACTCTTGGCACTGAGAGCTCCAGCTGGCAGGCCCAGCCAGGTGCACTGGAGGTGGACCTGCCTGCCCTCCTGTCTTTGACTCAAAGTGAAGACAGTGAGTTGTTGAGTTTTCAAGGCAAGAAAAGTGATATGGTACATTTACAGAAAGAGAGAGATTTTCCATTGACTCCCTATCAAATAACTATAATGGCCAGAGCTGGGCCGGTTCAAAGCTGGGAGTCAGGAGCTGCCTTCAAGTCTCCGCCTTGGGTGTAGTGGTCCAAGCACTTGGGTCATCTTCTCTGTTTTCCCAGGTGCATTAGCAGGGAGCTGGGTTGAAAATGACTCAAACTGACTCTCATAAGTGAAAACACAGAAGATGGAAACCAAGTTGACCAAGGTGAGACACACACACACACACACTTGGGGCTGAGTATCAAATCAACGCAGCTCCAGGGGTTAGAGGACCCCAAGGTCACAGAAAAGTACATAAACAGATCCAAAAAGACTCAAACGAGCAAGGGCCTGGTAAAGTTCCCTGCCCAGAAGTAAGCTACCTGGAACTGAACACCGGGGTTAAGCAGTCCACAGGGAAAAGCAGGCAGTGATGCCCTCTGTAGTGACCAGCATGGCTGACAGCAACCTCACCAGCCAAGAAACCAGTGAGGGACCTCGCCCACTCTGGGTTTCTATCTCCACTGCGTTCACCTGCTGAGCACAGCCCAGCAGTCACTGCCATTGGAAGTCTTGCCTGTGCTGGAAAAAGATGATCACAGCCTGCCAGTGCGCTTGAGGAGCGCTGGTTTGATGTTGTGCCACCCCCCACACACACACACTCCTGTGTATCAGGTCTCAGTCTGTCTTCTTAAATTCCACTCTTCAGCATCCCCTACACGTACCCTCTTATTCCTGTCCCACATGCAGAAGGCTCCTGGGCCCCAAGCTCCTGCCTGGCATCTCCCACTCTCACCCAACCCCATGTACACCTGCACTTCCCAGGACCAAGAAGAGGGCACTTCTAAAACTTCATGAGAGAATGAAAAGATAAGTGCATTTGAGTGCAAAAGAGTAACTGAAATGCACGCAGACAAGCAGTCATCAGTGCAAGGAGAAAAAATGCCATGTCACAGAAAAACTATGCACAGAATTCGAAACAGAAGTCGTATCCAAGTCAGCATATCTTTCAGTTCCATCTTTGCAAGAAGCTGCAGAAGTGTCCACCTTTCACTGATCAGCCTAATCAACCAACTGGGGAGTAATATTCAGAGACAAAGCACAGCTCCACCATCAGCAGCTCCCACACATGTGCAGGAAGCAAAGGTAGCTGGTAGAATTGTGTCTGGGCCATCCAGGTGAGCCCTCATGAAAGACAGGGAGATGACCAGCAACTGCAACCCAGACATGGGAGTCCACGGAGTCCCAAATCAGGGCTGCTCAGAAGGGAGTCTGCAGACAGAGCAAGAGCCCCATTTGCTAACGTGCACTCTGATGTACTCTGATACCTGGAGGGGACAGAGGGTTCAGAGCATGGAAGCTCACAGAGTTGGGAGCCAATGGTCCAGCAGAATGCAGATGCCATCCTAGAAGCCCAGGCCAGCGCTGCTCCAGGCCGCAACTTACATCACTATGGACGTTCTACAAGAGGCAGAATGCCAACACCTTAGGGACACAGACACTACATTGATGGGAATTAAAGCCGTCATGGCTGCCCACAGCAAAGCACACACAGCAGGGCTGCAGGTGTTAGGCTGAAAGACCAGGGCAAGAGGCAGCTGAAAGATTTGCTCTGAACCTTCAGGAAAAAGAAGTCCATCCAGAAACCAGCACAATGGCCTAACTGGCTAATCTTCACCTGCAAACAATGGTGGTAATCCCCTATGGATGCTGGTTCATGTCCAGGCTGCTCCACTTCCCATCCAGCTCTCTACTTGTGGCCTGTAAAAGCAGTAGAGGATGGCCCAAAGCCTTGGGACCCTGCACTCATGTGGGAAACCTAGATGGAGAGAAGATCTCTCTCTCTCTTTTTAAAAAATACTTATTTATTTTATTGGAAAGTCAGATATACAGAGAGAAGGAGATAACAGAGAGAAAGATCTTCTATTCATGGATTCACTCCCCAATTGGCTGCAACGGCCGGTACTGAGCCAATCCGAAGCCAGGAGCTAGAAGCCTCCTCTGGATCTCTCACATGGGTGCAGAGTCCCAAGGCTTTGGGCTGTCCTCAACTGCTTTCCCAGGCCACAGGCAGGGAGCAGAAAGGGAAGTGGAACAGCCGGGATACGAACCAACACCCATAAGGGACCCCAGTGCATGCAAAGCAAAGGCTTTAACCACTAGGCTTCCATGCTGGTCCCAGATCTTTCTCTTTGTCTATGCTTTTCTATGTAAATCTGCCTTTCTAATACAAATAAATAAATCTTTTTTTAAAGACCCCACTGGCTGGATTCTAGGGACATGGGGGATAGCCACAGTTTTGTTCTAACCAAGGGGAAGGGAAGAGTCAGGCACCAAGGAACTTGGACAATGGGAACAGGAAAGAGGGTGTATGGATAACTCGGAGGACCAAGACCCTTGTGCATCAGGAACCCAAGAGCCAAACTCAGTGACCCAGCTACCAATCTCTCAGGAGTGAGGCCCACCCATGGGACTCCCCATTCTATGCCCCAAAACAGAACCGCAGGCAACTTTTGCAGAGATCCAGTCTTGTGGAATAACTTGGGTACCCCACAATGGGCTGTCAGCCCTTTCTGCTTTCCAAGGACAAGGGCTGGAAATCATCCAGGGTCCCCAGAACAGGGTACCCACGGTACTGAACCTACTACACCAGAGTGGGGCTGGTCTCCAAGATGGGACACTCAGGTGCCTGCTCAGTGGGTGTTCATGCCAGGGCTGTGGATATTCAGGATAACAGGACTTGGGAGCCAACACGTGGCAAGGACGATACACACAGCCAAGCAGGCTCCTCAGCAACAAAGTCAGGACTGGAGTCCAGCACCCTTTCCTCATCACCCCATGATGCTATTTTGGATTTGCATAAAGGTGAGAAATGAGTAAGTAAGGTGCCACAGTGGCTTTGGCAATGGAGGCCCAGTGAACCTGGCAGGCTCAGGGCAGGAGACAATGCCCTATTTTGTGCCTGAAGACAAGGAGGGGAAGGAAGCCATGGGAAAGGGATGGGGTGACAGGAAGAGTTCAGCAATCCATCAGACTGGCCAGACCTGTGTGGTCCCAGATGTTTCACTGCTTGTCTCCTGTGCACCAGGGACATCATCTGCAGGGATAGTGATAGTGGCCTCCCAGGGCCATCATCCAGGTAACTGACCTGACCCTGGGATATCCCTCCCAGCTGTCATTTCACAACGGTGGTAAGGATTCCCCGACACCTGCCTCAGATGAAGATCAGAGACACAGGACACGCAAGGACCACAGCAGAGGCAGAGGGGCAGCCCACAGACAGCCATGCCTCAGAGATCAGAGACCCACTCCTCCACTACACTATGTAAGCAAGAGGAGTCTGGGCTGGCAGAGCTGAAATCTGATCCCAAGAGGCCTCAGGGGTGACACACAGCATGTAAGGGAGGCCAAATAAGATTAGCAGATCCTGCTGCTAAGAACAGGGGCTAAACCAGAGCAAGCTCCCCAGCCACTTCCTCCCCGGCGGCACTGGCACAGGGAGTCTGTCCCCTACACAGAGCCCTGGAGTTAGTTCTGCTGGATTCATCGCCACAGCATTGATGAATAGAACACAGTCCACAGTCGGGAGCCTCTTTTGTGACCCCAGGCTGGGGAAGAACCTGTGGGATTTCTCCCTCACCTGCTCTGCACCCTCCTACCATCCCCATCGCATCCCCCCTGTGTTATAAACACAAAATGTTCAGTGATAGTGACCACATGGGCCCCCTTCCCTGCATTCCAGGAAGGTTTGCAGGTGCAGCCTGTCTACACGGTGAAGGAGTCAGCTCCAGGGTTTGATGCGGTCCTTTGAGTGTGGTTAGCATGGTGCTGTGGATCAGCCGGCCCAGCACGCAAGCAGCTTCACCAGCCCCTGCTGAGCACCCAGCACCTGTGATCTCAATGCAAACTCATGACTCCCACAGTACACCTGAGGAAACTGAGTCAGAAAAACTCTGACTGGCTGGGCAGCTGGTGGGCATGTGGCGATGAGTACCTCAGAACCGGTGAATGGAGGGACCATGCACAGCCTGAACAGCTGCACACAATGCCTCCTCCACAGCCCAACCCCCACCCCGTCCCAAGCACACAGGGCTTTAGGGAACAAAGAGTGGAGTGGGGAATGCCTGTTCACCATCCCCCAAATCCAGGCGGGAAAAATTCTCAGGGCACTAGCTCAGATACACAATGCTCCAGTCACAAGGAAAAGAGGAGCCCCAGCTACTACAGCCAGGACCCACGGACAGGTGCAAGAAAGGAACGGGGTGGTTGGTTCACTCCCACGAGTGCCACGAAGCTTAGTCCAGAGCACATGATGCAGTGGTGTAATGCAGCTATGGCGACTAACAGCCACCAACCGGGCAGCAACAGCTGCAGGCCAGACGAGCAACTGACAACAGCAGGTACCCCGGAGTTCAAAATCAGCAACCGAGAGAGGCTGAGAGAGGTGTCTACTCAGCTACCACCCCCTCTGCAGCCTCCAGGAGGACAAACGGAGCAGCTAACGGACCCTTAGGGGGCTATGACCCTTCTTAATGCTTTTCTCCCAAAGCACTCCCAGGGAACTTAATAGAATGACACCTACTGCCTGTCTCTTGCAGCTTCTGGTGTTCGCCAGCATTTCCCTGGCCTGTGGCTGCCTCACTGGAATCACCAGAGCATTTTCAAATCCTCCCACTCCCTGCTTGTCTGCCCTGTCAACCTCTCTTCCCTTCTTCCATGTCACTGCACCTGAGACCCATCAGGACAATCCAGCACCATCTCTATCTCAACACTCTTCACTTGATTCCAGCTGCAAAGGCCACCTTTTCCAACAAAGTGATCACCCACAGGCTCCAGGCCCTGGCCTCCCAGGACTACCATTCAGCCTGTTTTGCACTGTAAGCCATCAGCAAACACTCACGGTATTTGCTCTTATTAATGCTGCCAGAAGAGCCACAGGAGAGGCAAAAGATTGTGACTGGGACCAACCCGAGGACCTGAGAGGCACCTGTGAGAGCTCACAGAAGGCCATACAAGATGGGGTTCAGCTGCCACAGCTGCCCCAAACCACATCGTTGGAGCAGGTGGTGATGGGGGCAGGGATGCTGTGGGCCAGGTCAACAATGTAAATCCATGAGCCTGTTCCTGGAGCAAAGCACAGGGACCTCCTCAGCTTAGGTCAACTTAGAGCTGCCCCTGTACTGTGGGGAGCTGCTGAGGCTCAGGGTTCTTAGCATGCACGGAAGGCATTTGGCGGACACTTCAGACACCACTGCCATTGATATGCCACAGACAACCATACGGGGTGCTCCACAAAGCTCTTACAAAAAATGTATACGATGAAATCAATTAGCTCCATACATTAATTTTGTTTTGCTTTTGGTTTGTTTTTGCATCAACACAAACATTTTTTTTAATTCAATTTTCTAGGACTTTAAAAAAAATACCTTCAGACGTGCAAACTCCTGCAGGAGAAATGAGGAAAGAAGGGGCAGGGCAAACCTGTCCACATCTGTATGAAGTTGTTCTGGCTGCTGGCAAGCAGGCAGGAGAAGCTTTGGGGGATCCGCAGACATGCGTCAGACCCTTTCTTCTGGGATGCACATGTCTAGAACAGCCTGCTGTGTGTCTCCCCCAGGGGACCAGAGTCGGGGATGATTTGGCAGGGTTCAAGGCTGCATCATTCTCAGAGCTAATGAGATCTTTGTTCTGATAATCACTTCAATGCTTCAGGCACTTAATGAAACATCAGGGACCCTTGTACCCCCACCTGTGGTCAGAGCCACCAGACCCTCCATCTGGCTGTGATCTTTGTCAACCTTTGGGCAGATGTGTACAAACCAGCAGATGGACTTGCCCAACAAGTTCCCTGCCCAGGACTTGGTGAGGGTCTCAGAAGCAGAAATCAAGGCACAGAAGCCACCATTGCTCCAGGTGGCATGACCAGGCAGCCCCTGGTCAAAAGGCTCAGGGCTTTGCAATGTCTGCCCCAGAGGCCAGAGATTGAAAGTCCCTCCTGTGTATAGTGTAATTAACACCAAGTTCTCCTCTCCAGCACCATGAGGGGTCTCTGAGCTCCAGGGACCCTCAGCACAGAAGCATTCAAAGCATTCAATGATTCAAAGCATTAATGAGAGCCACAAGGGCCTCCCCAACGTGGGCAAGGAAGGAGGTCTGAGAACACAACTGATCCCCATTAGCCACCTGGAGAGTCCTCAGGGAGGCAAGAATGAGTGGGAACACCCTGCTTCTTCAGTCTGCTTGATCCATAACTACAAAGCTTTCAAGTAAAGCATACAATCACGTGCACAAAAACCCATGCGCATACACATCCACTGCTCACACTCACACACACAAAAGCACACAGACACACAGGAGCAGTCATCAACGTGTGTGATGAGAAACAACCATGCATGGATCTTACACCCAAATAAACTTACCTGTGACACCCTTATTTCAGGAACCTTCTGAAGGGGTCCTTGCATGCATGAGAGAAATGATAGAGAGGGACACAAGATTATCAGATCAGTGACAGTAAAAATGAGCAAGTCCCGTTCCTTGGAAAGTGTTTTATACTGTTTTCCAGTGCAATATAGACCTCACAAGAGGCCTCTGTGGTAAAGAGGACACAAAATCACCCAGGTTTTACAGGTGACACTAAGTGGTTCCCACAGGTGACTCAAATGGGAAGTGGGGTCTGCTGCCTCCAGCCTTGGGATGTCTACCAGGAAGACCCCTGGACCCCTGAAGCAGAGGGGCACAAGGAGACCAGATGTGCAAAGGACACTGTTAAGAACAGTGCATGCCATAGAACACCGATCTGCAGACAGGATTGGGAGAGCTGCAAAGTCAGGAGGGAAACCATCCTGTCCATCTGAGAACCAACACCCAGGGGTCAAGTCTCTGCCTCCTCCATCTTTCCCTACTGCACGGATGTTTGGGACACTCGAAACAGGAACTGGCCTCTACTACTTCTTAGGACAAAGTTAAGACCTCAGGGTCTAGAGACAGAACAGGTGGCCATTGTGGGTATGAAGATACAGGATCTAAGCCCTCAGGAGGGCAGGGAAAGGAGCCTTGGCCCGCTGGTCTCTGCACCAGCTGCCTGGTAGAATCTGTTCCCACTCTTTCCCTGTAGGTCAAGAAAGCACAGAAGGATGGGGTGTGGATGATGAGTTTTCCCCTTCCCCTTCTCATGAGGAATAAATGGCTGACAGCACCTCAAGTTTAGACTGCTGACTTCCAGGATGGTCAGAGAACAGCTCTGTGTGGCTCTGGGCATCACTGAAGTTCACAGTCAGGGTCCCAGCAACCTAGCACAAGGGCATGCCAGAAGTATGCGCAAAGTGGAATGAAAGAAAATTTTACTTTGGTGGGAAAAACTTTGCACCCCACACATTTTTTTCTTTCCAGCATCAGCATTTCCCCAGAAGACTGCTCATATTGACAATTTCAGAAATTTTTCTTGGCACAGAAATACATGGTTTAATTTCATTTGGTTTTGACATCCTCTTGTGCACCTGTACACAGGGGCCAAACCACCTGTGTCAAATCCAAGTAGGTAATCCCGGCTTCTCAGGAGCAACAGGGAAGGATGCTGGTGCCACAGTACAATGCTTGATCCTCCCAGGGCGTGAGGGAGGATTACCAGTGGACCAGTGGACAATGTACCATGCACACTACAAATGCATCAGCCACCATGCTCTTGGGGACTGCCTTCCTTGAAGAGTTTCTACTCGGAGTCCCTTGGGGCGGCTGGAGGCTTCCTTGGAAAGAAACCTGTGGTCACTTGGCTGTCTCCTGTGGTCACTTCCTCTAATGCAGCCTTCACTGGAACCTCTGAGACCATCCACAACCTGCAGACTGTGACATACCCTTTTCATGTCTGTGTGACTCAGTCCTGGTGGCATGTTCTGCGGAACACCTGAGCTAAAATCCTTCTCCTCCAAAGTTCAGCCAGGCCCCTCTGTTTGCTCCATGAAGCCTTCCCTGGCTCTCCCATCCTCCTCTGTTTACCCCCTCCTCCCTTCTCACACACTGAGCCTTGTTCCCAGGACAGCCCTAGGTGCTGGTCTTGTATATGTCTGTTTCCCAATCAGTCTCCTCCACCTACCAGCTCAGCCAGTGGGGATAAGGAACCAAGCCTCATGGTTGCTCTGGGTCCTGTCTCCTGTTCTCATCAAGGCTTCCCCATCTTCATCAGCGCAGATTCATCCTTCTAGAAAGTTCCCTGCTCCATGACATCACCCAGACTCCCACAGATCAGCCCACCTGTGTGACCACAGCCCTGTACTCATCCCTGCACAGAACACTCACCACACTCTACCACACAACTATTCAGATTGAATTCAAACAGAACCCAAAATGCAAAGCAAAGTAATGCATGGGTTGCCCGTATTAAGGTGCCAAGTTATACAGGTGGCCTTAAAAATTCCTCTGCAAGACTGTGGAGCCCTCGGTGCAGTCAGTTTCAGAGCAGCTGTGCGTTCTAAAAGCTTTGGAGTAAATACTCACAGATTTTACTTTTCAATTCAGAAAAAGAGGTATTCGCTTATTCAGCTGGGCTTAACGGGGCAAGGCATGTTTTTCATCAAGGAATAGACCAGAGAACAAGAGCTACACCTGACCTTGTGGGTAACCTTGAAGTAGACATTTGCCCTCTGACCCTGGAGTTTGTCATCCTTGCAGGAAGCAAGACAGGTACACCAAATAGGTTGGGATAATGACGAGACTGATGCTGCAGGTGGCCAGCAAGCCAGCTCTAGTCTCAACTCCAGACCCGTGTTACTGACCCCTGGGAGGCAGCAGCGACACAAATTAGCAGCTTACAAACCATTGGATAGGGTGTGGGAAGACAGAGGATCTTAGCAGTTTCTTTCCTAACAAACTGCCCCAACTCTGTGCAAAAACCAACAAACAAAACGCATTTGCTTGGAGAAATCTCAGTACACATCCACTGTGAGAGACTCTAACACATGCTCACCAAACTTGGAAAACTCCGCTAAACAATATCTAGCCCCACCAGCAGGGCCCAAACATAGCCGGCCACGTCAGTGTCTGAGTGAGATTCCTAGAGACAGTGGGGATCCCTAGAAACAGGCACAAGATTCCTGTGGTCAGCCAAGGCTGGGACCTTCTGCTCCACTTGGATTCCAGACCCTAGTTCCTACAGCTGGAGCATGCCAGCTGGTGTTTTTCAACCTCGAGCTTGCGCCTATGACTGTGCAGAAAGGATTTTTTACACTTAAAACAAAATCATGAATTTGCAAACAGCTGCTCACACTATTAGTAAGAGCCTCACGTCCCATATTTATCCCACGCCTCGCCATGTGGTAGGATGCCTAATCAATCCTGGTTGGGAGATGGAAGAGTTATCACTTGTGATTTGGCTTCAATTAGCTTTTCGCTTGCCAAACAAGGCAAGCTCACTTCTCTTAGACATCTAAACACCAACAGCCTTCATGTCAGACCTCAAAGCAAAACAGAGGGGCAGGCAGCTTTGCAGAAAAAATGGGCCTCATAATGAGGAACTATCACACGACATGATTTTCTTCCGCCAGACACAGGACATACGTCCACAGCACAGGCCTTTTAGGCTAATCCTTGACCATCTCATCCGAAACTGTTAAACTGCCACAACAGGGTAAAGCTTCTAGGAACTGCATAGTAAACAATCATTGGCCCCTTATCAACAAGCAAGTAAAGAAAAGGAAAAAAAAAAGTCCAGCTGGCCAAGTGTGGGGGCCACAATGCAAGCTGCACCAGGGCGGCCGGTGGAAACCTGGTCCCCAGGAGGTCTTCTCTGGCTGTCACACCTAGTGCCACCTGTACCCACCCCTCCACAAGCTGGTGCCAGCAGGATGCTGGTCACTGCAGGACCTGGGAGTCACAACACCCCAGCTTCATTCCAGCTCTGTGAGTTCTGCCACTGTCTAGGCCCTCATGTTTCTTAGGGGGTTCCTGGAGCCATGACCACCTGTGTCCCAGTCCTGACTCACACACTAGCTGTGTGGCCTTGGGCAAGTGACACTACCTCTCTGGGTCTCCACATTGCTTCCCTGTTCAAGTGAGGATGCTGTTAGCATGTGGGAGCTCTCTCATGGAGCTGCCAGTACACAGCCATGAGAACAGTACCTGGCTAAAACAGGTATTCAACATAACGGACCTATCATCTGTTGCCAGGTTTCCTTTTGCTTTCATGCTTTTGTCAGGTTGCAAAACTCACTGGGTTGTAAAACTGACCTTAACAGACATGGGACTATTTTATAGCCTGTTTTTATCTCAATGTGACCATTCATTCATTCATTCATTCATTCATTTCGCTATAGAAGTGATAATATGCTTGCTTGCAGGGTACCACCCAGGCTGTGGACAGAACGCCATTCAACTGTAGATTCTCCCCTAACATGGGGACAGCTCTGAATTCTAGAAGGCTTCAGCGCATAGCATTTTGGGTGGGGCTGCAGTGTTGTGGCTGGGATGAGAGGGGAGATATGCATCAGGGACCCAGCTCCCAACCCCGGTTGCGGGAGTAGAAGCAGAGGCCACAGTCAAGATGAACTCAGTGGGTACCCAGGTGGCCATGCAGGAGGAAGAACGCACCCCTGACCACTGGCCTCTCTCTATTTTTCCTGCCAGAACTTACAGCTTGCTGTGCTTTTCTTTTTTCTTCCATCTCCCCAGACCTGTGAAAGCCAGCTAAAGCACCTCTTCCTGAAGCAGTCCTCTCTCTCTCTCTCTCTCTCTATCTCTCTCTCTGCAGGTCTCTGTTGTATCTTCTCAACAGCTGCTGCCTGGGAAGGGCTGGGCTGGCTCTCCCATGTGCACAGGCATTAGCCGCCGCACTGTTGTGCAGGGAAGGGCCACAGGTGCCATGGACAGGTGTCTAAGAAAGTGTGGCCATGCATGCTGGTGCTCACTGCAAGCGGGAACCAGGGAAGGGTGAGGCAGCTCCCCAGCACACCCCAGGCCCAGCCAGGACAGGAATTAATGCGGTTGGACACCAACGCCAATGTCCCTTGAGCACGTGGAGCCTCCCTCTTCCTGTCTTCAGCCTCCATGTGTGTTTGTTTTCCTACTGCATTTTTTTTTTTTTTTGGACAAGTATTTCCTCAGAGTCCATCAGGGACCTCAGAGTCCATCAGGCGTTAGGGTACCTGACGATGCTGCTCAAGTCACCCAGGGCTGAGTCCCTCTCAGCCCCCGTGTACTTGCCTCTTCCAGAATATTGTCTGCCCTGCAAACTCAAGGCCGTGTCCTCCAAGTAACTTTGCACCCTGCACATTCACGCTTCCCAGACCTGCACTTGCTATTCTGACAACACTTCCAGAATTTATTCTTTAAAAAATTTTTTTCAGATCCTTTATCAGACATATCCTCAAAGCAGTGTGCACTCAAATTCTCTGAAATAATTTTCCAGAAAAGTTCATAGATTACTGGAACCCATAGCTGAGAGTATGTGTGTAGTGCGGGGGGGGAGGGCAGGGGGAGTGGCAAAGCGCATTGAAGATTCCATCAGTTTTACCCAGAGTCTACTAATTTCTACTGCTCCAGGGTCAGACACCTGCACGTGCTGTGCCCCGAGCTCAGACCCAGCAGCCAACGGCAGCACTGGAACCCATTTCTCTCTGCCTCATACCAGTCTGCTGCTTGGGTACCTTTCCCTGGGGCCTTCCTAGGGGTGACATCCCCAATGTGTCCCATAATTAATGTGCCTTTGAAGAGTGCTCAGAACCACAGATGCCACAAAGTGGGAGTGCCATGAATGTTTTAAAGCAAGACAACCCTCAAGATCAAAGGAGCTACCCAGGACAAGAGTTCTCCCACATCCAGCAAAGGCAGCCTAACAAAAAAGGAAGAGTGCACAGGGGCAGGATGTGGGATGTGGGAAGGGGCCAAGGAGCACAGGACAGGCTCAGCAGCCAGACAAAGGCAAGGGTAGGGGGTGCAGGTGCAGCGATGCCAGGTATGCACACTGGCACACGTGGGGGGGCAACACAGGCAAGAGACACAGGGCAGAGACACAGGGCAGAGACAAGGGCATATGGGCAGGCGTGCAATACGGATGGTGTGAGAGGCGCGTACCTTCTTTCCGTTGGGGTTCCGCCCCCGCGGGCCTGTGAGTGCCGGCTGCCCCGCAGTGAGGCAGGTCCTTGGAGGCCAGCAGAGTCAGAGCTGGGCGCAGCGCGCAGCTCCTGGCGGCTCCGGTGTAGAGGCACCGACGTGCGCACAGCTGACAGCACACGGCCCGTGAAGGCTCGCGCTGGGGTGCGGGCAGAGCCAGGCAGGCAGGGCCGCGTCTGTTCCTTCACGCCCCCGCTGCAGCTGCGTGAGCAGGCAGACCAGGGACCCCAGGCACCCCACATGCCGGGAGAGCCGCCACCATCATCCTCGGTGTCGCCCTCAGCCGCCGCCATCCGCTGTGGCACCTGCGGAGACAGAGGCCATTAGGGACCCAAGAATGCCTTGTGCTACACCCGGGCTTTGGGAGGGCCTGGTTGCCGGGGTCTCCCTGAGATTTCCTGTGCTTCAGGAGGCATGGATGGGTCCACAGGAACAGCTTCAAACCTGGCATCAAGCAAGCATTTGAGAGAAACTAAAGACAAACATTTCCTGCTTCCATCGGGAATTCACATTAGTGAAAGTGTTGGCAAGGCTGAGCACCAGCATCCCATACAGGCCTGAAAGAAGCATCTTGTCCCTAGCTTTGGAACAGCTCAGCTCCAGCCACTGTGCTCCAGCCATGTAGCCTCGTGGGAGTGAACCAGCAGATGGAAGATTTCTCTCTCTCTCCTTTTTCTGAAACTCTGCCTGTAAACAAATAAATATCTAATTTTTTAAGTCCTGCTAGAGTCGCTCTACAGTGTCACCAGCTGAAAGCCTCACTGTACAAACTGCTCAAATACAGAGGGGGTGCTAGGAGCAAGTGTATGTGGTCCCTGCATCGTGGGAGCCTGCACTGAGTTCCGACTGATGTGATGGCCTGGACTAGGCATTGAGGACCTGGAGTAGAGGGCAAAACAACCCCAACTCGCACAAGAGCCCTGGATTGGCAAGGTCTAGACCACCCACACCTGTACAGGCCCTGTGTAGTGTCCTCTGTGCCCCCAGGATCCTGCAGGGACTGGCTGCCCCTGCAGGAGGCAGTACCTTTCAGAGCTAGACTGCACGTTATCCCAACAGCCCCTGCTCGATGCCAGTCTCACGCACAGAAGGAACCATTCTCAGAGCCACCATGGACCTTCCATGGACCTGGATCACGTCTATCCAGCACCTGACCCTCACAAGTTCTGGCACTCACAAGTTCTGACCCTCACAAGTTCTGGCACTTCCTGCCCTCCTCGAATCCCAGCTCAGCCCAGATGTCCTTTCTACTTGTAGGTCCCTGAACCACGTGAGCACTTTCCTTTAAAACAGGGTTTTCAGAGAGCCACAAGCTCTATCTGCCAACAAAATGATGCCCTGAGATCCTCCTGGCTTTTCCTGGATGGGCCCTGGCTTTGCATAGCACAGTCTGACCCTCTGCAAAGTGCAAAGGCCTCACACTGCCCGCCTCTCCCTCCAACCCCATAGTGCCCTGAGCGATGAGACATCATCCCAGTATCATCACTACAAAGAGTCTCACAGGGGGCAGACACCTTGTCTGGTGCTAGCAAATGAGTGCTGACTCTATAACAGGTGCCTCTGGGGTCACTAACAGCCAGGGCTCAGGGCCTGGGGAGCATTCAGGCCCCCAAAGAGGCAGTCACCCCAAAGTAACAGCCTTACTGAGTTGAGGCCTCCATATTGCAGCTCTCACATAGTGGTCTCTGGACAACCTCTGCCCACCTGGTCACCCCGGGAGGTCAGTGCTACTTGGCTTCAACTACAGGGAAGAAACAGGGGCATGTGTTCTCAGACCATATGATGGCACCAGATCGCACCACACTAAGCGTCTCCCCCACCCCTGGTTTTGGGACTAACACTTGCCCCTGCAGCAGGCCACATCCAGCCCGTGGGGTTGGTGGGAAAGGGAACACCCGGGGAGGTGTTCTGAGAATAGCAGGGATAACAGGGATGAATGAATAAAGGTAGAAATGAGCTCAGGCCCACGTGGGGATGTCAAGGTGCCTGCTCCCTCCTGCTCCCGTTCCACAGAGCGCCAGGACATGGCTGTGGGTTCAGCATGCAGCTACCTGTGAAAGCACTCCCCAAGGCTCATCCATCCCCAGGACAGTCTCCTGTTGCCCAAGCGGGCAGGAAGGTCCCTGGGGACTGACAACATGAAGCCACGTGCCCTACCCCACTCCCATATCCCTGAGAGCTGAGCTGCGGGGAAGTGCCTTCAGATTCCAGCTGGGTCCCCAGGGCAGGAATCCAACCAGAGAGGTGTTTTTAGAGCACACAGCTAGGAACAGAAGAAAATTGGGAAAACAGAAAGGACAGAAGGAAAGAGGCAAAACAGAGAGAAAAAGGAAGGGCAGAAAAACAAATCAGAGGAAAAATAAGGAGAGGAAATTGGGGACGGCCTCCTCCGGCCACTCAGTCCACATCTTCCTGCCATTTCTTCCCATATGACCCATGTCACCACCTGCTCCTGCTCCACAGACACACGTGGGATTTCTGGGAGAGGACCCTGGGGAAACCGACAGTTGTTGTGAGACAGAACATTCTGGAAACCAGGACACAAAGGCAGACTCCTGTTATTCACGGGCAAAGGGTGAAACATAAAGATGACATTTCCCCTCCCCAGACTCCGTCCAGGAAGGGACCAGGACGAAGTCAGCTAGTCGCACATGGCATAGCCTGTCAGCTGAGGCTGTGGGTAGGCCTGCATCACAGGTGAACCTGGCTGAGCATCCCCTCTGAGGCCACCCATCTGTGTCACTCGATGCAGAAGGCCAACTGCAACACCATGGCCAGCATTTCTGCATCTGAACCTGGCCACAGAGGTTTCTCATTTCCCCAGTTGTATAACCTCCAGCCATAGACTGTGACATGGGCATCTAACACCCCATGTTCCCCGAACCCTGGGGTGACCTGAACAGGGTGTGTAGGCTGCTGTGGGTCAGGGGAGGATCTGTAGCGCACATCAGTTTCAAGCACAGGCCCTCAGCTCAGATCCACCTTTGCAGACAGACAAGCTCAGGACCAGCCAGCACACGAAGTTGTGCACACAAGGGCTGATAATGTAACATGTTTCCTAAGAACAGCAAAATCCAGAAACAATCTAAATGTCTATGATTATACCCAGGGGTGAGAGGAAATCTTGGGTGATTTTACAAAGGTATGTCACAGAGCAAACAATTTCATGGATTTTAAAAATACACAAAATTCACAATCTCACTCATCTACAGCCCGGGAGACTAAAGCTCTTCACAGACACTTCTTGAAGCAGTACGTTGGAAATACTAAAACTGCTGGTACTTGATTATTTTTTGCGCTATAGCAATGAAACTTTGTAAAAGCCATAATTTCACATGATTCAATATCATATGAGTTCTTTGACCCCAGAAACCCAAGAGTCTCAGCAAGTAACTTGTTTCCCACCAAATGGGCAGCAGAAGTGGAAAAGCAGACGCTATGTGACAAGGCTGATTGACCAACCAACTGCCAGCCACCACCTGATTGTGAACTTCTGTGTGTTCTGGAGCTCTGCAGCCTCCCTGCCCACTTCCCACCCCAATTCACTCCACAGACTCCCCGAGGCTTCTGTGGCTTGCCAGGAAGAGACCTAGGCCGTCCCTAATGAGCTACAGATATTCCCACATAATACTGGCTGGTAATCAAGATAACATCACTACCTTGAACCCAGGACCTGAAACAGAGACAGCAGTGGTAAGGAGACCAGAGGTTAAGAGAGGCTGTTTCAACTTGGAGGTGCCCACATCCGGAAGAGCTGTGCAGAGGGCATTCCCTGAGCATGGCCAGCAGAGAGTCAAGACTCTCTAGGACCCACTGGGTCAAGCAGGTGCTCTTCAGGACACAGAACCAGTGAGCTTACAGGGAGTGCCTGGGACTGGGGCTGTGGCATCACAGCCTAGCACTGAGCGCAATGAGGAGAGTCAAATAAACCAGGTTTGGGCAACTCAACCAGGCATCGCTGTGGTGAGCAACACAGCACCACGTGGAAGCAGTCTCCTAATACAACCTTCAGCATGATTGCACTGCAACCATACTAACATGTAAGAAACAGGCCGGGTGAGGGGGGATGCAGAAATACAAACTTGGAATTCATGACTGTGGTGACTGGGCCTCCGGGGTAAGCTTTCTCGTGATTTCAAAAACTTCAATTATGGTGACAGTATTGCTTGCTCATTAAGTAAACAGATTAAAGGGAGAGTGATTCAGATCAGACTTGGGGTTAGGGAAGCTCAGAGAGGAGGCTGTCACAGGATGGCACGAGCAAACCACAATGAAGGCTTAGTTTGGGGTGTTGACACCGGTGTGAAATCATGCTTGTGCTCATTGTGGCTTCTAATGCTCTTCCTACAAAACTAAATCTGCCATCTGCTCATCAAACAACATGAGCCACAGGCAAAGGGTGAAATTCTAGGGTCTTGTTCCAGAGCACAGCTGGAAAGCCTGGGCTTGGTTTTAGATGCATAATAAAGCAAAAATACACCTCTGTGTTTGCAGCAGAAAACCCAGCTGTGGAAACCTGCAAACATGTGGAAACAAGAGAGCAAGGACACCTGTGACCTCAGTGCTCTTAAAACCATACCCCAGCCCGGGGCTGCTACACTGGCCCTCCCTGAGACACACACATCCCAATCATGATCACCTGTGTCTTGACAATGATGCACACACACTTCAAGTGGCCCCAAACCCCACCTCTCCATGTGAACTGCAATACAGCAGCTGAAGAGTCCCTATCCAAGTCTGGCTTACAGGGGAGACTAGGTCAGAACAGGCCCCGCAGATACCCTCAGTGGCAGATGCAACATGTGTGAGTCCAGCACCTCAGGAGCAAGTAAATATCTCCACAGCACCCAAGCAAAGGACAAGAGCAGAGGCTGAGGCAGAGAAAGCATGGGTCCTGCAGAGGAAACCATGACAGGGACAAGTGGCATGAGCAATACCGTACAAACCCCAGCTCTGTCCATCACTCCCCATGGCGCCCTCCCTGTATCCACGAACCTGGAGTCTGCAGAGTTTGTGCCCAGAAAAGCAGAGTGCAGTAAGAGGATGTGGGGGAAAAATAAAGAGGAGGGCATGACTTCAATTGTGCAGGGGCCATCGGTCTGTGGCTCTGACATCCGTTTCCAGTAAGACGAGCCAAATGGATACAGCGGGGCTGAGACCCTTCAGTACTAACACGCTCTGAGTATTCCCAGGTAAGAACCAATATCCCAGGATGCAGGCAGCACCCACCCCATCCCACCCTCCAGCCCCGCGGTGCTCCAGCAGAAGAGGCTCCAAGCACAGAAGGTCTTTCTGACCCACTAAACAAAGGAGGCTTAGGTGCTGCCCACGATGCTCAGTGGCCTGTCCAAGGCAGAGCAGACCAAGGGGGAGACACCAGGATGTGTATAAATGATGAAAAGCACACATCTTTCTGAGATGAACTGGCTCTTCTATCCCCAGCCACCTGGAAATTCAACTCGGTCTAACTAGAATCATAGAGCCGAACCTGGGTATCCGTGTCCTGCTCTGTGCTGTTCCCCTTGGCATGGTGCTCTCATCAGCAACTGCCATCTGCATCCCAGGCCAGGCAGGATGGACAAGAGAACAAGGAATGTTCAGGACAGATAGGGGCCACCCCTGGGTTTCCCCATGTGGCAGGGGATCCTGCCTGTGGCTGGGACCAAGGGCACCTGGCCAGCACTTGGAATTTTCCAGAAGGAAGCCTTCTCTGAGAGCTTCTCTGGGAAACATCTGCCTCAAGGGCAGAGCAGTGCAAACAGCAGGTGCAGGAGAGGCTGAAAATGGACTGAGACAGAACCTACCCAGCTTCTGTCCACTCAATACCAACCTCGTCGTTTTGTGTTGCTCTCCTGTTGATCAATGTCTCTTGGATTCATTTATTTAAAAAGAAGCATGGGGAGGTAGGGAGAGCTACAGAGAGATCTTCCATCTACTGGTTCACTCCCCAGATGACTGCAAACATAACCACACACACACATGAACCTTATGTCACTGATGGGCGTTGTTCCTAACCACATGACAGAACCTGACAAGTGGCAGGTGCCCTGTGGCTGTTGAATGGCTGCAACTGCCAGGCGGGAGCAGTTGGCCCCTGCCCAAGATCAGCTCTGAAGGGCTCCAGAAGCCAGGAGCTGCCCCCCTAACCAGCCAGCCCCACGTGGGCTGGTCCACCAAGGGCACCAGGAGGCATCTTCCCAAACCATTAACTTGCTCAAGCATTTGTTTGAGAAAGGGTAGAGGTGGCTGCACTTTTTCTTGCCATTAAGTAACTTAGAATATTGTAACTGCAGCCCCTATCAGGATCTCTTGGTTTGAATCCCAGCCAACTTCTTGCTAATGAACAACCTGGGAGACGTCAGTGATGACTTAAACACGAGGGTCCCTGCCTCACACATGGAAGACCTGGATGAAGCTTCTGGCTCCTGGCTTCAGCCCCAACTATGACAGGCCTTTGGGGACTGAACCAGCAGATGGGTGCTCACTCTCATGACCTCCCACCCAGCCCCCCTCAAATAAATGAACTAAATAAGTAATGCTTTAAAAGTGAGATTACAAGAGCTAGCTATATTTTGGAACTGAACAATACATTTTGGTGAATGTTTAACTAAGACAGTAGACTTCAAGGCAGATCTGAGCTGCAGTGGGCAGGTCCATGTGTGCCTGTGTGTGCTTGTGTGTGTGTGTGTGCATACAACACACACACACACACTCTACTGTGAGGTGTGGGGTACCCTGGGAGGGACGTCTCACCCAGGACCGGCCACACCTTAAAGTGCCAGAGAGGAAGCAGCCAATGGGTGGCACCCTCACCCATCCGAATCATGATTTTTAAGGCTATGAAGGTACTTCCTCAGACAGATAGAACAGTCACCAGGCCTCATTCACGAAGGTTTGGATGAGAAGGCAAAACAATGGAGGTGACTGAGAACATAGCACATGAGGTAGATGCTCCTCCCTGGTTTCAGGTGCCAGCGGTGCTCTTGACTCCAGCTCCCTGCTGACGCAAGCCGTGAGAGGCAGCCGATGACGGCTCAAGTACTTGGGTCTCAGTCACCCACGTGGGAGCTTGGACAGACTTCTCAGATTCCAGCTTCTACCCAGTCCGGCCCTGACTGATGCAGGCACTTGGGCCATGAACCACAGCATGGAAGACCTCTATCTGACACAGATAAATACTATTTTTTTTTTAAAAAAGAGACTAGGTTACTATGGTTGGTTACACGGTTTCCTTACTAGAATTAATAACAGCACCATTTCTAGGATAAGAAGGGGCTTCTGGTAACCATCTCTGGCTCCACCTGAAGCTGCAGGCTCTGGACACCTGCAGAAAAGAGTGCTGCCCTTCTCAGCTCAAGACCTGGACTTGCCCACTGAGGAAGGCCTCCTAGCCACCTTCCCCAACCCATGCGGGCAGCATTCTCCGGCTCTCCAAACATCTCTAGTCACCCTGGCTCTGGGCCAAGAATCATTTTCAGAGCTAGGGGCTTACCAGCCCTGTTAAAAAAAAAAAATGCAAAAGCAAACACTCCCTCCTTTAGATGAGGAGGAAACTGGAACTTGTCCTGGGATCCTGAGAGCAGGTGTTGAAACTGGCCTGAGGGCAGGAGTCCCTGAGGGGGAAATGTCGCTGTGTTACAAGGCATGACTACTTCCAGCATTTGCAGCTGCTAGAGGGTTGAGGGCCTGTGTGCTTGATGGCAGAGCCCTGTGTCAGCCCCACACAGTCATTCACTCCATGTCCTGTACCCACAGGACAGCTGCTAACAGGAAGGGTGCAAGGGCCCTCCTCATCTCTCTACTTTCTTCTGTTCCACGGGCTCCTCCTTCACACGGGGATGTTTTCAGGGTCTCAGGCTGGAAGAAGACAGAAAACATAACTGGGTCACTCTTCCAATGGATACAACAGCCCAGGGTTTGGTCAAGCCAAAGCCAGGAACCAGAAGCTTCTTCTGGGCCTCTCATGTAGATGCATGGGGCCCAGGCACTCGGGCTATTCTCTGCTGCTTTTCCCAGGTACATTAGCAAGGAGCTGGATTGAAAGTAGAGCAGTCAAGACTTGAACCAGCGCACGTATGGGATGTCTGTGTCACATGTGGAGGCTTACCCTGCTGGTTGCTTTGTTATTACAAGTAGAAACGCCAACACTTAACCCATATCTCATGCAGGAACTCAGGCTCTTACCACACACACATGAGAACTCTTGAGAACCTGATAGATGTGTTCCCATAAGTCATGCCCCAGTTTCCCACTGCCCTATTCTCTTTGGTATCTCTTCCTGGAGATCCCACTGGCAAAATCCAGGCATTCGGTGGTCCCTGACCACACTACCACCAAGATTGAATGCTAATGTTATACACAGAGTGCCCACTCACACAGCCAGGGAACAGCCAGACCAGACAGCACCCAGAACTCACAGGACTTCACTGCTTCGCCCCCAGACCCTCCCTAAGTCCACACATCCTGAACACAGCTGGACAGGCTCAGAGCAGCCAGTCTGAGACAACGGGGACTAAAACAGCAGTAGAAGTGACAAAGAGCTCCCAGGAATGTCAGGGTGTACTGGTAGGCACCCTCACTGTCCCTGGGACCTGCCCACGAAGGGAGGACTCTAAGGGTTTCCAATAAACCTCCTGCTGCAGCTTCTAGATCAGCAGTTCTCAGCCTGGTATAGCAGCAGGGGACATTACGCATGTCCAGGGACACCTGTGGCTACTGTCACAACAGGGGCTGGTGACACCACTGCTGTCTCCTGGATAGAGGATGAGAAACTACCACAGTCTACGGTACACACCCTGCCACATGTGATTAATGCATGCATTCACATGCACATACTACTGCCACACACATGCACACACTTCCTGCCATGGATGCACACAGATAAATGCAATACCCCTTGCCACACACGCACTTGCACACACACATATGTATGCATATAATCCTGCAACACACAAACACACACACATACAAATGCACACAATCCCTGCCAGGCATGCACATATATGCATACACTTTCTGTCACAATGCACATGCACATACAGATGCGCATGCCCCCACTGCACCAGCGCATACATGCACACACCCAACACACATGAACAACACATATGTCCTCTACCACATGTGCACACATGTACAAGTGCACATACCTGGTCACACATGCATGTATATATACATACACTCACACATACCCGCCACACATACACACGGGCACGTACACATACAAATACAGATTATCTGTCCCCAAATGTTCAAGGCACCAGGGAAGAGAAATCCTGCTCCTCAGAGGCCCATGAGTGTCCTGATAGACTCTTGGCTTTTGTCATGGCAAAACAGCAGACTGACAGATGCAGAGGAGACACTGGCAGGGACACAGCCCCCAGGGCACTGGCACTGTAGCTGAGAGGAGGCTAGGGGAGCAAGAGTCAGCTTACAAGGAAAGGCTGGGAACTGGGAATGTGGGGTGCTTGTGGAGACCCAGCTCTGCCTGGCCCTGACTCCACTGGCACCCATGCCAAGGGGTCCTGGCATCCAGCATGCCTCTTGGCGTACCACTGTCAGACAGTGAACACAGGCTGTTTTTAAACCGGGCCTTGAGTAAAATTATACAGCAGGGGATTTCCAGGGCTGGCCAGCAGGGGAGAAAGGAATGTGGCTGTGACTCACGAGATGCTGGAGGGTAGCCCTGCAGTCTGCATCACGTGGGTCAGATGCAAAGAGTTTATCCAAAAACACACCGGCTTTCATGATGCCAGGAACACCTGGCCAGGGTAAGTCACATAAGGTCCGAGCTGGGCACTGACCTGGCTGGCTCAGTGGTGGTCCTGGGAAGAGATCTGCAACATGTGGAACCCTGCACACCACACAGAGTTTGATGCTGTATATGGTACCACCTGACACAGAACTCCATCTGCACTCACAGCTACCCTGGAATGATGCTGATAACTCCTGTACTTCACGCTCCCCTGCTCCCCAAATGGGTAAACTGAGGCAGCAAGCCCCTGGAAGAAGGGTAGCCTGGGAGAGATGTGGAGGAGCCTACGAGCAATCCTCAGGGCAGTGGACACAGGCTCAGCTTAGACCCGTCTCAACGGAACAAGGCACGGAGGGGCTGGGGACAGAGGGATGTCTGGGCAGCACAGTCTTTCAGAGACAGATTCAGTGATCCCTGGTAGGCCACTGCACAGAACTAAGCCCAAGGATCCTTGCCAGTCAAGAGGACTGAATGACCAAGGGGACTGTAAGCCACCCAATCCAACTGGCATTAATGGACTGTGAGCCATCTGATACACATTGGATTCTTGGCAATCCCCATCTGACTGACATTAGTAGACTCTGAGTGTCCTTCATTGGGTGCACTTGTAGATTATGAGCTACCCTGACCAAAAAGGTCACGCCGTGGTGCCCTTCCTGTCCGCACCCTGAGCTTATCCCCACTGCCTCATCCAGTGCCGCTCTCTCGAGCCTTCCTCTCCATGATACCTGCTCATCATCTATGTCCCAGCCACACAGCTATCAGACTGACACCCACCACCCTACAGCCACTGTCCACCTCCTGACTCTACTGTGGAGGGTCCTCTGGGGATTGGTAAAGTACAGCCATCTTCCTCATGGCCTGGGAGGACAAGAGACAAGTCACATGGCCCACGGAACAGCAAGCTGAGCTGTCTTGACGTCTAAATCAGTCTGGATAGCCCACCAGGTTCTTCCCCATGCTGGGGTGAATGGGGGAGGGTTCTGACCTTCAGACTTGGGGAGACAGAGGCTAGCCCCGGTCAAACACCTGGGCCTAAAAAGCATCCTGAAGCTGGAAGCTGCTAGAAGTAGAAGATCCTCTGGAAATCACATGAAGCAGCAGAAAGGGTCGGGGGACAGGGGAAAGGGGAGACCCACTTCTGAGAAAGGCAGGTTGGCTTTCTGGTTTGGCCTTGTGAGCTAGGCCAAATATGAGCATCAAACTCCGTGTGGTGTGCAGGGTTCCACATGCCTCAGGGTCTGTTCCCAGGACCACCACTGAGCCAGCCAGGTCAGCGCCCAGCTCGCAAGAGAACATAGAGGCCCCAGGACTCAGTGCCACAGCTGTATCTTGGCTTCTACCTGTCTCAGAAAAGCTTCAAGAGCAGGAACTTGCCTTTCTCCACTCCCTGCCCCAAGGGAAAGACTAGACTATGGACATGTTCCAGTGGGGGTGTGTGTAGTTGTACTAGGCCCTCCAGAGTTTCAACAAGAATGTGGCTCTCGGCCTTTCAGGCATAACCACCGGGACCGGCTCCAGCACTGGCTTTTGATGCCCAACAGCACCACCCACCTGCTCTGTGCTTCTATCTGAGTCCCTCCAGAATCTTCCCCTAACTCTACCTAGTTCCTGCTCACCTATGCTCAGGGATCAATTAGAAGGCAGGCTACACAGTGTGACCGATAAAAGGTCACCTGGCAGCTCTGCAGCCATCCTGACCACCAACCACATGCCCAAATTCATGTTCATATTCAGGTTCTGTGAGCTCCCCAATCCAGCAGCACGAGCCTCCCAGGCTGAGATTTACTGCGTCAGACCACAATTTTACAGACTTGCAGGGCCCACCAGCAGCCACCCTAACACAACCATTGCAGACAGGGCTGAGAGCACCGTATTTTTGGAGCCAGTGGTACCCAGGTGAGTTAAGCTCTGCTGCCCCCAAGCTAGCTACCACTGTTCCCTTCCTGGTGCTTCCATGTGCCAGCAAGCCCCGCAAAGCTCAGCACACACAGGGCGGTCTCCCCCTGCAGCTCTCATCCTCAGTGAGCACAACTGTGTGATGGGGATGCTCTGACCACACAAGATTGCATCGCCTAGGGACAAGGCAGTGTGAGCCTCTAGCTCAAGGTGTGGACCTGCACCGGGCTCTCCACAATGTTAGTTGAAAGAAAGAATACAGGAAGGAGGGAGAAAGAAGCAATCAGGAGATCAAAGGCCCAGAGTGGCCACACCCATGGGGCCCCTGGGCTTTGATTACCAGGAGGCATTGTGCCCAGCTCACAGGAACTCCCTGGGCCTTCCCAGAGCCTCTGCCTGTCCTGACTGCATTCCTGGAAGGGCATCCTTGTTATCTCAACTTTGGCCACGGAGTCATGCCTGTGAGCAAACCAAGATATACAGCCGTCTCATGGAAACCCTGCTGCCAGGTGCAGATTTAGGTGAGCAGCAGGGCAGAGTGGTAGGTGGCAGCAAGCCGAACCAGGTGCCCTGTTTGCAAAGCTTCCATTGGTGGGATGGTGGGGAGCAGCAAGGCTCAGGGGCTTGGATTGAGGCCAAGGGAGCTTCTGGGTTCTCTGCACTGGGCTCTCTATCATTTAGCCTAAGGCCAAACTCATCCCTGCACCCAAACAGCCCAAATTCATCCTTTTACGGCTTTCCAGCACTTGCCAGGCATGATCAAGGAAAACATGCAGTGGGGAAACATTGACAAACACAAAGGCTGGCTAGAGAAGTGAGCCATCTGGTAACCCCAACATCAGTCCCATCTTACGATTTGGCTCCAATCAAGCAAGGCCCAACAAGTGACATGCCAGCAACCTGGCTTCCAGCAGAGGCTTGGGCAGGTCAAGCCAGCCGTAGTTGTGGAGAAATGAACAACGGGACACTTCATCCTTGGTTCTCTTTAGAAATGCAGATGCAGGGACCAGTGCAATGGTTCAACAGGCTAATCCTCTGCCCTGTGGCATCCCATATGGGCACCAGTTCTAGTGCCAGCTGCTCCACTTCCAATCCAGCTCCCTGTTAACGGTCTGAGAAAGCAGAAGATGGCCCAAGGCCTTGTACCCCTGCAACCACATGGGAGACCTGGAAGAAGTTCCTGACTCCTAGCTGCAGACCAGCCCAGCTTTGGTGGTTGCAGCCATTAGAGGAGTGAACTAGCAGATAGAAGACCTCTCTATGTCTCTTCCTCTTTCTGTATACTTTTGCATGCCCAATAAAAATAACTAGACTTTTAAAAAAAAAAATGAAATGCAGATGCAGTGTCCGGGGCTGATGTAAGCCTGAAAAGCATTACAGGACGAATGTAGTTTGCATAGATTCACAACTGAACAGGCATTCAGAGCCAGCGGAGCCATCTGTCTCCAATTCCACAGCCTTGGAACTGTCAGAAGCCACTGCTTTCGGCCCCAGCTTCTCAGCGTCCAGTGCCTGGAAAGCAGCAGCACTTGGACACAAAGGCCTGTTCCTGTCCGCACAGCAGCTTTTCTTGCCCAGTTATCAACTGATGTGTCTGTCCAGAGTGTCCCACACCAGGCCACTGAGGAGACCCCTGACAGCCACATGCGGAAGGGGAGGCTGCACATCCTCTCTCTGCCTTTAGCACATAAAGGGCAGGACTTTCATGTTGGCAGGTGTCTTTCAGTCCTCTTATCCTGCACACAAATCCTCAGCTTACAAGGGATACCATCCTGCTTCCCATCCTGCTGCTGGGGGAGAGGCCACATTCCAACAAATGAGGTATGTGTCCCACCTACAGCCAACCTCATCTCCAAGTTCACCCACTACTCACTCCAAGTGCCTGGTGTGGAGGCCAAGGTGGTGTCTCCATGTGCAGCAAACCTCGGCTAGCTCCAAACAGAAGGGTCAGACCAGCAATGGTGGGGTGATCCAAAATACTCAGACCCATGTCCTGAGTTCCTCTAGGAAGCGGGAGGCTTCTGTCTGGAAGCTGCTGTCAGTTGGAACTCTCTGGCGTTCCCGCTGCGCAGCTTGTTGGGTTTGGAAACACAGACTGCAGCAGGGCCATCTCTCCTCCTGGCATCTGAGGAGCAGGGCACATCTCTGAGGCTGAGTGACTCCCTGCAAGCCTCTGGGAGTGCAGCCTGGAAAGGCTGATAACTGTTGGCCCTATGAACTTGGCTTTGCCAGCCTAAGCTCAGTCACTTCAATAGTCACTTCACGGAGCATCTGCCAATCCAGCTACAGGATAATTCATGGATCACTCATGGAGTGAGGAGGTATGGAAAGGGGTATGGGGAAGACAATAAACTTCACAGGGGTGGAGCACATGGCCTCACAGCTAACACACCTGTTAGGACACCTGCATTCTGTGGAACAACAATGTCTGGATTTGAATCCCAGCTCTGGTTCCTAACTTCAGCTTCCAGCTGATGCTCAATCTGGGAGGCAGCTGTGAGGACTGAAGTGCCTGGGCTCCTGCCATGCATGTGGGAGACCCAGACTGAGCTGTCAACCCCCTGCTTCAGCCTCAGCCCTGCCTCTCCCACCCTACTTGCTGCTTTGGACCATTTGGGGAGTGGGTGGGAGCTGTGTCTCAGCTCTTCCTTTCTGCCTCTTGGAAGCAGAAGTGATGGAAAATGTGTACTAGAAAAAGCTATGCATGGCCTCGGAGAACTTTCTGCACCAGAAGAACATCTATAAACTTTCTGAAGCACCCCCATAGGTCACTGCTATGTGAGATGGGTTCCCCTGGCCAGGGCTGGACCCTATTCAGGGTTTCCACTTCTTCTAGGGCACACAGCACACCTCCAGCCTTTCTCCAGCCCCCTGTTTGCTATTCCTCACCCCAAGACACTGCTCGGGGCTTTTCCCTCCCCACCAACCACCATCAGAGTAACCCTTTTTCTCTACACAGCATTTTAATTAATTTAATTAATGAATTAAATCATTCATTCATTCATTAATTTATTATTGATCACCACATCCCCAAAAATTCACGCTTGGCTTATAACAGTGAGCTCAGAGTCCCCCTCTTTGAATTTTACTCTCATCTATGCAATGAAATTCACAGCGGCTTCAGTTGCATGGAGAGGGTGGCTGACTAGCATGGCTGTCACCTCTTCACTGTCACCCCTGTGGTCCCAAACCCCAGCCAGGCCCTGCCCAGGCACCTCCCACCGGCACCATCACAGCTTCTGTGTCCCTGGAAGGAGGGGTGATCTGCAGCTAACACGCCCCCAGTGTCAGACCCAAGAACAAATCCAAAAGCCTTCCTGTGCAAGTGGGATGTCCATAGCCTGTACTCGCACCCTCAACCTTCAACACGAGCACTGGAGCAGAACAAAGAAGAGAACAGGGTATTCTCCGTGGTACCCAGGGACAGCCCTGAAGATTAAACAAAGACTTCACTCATACTCTGATATGCCATATCCTTCATCTTTTCTGAGCACATCCTAAAGCTGTGGGGTTAAAGAAACCAAACTACCCAGCAACACACTCCATGCTAGGAGTTTTAACACAAAGTAGGAAGTTAAATAAGATGGAAGGAAACTTGGGCTTATGACCTCAAACCTCTCGCCTGTGCAGCGAGGACACCAATGATTGCTAACACCTCCCAGAGAGACCAGGTTAACACGTGGGTTTTGGCATCCCAGAAAGGAGGTAGGGGGACTTGCCACAATTGCCAGTGGCTGATATATTCTGAACAAAGTTCAAAACATGGTCCTCTAACAGGTGTAGCTTCATCCAGGCTGACTTGTCTGCACGTAGCCAGACTGGAACCCTACACGGCAAAGGGTACTTACTATCTCAGGGAATTCTAGCAAACCAGCAGCCAACACCAGAAATTCCAGGGGTCCAGGAGATTGGCTTGGGATTTAACCCACTTTCAAAGGGTGACAAGGGTCATGAGGGTGATTCTTCCTGTTAATGCGAACCCTAGGAGGCAGCAGATGTTGGCTCAAGTAGGTGGCTCCCTGCCCCCAACATGGGAGACCCAGATTGAGTTCCAGGCTCCCATCTAGAGTCTGGCTCTGCCATGTTGTATTTGGGGGGAAAAACAACAAATCGGAGTACTCTGTCTTCTTCTTCCATGCTGCCCTCCCAAAGAAATAATCTGTTCCTTTCATTTTTAAAGAATCAGGAGTGGAAAAGTTGGAACAGTAGGTTAGGCAGTCATATTCCATATCAGAGTTCTAGCCATTTGCTTCCAATCCAGCTCTTTGCTAATGCTTTCTGGGAGTCAGATGATGGTCCAAGTACTTGAGCCTCTGCAGCACATGTGAGAGACCAGATGGAGTCCTAAGATCCTAGGCTTAACCTAGTTCAGCCCTGTCTATCATTAGCATTTGGGGAGTGAACCAACAGATGAAAGACATTTCTCTATCTCTCCCCTCACCCCACTCCTCACTGTCACTCTGTCTTTCAAGTAGATGAAAACAATAATAAACACCTTTTTAAAGATTTGGTCAACACCTCACAGGAGGAGCTAGCCTTAACAAGCAGGCTTCGTTTCTTTTTCCCAAAGACTAAGATTTGTGGCCTCAGCGATAAGTTCTTCCGTCTCTCCAAATCTTGTCTTAACTGTTATCTGGCCTGGAAACAGAACATAGGGGGGAATTTAGGAGTTATTTTTAAAAAAGCACCTTTTATGGTTTGGGTTTGTAAAAGTGTGGGAGGGAATGGAAATTTTGAGAAAAAAAAATTAAAGCACATAAAATACTCCTTTTTCTTAGAACCATTTATAGTCCCGGAGTCACTCTGTTAGGGTCAGAATGCGCAGAACCATGAGCCTCGACAGCTCAGCTTCAGAGCTCATGTCTGAGGCAGAGCCACGAGAGGACAGTTTGTCCAGACAATAAAAACAAACTCCTAATGCATTTACTTTTAAATACTGCGACAGATGGAACTGTAAACTTGCAAGGAAGGAATTTCTCCTCATGGACTGTGTGTGTTCCTATGAGACGAGCAAAACACTTTGGGGAAAAAGAAATATTTACATATAGACAAAGATTTGTTGCCCCTAAACTTAGTCACAATTAAATACCAAACAAAAAGCAAGAAATCAGAGTAAAGGGTGTCATAGAGAGGGAATTCTCAAAACTCAAAGTGTACCATTTTTGCATGTACAATGTGGAATGCCAGCCCCACTTCCCAGTCTCCCTAGCTCAAGCTGCCCAGCGTCTGCCCTGCCTCTTGTGAGGATCACTGGGATGGCTCAGCATGTCCTCAGCACAGAATACGCAGCCTCCATGTTTCCATTCAGTGTCAACAGATCAAACACTTGCAGCAGACAGGGGTTAGCAATAGGATTCTCAAGTAGAAAATCCCAGGACTTCCTTCTGGAGTCCATGCCAGAGACAGAAAAAAGTTCCCACATCCTGGTACTAGCCAGAGCTGAAGCCAGAAGCTCCACCCAGGTCTCCTGTGAGGGCGGCAAGTACACAACACCTTGGGTCATCATTGCCTCCCAGGGTACGCAGTAGCAGGAAGCTGGCTCAGAAGCAGAGGGCCTGGAATCAAACCATGCACACTGACATGGAATGAATGTAGGAGTCCCAACTGGCAACTCAGCCACTGCATCAACAGCCCACCTCAGCAATCTAAAAGATTCATTTCAAAAAGATTTATTTATTTATCTGAAAAGCAGATTTGCAGATAAACAGAGATAAACAGACACACGTCTTCCATCTGTGGATTTACTCCTATCTGAAGTTGGGAGCCAGGTGCTGCTTCTGGTTTTCCGATGTGGATGCAGGGGCCCAAAGGCTTGAGCTATCCTCTGTTGCTTTTGCAGGCACATTAGCAGGGAGCTGGTTTGGAAACAGAGCAGCTGGGACTTGAGCTGGAGCCTAACGGAGTACCACTACGCAAAGGCAGAGGCATACCCTGCTATGTCACAGTCCCAGGCCTGGGATTCATGATTGTGATCCAACCCCTTTTCCTAGGCTCACTTGGATCCTGGATGGTCTCTCACGCCAGCTGACTACCCAAGTCATCTGTCCACTTTCTAATTGGGCTATTCAACTCTTCTCTAATGGTTTGCACATTTTGAATAGGAAACTTCGCCAAATGCATTATTTGGAAGTCTTCACCCTATTGTTCTGCTCTCTTTATGATGCCTTGATGTTTAGATGTCTATACTTTTAATGAAGTACAATTCCCTGATGGTTAGTGCCTCTCAGACTTGTGCAAGAAATCTTCAGGGTGGAGGAGGTGGGGGAGGTAGCTTTAAGCTACTGCCTGGGATGCAAGCATTCTATGTGGGCACTGGTCTTGGCTGCTCACTTCTAATCCAGCTCCCTGACAGATGTCAGGGAAAGCAGCAGAAGACAGCCCAAGTGTTTGGGTCCCTGCACCCACGTGGGAGATGCAGAAAGAAGCTCCTGGGTCCTGTATCTGTTCAGGCTTCAGCCTGGCCCTGTTGTGGCTATCGCAGCCCACAGGCACGTGAACCAACAGATGGAAAATCTCTCTATCTCTTTCTGTCTCCCCCTCACCCTGCCTGTGCCTTTCACATAAATATTTTTTTAAAAAAAAGAGAGAAATCTGTCCACTTCTCATTAGGAGGACATTCCCTTAATGCCTTCTCCTAAACCCTGACTGTTCTTTCCTTTCCCCTTTGTCGGGGCAGCAGTGATATCATGAGATGCTTTGTGAAGCGTGAAACTGTGTGTGCTCCTCTGCAGCTTTAAGTTCCATATCCGCTGTCAAGAAGCACCCATGTCCTGGCTGCACAGGGCACTGCTGCATGAGTGGACAGTGGCTCTGACTCCCCGGAGGCCCTCTCCTGGCTGCCACGAGACCAGCTGATCAGACAGCAACACAAACACCCTCCCGCCCTTGCTTCACCCTGCAGTGCCACTATTCCCTGTGTTCAGAAGCTTCTAAACAGTAGAGTGAAGTTCCCTTTGGCTGGTGGGCCTCGAGGGTGAGTTTTTATTTCCTATTTCTAGTTTCCAACTCTACACATGCATACTTTTCATAAAAACATGTACCCAAAATAAAGTTCAGCAGCTGTAACGTCTATGTCTGTCTTTTCTTCCGCAGGAGCTTAGAGCTCCTCATGTCTTGCGGCTCCTTCCTGGGTAGAGCAGGGGATGGCCCCACGCCCACCTGCATGGCAGTTGGCACAGAAAAGCTCCCTGCGGTCTACAAAAGTTCCCTAACTCACATCTTAACTCTTCTTAGTAAGGACTTGGTCAAGGGTGTTCGTGCTCTTTATCCCTCCTTATACACAAGTGAAACCCAGGAAACTTTTTTTTACAATGCAGTTGTTTGCCACGTCTCACGAGCAGACGGAGGCTGAGCAATGCTTTGGGACGCTGCTCAGGTTGCAGGAGCAAGGGGATCCCTTCTGGAAAGAGCCATTCTTCGCCAGGGTTCCGTCTTCCTGATTAGGATGGGATGGTTTCCGTAGAGCTGTATCCAGCCACCAGGATACGGGCAGTTCACTCGACAGCATTTACAAATGACGTCTCCCTGCCAGAGAGTAACTGACCCTTCCCTCCAGAAATGCTTCCATATGCTAAAGCTGGACGCCATCGCCATCATGAGAAAACAAAGGCGTGTCTTTGGTAGCCAGCATCTACCCACACACAGAGCTGCAACGTGCCCGGATTAATGTCCCCGCAGGATTCCCTGTAAATGCTTTGTTAATTCCTCCATTCCCTGCTGAAAACGGGGAGTGAGTCTGGGGGTCAGCCACCAGTCAACTCTGATTTACTGAAGTCGTGAAAAATAGCTAGATGGCAATTGTCAGCCTTGCACGGTCATGTAAGAAAATGTACTCCTTCCCTCCCGGATTCTTTGCGTTTCTTAAAAGTTCCAGGAGGAGACACACTCCACAGACATACACACATACATTTAACCCCTTCCTAACCCGGCCACAGCACAGGATGCCACACCTAGCTCAAAAACCCATTTTTGAATGGAAGGTTTTATTGGGAACATAGCCAAGCTCATGCATGAAGCTCATCCATGGCTTCCTTTGGGCCCACAGAATCAGTGTGATGGGCTTTACAGCTGAAGAACCTGCAAAGAGTTCCAATGCCCCAGGAGCACTGCTTTGCTTCTGGATTTTCAGGGACTGCTTCTACTGCCAAGGGGAAAGAGTCTAGGAGACTGGGCCAGGAGGGCAGACGGGCACATAAGCCTTGGAGAAGCACCAAGAGATGCCCACCACACACACAAACACTGCCTCCCACCTCTCTTGGGTCATGAGCAGTAATGCTGGAGGCAGTGTCTGCGATACCCCAAAACCGTTCTAAGATGCACATCCTCCAAGTTAGGAGCCATGTAAATGACTATTTAAAAAATGCCATCTCGAGTTCACTCTGCAAGTGCTGGGGATTTGGTCAAGCTGAAACCAGAGGCCCCACGTGGGTGGCAGGAGCCCAAGAACTTGGGACATCATCTGTTGTCTTCCCAGGCGCATCAGCAGAGAGCTGGATCAGAACCTCTGTGACATGGCATGCTAGCGTTACCAGACGCTGAAAGCCACAGTCGACCCGCAGACCGACCCGCAGACGCTGTGGCCGTGAGGACCGGCGGTGATCGCGACCCGCTGGCACTTGCTCACCCTGGTCGCCAGGACCCGCCAGGACCTGCGCCCGCTGCGGACATCAGGACCTGGAGTCATCGGGACCCACCGGCATCCGCCCACCCTGGTCGCCAAGCCCCTCCGGGACCTGCACCAGCCGCAGCCTCCAGGTTCCATCTGCCTGCACCCGCCGGGACCTGCAACGGACGCAGTAGCAGGGAGACACACCCGCGGCGAGGGTTCCCACCAGAGGAAGAGGCAGACTGCAAGAACCTGAGGTTTGAGTGAGTTGGGTGGGGACAGTGGTGGGTTGGAGGCTCCGGGAGTTGGCCCCCCAGGGGCATGCACAGAGCCTGAACACCCTTGTTGCTCGTCTCCCCGCCTCTCCCCCCCCCCGAGACTCCAGCGTCTAGGGACACAGCGCAAGTGCCTCGAAACTGCCAAAACTGTGTCTGGGAGGTGACGCACGGTGGTCCTGTGCGCTGAGGAGAAAGGCAAAAGGCACACTGAATACTCCCCCGTGCCTTTGCGGTCTGGCACTCAGCTGGGCGGTGCTATCCCACAGGAACCCAAGCACGCCTCTGGGCTGGGCAGTCCCGTGCTAGCGTTGGGGCAGTCGGTCCCCTGCAAGCGCTGGGGTGGGCGGGCCTGTGCAGGAGGCGCTTCCAGAGAGCACCTGAACACCCCACGCCCTATAGTCCCGTGCTTGGGAGACGCACCAGGAGAGCACTGCGGACCCGCGTGCAGGAGGCGTTCCCAGAGAGCACCTGGAACCTCCACGCCCTGCAGTCCCTGGCACTGGGGACACACCGAGAAAGCACCTAGAATCCTCTGACCCCTGTGATCCCGTGCACAGGGGGCGCGCACAGAGAGTGCCTTCACTCCCCCACGCCCTGTGGTAGCATACCTGTAGGGGACGAGCTGAGAGTGCACTTTGAATCCGCTGGGCCCTGGAAGTGGCGCCCTGAGGTCCAGTGTTCTGGAGACGCACCAAAAGTGCCTTGAAAATTCCCACACCCTGCTACTCCACGCCTGCAGACTCCGATCTCTACAGGATAGTGCTTGGAGACCCCTCAGCACACTGGTGCCTAGGTCTCTCAAAAAAGAAACACTAACACAATGGGAAGAAATACCAGAAAAGGTAATGATCCAGATGAGAGTGCCAACACCCTACCAATAAAGGATCAAAAGCCAATGTCTATTTCAGAGATGCGAGATGAAGACATAGAAGATCTACCAGACAAGGAATTCAAAAAAATAATGTCAAAATATGTCAGAGACAATGAGAAGAACTGGGAGGACTTCAAGGAATTCAAGAACCACATAGCCTCAGAAATACAACAAATGAAAAGTAAAATCCTTGACTTAGAGCACAAAATTGAGAGCCTAACCAACAGAACAAATACAGCAGAAGAGAGGATCTCTGAAACGGAAGACACACAAAACGAACATACCCAGTTCATTAAACAGCTGGAGACAAGTCTGAACAAAGCCAATAAGACCATACAAGAAATGAAAGACAACCTCAGAAAATCGAATATTAGGATTATTGGCCTTCCTGAAGGAGCAGGAAAAGAGTCAGGAATGCAAATGGTGCTCGACGAAATTATACAGGAAAACTTTCAAAACACTTGGAACATGAACCAAGCCCAAATCCAGGACGGTCAGAGGACTCCCAGCAGATATGACCCAAAGCGATCTTCACCCAGACATATGGTGCTCAAGTTCCACTCCAACGAAGACAAAGAAAGAATCCTAAGACAAGAACGAAGCAGAGAAAAGATCACATACCGGGGAAAACCAATCAGGATCACTGCTGACTTCTCTGAAGAGACTTTACAAGCAAGAAGAGAATGGACAAAGATCTTCCAAATCCTGAATCAGAACAACTGTCAACCAAGAATATTGTACCCAGCAAAGATCTCATTCGTATTTGAGAACGAAATCAAATACTTTCACAGCAAAGAGAAATTAGAAGAATATGCCAGCACAAAACCAGCTCTACAAAATCTCCTTAGAAATGCACTAATTCCAGAAAAAAAGGAGGTGAATTATAAGCAAAGATGGCAAACAGGAAGGTCTCCCCACTAAAGTCCACACAAGGAAGGGCAATCACACAGATATCAACACCCACAAAAACAAGTATGGCAGGGCAAAATCACAACCTCTCAATTTTAACTCTTAACACAAATGGCCTGAACTCACCAATCAAAAGGCATAGATTAACAGAATGGATTATCAAACAGCACCCAACTATCTGTTGCCTACAAGAGACACATCTAACCAGAAGAGATTCGAAGAAGCTGAAAATGAAAGGTTGGAAACAGATATTTCATGCCAATGGACGAGAAAAAAAGGCTGGGGTAGCTGTCTTAATTTCAGATGATGTGGACTTCAATCTGACACACATCAAAAAGGACAGGGAAGGACATTATATATTGGTGAAGGGACTGATCCATCAGGAAGTAATTACCATTGTGAACATATATGCACCAAATTCAAACGCACCTAGCTACGTGAAGCAATTACTCACAGACTTAAGGGGAGACATAGATATACACACAATAATAGTGGGTGATCTTAACACCCCACTAACAACAATAGACAGATCAACAAAACAAAAACTCAACAAAGAAACTACAGAGCTCATACAAACAATAGAACAACTGGACATGATAGATATTTATAGAATTTTTTACCCTAAGGCCACAGATTATATATTTTTTTCAGCAGTGCATGGCACCTTCTCCAGGATCGACCACATGATAGGACACAAAGCAAGACTAAATAACTTCAAAAAGATAGGAATCATACCATGTACCCTCTCAGACCACCACGGAATGAAACTGGAAATCAGCAATTCAAAATGCCCCAGGAAATACAGAAACTCTTGGAGGCTGAACAATATGCTATTAAACGAACAATGGATCAGAGAAGAAATTAAAGATGAGATCAAAAAATTTATGGAAACCAATGAAAACTCTGACACAACATTCCAAAATTTGTGGGACACTGCCAAAGCAGTGCTACGGGGTAAACTCATCACAATTGGAGCTCATGTCAAGGCCCAAGAGAGGCGCCAAATACAGGAACTAAACACACACCTCCAGGAATTGGAAAAACAACAGCAGAAGAGCCCCACACACAATAGGAAACAAGAAATCATCAAAACAAGGGAGGAAATCAACCAGATAGAAATAAAAAAAACCATACACAAAATCAATGAATCAAAAAGCTGGTTTTTTGAGAAGATAAACAAGATAGACACCCCACTGGCCCGACTGACAAAGAAAAAACAAGAGAAGGCAACAATTAACAGCATCAAAGATGAAAAAGGCAACATAACAACAGACACCGCATCCATTAAGGCCATGATTAGAAATTACTACAAAGCACTGTACTCCAACAAGTCAGAAGATCACCAAGAAATGGAAAAGTTCTTAGACTTCTACCACCTGCCAAAACTTAGCTCAGAGGCAACAAACGACCTGAACAAACCCGTAACTGAAGTAGAGATTGAATCAGTGATTAAAGACCTCCCAACAAAGAAAGCCCAGGCCCAGACGGCTTCACTACAGAATTCTGCAAAACATTCCGAACAGAACTGACCCCAATCCTCTACAAACTCTTCAAAACAATAGAAGAAGAGGCAACCCTTCCAAACTCATTCTATGAAGCCAACATTACCTTAATCCCAAAACCAGACAGAGAACTAACAGAGAAGGAAAACTACAGACCTATCTCTTTGATGAACATTGATGCTAAGATTCTCAACAAAATACTAGCCAACAGAATTCAAAAACACATCAGACAGATCGTTCATCCAGATCAAGTAGGATTCATCCCTGGAATGCAGGGATGGTTCAACATTCGCAAATCCATAAATGTGATACACCACATCCAAAAACTGAAAAACAAGAATCACATGATAGTATCAATAGATGCAGAAAAAGCTTTCGACAAATTCCAACACCACTTCCTACTAAAAACCCTAACCAAGGTAGGCATAGATGGAAAAATCCACAACATAATTAAAGCCATATATGAAAAACCCAACGCCAGCATCATACTGAATGGAGAAAAGCTGGAACCCTTCCCACTGAGATCTGGAACAAGACAGGGATGTCCACTTTCTCCACTACTATTCAACATAGTCCTAGAGGTACTCGCTGAGGCCATAAGACAAGAAAAAGAAATCAGAGGAATCCAAATGGGAAACGAAGAAGTTAAACTCTCACTATATGCAGATGATATGATTCTTTATGTAGAAGAGCCAAGAGACTCAATACAGAGACTGCTAGAACTTGTACGAGAGTTTGGTAAAGTGGCAGGGTACAAAATTAATGAACAAAAATCAACAGCCATAGTGTATGCGAACAGCCCCAAGATGGAAAAAGACTTAACCAGCAAGATACCATTCAAAATAACAGAGAAAAGTATGAAATATCTGGGAATAAATCTAACCAAAAATGTAGGAGACTTATTTGAAGAAAACTACAAACTACTTAAAAAAGAAATTGAACAAGACCTCAAAAGATGGAGTAACATCCCATGCTCCTGGATAGGTAAAATCAATATCATTAAAATGTCTATACTACCAAAAGCAATATATACATTCAACGCAATCCCAATCAAATTGCCCAAAACATTCTTCATGGAACTGGAAACAATGATCCAAAGGTTCATCTGGAAGAACAAAAAACCACGGATAGCTAGAACCATCCTGAAGAACAGGAAGTTAGCAGTTCCGGACCTCTGGACATACTATAGGGCAGTGGTTCTCAAAACAGCGTGGTACTGGCACAAAGATAGAGAGGAAGATCAATGGAGCAGAATAGAAACACCAGAAGGAAACCCACACAGATACAGCCAAGTAATCTTTGACAAAAAGACAAACGACAATCCAGGCAAATGGGAAGGTCTGTTCAATAAATGCTGTTGGGACAACTGGTTAATAGCCTGCAGAAACAAAAAAATAGATCCACATCTCTCACCATACACTAAGATCAGATCCAAATGGATAACAGATCTAAACCTACATCCAGAAACCTTCAAACTTTTGGAAGAATATGTTGGAAACACACTGGAACACTTAGGGGTAGGCCCTCACTTCCTAAAAAAGACTCCAAATGCAGTAGAAATCAAGACCAAAATAAACAATTGGGACCTCATCAAAATAAGAAGCTTCTGTACAGCTAGAGAAACAATCAACAAAGTAAAAAGGCAACCCACAGAATGGGAGAAGATCTTCGCACACTACATAGGGGATAGAGGGCTGATCTCCAGAATATACAAAGAGCTACAAAACAACCAAAATGTCAAAACAAACAAGCCACTCAAGAAATGGGCACGGGAAATGGGCAAACACTTCACAAAGGAACAAACCCAAATGGCAAATAAACATATGAAAAAATGCTCAAGTTCCCTGGCAATAAGGGAAATCCAAATTAAAACATCAATGAGGTACCACCTAACGCCAGTAAGACTGGCCCACATGCATAAAAGCACCAACAACACTGTTGGCGAGGTTGCGGGGAAAAGGGAACCCTCCTACTCCACTGCTGGTGGGGCTGCAGGCTGGTACAGCCTCTATGGAAATCAGTATGGAGAATATTCAAACAACTCAAATTCAACATACCGTATGATCCAGCAATAGCACTCCTAGGAATATATCCAGAACACTTGTTTTATGAGAAACCAACATGCACTCCTATGCTCATAGCAGCACAATCAGTAATTGCAAAAACATGGAAGCAACCAAAATGCCCATCAACAGAGGACTGGATAAGAAAGCTATGGTTCATCTACTCCATGGAATACTACTCAGCTATTAAAAAAAACAAAATGCAGTTCTTTGTGGCCAAATGGGCCAAACTGGAAACCATAATGCTAAGGGAAATGAGCCAATCCCAAAAGGTTAAATACCACATGTTTGCCTTAATTTAAGATGATATGATCTTATGTATAACATGTTATGTTTTGAATGTTATATGTTGTGTATAAACTAAAATTGAAGTGTAGGTGAGGTGGTCACAGAAGGTGGCTGGGAACTCGCATTTACTTTTAACATATTGGTTACTCATTACTATGTCAATTAATTCCATAATGATGTAAATTTTTGCTGATGGTATGTTGGAGCTTTCAATTGACTGGGATGATACTCTGCTGGCTCTGTCTTCAGACCAGAGAGGGTATACCTAAGAAGCCGTTGAACTTGACTGGACAATAAGATGCTGGACTCTATGTTTGGTATACGCTTGCAATGGGGGAATCTCAACTGAACTTGAGCTGTGGTTATGCAACAAGGTGGAGGAATCCACCATGGTGGGAGGGTTTGGGCAGAGGTGGGGAGAACCCAAGTACCTATGTAACTGTGTCACATAATACAATGTAATTAATGAAGTAAAATAATAAATAATTTAAAAAAATGCCATCTCGGGCCCAGCGGCGTGGCCTAGCGGCTAAAGTCCTCGCCTTGAATGCGCCAGGATCCCATATGGGTGCCGGTTCTAATCCCAGCTGCTCCACTTCCCATCCAGCTCCCTGCTTGTGGCCTGAAAAAGCAGTCGAGGACGGCCCAAAGCTTTGGGACCCTGCACCCGTGTGGGAGACCCGGAAGAGGTTCAGGGTTCCCGGCTTTGGATCGGTGCAGCACCGGCCGTTGCGGCTCACTTGGGGAGTGAATCATCGGATGGAAGATCTTTCTCTCTGTCTCTCCTCCTCTCTGTACATCTGACTTTCCAATAAAAATAGAATAAATTTATAAAAAAAAAAAAAAGGAAAGAAAGAAAGAGGAAGGTAGGGATCCACCAGTGTAGCTTGAAAAAAAAAATCAACCAAAGCAACACAGTCACCTGCAAAACTGCTTCTGTTCCTAATACAGTAACCACTTGCGCGAGAAGGTGGTGGTTAGTAGGTGGGAGGCACTGCTGTTAGCATCAACATTGTGACCACGCTAGTCACAAATACCTGCTACAACTGCCATAAGGCCGATATGAAGCAGTCTGTCCTGACATGTGGACAAGCCAGGAGTAACCCTCCAAGTGAACCCAATCAAAGGATGGTCAGGTGTTAGCCAGGCTTTGCCCTCTGCCAGCCAGTCATTCCACAAGTGTTTTCACCATGTTGCACGCTAGGCTCCGGAGCTGTGAACGTGGCAAGACTGGGAAGACCCCACACTCACAGAACAGACGGTTGAGTAGGGCACACGGTACGGCAGAGACGCACATGGGCCCAGAAGCAGTGGGAAAAACACCCATGGAAAAAGAAACAGAAGACGCATTGGACCAGAATGCCAAGAACGCTCCCAGGAAGGACTCCTGGCAGCAAAATCCAAGCAATTGTCTTCTCAGCCACCCTCCTTCTGGAAGCTCCGTACCCAGGATGGGACCGGACCGACTCCATCACACCGAGGAGCAAACATCTACCTTCTTCTCAGGAGACTGAATTTCACAAAGGGGTTGTGGGGGCCTCAACAGTCAACGGGGTTGTGGGGCCTTTCTCAGGGTCATATCCTATACTTGTTTCTAAAACCACATTGGTCAGGCCCCATTCGCTCTGCATAGGACAGCATGAGGCTCAAGGCTGGATGGTTCACCGCTATGATCTACACACAGGCTAGGAGGAAACTTGGTTAGTGAGGCCCACTCACTCCCTCTCCCAATGCCCTATCCACCCTTCTCCACCCCTCCTGGTGACTTGGGAGTCTGGCTTCTAGAGAATGAGCCAAGGCTTCATGTCTCTTGTCTGTTGGTCAGTTCAGCCAAAGAGAGGGCCCTTGGATGTGGTGGAGAGAAAGAAAGGGACAAGTTCTTCCTCCACGTCCCCCTCCCTGCCTGACCACCACTGGCAGTGACCATCAGGAGACCTCTGGTATAGCTTCAGCCATGGCTCTCTCCTCTCAGGAACCCTCCCTTTGCCCTTATGGTGCCTTTGGAGACAGCCAAAGAGCCATACTGGTGCTTCTCTGTCCTACCACTATCCCTTATAAGATGCCTTCTCTGAGCTCTGCCCAAGAAGAATGCAACATGGGCAGACATTGGTCCAAGTAGTGTTTCTCTCCCTCCTCCCACCCACTAGAGCTGGCAGTGGTGGCTACTGGGACCTTGCCCCACAGCAAGAACGAAGGTTCCAGGCATCTACTTACCTTTCTGTGGTCAGTGGAGGGTTGTGGGTAGACAAGCGGGAACCCAAGCAGCAGGATGGAGCCTAGGACCCTGTGGAGGAAACACAGCATCAGACAAGGGGTCTGTGACTGCGTCCTGACCGCAGCAGGCAGATCGTCATCCCAGGGAGAAGGCATGTGAGCCAGGCACTGGATGGGACCTGGTGGAGACATTCTGGGTCCAGATCCACAGGAGGCCACTGCAGAGTTGACCATGGTGCAGACTCAGGTGGAATCCCAGCTTCACACTTGCACCCACAAGGAATCAGAACATTTCATTTCTGGGGGCCTTAGTGCCTACCCTGTGAACTGGGACAACAGCAGAAGCCAGATGGTAGGTGGGAAAAAATCTAGCAGGCTACAATCTGTGCCTCTCAGCCAGTCCTGGGGTGGGAGGAAGCCAGAGTA
The DNA here is from genome assembly GCF_030435755.1 of Ochotona princeps. Lineage (NCBI taxonomy): Eukaryota > Metazoa > Chordata > Mammalia > Lagomorpha > Ochotonidae > Ochotona > Ochotona princeps. The sequence goes on along the minus strand of NC_080837.1, from coordinate 1,556,407 downwards.
AAGTGGGCCTTGCCCCTCCTGCCGACCCCTGCATCTCCAGGAATCTGCCCTCAGCCCTTTCTGGTCTACCATGGACAGGACAGCTGTGGAGAGCCTCACTGTCCCTAGCCCTGATTGAGACCTGTCAACAACTACAGGGAAGGTATGGGTGGCTACAATGGGCCCAGGACAGCAGCGTGTACTGCAAACAGCGTGAGACCTTACACATGCAGCACATCCAGGCTGGAATCCTGGCTCCACACTGGGTGGTCTTGGGTCATTTCATGTCCCAGAGCCTCCAGGCTTTAGCCTCCATGAGGTGACAGGTGACACTGCCAGCAGTCACTGAGTCGGGGGGCTTGGGGGGTCTTAAGGGGGAGGGACAGGTGCAGCCCGAGCAGTCATTGACCTCAGATCACTAGCATCCTACAAAGACACTTGTCCAAGGACAAACTTGAGGGCAGCTAAGGTGAACAATACAGCAGCTCCAAATTTAGTGGGGATTTTTTCCTTGTTGCTTTTGGGGTTTTTTTGTTTTGTTTTGTTTTTGTTTTCTATGAAAGGCAGAGAGAGAGCGAGAAGAAGGCTTCCTCTGCTGGTTCACTTTCCAAATACCTACCACAGCTGGGGTCGAGCCAGGCCCAAGCTGGGAGCTCCAAAATGAATCCAGATTACACACATGGATGGCAATGGCCCACTTACTTGAACCATCACTTGTGCCTACCAGGGGGTGCTGGAGCCAGGAGCAGAGCTGGGAATTGAACCCAGGAACATCAAGGTGGGTACATGGTATCCTGACCAACATCTTCTAATATTCTTCTTTATTAATTTTCATTTTTATTTGGAAGACAGAGGAAAAAGGCAAATGAAAAGACAGCTTCCATCTGCTGGTTCACTGCCCCTCCCCACCACACACACACACACACACACACTCATGCACATGCGCACACATACACACACATGCCTATAAGAGGCAGGGCTGGGTCAGGCTGGACTTCAACTTGGGTCTGTCACATGGGTGGCAACAGAGGGACCCAAACGCTTGAGCCATCACCTGCTGCTGCCTCCAAAGTGTGTATGGACAGGAAACTGCAATCAGGAGTGAAGGAGGTGGGACCCAAGCCAGGCACTTTGACAGGGCATGTGGGTGGCTTAGGAGGCAGTATGACTGCTGTACCACACACCTGCCCCTTAACTGGCATCTTAAGAACATCCACCTTCCCCCTCAACCTTTCTGAAGTATCTGGCATAGTGAAGAGATCTAAACCTGGCTCTACCCATGAAAAACCACAGGAGGGCTGGCAAGGAACAAACCCCATGGGGATCCCAGACTTCCCCAAGCCCGACAACCCCAGAACCAGACTGACCTCTTTGTCATGGAAATGAGCCAGGGCCCTAGCAGACCTGGAGAAAGTGCACAGTGAGGAGACCAGGACATGTGATCCTTAGGAGAATCCGCCCATCAATGTCTGGCAGACTGCAGGACAGCAGCAACAGTGACCGGGCACCAGTCCCCAGAGATTCTCTCTGCTCCGTTACTTCTGGTGGCCTCACCTCATGCTGGAGGAATTACCCAGGTAGAGCGAGAGGGCAGGGAGAGAACCTTGGCAAGACTATGAGAAATATAACCAGATTTCCCTCTCCTGCTGCAGACTGTGAGGGTCTGAGGGTCTGAGGTTGGGTGGGGCCCAGCTCCAGGGAGGTGGGACCAGTTCCAGGGAGACAAACACAGCTTTCGCTTGGATACGATGGAAGCGTTTTCTTCTGCCAGGGTGTCCTTAGCTCGGTATCCCTCCCCATAGGGGAAGATGTAGGCTGAAACAAGCGCTGTGACTTCCCAGGACGCGGAGTGCCATCCTCCAGGCTCATAGGACGGGTCGGGACACACTGATCCCTGCATCCTGGGTGGATTCCAACACCAGTAACCCTACTCCAGCACCCCTGGTTGCACACCATTGTGGAGACAGCTTAAATAGGAGACTGTTCGTCAAACTGGCATTGAGCCCCAAAAACCCTGCCTGCTGAGGCAATTGCAGGCAGGAGTCAAAATTCACTATAGCTACAGTGGGCTAAGTTCTAAGGTGATAATACCATACGGTCCCCCAAATGATGCTGAAAATACCCAACAGGTTCCCCAGCCCTGCACCAACAATGCAGGCATCACAGCTCCTTCGCTGTGGGACCTCAGGCTAATCACCAACTCCCACTGACCTAGAATTCCTCATCTGTAAGTGAGGGGCAGAATGACCTGCCCCACTTCCTTCAAGCAAGCCAAGGTGCTGGAAACCTTGTTACAAGCTGGGTCCTGCTAAGAGTCTCTTAGAGTCTTTCTGGCACTGCCCACTAACTCCTTCATGCTGTGGTTTTGTTAAACAAACAAACAGCAACCTCAAAGCATGTCACACCTCAGCTCCCAAGGCTCTGGGCTCCGCCGGGGCCACACACTGTGGTACAGTCGCAGACTGAGGGTGGTGCTCCCACAGCCTCCTGAGCAGCCTACACATTGTGGTACAGTCGGCAACAATGGGCTGAGGTTGGATGCTCACAGCCTACTCAGCAGCCTACACACACTGTGGGCAGTCGCCAACAGCGGGCTGAGGTAGTGTGTTCACAGCCTACTCAGCAGCCTACACACACTGTGGTACAATGCCAACAGCAGGCTGTACCTGCACACCAGGCTGTCGCTCTGCTTGTCCTCTGGGCTCCTGTTTCTACCAGGCCTATCTCAACCTACCTGAAGCACATAATCCCTTAGGCCCATCTCTCCTCTGCAGTGCCCTTATTTCCTCATGCAATGCCCCTCCCATGTGTTTTCCCACATAGGCCGCTTCCACATATGTCTCCCCATGTGTGTCTTGACCACACGTGTCATTCCCATGAGCTTCTCTATCATACAAGTCCTTTCCCAGTAGTGTCCCTCCATCCAAGGAACCTAAGTTCCATGGGTCAAGGAGTTTTTGTCACCACTGTATTCCTCAGCATCAGCCTGTGCCAGTTTACAAGAGTGGGATTCACTGAGATTCCAAGGTTAAGTGGAAGAGTGTGAACTCATGCCTTCCAAAATCTCCACGAAACGCTTCAAAGGTCTTTCATGGGAGGTTTATGAACATCACTTGTAGTTATGAAGCCACTGGAACATTCCGCAAAACATGCGCATAGGATTTATGTGAGGTATGGGAGTAGATACACATGTGTGGGCGAGACACACATGGGAGGGGCACACTTGAAGGACGTGTGTGGGAGGTATGTGTGTCAGAAGGACACACATGGGAATGACATGTGGGAGAAATGACACAGGAGGAAATATGTGGGAGGGATCCATGAGGGAGGAACAAACACTGGGAGGGACACGTGTGGGAGGGGCATGTGTGGGAGGGACACGTGTGGGAGGGACATGTGTGGGAGGAACAGTGTGGGAGGGGCACGTGTGGGAGCGGCAGGTGTTAGAGAGATACATGTGGGAGGGACATGTTTGGGAGCCTCCCAACTCCTGCAGCCACATGTGATCCCTGGGGCCAGGGCTTGTGGATGTGGGAGGAAGGTGCACACCCTTAGGCAACTTCCCTCCCCAGGAAGGAGTGTTCTGAGTCAGGTGTGCAGCGGCCACAGCCTCCTCCATCTTCAGGCCCAACAAACACCAAGGGCACAGAGGGACAGGTCGGGAGAGAAGCAAGAGCCAGAGGAAGGAAGTCTTAAGATTTGCCACTGTAGAAGCATCTTCTTACGCAGTCTCCCTGTGGAGACTGGCCCCATGCACACAGATACATGCTTCCAACCCTGCTGAAGTACAGCTTAGACAGCACCCAGAACAAATACAACAGCAGCAGGCTGCTGGCCCTGCATTTCCCCTTGACCCTGCTCCACCACCTCTGGGTATAGAATGTTCTAGCAAATACCATCAGCCCAGGAGTGAGTGATGACAACAGGGTCATGCCAGGCACAGAGAAAAATCAATACTGTGCCAGCCATTGTGATACAGGTGGTCTCCGCATCATTTTATTTCCTCCACACCTCCGCTTCAGTGGCTCATGCCATGTGTCTAAGACCAGGTCCTAACAGGCACATCCTGAGGCAAAACACACTTCCACCAGCTCCTGCTCCTCTTCCCAGATGATCCTTTTCCTGGCCTGTCTATGCCTGTTGCTTAGTAAAAAAAAAAAAAAAACCAAAAATACCTAATGTCCCAATTGCACACAAACCCATGAAGTAGGGGCCTAAAGGAAAGGGTGAGCACACAAAAGCAGAGCTGAAAGCCTGCAGAAGCCTCAAGGTAGGCAGCCAGCCAGCCAAGGAGGAAATATAAAAATGCCAAGGGCAGATGGAGGCGTGGCCGAGACAACTGTACCTGATGGGGACACGAATAACAAACAAACAAATGAGAATCAATGCATACGTATATACCTACACTTTCACTTCCACTCCCAAACTCCTCCTGTGGAAACCTCAAATGGGGCCGAGGGCGTGGTATATGGGGTCCAGGTGCAAAGGAATGTCTCTGGTCCCACAACAAAACCTCAGAATGTGGACGTGCATGCATTTTCAATCAGAAATACACTGTTCAAGGTGGGCAGCTGTGTTACACCAGCAATGAATGAAGCCATCCTGCTCAGCAAAGACAGAACTCACACTTGATCACTTTACATAAAAGTCTCTTAGAAAGGTATTCACTCAGTGTCCCACAAGTACTGACCCAGCCTCAGCTGGGGTCAGGGGTGTGTGGGCCAGCTGGCCTGCTGCATTAGCATCCCCAGGTTTCACACCAGGGCTCCAGGACTGGCCTCTTACCAACTCATTCCTTATTCCTTCCCCTCCTCTCCCCCTGATCATTGCAGGTCTTTCTCTCTCTCTCTCTCTCACACACACACACACACACACACACACACAAACACTTTCTCAACCCACTTTCCATCCTCATGTTTCTCTTTCTCATCATCGCCATCAGCTTAGGTGGAATTTCCAAGGGCCAGCATCATGCTATTGCAGATAAAGCCACCACCTATAGCACAAACATCCCAATTCAAGACCTGGCTACATCCTTACAATCCAGCTCCCTGCGAAGGCACCTGGAAAGCAGTGGAAAATGGTCCAAGTACTTGAGCCCCTGCACCCACATGGGAGACCCAGAGCAAGCTCCTGCCTCCTGGTTTCGGTCTGGCCCAGTCCTGGCTATTGCCGGCATTTGGAGAGTAAACCAGTAGATCAAAGATCTGGGGTTTTTTGTTTTGTTTTTTGTTTTTTCTGTAACTCTGCCTTTCAAATAAGTGAAAATCAATGTTTAACAATGAATTTATAAGTGGCAGAGCTACAGATATTAAAGTGATCACACTTGATTGAAGTCTACCAAGGGGAAAAAAAATCAATGAGTTTTATAAGACAGGACCCAGACACCTGCCCTATGGCCATCTGAACAACCCATAATAGCACATAGAATTCTTCATAAGATCTGTAAAATCACCACCTCTCTCTTCTCCAACAACGCCCATGTTTGCTTAAAAGCTACTAATAAACAAACATCCCCAAAGTAAATTTTGCTTCTTACAAGTCTTGGATTTTGGAAACTTCCCACAGAGCCACAGGGTGAATGCTGGGACTTCGGGGGCTCCAAGACATCAAGAAAAAGCTTTGCATCAGGACTTCTCCCTCCTGCATGGTCAAATGACCACATCTCTCAGAGTCCCCAAGGATAACAGCCAGGCTTGCTTCGGTGCCTTCTTCAGTCCAGTTCTACTCGAGTAGGGTTCCTAGTGCCTAACCATGTGGTCTGCAAGTGACCCATGGGTCCAGCTGCCATCTCACTGCCCTGTGGTTTTACAACAGAGCTTCAAGCCTTCCAGAACTTTCATGTCTAGAAACATGAAACTCTTTGGTAAGCCATGGTGTGAAAATGCACACACGCTCACTCACATTAGGTTGGAATGTCCAGGATGTCACCAGGTTGCCCTGTAAGTGGCTGAGTTACACACACAGGCCTCAGAAAGAAGCCACCAAGCCATAGCACAAAGTCTGTCCCATCCTCTCTGGTCACTTGTGGGCTCTTAAAAAACTTCACGGAAAAATTCATAATGAGTTTTGACAATAAGATGCTGAACTCAATGCATGGTACATTGTTGGGGTCCGTGCAGTGGATGTGGGGGACAGGAGGGTGTGAAGACATTGTTCCATTGTTGGCAGGGCCGCAAGGAACCTCCCGCTGAGGCAGGGCCCGGTGGATATCTACAGCCACCTGGATGCAGCTCCACCTTCCTTTGCATGGATACCGGACCACCCTGCGGAAAATTCTAATCTGTCCAGGCATTTTTGCTATTGTGAGACTGGCTTTTTACACAATGTGAACTTGGAGGTTAATGTCAATGATAATGTCTTACAAAAAGGGCCTTCTATTATTCCTACTGTTTTGGCTGTCCCCATTGACCTTATGCTAATCAAGGGGCCTGTATTTAGGGTTTCATTCTTTCCTTAATCTTTAGGTTCTCCTTTTCTTTGTGATACAAGATTAGGTTGTAGGATAGGAATTGTAGCAGGAATTTCTACTGTTTTTGGGTAAAGCAGACGGCATGGTTGTCCTTAGAAACACCCACTTGACTATGACGTGGAAAGTCTGAGCCAGAGTTTAATTGATTCTGTATAAATAAAGCGGACGGCTTTATTGCCATGTCCACTATCATCATGGAATCCTAGTGGACCGTCTCTTTCTTTCTGCGCCTCATCCACGCACCCTTCCCGAGTTCCGAAACCCAGGCTGGAGTTAGACTCCGGCAGTACATGCTTGCAATGGAAGAATCATGACTGGATTTGAACTGTAATACTGCAACGAGGTGGAGGAATCCACCATGGGGGGAGGGCACGGGGAGGAGTTGGGGGAATCCCAGAGCCTATGAAACTGTGTCACATACTGCAATGTAATTAATTTTAAAAAATTCATAATGAGAAAGAAGCAATGCATCGATTTCCAATTTTTTTTTTTTGCAACCAACATAAACTGGTGTTTGCATTACACATTTCTTCGAAGTACACTGTGCCTGACCATTGATAAAGACCTACATTTCTCGGCGTGTCTTAGAGTTTCACACCTGGATGTGTCTGCTTCTCTCAGGTTACACAGGTCCACACACGTGCTATGCTTAGGCATGCTGCAGACATGGCCCCAAGTGGGAAGGGCTCTAACCCTGGCTGGGTAGTCACACACAGCACCACCCTGAGCGCACCTTAGGGATCACATTACATTCACTGTGACCTCTCCGCACTGGGAGATCGTGGCAGAGGTGGGGGTAGATGACACTAGGAGATGGCTTGGACCTTTCAGCTCTGAAGTAAAACATTCTTCCTTCTTCTGCTGCCAGATTCTGGATCCACTGATAATGGGGCACAATGGGGTGGGCAGCACAGAACGGTGGGTTAAGACATCTGCATCCCGTATCAGAATGCCTGGCTGCTCCACTTCCAATCCAGTATTTCTGACAATGCATTTGCAAAACAGCAGAGGATGGCCCAAGTGTTTTGAGCTCCTGTCCTCCATATGGGAGGCCCAGATGGAGTTCCAAGCTCCTGGCTTCAGCTTGGCCCAGCCCTGGCAGCTGTGGCCACTTGGGGAACGAACCAATCAATGGAAGATTCTCTATGTGTGTGCTTCTCTTGTGTGATGCATTTTTAAAAAAAGAAAATGCAGTTACCAACATTTTTCTTTTCTCACAGTCTTCCTGAAGGTCCCTCACCCACCTGAAAGACCTCATGAAGCTGGAAACCATGGTGTGTCCCAGGCAACAGGGCTTGTTGGAGGTGCTGTCGATGGATGTTCTGTCGCCCCGGGTGGAGTCCACACCTACAGGAAAAAGAGCAGAGCTATTTTTAGCATCTTTGCGTGAGAAGTCTTTAGCGCCCAACCAGATCCATGGAACCAGAAGTGAGCAAATGGAAGATATGAAGACAAAAATGTCACAGCCTGGCTTCACAGCTGCCAGGCTTTCCCAACTGAAATGTGATCATGTGGATGCAGTCAGTGACAGGTCTTCAAGACGCCCACTGTACACACAAAGTTTTATACTTTCCTCCAGGGTGGCTGGTGGGAGGCAGTGCTGCACTCAAGTCCAGCTTCACAGATCACAGCACGGACCTGGTCATGGTTGGGTCAGCCCTTAGCTGTCACTTCGCAGCCATACCAGAAAGAGGGGCGCAAAGGCCTGGGACACAAAGGCAGGAAGCAAGCTGGGCAAGCCTGGCACAGACCGAACCACAGCCAACAGTGGGGAGAGTGACACTGGACCAGTGGGGGGAAAGGCATCAGACAGGTTGGGGAAAGAGTGACATTGTACTAGTGGGGGAGTGACACTGGACCATTGGGGTAAGTAAGACTGGGGTGAAGACTGGGACTGCTGGGGGGGATGACACTGGAACGGTGGGGGTCCCGACAATGCTCAACAGTGGGATGCCTTCGCTGGGAATTTCTGAACCTTGTCAAGCAAGTTGAGGTGCCAAGGCAGATTACAAACAGCACTTGAAAGCCCAGGATGGGGATGGGGTCTCATGTGGAATGTACCAGAGCCAAGAAAAAATGTACAGCCCAGCTAGGAATGCTAGCTACAGGAAAGCCATGTTACGAGGTGCTCAGGCCACCTGTGAGTGGAGGCAGGGTTTGCCACCTCCATTCAGATCTCCTTCCTCAGGACAAGGAGCTACAGCATGAGAGGATGATGGTGTAGGAGAGAAAAGTCATAGGAATGGGACAAGTCACTTGCAGGGGACAGACCTGAAGCACCCACCACCACTCCAGAAATTCCCCCACGCATCCCTCAGGCCAGGGTTAGAGGCATCCTGAAGACCCCAAGGCACAGCTCTGGGCCAGTGGCTAGGCTGGCAATGCTGCGGGAGGCGGACAAGAGCTTGGGATTTTCAGTGGGGGAACGTCAGTGTGGGATCCAACACGGTGACAGGCGAGGGACGAGATGGGGAAGACTGAGACAACCAGGACAGTGAGGGCTCAGCAGGTCCTATGCACACATGAGATGGGGAATGGCCATAGAGAGCTGGGATGGCATCAGCAAAAAGATGGGACGTCACCAAGGAGTAAAACAGCACAGTCGGCACAGCAACACACAGTGCCCCCAGACGTCAGGCATGGAGCAGTCACCCCCCCACCCCGGTACCCTCAGTAACCTCACCTGCAGAGCAGGCAAACCCTCCTGGCTGGGCAGTAGGGGAGTGACTTGGCTGCTGGAAACACTCTCCAGGTACTGACATCCCCACATATATAGATGATGCATAAAAGAGCAAGGAGAGGCGACACAGTGTTGGGAGCTGCTAGCACACAGCACTGAATCCTGCGTGGACACGTAGAGACTCCCTGGGAAGGAGGCAAGAGAAGCAGCCCAGGAGGCTGGGGCAGAAGCCGAGCCTCTGCCAGGAGGCCAAGTCCTGGGAACACGATGAGTCAAGGGCAGGGAAAGTGGCTCTCTGGGGAAGAGACAGGCAGGACAAGGGGATGAGTGAGTGCCACTGGGCCCTGAAGGACTCTGCTCCACCTCCTCCAGTTCCTCTTCCAGCTGACAGAGCCCCTGGAAGATCCTGGCAGACTCCCAAGAGAAGGATCTGCGCAGCCTCTCACAGCTGGCTTCCAGCAGGCCCAACAGGCACCAGCTCCACCTGCTCCTGCAGGCAGGGGGTCGTCCTCACCCTCCCACAGTGCAATCACCCACCTGAGGGGAACAGGTGCTGCCACCCCTGGGGGAGGGAAGTGACTCAGCAGCCACACACTGGGCAGGCAGCCTCAGCCACACCTGCTGAAGACCTGGAGGCTCCCAGGGAAATATTTCCCGTGATGGTCCTGACCTTGGCACCCATCACACCCCTGCAGCTCATTCCCTACTTGTGAACGTAGGGACCACAGCCCCAGCTCCCAGCATCGGGCAACCTATCATCCTCTGTCCATATCAGGGTGAGAAGGCGCAGAAACCGCTCTCGGAGTGCAGGTGCCACCACAAATCTTCCCAGAGAAAAGTGAGGCTCCATAAGAGCAGGTCCAGGGTGCTATGGGTTCAGGGAGTCAGCCTGAGTTTGGGGAAAGGTGAGTGTGGGATGGGAGACTTCTGGCCCCCACACCAGCCCTCGGTGGCAGCTAACAACATAGCCACACAGGAGACCCCACCCTGGGCACGGGGTACCCTGCTGTTACACATTTCCAATGTCTGCTTGCTCAGCATGCCAGAGGCAGCAGGTACCAGGTCTGGGGTCTCTGTCCTCACACCTTGCAAGAGCCCAGCCTGTCCCGTTTCTTCACAGACATCTGAAGCAGGACCAAGCCCTGAGCAGCCCTCTCCAGCTCCCCTCTGGGGAGATGCCTCAGTGGCAAGGAAAACATCAGGTATGTCCTCACTCACCTGAGGAAATCAGGTAATCAGCACAGATTAGCCAAAGATTTCCACGCACTTTGCATCAATTTCAAGGTCGTTAACATTGGCCTGGTTGCTATTTGTTTTCAAACCTGAAAACCGTTCCCCAGGTAACCAAGAAAAACATGCAAGGGGGGGAACTATCGGGCAGGCAGATATTTGAAGTCGATGAGCCGTTTATTCCTGCTTCCATGCAGTTGGTTTTTCAATCAGAGCTGCAGATCAAAAGCATAACAACCGTTAGAATAAGCCCCAGCTCTTTCCCAGGTCCTAGCGGCTGGGTTATAAACCTGGTTCAGTTTCTTGGGACTTGGAGCTTCAGCCCAGCAGCTGCGTCCCTCTTTACTCCCTCACAACAAGGGGTGTCTTTCCCCAGAGGGTGTTTGGTGTAGCACTGAGATGCCAGCATCCCATTACCAAGTGTCTACTTGGAGTCCTGGCCCTGCTTCCTGATAACACACACCCCGGGAGGAAACAGGTCATTCTCTACTAGTTAAGCCCCACGCGCCCATGTGGGAGAGCGGGCTAGGGTTCCAGGTTCCCGGCCCAGCCAGGCCCTGGATGGTACAGATGCTTAGGAAATGAACTAGCGGAGAGAATCAAGATGGCAGAATAGGGTAAGGACACGTTTATGCGGACAAACATTTAATCAGGATGAAGCAGAGAGGACATATTTCAGGAAATAGGAAGGGACAGAACAACAGCAGAGGGGTACCTGGAGAATGACAGACACAGGAAAGCAGCGGACACAGCGGTGTGGTGTTGCAGAAACTGATACTCCAGCACGGCGATCCAAACTCCACCAGCATCCGGAACGCCACGAGCAAGCGGGTGGGAAGGGACTTTCACTGGGAGCTCGGGTGGTGAACCCAGACAAAGAAATGTCCATTCTGCTGGTCCGTTTGATTTGACCAGGAGCAGAGACAGAGCAGCAGATCTCAGACGGGCAGTGCGAGAACAGAGTGGATTTCACAGCCAAGTCAGCTCCTTAGAGCTGAACTGGGCGCCATTTTGCGAAAGAAGAAAAGGGCAAGGGAAGGGACAGAGCATGCGCTGAGCAGGGAGTGAGCTCATTTCTGTCTCAGTGAACTGCAACAACATGGCATTCTACAGATTCCACCCAGGACAGGTCTGGGTAGCCCTCGGATCTGACGGGCAGCAGATCAAGAACTGTAGTGGTTGTATATCAGGCGCCATTTTGGGCACTGTGGCAATAGCTTTGGGACTGCAGGGGACAATAGTGAACTGCGCATGTGCTGATCTCGCGAGAACTTGCTGAGGTCCGTGATAGCACAGGTCGCACAGGAAATTAATACTGACTCTGGCAGCGTACCGGTCAAAATAGGTCCGTGTGGCACCCAAACCTAAAGTCCAACAGGTTCCGACAAGATCAGCACCACCAACAACCTAATTATATAGGACACCTGGTGTCTCTCTAATCCTGGAACCTGCTCCAACTGAAAGTGGGAGAAAGGTTGCAGTGACAACAGTGCAGCCTCAGCATGGTATCACAGGAGGTGGAGAGTGGTGAGCCAAGAGCTGGGGCTGTGGAGACCACGGTCGAAATCTGACATAAGAACCCAGACCTGGAACTCGCTGGAGGTTGTGGCACAAGTGGCTGCAAGGTAAAAGTTGTGTACCAACCGCAATAAGTAAAATCGCATTGTAGACCTGTGGGTGACAAAGCTTCGAAACCTGCCCCAAGGAATTCAAGGCTCTGCTAACCAGAAGTACAATGAACAAGAGCAAAAGAAGAGACAAAAGCACAATGAATATTACCGAAGACTCCTCTGCAAAGGAGCAAAACCCTATGCCAACCTCAGAGTTAACTGAGGAAGACATCGAGAAAATGGGGGCACACAGAATCCATAAGACTCATTTTAAAGATTCTGATCAACAATGAGAAGCTCATGCAAGAGTTCAAAGAATTTAAGGACGCAATAAAGCAAATCAAGGCTGGTATATCAGAAATTAAGAACACAGTAGAGTAAATTAACAGTACAGTGGAGAGTCTCCAAAATAGAATGAAGAAAGCAGAAGAAAGAATCTCAGAATTGGAAGGTATTTCCGTCATCAGGGGGAAGCAAACAAAAAGCTGGAAGCAGAGCTGGATCAGGCCAAAAAAAGGATTCAAGAATTGAAAGACACTATTAAGAGGCCAAATTTAAGAGTTATGGGAGTCCCAGAAGGTGCAGAAAGAGAAGCTGAGTTTGCAAATGTATTTAATGAAATAATAAAGGAAAATTTCCCTAATCTGGAGAAAGAATTGGGAAACAAGTTCCAGGAGGGACACAGAACTCCCAACAGGCTTGATCAAAAGCGATCTTCACCACGACATATGATAATCAAGCTCTCTTCAATCAAACATAAGGAAAAGATCCTTAAATGTGCACGTGAAAAAAATCAATTGACATATAAAGGAATGCCAATTAAGCTCACAGGAGATCTCTCACAGGAAACTCTACAGGCAAGAAGAGAATGGAGTGACATATTCCAGATTCTAACAGAAAAAAATTGTCGGCCTAGGATAACATATCCAGCAAAGCTTTCTTTTGTCTTTGAAAATGAAATAAAATTCTTCCACAGTAAAGAAAAGCTAAAAGAATTTGCCTCTTCCAAACCTGCCCTACGAATGATACTTCAAGAAGTTCTCTCGACAGAAAAGAGGAATAGCACCTACCAAAACCAAAGGCAAATGTAAAGAACATCCCAGTAAAATGACAACAGAAGACTAAACCAATGAACAACCCATTCTTAAAATGACAGGACCAAAGTAACACCCATGTCTATTAAACTCTGAATGTAAATGGCTTAAGCTCAAGCAAACGTCATAGATTAGTAGACTGGATTAAAAAACAAAACCCATCTGCTTATTGTCTGGAGGAGACACACTTCAACAAAGATCAGCGGAAACTATATCGCATGGGTTTTGTTGTTTTCTGTTGTTTTCATCTCTTCAAAACACTTCCTTCTGATTAAATCATTCAATGTGGCAACATTTTCTTCAAGAAGGTTCTTGATTTTCATTTCTTCAGCTACACATTAGTCATTTAATAGCATGTTATTCAACTTCTTCATGTTGTTAATTTGTTTTTCCTTCCAGATGTTGATTTTGTTTTGTGGCTCTTCATTTAAGGGGATGTATAGTAGCTGTGTAATGGAGACTGTCATATCTAGTAACATGTCATTTAACTTCAGGCATTGTAAATTTCTATTTTTCTTTTTATTGTTGATTTTGTATCATGACTTTTCATTTAAGGGGATGTTTAGTAGCTGTGTAATGGAAACTGTCATATCTAGTAACATGTCAATTAACTTCATGGCATTGTAAATTTCTTCTTTCTATTGTTGATTTTGAATCATGATTTTTCATTTAAGGAGATGTACAGTAGCTGCGAAATTGAGACTAACATTCAGATGTGAGGATATAGTGTGGTATGCATTTCTACTTCCAGACAAAGATGGACTTACAATGAAACTGTTTACTATATCTTGACAATAGGATTCTGGACTCTCTGCCATTGTCTATGCCCGCAATGATGGACATATGACTGAGTATGAAGAACTAAATGTTAGTAATGATATAGAGGAACTGGGGGGGAGGGAACTGGGGAGAGGATAAGGGAATATGAAACTATATTATAAAATAATAACAACAATAATAAAATGTATTAAAAAAATAAAATCACATTTCAAAAAAAAAAAAGGAAATGAACTAGCAGATGGCAGCCATGAGTTTCTCTTCCTTCTACCTTTCAAATACACAACATATATAACCCAAAACATTTTTTAGGATCCAGCACAATAGCCTAGTGGCCAAACCTTCACCTTGCATGTGCCGGGATCCCATATGGGTGCCGGTTCGTGTCCCTGCTGCTCCACTTCATTTACAGTACCTTTTTGTGGCCTGGGAAAGCAGTCAAGGATGGCCCAGAGCTTTGGGGCCCTGCACCTGCGTGGGAGACCCAGAAGAAGCTCTTGGCTCCTGACTTCAGATCAGCTCAGCTCCAACGGTTGCGGCTACTTGGGGAGTGAACCAACGGATTGAAGATCTTTCTCTCTGTATCTCTTTCTTTCTGTATAATTGCCTTTCAAATAAAATAAAATAAATCTTTCTTAAATAAAGAAAAATTTGTTTTAATTGACTTCTAGGATCAGCACTGTGGCATAGTAGATAAAACCACTGCCTGTGATATCAACATGCCAGTTCGTGTCCCGGCTGCCCTACTTCTGATCCAGCTCCCTGTTAATGTGCCTTGGAAAGCAGAGGAGGATGGCTCAAGGCCCGAGGTCCCTGTACCAACGTGGTAGATCTGGAATAAGCTCCTGGGTCCTGGCTTCAGAGATTGGCCCACCTTCAGCTATTGTAACCATTTGGGAAGTGAACCAACAGACAGAAGATCCTCTGTCTACTAGCTCTCTCAAGTTTACCTTTCAAATAAATAAATCTTTTTTTGTTTTTAAATTGACATCTATATTCCTGGTGCCAGCACAGCAGTAGGTGTCAGGGACAACAACAAGACCTCCCATTCTCCCTGCCTTGGCTGGGCTGGGCTATTTATGTAAAGCTCTCACCCAGCCCAGCATCCAAACAGCAGCTTCACTCTTTGGCAGAAGCCACTCATTTGCTCCCAAAATAAATACCGAAGCTGATATTGTCCACCCTGCTACCACAGCCCCCAGATAAGCAACGGCACTGGGATCCAGACCACCTAGAGGGGAGCCAGAGGCACCGGAAATGAGTCCAGCCTTTCAACCACGGACAACTCTCGCCCACACCTTCTGCCAAAAGTAGCCTGTGATCCTGCCCCACAGTTATCAGAGGAAGAGAAACCGGACAGCACAGCTGAGCTCAGCCCGAGACAGAGGCTTTTCTGAAGAGCTGCCCAGGCCTCTTCCCCCGAGACGTTGATGCATTTCATTCCAAAGGCAACACAGGCTCCTGCCACCCTGGCCACACACGAGCACCCACAGACCAACTGGCAGCCTGGGCCCAGGCCTTCTTGCCTCTTGCACCCTGGCAACCACCTTCATACACCTGTGCGCAACCCCAGGTGCATCGGGGGAGGGAGAGGGCCATACACAAAACCAAGCATTGCGTCCAGTTGCAATTAGAGCCAACTGGGACTCAGTGCCAACTGCAGCACAGCTAGAGGGAAAAGCTAAACAGTATGGAGACCAGCACAGAGAATGGCCGCTATCACTCACCACCTCGCAATCCACATCTCATTGCTTCCTGGGCATGACTCTTAGACACATCACCTGCACATGTTACACATGAGGTTTCTGCCAAGACAAAATTCCACATTCGGTTCAGTTGTCTAGTTTCAGGAGCTGGCGTTGTGGCTCAGTTCAAAGTCAGTAGCCAGGAGCTCCTTCCAGGCTTCTCACATGCATTACAGGGGCTCACATGCTTGAACAATCTTCCACTGCTTCCCCCAGCTGCTTTAGCAGGGAACTAGCTCGGAAGTGGAGCAGCCAGGACTCGAACCACAGAACCTGTGTGGGATGCTGACACTGCAGGCGACAGCTTAGCCTGCTGCACCACAATGGCAGCCCCCAGAAAGACCACTTTAGAAAAAAAAACGAACATCAACAAAAATTGGTGAGGAGAGAGAAGAAAAGGAAGTGTTCTGAGCCTGCTGTGATAGGAACAGCATCAGTGAAGCCGCCGTGGAAGGAGGCTCCTCCTCCAGCTACAGACGAAACTGCTCCAGGATTTACAAATCCCACTGCATCGCGGATGACCTGAAGCGGGTTTGTGACAGAGCCACCTGCACCCACATGGGGTGCTGTCCACAACAGCCGAGGGAGGGTGTCACCCTGGGTGTCCCCCAGCAGCCATACGGGTGAACACAATGTGGCACAAGAGCTCTGCCAGGTGACCAGGAAGAGGGCACAGGCAGACACACTAAAGCGGGGACACAAAGACGGCATGTTATCATTTCTCTGTGGCACCTAAAGCCATCCATAACACTGGGAAAACACAACCACACTCACTAGAGAGAGTGAGAGAGAGAGAGAGAGCGAGAAGCCTGGTCCTGGGGGTAGGAGGAAGATAGGAGTGCCTGGATTCCAAGTCTTTGCAGAAATAGTCGGGTTAATGAGGCCTGTTGTTTGACACAGTGAATGTAGGTAACAGCAGCGCGTGCACATTTCAGAGCCACTCAGAGTATAAATGCCAGGCGTTCTCTCTACACAACTAAAACGTGCGGGCTGGAGTCACGGCACAGCACAGGAAGCCACCAATGCAGCTTCAACATTCCATGCGGACATTCGTTCAGGCCCCAGCTACGCCACTTCCTAACGCACCTGACAGAACAGCAAAAATGGACCAAGTGTTTGGGCCTCCACGCCCACATGAGAGATCCCGGCCATTGCCTCCATATGGGGAGTAAACTCCTTTCTCTCTCTCTCTCTGCCTCTCCTTGCATGTAAATCTGCCTTTCAAATTACTAAATCAAAATTCAAACATAACACCTACAAGTTTTTAAAAATTAACTGAAATTTCCCCTCTGCCTCTGGGTATTTTCCATTTCTCTGTCGAGGTCTGCTGCCTATCTGTTTGATCGCTTACATCACTGCCCGTGGAAACGATTGTAAAAGACTTGGCTGGAGAATCCTCACTTCTGTCACCTGGGTGTCAGCCTCCCTGCCGGCTGTTGTTTCATTGACTCTCAGATCTCCCTGGTCTTCCTGTCAGTGGGGGGGGATTTTTCCACTGCAAACTGGGCATCTGGGGTCTTGCTTAAGCCCTCCCTCTCACCATGTTGCTGACATAGCAGGGAGCAGTCTCAAAATCCTCTGGTCTCCCACTTGGGAACGCAGATGACTACAGACACCAGAGGGGACTGGATGCCCATGCCATTAGCTTCGAGACCACTGTCCACAGACCAAGGAGTTCCTGGCACACAGGAGGGTCCCAGTAGGCAAAGGACAGTCCTGCTCGCCACTTGCAGGCAGGCTCTCCACCCAGAGGCAGGCCTCATCCTCCCTCAGATGTGGAGCCTCGCTCCGACACCCAAAAAGGAGTTCCCTCTTCAGCAGCAACAAGCCGGACACCCCCTTGGCAAGCTGCTCTCTGACAATCTGTTTGCATGTGAAAAAAACTGGTGATTTCACTGTCTGTGGTAAACTCCCAGCAACAATCTCAAGGGGGCTCAGCCTGCGTGGGGGGGCCAACCTAGGACGCTGGGACTCCTGAGTGGGGAGTGGCGGAAAGGCAAGAGATGAGCAACAGCAGGTCCCAAGTGCACCAAGTGCCAGCCACAGCACAGAGGCAGGGCTTTCTCTATCCAATCTTGTGCCAGGACCAAGTCCTCCACACCACATGACCACAGCATACACAGAACTACTCCTCCCACACCCCAACCCACAGGTTCCCAGTTCGTGTGCTAAACCACATCACGGGTACACACAGCCCACACTCAACCTCCTGCACACCTGATTCAGCTCTGCACTCCCCATCGTCCCTCACTGCACCCTCATTTTACCGACCACGGCTGAGATCCCGAGACAAGGCGCTGATCGTGCAGCCCACGGTCCTGAAAGTTCACAGCCTGAGACTGGGGCGGGGAAAAAAGGGAAGCCAACACAGTCCAGCCATCCCACGAGGTCAGAGGATGATGATGGTGGTGGACCACCTGTGCTGAGAGTTCAATGACGTGTGAGTGGACGTCACCCGGTACTATTTAGGGAATGATAAGGGAAAATTGTGCACACGGTCGATAAGGATGCAATGTTTTTCCAAATGATTTTATGCCCTGGTTGGCTGAGAGTGGAGTCCACACACACAGAGGCCAACTCCATTACTGAAGTCAGCGGATGCTGGAATTGTGAAACAGTGTGATTTGCACACCTTATTCCATCAGAGTAACTGCTTGAGGAATCACAACTTGTGTCAAAGTAATCATGTATGCGAGTGCCACCTGGGCTAATAAACACCACCCCTGATCCTTTTTCTTTTCTTTTTTTTTTTTTTTTAATAATTTTTGTATTTGGAAGTCAGAATGAGTAAGCAAAAGAGAGATCTTCCACCTGCTGGCTCACTCCCTAGGTGACCACAACTGCCAGGGCCGAGCCAGGCTGAAGTCAGGAGGCAGGAGCTCCTTCCAGGTCTGCCAGGTAGGTAACAGAGGGGCCATGAGCAGGGGATAGATCAGAACTGGAGCAGCCAGGACTCACATGCACCAGAGCCCATGCAGGATGTGGGCACTGCAGGTGGCAGCTTTCCCACAATGTCAGCCCCCGACACCCAGGATCTTTTGAGATTTGTGAATTAGAACCTACGGAAACATAATGAGGAAACTCAGGGACTGCTGCGCTATTCTTATGTGTGCAATTTAAAACGACGGCCAAATATCATAACCATCTGGACCAGGGGTCAGCCAACTCTAGGCCCTAAGCCAAACCTGACCTGCTGCCTCCTTCTCTCTCCAGGGGCTGAGCAAACCAGAAGTACACCCTGTGGCAGGCACAGATGCTATGAATTTAAACAGCAACACTGACAGGCAAACTCAGAGGGGACCCCAGCCCTGGCCCCTGAACCACGTGGATCCACATGTTGTCTGTGGCTCCCCTGGCAGTACAAAGGCTCAGCAGCCCCAGGGTCCACCACAGAACTGCAATGCTATAATGGCTATGCTGGTGACACCAGCTAGGAGGTTTTCGTGGACCAGAGAACCCAAAAAGGTCAAGGCCAGGCCAGGCTCACACCCAGTGTCCCGTTCATCTCGTGAGGTGCTCTGAATCATAAGAAATTGAGAACTACCCTCCCATTCAACACAGGGGCTCTCCACACTGCTCCCACCAGGATGTAGGGATGTCCCCAACTCACACCCCAGTCTCAGGTGCTACCCAAACCCGCTGGAATGAACTCCATCCACAAGCTGCCTCCTCGAATGCTGACACCGATGTAAATCCACCTCACAGACGGAGGCTGTCCAGCACTCCACGGGGTCGGGAGGGGAGGGACAGGGTCTGGGCACAGCAGACTCCAAAAGCGGTCCACAGACACAAGCGAACGCATGGATGGCTGTTCCTGTTGAGATCCAAACAGAGCACAGTGGCCAGTCTCTTGCACGATCACAACCCAGACATTCTCCAAAGGAATCCACCAGCGGGGACACAATTTGCACCTCCTACACTGTGTGCTACAAGCAAGCCGTCGGCTCCTCCCAGCTGCAGGACCCTCCCTTCTGAGCCCGCGGGGACGAAGGACAAGGACAGGATGCAGAAGGTGGCGCACAGGTCGTATGCTTCCCCAGGGGTGCTGGTGGGGTCTCCCGCTGCCCCCTATCTAATCAGCTCTGTGTTATTAAGACAGCTAAAGCTTTGGACCTGGTGACTGCAGGTCCTGGAGCCATGCATGTCAAGCAAAACAGGCGACCAGGAATGAAAAAAAACGGCAAATCAACAGTTCTGGGGTGGGGAAGGCAGGGCTAGCTTAAGAGCAAGAGAAAGCTCTCATGGCTAAGAACAGAGTGGCAAGTGACAAAGTGATCATAGTGCCTAAGACATGGGGACTACAGTAAGATTCAACATGGGGAAATGCTCACATAAAATTCTTACTTGGTGAGCAAAATAAATGTGACACCGTAGGTCTAGTGTGGTGGCCTAATGGACTATCCTCCGTTCACTGGTGCCAGCATTCCATATGGGTGCTGATTTATGACCTGGCCGCTCTACTTCCTGATGCTCCAGTTCCCTGCTTATGTCCTAAGAAAGTAACCAAGGGTGGCTCAAGTTATTGGGCTCCTGCACCCTTGTGGGAGACTCAGGAGAAGTTCTTGGCTCCCAGTCTTTGGACGGGTCCAGTACTGCCGTTATAGTCACCTGGAGAATGATTCTCTCTCTCTCTCTCTCTCTCTCTCTCTCTCTCTCTCTCTCTCTGACTTTCCAAATAAAATAAATCTTTTTAAAAATAGTATGCATATGGAGCCTGGGACGATGGCCCAATGGCTGAATACTGGCCTTGTATGTGCCGGGATCTCAAGTGGGTGCCGGTTCATGTCCCAGCTGTTCCATGTCCCATTCAACTCCCTGCTTGTGGTCTGAGAAAGCAGGATGGCCCAAAGTCTTGGAATCCTACACCCAGGTGGGAGATAGAGAGGAAGCTCCCGGCTTTGGATCAGCTCAGCTCTGGCCATTGTGACCACTTGCGGAGTGAACTAGCAGATGGAGGATCTTTCTATCTCAACGTTCTGTCTGTAGAACCTCTGTTTTCAATGGAAATAAACAGATCTTTAAAAAAATATAAACAGTGTGCATATGCTACACAAAAACATAAGCAGGTGGCCCAGCATTGTGGCACAGTGGGTTAAGCCATCACTTGTGATGCTGGCATCCCATAACTGAGCACCAGTCGAAGACACAGTTATTCCGTTTCTAATCTGGCTCCCTGCTAATGCACCTCAGAGGGCAGTGAGTGATGGCCCAAGGACCACGAGGGAGATCCTGGCATAGCCCTGGCTGTTGTGGCCCTTTGGGAGAGAAAAGCGGCAGATGGAAGATTTCGTTTTTTCCGTGTATGTGTGTGTGTGTTTACCTTTCAAATAAACAGTAAGTAAACCTGAGACAAAAGCATGAATGGTGCCAAACAGAAGACAGCCTCACCCTGTGCTGTGGGTGCCAGGTACGTGTGCCCACAGGTGAGATGGGAGTAGAAAGAGTAAGAAAGGCTTTTATCACCGAAGCTGCCACTAATCCAGACATTCAATCCTCCCTCCAACACCCACGAAGGAATCTTCAAAATGCTCGTGGAACCGTGTGCACACAGATGAAAACAAACGCATCCCATCCTGCAGCTCTGTTCTGCACAGGCATCCAGGAGCATCCTCATACTGGCCATGGGAGGTGGGATTCCAGCGCCTGACCCTCTCGGAGCCTCGGTCTTTAGGGTAGCAGAACAGAAATCACAGCAGCTGTTGCGTGGGAGACCGCTGGGACAATTCAATGAACAAACACAGGTGAATTGATGATCCCCAGGAACAAAGCTCCTTGAATGGTACCCAGAAGGGCCTTGGAACCGGTCTGGGCACCAACCAACACACAGCTAACATCAGGCAGGGACACAGCTTGCACTGAAAATCCTGCAAATACTCGCACTGGTGTTAAACTCTCCACGGAGCCTGGAAGCAGCCTCCTGCTCATCAGCTACAGAAGAAAGACACAATGGAACCCAGGGGGACCAAGAGAGGGGGCAGAGCTGGGCCTGGTGTCCCCAAGAGGCCATGTCCACAGCTCCAGCCTCATGTCTTCTCCACCTCCAACATCTTGCGCTGGTGGCTGCTGGGCCACTACAGAGCAGGCAGACAGCACAGCAAATATGGAAGGATCTGAGCCCCTAGGCACTGAGCTGTCCAACCAACCTGCTGGAGGACCTACCTTCCAAAGTATGGGGGCAGGGGCCGGGGCTGAGGCTGGGGCAGGGGTGGGGGTGGGGGCTGAGATTGGGGCGGGGGCAAGGTTAGGGGCTGGGGCCTGGAGCAGGGACTGGGCAGGGGCTGGGGCAGGGACTGAGGGGCAGGGACTGGGGCAGGGAGCAGGGATTGGAGCAGGGGCTGGGGCAGGGACTGAGGCTGGGGCAGGGACTGGGGCAGGGAGCAGGGACTGTGGCAGGGACAGAGGCTGGGGCACGGGTTGGGGCTGGAGCTGGGGCAGGGGCTGGGGCAGGGGCTGGGGCAGGGGCAGAGGCTGGGGTGGGTCCTGTAATCAACAAGGCAGCTGGAGGCGGCAGCAGCAAGAGGGGCTGGTGGGACTAGAATTCCAGGCATATGCAATGCAGGGCAAGGGTCAAAGGAATGAGATCCATCACAGAGCAAGCAAGCTCCACTACCCCCACTACACCACGGGATTCACCCAAAGCAAGCTGCAGGCCCTGGAAGACAAGTTGTATGCATCCTCCCAAAGTAGACCACCCACCCCTGGCCTCAGAGTTAAGCCATGCGGGTAAGAACGCACAACACTACTCCAGCAGCCCCAGTCAATGTGGGATGTCATCACCCCCCCTTCCCGCCTGCAAGCCAACTGCAGCAACCCACTGGGAGTGTGGGTAGCACTGAAGGGGACATGGGGGTGGGAGGAGGCTGCACAAGCAGTCCCCTTGAGGGATGATGACCTTGCGATCTGCAAGGGGACCAGGAAGGAGCCCAGAAAGAAAGTAGGCAGCGACCTCCCCCCCACCCCTCTCTCAAATACACACACACACACAGCTCTCCATGTGTTTTCGGAGGACGTTCACCAACCCTTTTCCGTCTCCTGGTAAGACAGAGAGAAGGCGTTGGTGGGACAGCACTCCTATCATAAATCAAAGGCCAGCCCTGGGGGTTAACATCTCATTTCCTCTCCTTTCAAGCCCTAATCTCCACCCACAGCTGGGAGCATTCCAGGCCCACCTGGAGCAGGTCAAGACTGGAGCTCCAGCTGCCCTCCACTCCCTGGCAGCAGATCAGATGGGCAGCCTGGAAGCCCAAGCTCTCGCTGCCAGCCAGGCCTCTCAGGCAGGCAGCCAAGGTCCGAGAGGACGGGGCCGGCTGCATGCTGCCACCCTTCTGGGACAAGACACCACAGCACAAGCCTGGCTGACTGCCCCGACCGGCAGGCCCAGGCCCACACACTGCCCAGGAAGCAGAGGTGGTCGGCTTCAGAGAGAGTCCCGGAGAAGATGCTCAGAGAAACAAGACCAGCTGGACGGATGGCTTCAATGCAAGGGATGGCTGAGTCCTGCCCACAGGCTGTTCCTGGGAGATGCGATAGAAAATTGAGGACAGGGAGTAGGAAGGAATCCCTGGATCGGAGGACACAGGGGAGGATAAATACATTGTCAATAGCAAGACACAGGTGGGAGTTCCAGGACCAGTTTTGAGGTAAGATGTCATGATTCAGCCCTTCAAATAGACAATGAACCCCTGGACTCCAGGGTTTTTCTATAGGACAAAGAGCCCTGATGGGACAGGAAGTATCACCCGCCAGGCTCAGAACACACATGGAACACATGGGACAGGCAATGACATCCACTAAGCTCAGAACACACGGGACAGGCAGTGTCACCCACCAGGCTCGAACACACATAGGACAGACAGTGACACCCACCAGGCTCAGAGTATATCTAGGATGGGAACCAATATCAGGCCCCTAATGTTCCAAGCTAAATTCTGGGCAGACACCTGCACTGCTCCTCAAACCATTTCCCCAGGTTTTGACTGACACTTGGGGAAACAAGTTTAGATGCGCGGGGTCAGTGACCTGCTAAATGAAGAATATCAATCCACAGCCAGACCACACTTGGGGACAGTAGCTGGGCTTTTCATGCCTGGATGGAGGGAGCAGTTCGCATGGCACACCTTTGGACAGAGGACATTTCTTCAGTTTCTGGAACCCTCCAGCCTTCCTGCAGCACAGCTCAAGCCCTGAGGAGTGTCACAGCAGAGCAGAGGGGAGGCGTGGAAAGCCCAGAGCCATCGGGCTCAGGGATGGGAGTTCTCAGACCCCCTGACTCATGGAGAGGTCTCTGTTCCTGGCCTCAGCCACCCTTCACAGTCTGTTCACTCCTGGAGTCAAGGCCAAGATCGGCAAGGAAGGGGCCACCTGTGCTACAGTGGCGTGTTCCTACAGCTCCTGTCACAGGACCCACATGTAAAGCCCGGGGCAGTGATCAGCCAACTTGAGTGCCGTGCCTCACCCCAGAACCAGCATTGCCTCCACCAGATCCCCCACCATGCCTCAGATATTCTACAGACAGTCCTTGTAAAAGAAACAGAGCCAAGATAATAGCACCAGAATTACAGAAGGGAGGTCCTGAGACCCCAGGCAAATCAGCGGACCTCTCTGCCCTATAAGATGCACTGATGTATATGTTAAAGGGTGGTACAACCAGTGCTCAAAAAAAATGAGGCCAAGATGTCAGCCAGGGAGAACATGGGTTAAACAACTCCAGACGGCAACTCCTCAGCCTCAGCTCCCAGGTCCCACAAGGGAAGAGGGAGAACAGTACCCAAGAGGAGGAGGACACAAGGGAAGCGCCCCCCCCACCCCGATCCCTGGCAACCTGGGGTCTGTCTCAACTGCCCTTCTTGGATTCCCAGCCAGCATTACACCTGTGCCAGCTCCCAGGGGAACTGTCTGCCACCATTCCCACAAAAGGCTCTCACTAAGCTACACACAGGTTCCCTTTCTCTCTGTCTCAGCAGAGAAACACCACAAATCTGCAGGCACACACAAAGCAGCAGAAAAGGTGGCAGAGAGCGAAAAGGAGGAAGAAGAAGAGGGGGGAGATGATGAGTCACCTGCTTCCAAGGCCTGTGGTGCTTGCCCTGCCTGCCCTGGAGGTGTCAGGGAAACTGCACAGCCAGGACTCCCCAGGGTGGAGGCTTGCCCCTTTGGGCACCTGCACAATGGGTGCAGAGGATGCCAAGGGGGCAGACGGGTGACAGGCAGATGAGCAGAGGGTAAGGGTACCTCGTTGAACTGGGGGACAGGAGCCAGAGCAGAGGGCAGGCAACTCCAGGAGAAATGGGCAAAGGAAGATGTCACACAAGGAAGAACCAACACAGCAAGTTGAATTAGCCCATAGAAAGCGAGTAGGGGTAGACCTTCGCACAGCCCCCCTCCCCTCTCCCCTCTCCCACCCATCTCCTTGGGCACCCAAGCTCAGACACTATGTTCTGGGTCCTCCATCATTTATGTTCTGAGTGCACATGTGCACACACACACACACATGCACACACCTTGCATCAATTCCTTCTTACTCTCCCCAGGGGCCATCTGTCCCCTGCTGTCTGTGAACTCCATGAGAGAGGAGGATGTCCAGCTCATGATGGAAGCCCCAACTTGGTGCTCACCATATGGACGGTCACAAATCCCCTATAAAACAGTGAACTGGAAACGAGTGCTGGGGCGCCACTTCGGGAGTGGGGCAATGCGGTGAACTCAGAACTTGAGGCATATTCATCTGTCAGCATGAAGGATGACGGATTGAGATCAGGCCAGCGCCTCCTGGCCGGAGGAGAGCCGGGAGGAGCGATGATTACTGTAATCTGGACAGGGCTTTGGGCTCAGGGCAGCAGGGAAACGGAGAGAGACACATAATTCCCTGAGATATCGCACAAGAATGTGGAAAGGACTTTGTGATGAATGAGCTATAAACGCAGGGGCCGCGACAGGCCTGCCGAAGCACTGGAACGCACCGGGAATGGTGGCCAGCGGCCAGCCTCTCTGTAGGACTGCAGTCACACCAAACAAACCTCCAAGTCAAAATCTGCAACCGTCACCTTAACCCCCATCCCAAACTGGGCTGTCACTCACAAGTTATGTCCTCACAGGACAAAGGATACTGCAAACAACGTGGGCCCACCCAGGGGCGCTGCCACCCCTGGGCAGGGGTGAAAGGGGTTAAGTGTTATCTCCAGTCTGCCCCCATCACTCAGATTCATTCTCCCTGCCCCCATCCCTGCAGAAGCTGCGGGGTCTCCCATTTGTTCCTTCCCATTTATTTGGGGGCTAGAATTTTTGTTGTTGCTGTTTTCTAAAGGAACTCAACGGCGGTGCCAACAAAAAACCCATAGGCACTGAGTCGTCCTGTATGGAAACCACATTGTTTCCAAGTCGGCCTCGCAGGATGGGGAGAGACCCTGCGGGACCAGTGGAAAGCGCGCAGATGCGCAGGAACCCGCGGCAGGAGGAGCTGTGATGTTTCTCCACCCGCGCCTGGGGCGCACCGGCGTTGGCAGCCACGACCTCGCCTCCCACGGCCGCTGCTCCTGCCGGGAACCGCAACGGGCATCCCAGCAGCCGCTGCACTAACCGGGGCGCGAGACTTCAGTTCCTGTGCCCGTCAGGGGCGAAGAAGGGGCAGGACCTCACAGCGCGCGCCCCTGGACCCGCGCGGCTCTGGAAGGAGCGAGCGAGGCCTTCAGAACCCGCCAGCCGCACTAACTCCGCGGCGAGGCGGGCCAGAGAGCGCGTGGACTCGTCCCCTTTAAACCGCTCCCTCCAGTAAGTCAGCACTGAGGCGAACTCAAAAATGCAAAACTTCACTCCCACGTCGCTACAGCGCCAAGGTGAGCGACTTGCGCCAAAGCCAGTTCTGTCTGCAAACGCGCCAAGCAGACGTACGTCAGGTCCAAGCTGGAGGGACCAGCCCATCCTTTCGCTAGGACTCCGGGAGGAGTGCGCTAGGCTCAGAGGCCGCACACACGCTCCCCACCGAGGCCGCAGGCCACGCGACGGGGGGCAGCGCTCGACAGGGACCAACCCGTTCCTGCCCCCCCATCCCCGCCCCATCCCCGCCCCGGAGGAGCCGAGGCTCGCTGAGGCGGGACGCACGGGCTGCGGCGCAGGGGCAAAGGCGGGGGCACTCCAGACGGGGGCGCAGGACCTGGAGGGCGGCGCGCGCGGGCCGGGCACAGGGGGCGCGCTCGCCAGGTCCTCTCCCGCCCGAGGACAGCCGAGGGCCACTGCCTGCTGTGCCCCCGAGTCGGGACTGCGAGCGGCGAGAGCCGGAGGCCGGAGCAGGGCAGGAGGGAGAAGGAGGCGCAGCGTCGCGAGTCCGGACACACACACCCCTTTCCCCGGTTCCCGGCCCCCGCTGCTCGGCGAGAAGGAGGATGCAGGGCGCAGGCCGGGCGCGCCGTCTGCTCACCTGGCGTCCGCGTCCGGGGCCGCCGCCGCGCCCCGCGTGGTCCCCGCCGCCGGCAGCCCCGCGCCCCGGTCCGCGTCGGGTTGAGGGTGCCTCAGGATCGGGTTCGCGATCCCAGGGCGCCAGCCCCGCCCCGCGCCCCGCCCCCGCGCCCCCCAACCTGCGCCCCCTGGCGGTGCCGGGGAGGCCGGGCCGGGGCTGAGGCCGCGGTGGCGCTGGGGGCGCCCTGTGGGATCTCGCTACTGACGCCGGGGGCCGCGGTGGGATGGAAGCCGCCGCTGCGCCCCACTCCGGGTCTGTGGCTCCTGAAAGGGTTGTGCTGGTTGTAAGGTAGAACCTGATGTTAGGAGCTGCGGGTGTAGGTAGTGACTGCAAGAAAGCATCCCCAGTCGGTTGTCGCGGGGGCCAGCCTGGCCTGTCTGGCACTTTGGAGGAGGTGTCCCGAGTTTTCCCAAGATACCGGTCTCCGTGGCAGCCTCGCCTAGGCAGGTGCGCAGGTGGGAGAGGCACCCAACAAGCCCCTGGGGTCAGGCGGTGCCAGGAGCAGAGCAGGGGCAGGCAGGTGCACGCTGGAAGAGAAGAGAAAGCAACACTGCCGCGGCCTGGACAGTGCGCACGCCCAGAGCCAGGTGATGGTGGTGCTGTGGTTTTTTGGAGTGGTGCACAGTGGAAGACGCACCAGATCACGTGAGCACCAGTGCCAAGAGAAGCACCTGTGCGCGAGCCCCAGGCCCTCAGCGAGGGGATGTTGGCTGCTGAACTGCCTGCTGACACATGGAACCACTGAAAGCATGTGTGTTTTTACAGTAGTAGAAAAAGCGAAATTCAGCCTGGGTTGATTAACTCCATGAGTGCCGAGCGCAGTGCCCATTCCTGGTGCCTGGGCAGTCCCAGCTCCCTCCTGGAGCCGGCAGTGAATAGAACCTTGCTGTGGGGACAGCCCCTCTCCCCTCATGGGTATCCAGCCAGGGCGCCCCTGGGGTGTCCTCGGGTGATGCCAGCTTCCTCCAGCCACTGCCTAACTGTTCTTGCTATGGCTCAATCGTGTCCGACTTCCAGGCACTCGGCAGGAGCTTACCCACCCTGTGCCACCACCAGCATGTCTTGTGACCACAGCAAGAAACTTCTCTATTTTTGTTTTTCTCTTTCCCTCCCTGGGTTTATTTAGAGGTGGGGTCCTTCTCTTGTGCGCAGGTCTTCTGGAACAGACAGTTGATAGGGAGTGCTGGCCAGTTACTCTCCAGCTGCCATAGGGACCCCCTTCCCCTGCCCCCATTTTTAGCCCTGGAGTTAGCCTTTATGGCCTTGCCACTGGCCTGGTCCTGGCTTGAGGTCTGTCTACTTAGCATCCGGCTTCAGCGCTTCCACTTTCGTCATCCCTGCTCACTGCAAACACAGAGAACACTTCACATCATGTGTTAAGCAGAAATGAGCATTGTGTGCGCCAGCAGAGCAAGCCTTTCATCTTGGAGAAGTCAGTATGGGTGTGAGATAGGACCACGTGTTCATGATAAGCAGCCTGCGCTCACCAACAAGAGATCCAAAACAGTGAGCATCTGCCCAAGCCCACTCCGTGGTCACCTGACTCAGGTGTCTCCTGGCATGTCAGCACATCACACACAGCATTCCAGAGGAGCTGGCTGCCGGCTTGGGCATCAACAGGGACAGCTACTCAGGGATGGGAACTGAGACCACTGCACACTGGCGCCTACAGATGGCTCCTAAGATGAAGGACAAAAACCCCAAAATACATTCTGTTGTGCATAGTACAATCCTAGTGTGCACAGACGGTCATGACCCCACACCACCGAGTCTGCCTTGCTAAGGGGCACACCCAGAAAGCATGCCGCCATGTGCCATGGTGCTCAGTCAGAGCTCCGTGTCCCAGGTGCTGTGTGAAAGAGCAGGCTTCTGGGGGTCCTGGAAGGCAGCATGGGAGGCATTTCTTCTCTTGCTTGGGAAGCACTGAGGTTGCCTGCAAGAGGGGCAGGATAATGTGACTTTGGGCAAGTTATCCAATCATGCATCCTTCCTCCAACAACAACGGGGGCACAGGAGCTGGAGGGTGGCACTTGGGGCTAGGATTCCAAAAGCGGGAGTTTGAAGAACAGTAAATTGTTTTATTTTTTCTTCAATATACTTTATCATTTTTTAAAGATTTATTTGATATGTTTGAAAGGCAGGGTAACAGAGAGAGAGAATGAGAGAGATTTTCTAATTTTCTGGTTCATTTCCCCAGATGGCTACAATGAGTAGGGCTGAGCCAGGCTGATACCAGGAGTTTTCTCCAGGTCTCCCACATAGGTCACAAGGACCCAAGCACTTGGAATGTTTTCCATTACTTTCTCAGGTTCATCAGCAAGGAGCTGGATGGGAAGCAGCGCAACTGGGATAGAACCATTTCCTGTATGGGATAAGGGTGCCACAGGCCCCAGTGCCAAACACAACACTACAATCTTTTTTTCTTTAAGATTTATTTAATTTTATTGTAAAGTCAGATATATAGAGAGGAGGAGACACAGAAGGAAGATGTTAAGTCCATTGATTCACTCCCCAAGCAGCTGCCACGTTTGGAGCTGAGCAGATCTGAAGCCAGGAGCCTGGAGTCTCTGCTGGGTTTCCCACACAGGTGCAGGGTCCCAAGTGTTTGGGCCATTTTCACCTGTTTTTCCAGGTCACAAGCAGGGAGCTGGATGGGAAGTGAGGCTGCCAGGATTGGAACCAGCACCAATATGGGATCCAGCGTGTGGAAGGCAAGGACTTCAGCTGCTAGACTACCATGCCAGGCCCAGACTACGATCTTGTCAAACACTAGTGATCTCATCCTAATGGCATGTCAGCCATGAAGGAAACCCTGCCTTGCCCTGTCTGCAGGATTGGGAGTTGGGCAGGGTACACACACACACACACACACACACACACCAGCGTTTCGCCTGTTCCCCAGTCATGCCAGCACTGGTGCAGGTGTCCCTGGCATTCTCGTGGCTGTAGACTTCAGTGGCAAGCTCATGCTGCCCAGGTGGTCAAAAAGGAGTGAGGGAACCATGGTGGGCAGAATCTCCTGCAACCATGGGCTACAGCTACCACTTTAACTGTTGCTGTGGACCTGGGCAGACTGCTGCCATCACCAGCTTCCCAGAAAGGGCTTTCACTTTCCCTGTCCGGGAGCCTGAGATGTTTTAGCTTGGAGCTCCAAGGCACTACTGACCCCTCGGCTGACCTGAAGCCCACAAACAGTCTTTAGAAGGGCGGTTGGCTCAACCTCACCCTTCCTGGGCTCACCCATTCCCACCCTACATCCTGTCGGGAGAGATAGGGGAGCTCATGCTACCTGGTACAGTGCAACGTTTGGAATCTCAAATATTCAAATTATTTCCCTTTTCCCTCTCAGAAAGCCATCATTTCCACAGCCAGGGGGCATCACGAGATCGGAACTACTGCTGTCAGGGGTAGGGTGAGGGAGGGAGGGGCAATCCTGAGGGAGGTTGGAGGAGGACCTCATGGGCCGCACCTGCATGTCCACCTGCTGTGATCAACAGGGCCAGATGCAAGACCATATGTGGAGTACCCCTCCCTTTGCCTACTCCCCCCTTCCCCCCACCCCCGTCCAAGTGCCTGTACCTCTGCAGCCTCACTCCGTCCCTGCCCTCCTCCAGCCCCCTCCCACACCCCCCTAACTCACAGGGGCCACCCAAGCAGGACAGTCATTCACACTGGTCAAAAGGGGAGGCTGTGCTGGATGGAAGGGGCCAGTGGGGAGGCAGTGTTGCTGGGGCTCAGAATCCTCCAGCCTGGGCACAAGTGGGTCTGCCCATGCATACTCCAAGGCATGGCTACCCATCCTTCGACATCCTCCCAGGCACGGGCCTATACCACCAGCACAGACACACTGCTCCAACTGGACCAGGATGCTGGGTGCACAAAGTACAAGCAGCAGGGAGCCTGGCAACACGTATGAGCAGATGGACACCCCTCGATGGGGTTGGAGACGATGAGACATTCATATCAGTGCCTCCCAATGGGAGAAAAAACAAATCCTTTTGTTGACTGGAAAAAAAAAAAGAGGAAAGGAAACATCATTTCAAATCTGTCTTGTAATGGAACAAAATGAGCCAGCCTCTCTGTGAAGGAATGCCAGGCCGAACCCTCCCCCTCTGACCCTGCTTCCCAGTGTGCAGTGCCGCTCAGGGCTGCTGTGGCTGGCACTGCAGGTCTCCAGGAGCTCGTGGGGCAGCCGTTCCTCTGTGGGAAGCTAATCGGCTCATGCTGTGCCTGAAATTGCTGTCACCTCCGCCTCCCTGGCTGTTTCCTCTGTGAACCGGCTTTGTGGGTCACAATCATTGCCACACAAAGTGTTAGAGATGGGGCGTACCCGGGGACAGCTCCCGGCTACGGTTCATGTAGCAAGGGTGGCGGGACTGGGTTTGGGAGTGATAGTGGTGGTAAAACCAGGCTGCGAAGATGCACCTGGCCTCTCTCAGCTCTACTTCTCCCTGCAACACACGGGGCTCCACTGTAAGCTCAGAGCAGGCACCCATGGCGTGCCTCACCCCACGGTGCTCTTGTGTCCTGCTGTCTCCGGAAACTGTTGCTTGTGGGGGAGCAGTTTGGTGCAGTCCACAGGCAGTTGGAGCCACAGTTGGAGCCACCCGCCATCCCACTGTGGCACTCCCCCAGCCCAGGCCTGCAGCCCGCCTCACCCCTTGCCCAGTGAGAGGGATAGAATTGCTTCTGTCCATGGACAAGGCACCAGTTCCATCTGCCCTGCAGCCTCCTAGTGCCTTGCACCTGTGACTCTCAGGAACCCTGCCTCAGGGTGTTGAAGGATGAGGACGACACGCACCCTGTAACCCCAGACCGGTTCAAGTTCACTCGCCTGCTTCCCTCTCCATCCCAGATTATCAAAGGGACTCATTGGCCAGGGGGTAGAGGGACGCAACCGTGTTCCCTGATTTGTGGAAAACACCTGTGGGTGGCCCTGTCATGGATCCCACAATCCTCCCTCAAATCGGGTGTCAGCTCCAAAGTAATAGTACCCATGTCAGCAGCAGCTTCTGCCGAAGTCCATCCTGTGTTTAAACCAGGTCAAAGAAGCAAGGGCGGTTCCTCCAGTTCAGGCAGATAGAGCCCGTCCCCAAATGAGTTACAGTTTCTGGGCCACCTCCATGACCCTGTCCCTATCCAGTGCCTTCCTGAGACTGACTGAAGAACCTGGGAATGTCCTACTGTCAACAGCTTGAAGGTCAAATGCATGTACATTCAAGTGAGGAAGCCCCTTTGACGCATACCTCATCAAGCTTGTCCCTTCTCCCGACCCAGTGCTGGGGATCCAAGTTTCCCCACCGCCCTGCCCCCTTCCAGAACCTTCCCTTTTCCAGACATCATCAGGGTGGCTATGGGAGCTCCTAAGGCCACAGGTGTGCACCTACACCGTAACAGGAAGGCTCCCATGTTAGGACCCAGCTACCTGAGCCTGGGGCTTGCCCAGGGGCCACCATGGAGATGGACTGGCTGGGCAAAACCAAGCTAACTAACTATGCATGCCCTGGTTTGCACTGGGCAAGATTCCTCGGGGTAGGACAGCAGATGCAGGGGACAGGATCCAGCAGAGAACAAACAGGAGTGGGAACCAGCCCGAGATAAAGACATACAAGTGCCCCGACCCTAACTCGGGAGTGGCACACACATGCTGAATCACGCTGACCTGTGGTCTGGTTGTGTGTGCTGGGCAGGGCAGTGCCCAAGGCCTGGGGCTCTTGTTTTTTGTTTGTTTTTTAAATTCTTTCCTTCAAAAGAAAAATAAATAAGTAGCATATTTCAAACAGGGAGAAAAATGCATTTTGCATTTTCGTAGGATGAGACTTAACCAGGGGTTCAAGCATCTTTTGCCAGCGTCTGAAATCTCCAGGAAAGCTGATAAGGGCTGTCTTCTGGGTAGTGGCAGGGGAGTTCACAGGGAGGAGGGCATGTGGGGGTGTTGCGGCTGCACAGACGTGCTGTGCCGGGTGCAGTTTTTGTCCCCAGGAGTTCACCCAGGCAAAGTGCTTTGGGAGGTGATTGGGGTTAGTCATTGGGGTGGAGCATCTGTGTTTGAATCCTGGACAATGACAAGAAAAGGGGTTGTTCATATGCTCTCTGCCCCTTGCCGTGAGATATTCTGTGCTGCCTCAGCTGGGGGCAGGGGAACATCTCTAGAACCCCAGCCAAGTAAACCTTGGTTCTTGACGGTAGCCTGCCTCAGGTATTCTGTGATAGCAACAAGATGCAGACTAATATTGTAACAGTAGCAAGATGTAGAATAATACAGGTGCATTAAATCTGTCTCTATAAGTAACCTGTATATCTCCAAGAAAGAAAGAGGCAGAGAGGGAAGAAGAGGAGGAGGAAGAAGCAGGGAAAAGGAGGGAGGGAGAGAGGAAAAAAATATAAGTGCTGTCAATGCTACAAGCAAAAATAAAGGGAAAGTGTTTTAAAATAAAATACAATTCTGTCTTCTGAAAAATAAGCTAATAGAGGCAGGCATTGTGGCATAGCAGGCCTGCAACTTCAGCCTCCCATATGGGCACCAACTCAAGACCCAGCCTTGGGAAAACAGTGGAGGTTGGCTCAAGTACTTGAACCCCTGCACTCGTGTGGGAGACCTGAAAGAAGTTCCTGGTGGCTAGTTTCACCCTCGCATAGGCTCAGCTGCTGCACCATGTGGGGATGGCAGCTATTTCTCCCTCTTATTCTCTCTGTAATTCTGCCTTTCAAATAAATTTACATGAATCTTCTTAGAAAACAAAATTAAAGGAAAGCTAATAGCACATTTTAAAAATCCATGTGGAAACTCTGCTGCACTGACTGGCTGAAACTGCCCGAAGCTGGTTTTAATCAGCAGAGGCAGAGTGACTGAAGTTAGAACTGATTAGCTGCCGTTTGAACAACCCGCTATGGCAAACACTACTTGAAGCTAGCTGGCTTTCCTTAGAACTTGTTTGCTTTGCGTCTCCCTGCAGTAGAGAGCGTCCCCTGCCTCTGAGTCTCGGTCAGCACAGTGGACCCAGAACCCAGGGGGTCTCCAGGCAGAGCTGGTTCATCTTTCTAACTGGCTTTGTCCAAACTTGGACGTGGATGGGTTGCATTCACCCCGAACACAGCCAGCTTGGAATCTGCTGGCTTTCTGGAGAACAACTCGGTTCCCCTGGGAAGAGGGATGTGGTGTATGGCCTGGCTTCTGGCCAATGGGCAGGACTCCTGGGATCTGATCTGAAACACGGGAAGGTGGGGCAGGGGGATGTTTGCCAGAAAAGAGGCTGAGGAGAGAAGGCAAGGTACTAGGTAAGGAGACCTACTGAATACCCAGAAAGAGGTCTCACACCTCTGGGTGGGGTTGAGTCACAACTTGGTCACCACTTCCTTTTCTCATGGAGCAAGTGACAGGATTGCAGCCAAGGTCAGAAAACCAGTGGCAACGACTGTTCCGGCCAGCACAGGTCAGCCAGCTGACAACTGACCTCACAGCCCAGGTCTACATTACTCACCCTTGCGCTCCCAAAGCAACACACATGGGGCACCCAGTAAAGCTGTCTGGCTCCAGCCTTACCCTTAAGACATCTTAAGAGTAATGACCCTTTAGGGATCCCTGCCTGAGGTGGGGGGTCGGGGAGCAGGGAGAGGGCTGTAAGGGAGTCATCCAGAAGCCACCACTGTGGCTCCTGCCTGGGGGTGGGCCCTTGGCCAGGGTCACAGCATGGCAGATGCATACCCCATGCCTTAAGGAGATGAATGAGTCCCACAGGCACCTGCTCATCTGGACAAGGACCTGCACGATATATACACAAATTCCACACAGGAAATGACTTGGTCACCATTGACTGTGTCCTCAAAGCTAAAATGGAAAAAAGCTTCTGTGGGAGGAACCCTTGCCAGGTACGTGATGGGGATGGGCTGGCCTGCAGTCAGGCCCTTCATGCACCGTGAGTTCGCCTCAGTGGCATCTCAAGAAGAAGGCGTTGGCCCCCTGCCATCCTGGCATGGAGATGTGGTGGGCAGGAGCTGGCTTCTGCTGAATTCCTGACCCAGAAATTCCTGGTTCAGCGGGCTGTGCAGCCTGGACAGAGAGGCTGCCTCAGTTTCCATAAAAGCGGATCCTGTGGTGAGGGCCCCCATGCATGTCACTCACTTGGGAGCCGTGCACAGTGTGGGGATCCCAAGACAGGGATCCCCCACCCTGTCCTACAGCACAGACTCATGGGCACCCACAGCCCCATGCTCCACCCCAGGGCAGGGGTCGTGGCTTCAGGGCACATCCTCCCCTTGTTAAGCATGTGGCTTCACCCTTTTTGTGCCAACGCTTGATGCCAGAAAGTTGGGCTAAGTGAGTGCCAGCTTCCCTTAGGGTCACAGGCAGTGTGCCCCCCCGTACCGATGCCCTTGCCACAGTATCTGGCACGACCATGAACAGTCAATCCTCGCTGTGATTAGCTCTCACTCACTTGGCAAATATTTATCGAGTCCCTTCCACGTGCCAGTGATCCATCTGTGAACGAGACAGACTGCATTCTTGCCATTGACATTTAGATTCTGTTCTCCATAGAGACAGAATGAAAGAAGCAACAACTGCTCAAGTTGCAAGCAGTATTAAGCGCTTGAACAGTGATTGAGAACATGTCAGCAGGGGAGCAGGCGAAGGTCCTGGGGTCAGTGTCCTGGCGGCAAAGGACAGGAGATGTGACCACCTGGAGAAGGGAATGGGCTTGCCAATGGAGCCAGGTAAGAAGGCTGGGTTAGGGGAGAGGCCAAGAGAGGCAGCAGGTAGATTCCTTCCCTTCTTCCTTCCTTCTTTTCTTTTGTTTTCCTTTCTTTCTTTCTGTCCTGAAAAAAATATATTTTCTGTCATTTTCCATGATACATTTTTGTAGCAGGGAGGGGGAGGACTGGATTTCCTTTCAATTTTGATCAGGATGCATGAGATTTGCTTTGCATTTTTGAAAAACACACGGAGAGAATAAAAGGGGTGGGGTGATGGCAAGAAGGACAGAGGGAGGTGGAAGTGAACTAGGGGCTGAGGTGACAACACAGAGAAGGAGGGCTTGGTGGTTCAGGCTCTGCAACTGGGTGTCATTGCCAGACCCATCTATGAAGGCCTCTCCCGTAAATACTGGATTGGCTGGAACCATGGGAACTTACAATCCTTTGCTAGAGGTGCCTTTAAAAAGATCCTCACACAGTGCAGGTAGGAAAGAATCAGATCTAAGGAAAGAACACACCTCCTCAGTCAGGACAGGAAGTCATTCCTGAATCTGCCTGTAGGTGGGAAAGACATAGGGTCCAGATGGCAAAGGCATGGGGTCCAGGGATCAGATCCCTGGCCATGGACACTCTGTGAGCTCCACCTGCCACCTTTGTGCACACTGGGGGCCGGGGGATAGGGAGAAGGAAAGGAGGGGGCTGTCTCCACGCTGTGCCCCCTGACACTTCTCACTTAGAAGACTCTCACAGCTGTCAGTGAGGAAGAGCTTCCGTACCACAGGCCCAGTGTTCTTGAACATTCTGCTTGGTGCACAGTCATTGCACATCCTGCATGAAGAACTGGAACTTCCCAAAGGTTCTGACAGCCCATCAGGTGGAAAGGACAGCCAGTCCCTGTCCTGCAGGCCTGCCATGGCTGCCAATCCCAGGGCACATGTCAGATGGCTCATCATTTTGCACCTGAAGCCGACGACTCTCCTGCAACTGTCCTGAGTAGGCTCTCACCCTAGTCTCTGCTCAGTAACACAAATTGCAGGAGAAGCCTTGGGTAGGGGGTAGGGGGTAGGGGGCAGGGGACCCTGCAGTCCATCGGGAGCTGCCTCTCCCCTTGTGGTCCCTATACTCCCCCCACATTTGAAATCCTACATCCCTGTGGCCTCTGTGGAGTAGCCAGGCGCTGGACTATAGACCCAACAGGCAGCAGGCACTCTATGCCTGGGATATGTAGGACACAACACACCTCCCACACTTCCACAAACACCCTCCTCCCGGCACACGGGGCCCCCATGCCTTTTCCTCTCCTGTCCTCTTGCGTCCTCTGTGTCTACCATGGGAGTGACACAGACAGGCCTCGAAGGCTGCACATCTCAACGCTTCCAGGACTGGGCCAGAGGCAAACACAGCAGGTACAAGTCGAACACTGGCCTAACTGACATGCTCCACGGCTGGTGGCTCTGCATTTGAGTGGAGGAGAGCAAAGGGGAGTCAGGGGGTGGGGGGGAGGATGATGAGCGCCAACTCATCATCACACACCCGCATCAGCAGCCCTTTGAGACCAGAAAGCCTCCCAGGCCAGGGCAAGAGTCAGCACCAGTTAACTGATAACATGCTAGCGAAAACCAAGGCAATCAGGTGTGAAGCTGAATGCAAGTGGGTCCGTTCAGCATCCAGAAGGTCAGTCAGGAAGCACCCTTGGGAAGAGCCTTCCCAGGGCCAAACACTCCTCCCAGGCTGCACAGGAAATGGCGAGCACCTTGGTCAGACTGTAGCAAATGGAGATGTCTTTGTGAGGTGTGTGTGGAGGGGTTGGGGTGTGATGTGGACAGTAGGGGGGTGGTCCTCAGAACTCTGTGGCCAGCAGCCATGCCTTTCTTCAGCTCCACTTCTTGCCAATTTTTGAGGGGTGTGCTCATGAGCCGTGTACCTTGCCTTGAGTGTGGGGGGATTCCTTGTGCCAGGGATCACTGCCACACCCCACCAAAGCTACCCCAGGTTCAGCTTTGATTAAATACAATGAGAGAAATTCTTCAGGGGTCAGGACTGGAGGAAAAAATGAAACAGGACCCAGGTTCCCACAGGCCTCCCTGAGTCAAGTCGCACAGGTGGAAGGAGCTTAATTATTCCAGCCGGCAGGTGCACGTGCCAAGTGTTGCCCGACTTGGGCTGGGGTGTGACTGGTGGGGGGATTTTGGGTGTGAGCAGCCTCTGTCTGGCATGGTGGGGATCGCTGAGTTCCAGGAGGAGAGCAGGTGCTTGACCCTAGCCTCCTGACTTGCACAGACCACACAGGTGCTGTGTATACTCTGGTTACTGATGGGAAATTCAGGGTCACCGTATTGGAGGACCATTTCCCAGTCACGTTCCAACATGCTAGCCCCAGGCCTGCCCTGCGAGTGCCCGTTCTGAGAGCAGCAATTTCTGGCAGCTGTGAAACTTTTTCTCATGGTGGGCCTGTGTGTGAAGGAGCAGCATGGAGTGTGCTCTCTCTCTCTCTCATGTGGAGCCACATGCCATCAAATCCTCCACTGTCTCCTTGCAGGCCTCAGCTGATACACTGCTCACTAACCTTGGTACCCATGTGGGATGCTTTTTCCAGCCAAGGGGGCAAAACAGAACACAACTCCCAGGCCTGGGACTGTGCCCAGCACCTCTCCTGACAGCACACAGGGATGCCCTGCTCTCTGCTCCCTCCTCCTGGGTCCTTGCTCCAGCCTCTGCTGTCGCCTCCTACAACCACCTGGACTGTCACCCTCCCCTAGCCTGGCTCAGGGTATTTCCTTTGTATAGCTCGAGTCCTCCCCAACACCTGAACCTGACCTCCCTGAAGTCAGTTTTGAGCCTCTGCTGCTCCTGGGCCCACAGAAATGCCAACCCTCCACTCCACACAGTCACTGTTTTGCCCAGTTATTTTTTTTCCTGTCCTCCCTGCTAACCCTCCACCCCATCAGCTACAAAGGACAGTCTAAGGAAACAATCAGAGGAGACAAACCCAAGGAATTCAATCGTGCAATTTGTGAACCAGATTTCTGTGCCCACTGCATCCAGAGCATCAACACCATACCCAGGAATTCTCTCTCCCTCTCCCCCCCTTTTTCTTCTCCAAATTTAGCATACAGACTGTCCTACGTGGGCCCTGGTGCTTCAGGATGAGTGAGATCATAGAGACCTTGGAAACAAATGGTGGCACTGTGTGTGCGCCTCCTGTTTGCTGCTGGCTGGGATAGGAATTCATGGGAGTGGCAGTGGTGGGGAGGTACTGGGGATGAAGAACACACTGGTTTCCATTCCTTTACAACAGGAAGAGCTTGCTTTGAAATACTGCCATCACCAGCGGGCACCCAGAGGTGGGCGTGGCGACACTGGCTCCCCCAATCCTGGAGTGGGCAGACCTGTAAGAGAAAGGCTCATGCTATTTTTCCACTCCACATCCCTTCCCTGGCTCCAGAAAGGCTGGGGGTATTTTTAGCAGGAAAATCAGATCCCCCTGTAAAAATGATCATGAGAAAATACCCCCACGGGAGGTGAGGGTCTCCTCCCCCACCAATGGGCTCCTAGAGTTTCCTGGAGTGACCACCACCTAGGTGCAGAGAGGCAATGACCAAGGAGCCTGGAAGGGGTGAAGAGGAGAGTGGGGCCTGGGCTGGGAGGCCAAGTGGGACTGGATATGCAAAGCAGACCTGGGCAT
Source organism: Ochotona princeps (assembly GCF_030435755.1). Classification (NCBI taxonomy): domain Eukaryota; kingdom Metazoa; phylum Chordata; class Mammalia; order Lagomorpha; family Ochotonidae; genus Ochotona; species Ochotona princeps. Next base: position 1,516,992 of record NC_080837.1, on the reverse strand, counting down.
CTTTAGGACCTCATGGCCAACCTTGACTGTCAGGGAACCTGGAGTCCCTCCCTCTGCTATCCCCAGGTCGAACTGTTCCTGTCCTCCAAGCCCTGGAACCTCCCATTGCAGGTGGCAATCCTTTCGGGCATCTGATTCTAGAATGAAGAGGCATGAAGCCTGGTTGTCAGCCTGTCCACAGAGTCCAACCCCACTGGGTTGAGCACTCCACCACAGCCTGGCAGCCTTCTCTCGTATCATGGCAGACAAACTCTTTGCCTTGGAGCTCTGTGCTGGTCCCGGTGCTGAGACTCATGAACTTGGGTGTATGGCTTTCGATGTATTCACTGAAGCCTCCCCCTGTCTCCCTCAATCTTTGTCAGTCCCAGGTCTCAGGAAGAAGTGGATCCCCTTGGCAGCTTCTTCAACTTGTTCTGTTTGTCCAGGACTGAAGCTACAGTGGACTGAGTCACGCCTCCCCAGCGGTCAGTAACTGTCACTCCTGTTCCAGAGAGCCTTAATCAGCTGTAATTTCATTTCTGGGTCAGACCCTCCAAGTGGCCTCTTACTGGCCCATATCAGCCATGGATTTTGCACGTTCAGGGGCCATCACAAACACAACAGCTGGGCCTTAGAAAGGCTGACCACTGTGCAATGGCACACACACAAGTCTGCAGGGAGCTTTCGCTTCTCAGAGGAGAAGGCACACACCCCAAAGTGGTGAGGAAAAACGAGGTGTGGGAAACGCACACAGCAGTAAGGGGCTACAGCTCTCTTGACTGTGCTCGGTGGGCAGGGCCTCACTGACAGCTGAGTGACCAGGTCCAGTGTGTGTGTGTGTGTGTGTGTGTCCATGTGACAGCAATTACAGGTATCTGGTAGCTCCAAACCAGGTCACAGGAAAGGCCTGTTAGCACTTTGATTCAGTTTGCCTCTTCTTAAGCCCCAAATGTGCCTGTTTCTGAAGCATTTCCTGTCATGTCCTCACATCTTAATAGGCATCAAAGAACCCAGCTGTGGAGTTGATGCTCTTTAGACTTCAGCCCACCCTCCGCTTCTCAGATCTCCGTGCTCCATGGTCAAGAGTCCCCCACTCCCTGCCATCCAGGAGGTGTCCCCCGATTTCCTGCTGTCCAGGAGGTGTCCCCCTGCCACTCCCTGCCATCCAGGAGGTGTCCCCCCGACTCTCTGCCATCCAGGAGGTGCCCCCCCACTCATTGCCATCCAGGAGGTGTCCCCCCTACTCTCTGCCATCCAGGAGGTGTCCCAGCAGGAGCCACGGTGACTGCGGGACCCACTCCCTGTTCTTTCGCTGGACCTGAAATTGTGTTCCTGTCACACCCCCCCCACCACCACCATCACGTGATTTTCCAAGTTTTTCTCACTGTTTAAGGCTGACTGGCAAGTCTGGCTCTGTGACGTACTGGTGCTCTCTTGGATTCATTTACTTCACGCTGCGGAGGGAGTTTGCATTTGTTTGTTAACTGAGCATGACTGGTGTAGACACAGACATATTTCACCTATGAATGTAAACACATACATGTAAATGCATACATATGTGTGCTTTTTTCTTAATCTGGTTTTATGTTCAAGGACCCCCGCCTAGAATGCTGAAATGAGCTGGGGAGTTTTCCCTCTTTTTATGTTGTCTGGCGCATTAGGGGGTTTTCTTTGCTGTTTTTTATTGTATTCGCCTTCTCTCCCTTGGGAGTCCTTTTAGATATATTTTTTCCTAATCCCCCCACCATTAAATTTTAGTATCACAGATGTACAATATGCAGGGTCTCCACAAGTTCATGAAAAGCACAGAGTATGAAAAAATATGCATGGATTTCAATTTTTTAAAGATTTATTTATTTTTGTTGCACAGTTTATTGCATATATATATATTTGAGGAGAGACAGAGAGGAAGATCTTCCATCTGATGATTCACTCCCCGCATGACCTCAATGGCCAGAGCTGTGCCAATCCGGAGCCAGGAGCCTGGAGCCTCTTCCAGGTCTCCCACTTGGGTGCAGGTCCCCAAGACTTTGGGCCATCCTGCATTGTTTTCCCAGGCCACAAGCAGGGAACTGGATGGGAAATGGAGCTGCCGGGATTAGAACTGGTGCTCATATGTGATCCTGGTGTGTTCAAGGCAAGGACTTTAGCCGCTAGGCCACTGCGCCACGCTGTGCTGGACCCTAATTTTTTTTTTTTTTTTTTGCAAAAAGGTGAAACATTTTTTAATTGCACCACCCATGAATTTTTGGAAGTCCTTTCTGTGTCTGTGTTGTGAGGTTCCCAGGACATTTTTCTTTTTCTTTGTTTCTCCTTCTTCTTTTTTAATGATTTGCTTATTTATGTACAAGACAGAGAGAGAACACTTCCATCTACTGTTTCATTCCCAGATGGCTGCAACAACCAGCACTGGGCCAGGCCAAAAGCTTTATGGATGGCAGGTGCCCAAGCCCCTGGCCACCTCTTGCCACTGTCCCAGGCAATGCTCAGCTTGATTCACAGTGCCTGGATTGGTAACATCACCGATATCCCTGGCCATGTGACATTCAAGGTTGGTAAATACAGGGCCCGGCGGCATGGCCTAGCGGCTAAAGTCCTCGCCTTGAACATGCTGGGATCCCATGTGGGCGCCGGTTCTGATCCCGGCTGCTCCACTTCCCATCCAGCTCCCTGCTTGTGGTCTGGGAAAGCAGTCGAGGACGGCCCAATGCATTGGGACCCTGCACCCGCGTGGGAGACCTGGAAGAGGTTCCAGGTTCCCAGCTGTGGATCGACGCGCACCGGCCCATTGCGGCTCACTTGGGGAGTGAATCATCGGACGGAAGATCTTCCTCTCTGTCTCTCCTGCTCTGTGTATATCTGGCTCTAATAAAAAATGAATAAATCTTTAAAAAAAAAAAAAGGTTGGTAAATACATCAGATTCCAGTTGCTCGCGCGTGCATCTGTTCTCACTTCACTCTTACTCTGTGTCTCCTGTACCCTGGCCATTCCTTCTGGAAAGCCCCTGTCCTGTTTTTCTGAAGAACCAACCTTCAGTGGCGTTGATCTCCACTACACCTTGTTACCTTGTTCTTCACTTTGGTTCCTGCCCTTAATATGTCCTTCTTTCTGGCTTACTGTGATTTTTTTCCCTTGTGTTTGTAATAAAATTCTTGGCTCATTTGCTTTGTATCTCCTAATTCCTGACACATTTACTTAAACCTAAAAGTTTCCCTCTAGATACTGCTATAGCTGGGTCCATAAATTTGCAGGGCAAGTTGCTTGTGCTTTATTCTGTTTTCTCGAGTGTCTTCACAAGTTCCTTCTGAATCTAGAACGACTCCATCATATGATACTTCCTATCTAGATGCAGGAGGTTTTAACAGGTTCCTGTGGAGTATCATGGTGAGTGCCTCGCAACATGAGGGGCCAGCCAGCCACAGCCAAGAAACTGCTGAGCGCTCCCCATCGGACAAAGAACTTCACGGCTTGGCTTCCTCACTAGCTCCCCTAAGCAACCCCCTCAGATCGGGATCCAGGGCCGGGAATCAAGAACTTTGGGAGAGCTTTTGGGTACTGGAGTGGAGTCTCAAACGAGGAAAGTCCATCTTCCCCAAGACTGTTTTGCTGCCCAAGAACCCCCAGGAGGTGGCTTGGGACAAAACTGTGTCTTTGCTCAGAAAATAACATGCTTACTCATCTGGCCTGTATCACACAGTTCCAACATTGTTGCACTACAGACAGAGCACACAGACCACCTGACCTTGAGCTTGTGCAGGGATAGGATCTGTATGCGTGACAGTACCACACAGACGCACAGGTCCCAGGGTCTTCACCTGACACCGCTCTGCTCACCCTATGGAGAGAAGGGTATTCCTTTAATTCTAAGAAGAATCTGCCGAGGCTGCAGTGCCCTTCACTGAGGATGTGAAAACCACAGGACAGGAGCAGCGAATGCCCGGGCGAACTTTTGTTGCATGGCTGTGTCGTGGGTTCTCAACCTGGCTGTGCCCTGATGTTTGTCTTCATGCACACCCGGCATGCCCAGCTGTTCCCTTCCTCCACTCCACTCCCAACAGGCGTGTGTGTGTGTATACAGATGCACACATACATATATCCAAAAGTGATGACTCCAGCAAGATTGTATCAGAGCAATGCGGATAACAGGGGTCATCATACCAATCCTTGTCTGTCCACTGTACTGGGTGCCCTTTGTCCCAGCTGCAGATGGTGCAGCGTCCATGCCAGCTCCATTCTCTCAGGTCTCCTCTTACCTCAGACTGCTGCTTCCTCTCCCTGTTCAGATCCTCAGCCCCAGCTACATGACAAGAAGATTCCACAGACAACAAGATTCTACTTGTTCAAATTTGGATACAATGGCCCAACAAGGGCTCCTGAGTACCAACAGGCCTGAGAAACAGAGCGAGAGAGAAACCACCTAGAGAGAGTTCCTGTCTACTGGTGTTCTTCGAATACCCAGAATGGCCAAGACTGGATGAGGCCAAAGCCGGGAACTCAACCCGCTTCTCCCACGTGGATAGCAGAAACCCAAGTACCTGATCCAACACCTGCTGCATTGCCAGGAACCCGAGAGGCAGAGCCAGAGCCAAGTTTTCCAATGGAGGAAACAGGTGTCTTAATCGCTAGGCCAGACGCTTGCTCCTGTCAGGGCTCCTTAAAGCTCTCGGGTACTTCCAGAGTGCCACAAAAGTTTTCCATCATTGCCTCTACTTTCTCCTGAATGGATTCTGAGGAAGGGACCTCATGGCCCACGTTTGTTTATTTTTCTAACCAGGAACTGCAAACTTGTATTTTGCTTAATGTTCCAAGTATTAAACTCGTAGACTTAATAAATACACATCTTGAAAATGAATTCTCTTAATCATTGGAAATGACTGTAACTCGATTACATTCCTTTACATTATTGAGAACGCAGTTTTAAATTCACTGTGGTTGGTTTTCTTCTTTCTTTTTTTTTGAATGCTTCGAATGTCATAAAACTTCCACAAGCACAATGACTGCGAGGCTTATTATTCTGTGCACAGTTGAACCTGTACCAAACCTCAGTACAACGGCCGTATTCACTTCTTTGATAATTTATGTGCTGTGCTATTCCTTCCTAGGGGATATTAGGATACTTATTTTAATATCTTCCTCGGGTTTCAGTCATGTATTTTGATTTCTTCCCAGGGGTTGGGTAGTGTTACTAGATCCCCAAGGGCAAGGCACGCGTGCTTAGCCCAGCTCTGGCTGCGGCACTTGGATTAGAGGTGAGATCGGCTTGCCTGGACGCCACAGGACCCCTCTGGAGGCTGGGCTAACTCTGTGATTTTTTTTTTAAAGATTTATTCATTTTATTACAGCCAGATATACACAGAGGAGGAGAGACAGAGAGGAAGATCTTCCGTCCGATGATTCACTCCCCAAGTGAGCCGCAATGGGCCGGTGCGCGTCGATCCGAAGCCGGGAACCTGGAACATCTTCCGGGTCTCCCACACGGGTGCAGGGCCCCAATGCATTGGGCCATCCTCGACTGCTTTCCCAGGCCACAAGCAGGGAGCTGGATGGGAAGTGGAGCTGCCGGGATCAGAACCGGCGCCCATATGGGATTCTGGGGCTTTCAAGGCGAGGACTTTAGCCGCTAGGCCACGCCGCCAGGCCCAAGGATTTTTAAGCCACGCCTTCCCTTAGGTATTACTGGAAATGAGGTGCTTTGCAAGGTTCCCTTTGTCACACTTACCAACCTGTGTCCTGCCGGTGTGGTCTGTGCTGGTTTGAAAGAACCGCACTTTCCTCCCTGGTGTTTTATTAGCACGAGCAGGGCTTTCCTTTCCTGTGGGCCTGGGGAGGGCAATTTTCCTCTCCAAGATGACTTTCAGCGAGACCCTGCCCCAGACCCAGATGTTCCTGCTCATCCTTGGGTTCCCTTGGAGAAGGGAGCAGGGTTTGGTGAAGGCTGGGCCTGTCTACAGGCACCCCAGAGAGCTCACTGATCCTTTCTAACAGGTGAGGACCCTCACCTGCCACATGGCACCCTTATCAGACGCCACACTTGCTGGCACCTCACTTCTGCACCTGGAAGGCTCCTGCACTGTAAATATATGACATTTATAGTTTGTAAGCTGCCCTTCCTCCTGAAGTGCTGTGTCAGGGTGGCCTGAATGGGCTCTACCTTGCCTCTGGGCCTCCTGTTACTGGACATGCTGCATAGTCTCTGACTACGGCTGACAGCGGGCCCTGCGTTCCCTTCGGTTATCACTCACCCACCCCACGGCCACCTGAGCCAGGTCAGTCTTTATGACGGAGCTCCTGTTACTAACTCTGTGTGATTGGCTTCCTTGACACCATGATTTTATTTATTTGTTCCGTAGATGTATTTATATATATGTGTGTGTGTGTATTTAAATTTGCATATGTTTTTAATTTTAAATTAATTAATACTTTAATACTGGAGGAAGCAAAGCAGCCATAAATAACCACCCACTTATTAGAATCTATGAACAGGAAACAGACATCATTGCTCACCCCCTGTTTTAAGACAGCCACATTTTTATACTGATTGTGCTATCAATTTTTCCGTTTGAGACATGATTAAGAGCCCAGGGCCTAGCTAGACTTGACTTGTCTCAAGTGAACATGATGACAGTATCCTGTGCTCAGGCTGCCATGGATTGGTCAAGGGAAACCCTTCCGCTGGGTATGTGTACCACCTGCTAAGTCCCTTAGCTTAGGGACTCTGGCCTTCTGGTAAGATGCTTTCTTCTTCACTCCAAGTCAAGGAGCCCACTGTGTGCTGAGGAGACAAGGGTTTGGTTTACTCCACAGCAGCATCTGGGTCACCTAGGCTGGCAGTTGTAGCTCTGAGACATGAAGCAGTTTCTAGGATCTTTCTACTGCTGTGGCCCTGTGCCCTCGAAGTGTCCTCTAAGTGAGAGCTGCACACTCAGAACTTTCCTCAGTAACAATTGCCAACTCAGTAAACACCTGTGCTCTTTCTTTCTTTCTTTCTTTTTTATTTATTTATTTATTTCCTATTGAAAAGACAGATTTACAGAGAGGAGAAGAGACAGAGAGAAAGATCATCCGTCTGCTGGTTCACTCCCCAAGTGACTGCAATGGCCGGTGCTGAGCTGATCTGAACTCAGGAGCCAGAAGCTTCCTCCTGGTCTCCCACGCACGTGCAGAGTCCCAAGGGGCCATTCTCTATTTCTCTATTGCTTTCCCAGGCCACAAGCAGGGAGTTGGGTGGGAAGTGGGGCCACAGGGACATGAACTGGTGCCCATATGGGATCCCAGTGGCTGCAAGGCAAGGATTTAGCCATTAGGTTACCACGCCGGGCCCCACATCTGTGCTGTTAACAGACAGAGCCCTGTCCAGCAGGTAGGCAGAGGGCTGGACAGATGGCGCTTGCATCCCTATTCTCTTTGACAAAGGGTCTTTGCTGCTATCTGTATGAGATTGTCACCTCCTGCAGCTCTGAAACCACTGGAACAGCTGGCTGAGATGGAGACTAACACAGAGATTGTGACAGTGACCGTGGCAGTGTGAGAAGACTGACATACCCCTACCAGCAGAGTGAGACCTGAGACGCAAGGTCTGGGTCTCAGACACAGAGGTGTTGAGACCCCTGTGGGATAAGGGGCAAGGAGTAAATTTTCAGGTGACAAAATATGTGAGGGAGAAACAGCTTTGGGGACAGAGGTGACTGGGACAGCAGACAGACGCAGAAAAACCCAGCAGGGTTTGAAGCCCACATGCAAGAGGCAGGGAACCATGAGGGGAGACCATGGACAGAGCATGCATGGGAGAAAACAGAGAGGGTTGCACAGGTTCCTTCTCAGGCTGAAACAAGCCACGGCTTCAGCCACTGACACACACAGCAAGCCTGGGATGTTTGAACTGCACTCAGAACCACGGCTTACAACACAGGTGAACTAAGGGCTAGCTTTGGTGGGCTCGAAACACTTGCAAGCGCTTCCGAAGAGTTCCTGGAATTACAGAACTGGAAGACAGGTCTATTACGGCATATAAGATTTTTTTTCTTTAATCCGTAAGCAACATGAACTTTTCATGGATTTTTTGAGGACGTGGAGGACATGCTTGCATCAAAACAAACATATCCCTTCATTTCATGCTCCTTGGCACTTGTGAGGCACCTCTCACTTGTGTTTCCTGCACTGATTTCTGATCTCTGATTTCTTCCATGTGCATTTGTCGCTTGCCTCTGGAAGCAGGGTTACATGATTTTTCCTTTCTGATTGATCTGCTGTGCACTCGTGGGAATGCTTCTGAGACCGAGGAGGCCAATGGTGGCCAGGCAGGGCCATTGGTGAGGAAGCTCAGAATGATTCTCGACGACTTTACCAAGACTGAGCTTTGCAAGATGCAGGTGGTGTTGGAGTTGCGGGGCAGAGGGAAGCCCGTGTTAGAAGCTGGAACTGTCTCTGCAACGGGAATCCTGCTGGTGTCCTGTTAATGCTGGAGAAGCCACAGAGACATTAAAATGACTTTTTAAATCACTTTTAAACATATGTACCGCATATGTCAAATACAAAACAAATGATACTTTTTGCACTCTAACTTTTGCAACCTTAAGGACTGTATGTGTTCCAATCTGCCTTCTGTGAGAATCTGACACAAGTCCTCTGGGAGGAGACGACTTCTTACCACTTGCAGTCTGTTGGCCACCAGTTGTTATGATTGTTGGTCACTTTTCTTTCCATTGCCTGGCATGAGTTTCCTCTGTGTGCATAGTTGTTGCTTCTGCAACACTATTAGCTCTGGTTCACAAAGTAGATTTGCTGAAGGTCAGGAATAATAATGAACACATTAAATTTATGTCAAAAATGGCAAATAATGTAAGTATGGGGCTGACTCCGATGCAGACTTCAGCAGTGAGTGGCCTCTGGCAGCTGAGTGATGTCACATACAAGAGATGAACAGGTCTTAGCAGTCTATACATCATCCAGATTGTAGCTCACTGCTGATCCTTTCAGGTTTGCTCTAAGATCATTGGCTGAAACACAATTACGAGGCAGGTGTCCCAAGCCACTGGGACCTTTACACAATTGCCAAAGAAACAGCGTTTTTGGTAAATAAACTGAGTTTTCCCAGGACTGCATGGTTCTAGAATGCAAAATCAGAATGTGAAAAAGTAGCATTAAAAGACAAAAGCTTTCAACACAACCTCCGCTATATGGAAGACACTTTAGCCAGCCATTTAGCTCCTCGCTTGGGAATACGACAGTGACCGAGGATACACAGAGTGCCCTCCTACAGGATCTCGAAGCTTGGGAAACAGTGCGAAGTTCCAGGGACCCTGAGGTGGACACCTAATGATTGTCCATCAGAACTGTGGTGAAAGGAGCGAGGGGTACTGTTGTGGAGACCTTTTTCTGCCAGGGCTTTGGTTGATTTTCTGAAAACACTCTCATAGCAAGGGGAGGTTCCATTCTGGTTTAACCTTCCAGAAAACCAACAGGCAAAATGCCTTGAGTATCCTGAAGATCTGCTACCCTGACCTTGGCCCTTGCTGACTGCTGTCCTTTGACCTCCACCTCTCGTAGCCTTCACTTTGATTGTGTTTTGTCTTCTGGCTCATACTGGTGAAGTCGAGTTTCATCTTCTGTTCCAATTGTTCCAGTTCTTCAAACCAACGCTCCCAGATCCTGAGCCCACAGATTTAGTTTTTCTTTCTTCTTCTTCTTCTTTTTTTTTTTTTTTGAAATACTCATTTCACGGGGCCAGTGTGATTGTTCAGGTGGCTAATGCTGGTATCCTACAGCAGATTTGAGTTCCAGCTCCTCCACTTCCCTTCCAACTTCCTGCTTGTGGCCTGGGAAAGCAGTCGAGGATGGCTCAAAGCCTTGGGACCCTGCACTCAGGTGGGAGACCTGGAAGAGGCTCCTGGCTCCTAGCTTCAGATCGGCTTAGCTCTGGCTATTGTGTCCAGCTGGGGAGTGAACCAGTGAATGGAAGACCTTTCTTTGCCTCTCCTTTTCTTTGTAGATTTGCTTTTCAGATAAAAATGAATAAATCTTAAAAAAGAAAAGATGGTGGAAAACCAGTTCCAAAATTCACATGGAAATGCAAGGACCTAAACAAGTTAAAACAACTTTGTGAAAGAACAACCAACGTTATCCGATTTCAAGACTTAAACAGAACTACAAGGAGAGTAATCAAGAGAATGGAATTAGACATTAGGGAAAAAAAAAATTCAGGCAAAGAGAAATGGCTGGGGAAAAACCCCATACAAAACAATATTGGCAGGACCTGGTACAGTAGACTAGTTGCTAAAGTCTTTATCTTCCATGCACCAGAATCCTATACGAGCACTGGGTCTTGTCCTGGCTGCTCCATTTCCCTTCTAACTTCCTGCTTGTGGTCCGGGAAAGCAGTAGAAAATGACTCAAAGCCTTGGGGCCCTGTACCCATGTGGAGATCTGGAAGAGGCTCCTGGCTCCTGGCTTTGGACCAGCTCAGCTCTGTCCATTGCGGCCACTTGGGAGTGAACCAGTGGATGGAAGATCTTTATCTTCTCTCTGTAAATCTGACTTTCTAATAAAAAATCAATAAATCTTTTAAAAAAGTTGGCAGACATGTATAGCTGTTGGGATTGGTTGGGGGAAAGGGTATGGCAGTTGGCCATAAAGTTAAACTATTCTGTGACCCAACAGTTATTACATAAAAGGACTTACGCAAAATGTCCTTATTCAAGGGAGGCCCATGATGGAAAAAACCCCACAGGGATGAATAAATAAATTGTGCTATCTTTATACTAAGCCATAAAAAATGAATTATTGCTATATGGAACAGAATGGGTGAGTCAACATGGGTAAACAAAGCCAGGCACAAAAGAGCCCAGGCCTTATGGTTCCACTTATGGGAAGTCCCAGCAGACACAGAATTAATCATTGGGGGAAAGAAATTAGAGCAACAGTTGTTGATGGGGAGAGCAAAGGGGTTGGTGAAAAGCACTTTTTTTGAGGTAACCGAAATGCTTTCTGTCTTAATTGGTATGTGGGTTCTATTTTAGGAATCATTAAGTTATACTGACATGCCTCCATCTCACTGTGTGAAAACTTTATCCTGAAACCTGGAGCTAGCTCTTCTCCACACAAGTACATACACACACAGTCACTGCAACAAACTGAACTGCAGAACAATGAAAATACCACTTTTCAGTGAGTGTGTGCAGCACTTGGGGCTTGTTGCCATGTGTGTTGGGGGGTTCACTAGTCCATACCAGTCCCAAAGCTATTTGACAACATCCTACCCTATGGGACAAGCAGAGATCACTGGGTGCTCACCAATTGGAAAAATAAAAAGTGCATTGGCCATACCAACTATCAGACAGGAGTGAATGCAAAGCAAGTTGAGTTACCACAATCCATATAGACAATCCTCAGAAATGTATCATTGAGAAAAAAGATATGAACAATGGGGGCCGGTACTGCAGCACAATGTGTTAAGCTACTACCTTCAATGCCAGCATCCACAGAGGATGTTGGTTTGTGTCCTGACTCTTCCACTTTCCATCTAGTTCGCTGCTAAAGGCTTAAGAAAAACAGCAGAAGATGGCCCCTACTTCCCACGTGGGAGACGTGGAGGAAGCTCTTGGCTCCTACTTTAGGTTTGACCAATTCCCAGCTGTTGCAGTCATTTGGGAAGCAAAGTAGAGTATGGCAACACTCTCTCATTCTTGCTCTCTGGTTTCTTTTCGTCATTCTACCTTTAAAACAAATGAATAATTTTAAAAACTATGTAAAAAAAACCCCACGTATTTCATGTGACCATCTGTGGTGAACTGGGAAATCTAAAAGCCCAATTTGACAAACACCCTCTGTATTTAGGCTTTCATGGGTATAGTGTGAAATCTACATGCCTGTCTGCATACTTCTCTGGTGGCTCTGGTAAATTTAAGCAGTGAATTAGTGGCTTCATTGTTTCCTCAGGAGAAGCCACAGGCCTGTTGCGGACCAGTTCTCAGCCTCCTGGTAAATGGCCATCCAACTCCCCGGGCATCTGTCTTATTGGGTATTGAAATGAGATCTACCTAAAGCTGAGGGTGAGGTTGAGAAAAATCAAGAATTCTTGGGTAGAGACTTACAGTAGACAGGAAAAGTGGAAGAATGTGTGCCTCCTGGAGAGGCAGGGAGGTTCTGCTTGTTCTATGCTCTGCAGAGCCTCCTGGGGGTGGGCTGGGAGGCTCTGCTTGTTCTAGGCTCTGCAGCGCCTCCTGGAGAGGCAGGGAGGTTCTGCTTGTTCTAGGCTCTGCAGAGCCTCCTGGGGGTGGGCTGGGAGGCTCTGCTTGTTCTAGGCTCTGCAGCGCCTCCTGGAGGAGCAGGGAGGCTCTGCTTGTTCTAGGCTCTGCAGTGCCTCCTGGTGAACTGGGCTCTGCAGGGGAATGACCTGAGTGGTTACCCATCCTTCAGCTTTCTACCTGCAGCCTCTGCACCCCTCAAGCTTCCATTCTTGCTATACACATTCCTGGTCCTCCCCTGTCATTCCAGGAGCTTGAGGGACCCCAAGTCAGCACCCAATGCAGGGCAGCAACTCACTCTACCACAGCAGCTCCATATAGACTTGCTCCTCAGCCTGGATGCAGGGCTCCTCCCTGAAACCCAAGCCCTCTCACTCCTTGCTCCTCAAGTCTGGTCTCTTTCTTCATACCCCATGCTGTTTGCTGCTTTTGGGTACTCACACTACTCGACTGAAAACTCCCAATGGTGTGTCTGCCACTTAGTTCTGTCTTCCAGACATGTTTTAGTTTGCTGGAGTTCCTACGTGGCCTGGGACTACAGAGTCCAGGATCCAATAAGAATCAGTGTTGTGAGTGATCCATGCAGCAAGATGCCTTTTCTGACTTTGGTTCTCTGGAGGTTCATGGAAATGGAGGGGCCCACCCCACAGTTCAGGCCCACAGGAGTGGAGGACTGACATTTCCCCAGGGCTCAACAGAAATAAAATACTGTGCTGGCCCCAGGCCCTTATCCCCGTTTAGGGTGGTATTTACCAACATGCATCTTGCATAAGCAGCTGAGGGGCTTGTGTGTCCCTGGATCTGAGAGTGGCTGTGCTGCACCCCACCAAGGTACATGACAGTACAGTCCTCCCTGGATCTCGGGGTGGTGCTGGTGCCAGCTGTGCTCATTCTGCACTGCACCCCACCAAGGCCCAGGCCTTGCACAATGTGCGCAACAGTGCAGTGCTGCCGTGTTGCTGCTCTGCTTAGCTCGGGGAGCATCCTCAGTCCATGTTCCTCTGACTGAGGAACAGTGATCCTAGACCAGAAAGGTGTGCTGGACAGTGCCTTACACTCGTAACAGCTCAAGGTGTGTTTTCCTTTCGTCTCTGGGTTTGACCACTGTTTCAGCACTGGAAAAAGGTGTGGAAGAGTGAAATGTTCTACCTAGAGACATCTCACCAGTAGGTCCTTGATGGCACTGCAGTCACCATCAGACTCAAAGACTCAGCATCTGGACAGACTCCAGATATCTGTGGCCTTCCTTGTCTGCCTTCAGGACTTGCTGTTAGGCTAAGAAAGCACACACAGACACACACACACAAAAAAAAAGATTAGGGCCTCTCCAATATAGGCACATAGACAATCCAAAACATCACTGTGAAGTGTGTAAGAACCAGGCCTGCTGTTACTTTCTATTTGAGGATACATGTATTAAAGATTTTGATGTATTGGCCGTACAGAGAGCCAACTTGAGGGATAGGAGCAACAACCTATTCGGAAAGACCAACCGGCAATTGTCCTGCATGCTGTGACTGGCAGATGGTGGCAACCTGGTCACCATGACAGCAGTACAGAATATCAGCAAGTGACCAGGTGTTGGGTACATTTTAAAGTCTATCAGCAAGTCTATCATTGGATGTGGAGTGTGAGAGCTGGAGATAGGGACAGCTCTGATGCTTTGGGCTTGGGCAGCTGAATGATGGAGTAGCATCCCTAAGATGAAGTCTCTGAAGAGGAAACCCAGAAATCTCAACCGTGCTCATGGGTGCGATGGTGGCTAAATGCTCAAAGGTGGACACTACGGTGCTTGTGCTAGGAGTTGGGAGCCAAAAAGGATGAGCTTGCCTGGGATTAGCAAGTTTGATGTCTTTGGCATCTAGCAGTACTCATGGTCATCTTTACAAACCTAACAGTTGTTAACTGTCTTATTCTTTTGCTGTTCAATTTTGGTTTATCTAAGTTTTTCTTTTATTGAGGTTAAATCTCTCTCTCTTTTTTTTTTTTTTTTTGTTTTGTTATTCCTTTGGTTGTAAGTGGGCTTATTTAGAGAAGAGATGATAACTGTTTGTCAACCAAACCACATCCTGGTCTCCTCTTTGGGAAAAGCCAGGCTGTATTCTCTGGGTACCCAGTTTTGTAAGATATTCTTGCGGGGGTGGGAGGAGTGTAGAGTGAGTGGGGAGGCAGAAGGAAAGAGAAAGAGAGGACAAAGCTGGCTAAAAGTAGTGAGGCAAAATACAAAATGGAGTTGACGTGAAGCGCCAAGGTTGGCGTTTGTAACCAGCTCTTGGCATGTAAGCTGGAGACGGAGCAGCTAGTGCTGCCAGGAAGTTCAGAGCCAAGTTTGAAACTTGATTGTGGTAACTGTGGTTAACCAGCACTGGTGGAATATTTGTTGTCTTTGATCCTGATATTCCACTTGTATTTAAGCTTTCATGGCTCATTTGTGTGTGTACGTGTTTTGTTGCAAGCTACCTCAAATTTTTTTATGGGGAAAAAATAAAGTATAATCAGGAAAATCAAAGCTCCAAAGCCTCAGTGTCTCCTGAAGAATGGATCCACTTCCTGTGGCACGTACCAAGTAGTGTTCATAGTTCTTCCTGTCCTGGACTCCAACCCTTGGCGCAATCTGTGTCCAAAAGCGAGTGGGAGCCTGTTTACTGGATGTCTTTGCACACCAGGAGTTAAGGGAGTTCGTCACCCGATAGCAGTAGCATGCTGGGAGCCCGAGGACAGTGTGGCCTGAAGTGCTCAGAGAAAATATGTTCTCAGTGAGAACTGAGCGCTGGCAGGGTTGCCGAGACAACTGAAGGGTTGGGTCCTTTCCTAGAACTGCACTAGCAGCTAACGTAGCCACTTCCTCCCAAGTGTCGCTGCAGCACGCGGCTGCCTTGCACCTTCTATTCCTGCTTTCCCACACCCTGGTGGCTTTTACTGCCAGGCAAAGCTGGAGCCAACCAGTGGGTGTGTGCTGATGGCCTGGCAGACCGCTTGTGTAAGTCGCATCATCTCTTCTGGCTGTGGTCACATGGTGCCACCACCTTCCCCAGCATCTGGGCAAGCCCTGTTTGCCTCTGGTTGGTCTCTCTGGTCTTCAGACAGAACCTTCACAATGAGATCGATTCGCCTTGCACCTCTGACACTTCTGAGTCACAGGCCACAGGCACAGCAGAGGAGCCGGAGAAGAACCTGCAGGAAGCAACACGTCCCAGAGAGACGGACTCACTGACATGTATATTGCACACGCACTCAATACCCCTTCCAAGAAAGCTTCAGGTGCCTCCCCAGATGGGAGTCACGCCCATATTCTCTGCCCCCAGTGGCTCTGGAAGACTGCCTTCTCTGACACTAAATGGGAAAAGGCGGACCAGGGGAAGGAGGCAGAAAACACTTTTTTCTTTAAACTAATGTATTCATAAGTTTATTTTTCAGTCATAAAAAAGAACATATTTTGGCTTTGAAACCAAGACATAAAATAATAAGACAAGTAAGTGACAGCCATCAGCTGAAAGTGGGTGAAGCATCTCAGGTTAACCATCAGCGGATACTGCAGGCCTGGGGCCGGGCGGGGCTCAGGCACAGTGAGGACAGGAGGGCAGGGGTTGGCTCGCGGCCCTGGCCGCCTCTGGGACCTGCTGGGCTCCGGAGCACCCTTGGGCCTGCGCACCCAGGAGGTCACTCCTCCCTTTTGAGCAGCGGGCTGTGATGCTGCAATGCTAGCTAGCCTGTCTAGTTTGTGGGATAGTGCAGTGGTTTCACGTGTTTGACCTATGTATTTGCAATCTTTAGACAATGAAGGTGCCTGAGCCAGCCAAGGCCAAAGCATCTCTATTTATGGTCGGTGATCTGCTGCAGGCAGAGCTTCATGTAGGCGTTCTTATTGCGGATCTCAATGACGGCGTCCCTCACGAGCTCAATGAACAGTTGTGGCCAAAGCTTCTGCAAGGCTTCGTTCTTCCTGTTGATCTCTGTGGCTCCCTTCACAAGGTCCTCCACGTACATCTTGCAGAATTTCTTTTTTTCCTTTATTTCCTGTTGAAACACACATTCACACACACACATAAGATTTTGCATGAAGTCTTCATTAATGCAAAAGCCAAACAAGTGGCTGAAGCAGAAAAAGCTGGAACAGCCAGGGCAGGGATTCCTCCCAGAGAGAGAGAGAAAGAGCGAGCGAGCGAGAGAGAGAGAAAGAGAGAGAGAGATCTGCTGGGTGTCAGTGGCCACAGGACACTGCGGCCTCATCTGACAGCTGCTGCACCATGACTACCGTGGCTCTGACTCTGCCCGGCTGGCTCAGGGTACACAGGCCAGCACAGCACAGGCTCAGGGCCCCGTGTGGTGCCCACGGCTGCACTAGGGCATCGGCCCTAAGAACGTCTGTTGAATGATGTGGGCCTGGATGGTGTGTGGCACCTTCGAGACCCACACTCTGACAGTTGTTATAGCAAAGCCTGGGATGGCATATTGTGCAGATTCACGTGACAAAGCTGGAGAATAGGTACAAGAAGGAACAGTGAACAGCTACAAGCCTAAGACCCAGAACATGGCTCTCTAAACAGTGTGTCCACAAAACCTCTAGGCCTGGCAGTATGTCAACGAGAGACCTTGTCCTGAGTGCGTGGACAGAGCACATCAGGGCACTGGCCCTCAAGTCTATTCCAGAGGCCACAAAACAGCCATTTAATTTACTGCAAGAATTTAGCATTTTTCTTGGCTACTGATACTTTGGAGGGTGTTGCGGCACCGACACTGAAGTTGTCGTTAAATACACGGGAAAGTCAGTGCAATCAGAGAAAGAGAATCAGTATAATAATGGAAGTGCTTATATCCACACTGATGGAAAAAAGAACAAATGGCAGTGCGACAACAGATGTAACTACTTAGGAAAGGAGCTATAACTTCCCAACCGAAACCAAAACACTCAAATAATTTCAAGATGAAGTAGAGCTAAATTTAAAATAGAACTCTCGTCACCAAAACTATGCCTGTGAAGATCTGTAATAAGAAAAACTGCTTATGTTAAAAGCTAAATGACAAGAGAAAAATTCGGACAATGTTCTTCAAAAGTTATATTTTTATGTATTTGAAAAGCAGGGTGAGGACAGAGAGAGAGAGAGAGAGAGAGAGAGAGAGAGAGATCTTCAGTCTGTTGGTTCACTTTACAAAAGCCTGCACCAGTTGGGGCTGGGGTTGGGGCTAGAGCTGGAGCTGGGGCTGGAGCTGGGGCAAAGACGGCAGCTGTGGACCCTCTGTCCAGGTCTCCCACATGGGAGAAGGGACTCAAGCATGTGAGCTGACACCTGCTGCTTCTCAGGAAGCTGGGTTGGAAGCAGAGGGAGAATTCAAACCCAGGCGCTACACTATGGAATGTGGACACTACCACGTGACAGCTTAATATCTGTGCCCAAACACCCACACTCAAATTGAAATGTTGATGGAGTCTAGATTATATGAATGTATGCATTTGTCAAAAACTTAGCAACTGTACACATGAAACACATTTTAGTATGTAAATTTTAGCTCTAAAGAAGAAATGAGGGGCCAGCGTGGCATAATAGGTAGATGCCATCATCTGTGATGCAGATACTCCATGTGGGGTGCTGGTTTGTGTTCCAGCTGCTCCTCATTTGAATCAGCTCCCTGCTAAAAACCAGAAAAAAAGCAAGAGAAGATAGCTCAAGTTTCCAAGTGTCTGGGCCCCTCCCACCCATGTGGGAAACCCAGATGAAGCTCCTGGCTTCAGTCCGGCCCAGCTGTGGCTGTTGCAGCCACAAGGGGAATAAACCAAGAGAGGGTAGCTTTCTGCCTCTCCCCTTCTCTCTATTATTCTTGCTTGTAAATAAATAAATTTCCTTTTAAAAAATTAGAAATTCTAGCAACTATTATAATTAACAATATGTATGCTAAATTATTTAGGGAGAAGCAAATTAATTTTTGCAGTGACTTATTGATATAAAACAACCAACCAAGGTGAACAGATGAGTGGGCAGCTGTGTGACTGAGCAAGTGCCCTGCGTGATGATAATGCCAGTTTTGAGTGTGCGAGTATGCACTTCAACCCCTTTCAGCTTTGCTTTCTGCTTGAAAATTTTTTTTATTAATTATTTTGCATTATGTGACAGTTTCATAGGCTCTGGGAATCCCCCCACCCCTCCCACGCCCCTCCCCCCTGATGGATTCCTCCACCTTGATGCAGTATTACAGTTCAAATTCAATCAAGATTCTTTCCTTGCAAGCATAGAGTCCAGCTACTTATTGTCCAGATGGTTTGAACAGTTTCTTGGGGAGACCATTTCTGGTCCGAAGTTAGAGCTGGTAGAATATCATCCCAGTCAATTAAGAGTCCCAATATAACATCAACATCTGCTTGAAATTTTTTTTTAAAGATTTATTTTATTTTTATTACAAAGTCAGATATACTGAGAGAAGGAGAGATAGAGAGGAAGTGGAGCTGCCGGGATTAGAACCAGTGGCCATATGGGATCAAGGCGAGGACCTTAGCCACTAGGCCACGCTGGGGTCCTTAGGAAACTATTAAACAGTATGCAATCATGCATGATTTTCTTCCTCTGTACTATTTTTCTTTCTTCTCCTAATGTTCAAAAACTTTAAAACAATGAATAATGTTGACATTCCTGTTGAAGTTAATAATGAATCCAAATCACACTGACCTTTCCTAGCAGGTACATTTTGAAAATGTCCTTACAAGGGACATTATAAGAAGACATATCTGCACAATGACTCACCATTTGAGGTCAACATGCTAATCTGATATTGTTCTTGTGCCAAAACAATAGGTCAAGTGTTGATCTGTCATGAAAAGGTAGCCAGATTTTGAAGGAGGATGACAACCAGACAGTTCCAGCTGCTTTGTCTGACCAGCCTGACTTGGGTGACAGACACCCAGTCTGGGGCATCATTACATGCGCTGCTGGTTGATGGCAGCACTCAGCACAGCTGAGCCACATGGGTGCTGGCAGCTGCCAGGAGAAAGACAAGTGTGGGACAGTGACTGGGGACAGCCATGCTTGCACTGGGGGAAACATCTGGCCAGCGGGCAGTATAAGGCCCGCAAACCCACTCATTCTGACCCTGCAAAGGCAGCTAGCTGCAGGTGGCACCCAACCAATTCAATCACTCTACAATGGGCTAATTCTCAAGTTGACAGTTGCATGTGGCTGGAGAAAGGGCCCTTGGCAGAAGGAAGTTCGGGCTCTTGCTTTAAAGCAAGCAGGTGCTACACAAAAGCCAATGACTGCCTTCAAACTGCATTTTGGACCAAATTTAAAGAGACAAAGTTCTGGTGTTGAGACTTGAGATAGAATAACTGAAGGGTAATACATGTTAAAATAACTTTTAAAGGAGGTATTTTATGAAAGCATCTTTAAATGATGGAATAAAATGCCCTTTGTACAACGCATGGCTTAACCTTCGAGTTGTAACTTCCTCTATCCGAGCACACAGGAACTATGCTGGAACTCCATGTTCTGTGCTCACCTTGGTCAGCACAGGTGTGTCTGTAAGCAGGGCACACTGTCTCATCTCCTCTGTTCCACGCCTGGCTCTCAGTGTCCCTGCAACTCAGCAGGTATCTGTGTGTGCAGACAGCCTGAGAGGAGCCCACTACCCACTCCTCTCTTGCCCTGGCCCACCAAGGAGTTGTCACACTTTGAATAATGCTTTTTCTGTCCTCAGATGCTTTTAGATATTTGTTTGTTTGTATCTCACGATGTCCCCCTGAGGTTCACAAAGTCAGCACTACACAAGTGATTTTCCTGATCAGTGATGGACTTTATAAAGTTCATATTGTTCCTGGCAGTTCACTGGACTAGAGTTTCATTGTTATGAGGATAGCTGGGGGTGGGGGAAGAAAGAAGGTCACACGTATAATCTATTATATAGCAACCCTAACCATAATGATATTTGTAGTAGAATTTAATCCCAATTTCCACTTCATGAACAGCAAGCGAGATCTGTATTCTAAGAACAATGCCTTATAGAAAACTCTCCTCTTTGAAGGCTGTGTGGGGGCAGCGTGGAGATGGCTCATACACATGAATAGCTAACTGTGAAGACAAAACAGCGCATAAGGGCAAAGACGGTGAGTGTTCAGAAGTGGGGATCCCTCCAAGCCGGGGCACCCAATTTGGAAGGCACTGTGACGCCCTGCATGTTCAGAACCAGACAGCTCAGTTCTGGAGGCAGCAGCGGCTGTCATGTGGCCCTGAGCAGTCCACCTAAGTCTGCAGCTCCTATGGCAGGATTTCTCCAAGTCTCTGCAGGGTTATGTCCATCTGAAACCTCCTTTAGATGGGTCAGGAGAATGGACAATGACCAAGCAACAGAATTACGCTATGCATAACAAAATATGTTTGACGAAGAGTGGCCTGACCTCAACTGAGAGTGCTCCTTTCCTAACCTTCTCCACAAGTCAGGCTAGATACAAGATAGAATGAGTACCGTGTGCTGCAGCAACTTGAGTACTTTTCAAGATATGAGAAGCACAGTGTAAGCGAAGGACCTGGGCCGCGGCTCAAGGACTGAAGCACATGGCAAGGTCTCTGAGGGAGTGAGTGGTAGGGATAGGCTCAAACCCAAGGCTCCTGTCAGCCTAAAGATCTTTCCAAAATATTCTGTGGATTCATATTCCTTCTTTTCCATTCAAAATTGCCCCAACATTCTTTGTCTTGACTTCTTTATTGCTTATTGATTGTTCGAGTCCCTTTCATTAAAACTGCCCATATGACTCCACTGAAGCTATTTCTACATTGAAAAAAAAAAAAACCACAAGATGACCTTGACTGTCAAATTGACCAACAATTTTCTTTTATAATTCGTGCACTCTAGATATTTAAAAACTTGCAAGCTGTCCAATCATGGTCATAAAGCTTTTCTTATTTAAAAAAAAAAAAAACTAAAAACTTTAAAGTTTGCTTTTTCACTTAGGTTTTTGCTTGATCTGGAGTTAAATTCTGCTATCTGGGGTGAAGGAAGAGTCCAGTGTGCTTTGCTGAGGGGACACCCCCTTTTCTCAAGACCACGTGCTGCCTAATCATACCCTCTAATATCATTAACAAGTTTCTCCATCCTCTGGGGGCGGCTCTGGCTCCCTGCTTCGTCTGCCAGCCCGGTATTCCTGACTCTGTGTAAGGGCAGTTCCTCTCTGTCGAGGCAAGGGCTCCTTGGGTCCTTTGCTCTATCAGACATCTTCCAGAATCAGCTCATATCTGAAGCAGAACTGCCTTAAAAGGATGAATACTATCAGGCAGAACTGATATCTTTGCAATGCAGAGAGTTTCCCTGAACACAAACTTTCTATTTA
Source organism: Ochotona princeps (assembly GCF_030435755.1). Lineage (NCBI taxonomy): Eukaryota > Metazoa > Chordata > Mammalia > Lagomorpha > Ochotonidae > Ochotona > Ochotona princeps. Next base: position 1,495,460 of record NC_080837.1, on the reverse strand, counting down.
TTCTTCAATACTCTTTAAGGACTTTTCTCCCCCCCACACACAAAAAAAGTATAGAGTTACAGAGAGGGAGGGGGGTCAAGCAAAGGAAGACAGATTAAAGAGAGATCTACCGACTGCTGCTTCATGCCTTAGGTGGACATAATAGCCAGCACTGGACCAGGCTGAAGTCAGGAGCTTCCAACATGGGTGGAGGTGGATGCCCAAACACTTGGACCATCTTCTACTGCTTTTCCCAGGCTATTAGCGAGCATCTGGATCTGAGGCTGAGCAGCCATGATGAACTGGCGCCCATATTGGATGCCAGTGTCACAGGCAATGGCTTTATCCACTATACCACAGCACCAGCTCCTTAAACAGCTTTCAATATAACCGCCTAATATAATTCAAAAGGGTTTGTATACATACTTCATTCTTCAGTTTGACAGTTTTGTTATAGTAAATGGTTAAATTTTGAATTTATCTTTGAGTGAGTAATTCTACTAGGTTGGATTGCTGAATCTTTCTAACTAAAAGCTAAAAGATCTTTATGATTTAGAGGACTCGTTACAAACTGTTTTTACAGTTTGTCATATGCCTTTGCTTATCTCAGCCCCAGGAAGACCTTTCGCATCCCAAGCGTACATATTGACTTCATATAGTTTCTTCCAGAATTTTTACACTTTCATTATAAACTTTAAAATCTGCCCTAGTTGGATGTGTGCCAGATGTCCAAATATCATGTTTCTTTTTTCTTAGGTCCGCAGTCACCTGTTGGACAGTCCATCTGACTTGCTTGAGACCGCCTTTGTCGTGTCTCATATTCTCTTCGCATTTGGACAGAGACACTTCCTGTCCCACCCAACGGGACAGTGTTGTCACAGACACCAGTTCTGCTCAGAAGAAGGCTCTCTAATGTGCCTTACTATCCCCTGAGGCAGACTTCGCATTGCTCTTTGCTTCCAGAGTTTCTGTGGCCATTTTTTTACTTTTCCACATGTACTTTAAGATCACCGTGTTTTTTTTGATTTTATATATATATATATTTTTTATTAATTATTTTGCATTATGTGACAGTTTCATAGGCTCTGGGAATCCCTCCACCCCTCCCCCTCCCCTCCCCCCTGGTGGATTCCTCCACCTTGATGCAGTATTACAGTTCAAATTAAGATCACCGTGTTTTTAAAAAGCTTAAAAAATGTTGGTATTTTCATTGAGAACATTCTACATTTTTAAGGATTTACTTGAGATCTTTCTTATGCAAAACACGACAAGTTTTTCTCATTTGCCTAATTCTTTTGCTTGCTTGATTAATGTTTTAAAATTTTCTTTCGAAAGATCTGAGAGGCCCATTGCCGGCCAATCATGAGGTATTTTATCTTTGTGTGTTGCTTATAGTACGGGAGGTCTTTCCTCCCATTTTAACCTCTCTCTGCTTGTTATTTGTAATATGGAAGCTGTTGGCGTCTGCTGTTTTGAATTTTCTTACAGCTTTTTGAACTTTCTCAATTCTCTTGGGATTTTGAAACGGTCCACAATGTTGTCTGCAACTCATAAGTTGACTCCCTTCTTTTCATGTTCTTGCCTAACTGCACTGTCTATCCAGGAAATGATCACGGTGATGTCAGGCATCCTTGTCCTGACATTAACTCCAGTGTTTCATTTCTGAGTAGAAATTGACCTCAAACTTGGAAACTTAAAATATGGCTTGGCTGGGAGTCCTCAAGACCTCACAGGCTGCCAGTGCTGCCCATGCTCTTCATGTACTGCTTCCTTCTGGGGCTCAGGAGGGTGCTGGCAGGATTCAGTTCTCTTGGTTACAGGACAAAAGTTGTTGGCCAGGGGCTATCAGTTCCTGGGAGCATCTCATGCGTCCTTGTCATGGGACCTCTCCAAACATGGCAGATGAGCCTTTAAGGCCACCAGACACTCTGCCAGGGAAGTTGAACCTTCTTCTAAAGAACTAGCCCAACTGGGTTTGGCTGACTTGGAACAAACACTTTTCCTTGAACTCAGTTGGCATCACCGATTAAGGATACAGATCCTATCTGCAAACTCCTATTCTGCTTGTCATTTTCTGTTGGTTAGTGGCAAGTCCCAGGTTTCCCCTACAGCAGGACAGAGAGATGATCAGGGGGTGGATATCAGAATCCCAGTTTCCCCAGGTAGCATGATACTTATCTTCTAATCTTGACCTATCCGTTTACTGAGCCAAACCTTAAGAATGGGTGTTGAATTGTGTGAAATTCCCTTTTAATATTAACAGAAATAATGATTTTTCATCTTATACCTACAAGTCTTAATGTGCAGCTACTGGATCTTGCTGGGATTCTTAGAATACACTGCAACTGGCTATGATGTTTGTTATTCATTTAATGCTCTGTAAGCTAATTGATGAACAGTTTTAAAGAATCTTGCATTAATATTCTTACGTGTCTGACCTGGCCTTTTCTTTTCCTGTGTGATAATATGTCATGCTGTCTGCCTTGAAGTGGTGGCAATATTTTCCTTATTTTTCAGTAACTGGAAACAATTTAAAAATCATTATCAATTATCTGTTCCTACAAGTTGGGCAAAGTTATCTATGAAACTGTCCTTGTTTTACATACAGCTCTTTGACATTTTAATAAATTTGTTTATGAAAGTCAATACACTTGGATTTCCCAAATATACTGATTAATTTCTTCTGACTCAGGACCAGCTATGTTCAGGGAAAGGACTTCCAACAATTGCTGGCTTAGCTTTCATTTTCCTCTTTTGCAAATACCAGGAGGTCTCTGTTGCCTCTCTTTCCCATAGCCCTCTACTACCTGTCCTCTCTCACCCTTTAACTCCGCCCCGTCTGCACTCATTCACCAGGACTGCTCATGGGCTCTGGGCTTCCCTGATCTGGCTTGTGCTTCATGGTCTTACAGCCACATCATGCTAACTTTCAGAGGCTCCTGTTGCCTTTTGCCATACACTTCTCACCTATCCTTCATGATTAAGTATCTGACAGCCTCTTTGCTAGAGAGCCTCTGGATGTGGGTTTGCTAGCTCTCCTCCACTCTCCTGATTGACTGATTTATGTTTGCAGCCCCCATTAGAATGTGACAGCCATGAGGGCAAGGGCCTATTGTGTCTACAGTATGTGCTGAGTGAGCGAGGTATGTAGACAGGGCTAAGACAAGGTAACTGACTTCAGGTTGTTGAAGGGCTTCCTTAAGGAAATATCTCTTTGCCACATAAAGGTGGCAATAGAATTGTAAAAGCTACTGGAAGGCAGATATAAACTTCATGCAGCTCAGACTTCATGCTCAGAGCTATTCAGTAGCGGACAACTACCTCATGGGGCTCTGACCTTCCTTCTATTAGAAGAACCTAAATCAGAATTTGAACCTCTTTCAGGATGCCAACAAAACTATCATTGCACTGTTTTCCAGTGATTTTTCAGAGACACTTCTGGCTGGGGAGGGGCTGAAGGGAAACGAGAAGGACAGATGATCCAGCTGTGGAAAGCACCGAATGCCCTACTTTTCTACTCTAACACCAGCAGCTCTGCTGTTTTGCTTTGTTTTGCCAATACTGGGTTTCAACTACAATATGATTTGAATAAAAAAAAATCCCACTGTGCTTAAAACAAAACAACAACAACAAAAAAACTTAAACAGGACTAGACGTGATGGCTCAGTGGCTATATCCTCACCTTGCTAAGTGCTTGGATCCCATATGGGCACCAGTGCATGCCCCAGCTGCTCCACTTCCCATCCAGCCCCCTACGTGCGGCCTGGAAAAGCAGTAGAGGACGGCCTAAAGCCTTGGGATCCTGCACTTGCATGGGAGACCTGAAAGAAGCTCCTGGCTCCTGGCTTTGGATCTTTGTGGCCACTTGGGGAGTGAACCAATGGACAGAAGATCTTTCTCTCTGTCTTTCCTTCTCCATGTAAGTCTGCCTTTCCAATAAAAATAAATAAATCTTTTAAAAAAAAGCCTTGAATACTACTTACCTGGTTATTTCACTTCCAGATTATATGTTTATATAATATAGAATTAATTATTTTAAATTATAGTTACTTAGGATAAGTATTAATTAGAAATTCACACAATATACAGTAAACTATAGAATCACTAAATTACATGTATGTATATAAATGTGCATATTCTGTGTGAGGACATACACAGATCTTCCTCTTGGTAAGCTATATGCATGTTTCTCTTTTTTTTTAAGATTTATTTATTTTTATTACAAAGTCAGATATACAGAGAGGAGGAGAGACAGAGAGGAAGATCTTCCGTCCGATGATTCACTCCCCAAGTGAGCACAACGGCCGGTGCTGCGCCGATCTGAAGCAGGGAACCAGGAGCTTCTTCCGGGTCTCCCACACGGGTGCAGGGTCCCAAATCTTTGGGCCATCCTCAACTGCTTTCCCAGGCCACAAGCAGGGAGCTGGATGGGAAGTGGAGCTGCGGGATTAGAACCGGGGCCCATATGGGATCCCGGCATGTTCAAGGCAAGTACTTAAACCACTAGGCCACTGCGCCAGGGCCCTGCATGTCTCTTTTTATATGATTTATCTCTACATGTATCAGTCTAGCTCCATATGCTTTTTGAGGAACCGTATGAATCTGTCTTCTTCCCTATATAGATCTCTTTCCTCCTACAACTCCCTGCATGTAAGTCACAGATGCTCAATGAATGTGTCTACTTTATCTTCTTTGGTCTTTTTGGGGCCTCCAAGCTCCTCGCTGGGACAAGCATTTTGGTCCAATGACTAAGAGGACAATCAGGACACTTGGGAGTCCTCGGCTTTCCTATGAGCTACACCAAGGTAGGCACTGCACGCTTAGCTATTTTGTGGCTCCTAAAGCAGCACAACATGAATTTTTCCGATAATCTCTGAGCACAGGGCTGGGTACTTGACTCAGTAGCAGAAGTTGCCACTTGGGATGCCCACCTCCCGCACTACAGATACTGGTTTGAGTCTGGGTTACTCTGTTCCTGCCAGTGTGCACCTTGGGAAGCAACAGATGGTGGCCCAAGTACTTGCAGTCCTGCCACCTGCATGAGTGACCCAGATAGGTTTTCTTTGGCTTGGTCCAGCCCTGTCAGTGAACCAGCAGACAGAAGACATCTATCTCTCTGACTTTCAAAAACGAAATGAAAACAAATAAAAATCTAAAACTGCTCTGAACACATAAAGGAAGGACTGGTTCCATTATTTCTGGATAATAGCTATAGTGAGGAACAGAGCAGGCTTAAATTATTGTATGACTAATTGCATGAAATATCTAATCACAACACCATGGCCTAAGCCAAGGGGTCAGAAGTGGCAGTTCTGTTGTGGCCTCAGCTGGTCTGGCATGCGCGGGTCAGCACCACAGCAGGTCTCCATCCCTTTACAATTCAGCTGGGTCATGGCCCTTAGCCCTACTCTGGCCTAGACTTTTGGTATGGATTTCTCCTAAACTTTTTTTTTTTTTTCTGCTGAAACTAAGACACTGGAGCCATGGGCTCTCCTTCATCTTGGGATACTACTTCTTCCTAATTTCTTGGTGTCTACTGCATTCCACTTCACATGCTAGGCTAACATTCTGAGATGGGAAAAGGTTATCTTAACTAATGGTGAAAGGTCCAACCCCCCCAGACCGGGCCAGGTGCGAAGTATCCAGGCACTAATTCCAAATATGAATGATTGCCTTACCTCTAGCTTTTCATTATAAAAGTCTCTTGTGGTATAATTCAGCGTCGCACGATTTGTATTTTCCCCTACAAGTCTTTTGCTATCATTATTTTCTTCATTGACAATTCCAGGCTTTTTCCCTTTGGTTTCTAGTAGATACCGGAATTGCTTTTTCCTGTAGAAAAACAGAAAAGAGATTTAGAGACACACTTATTGGGCTTATTAAAATCGAGCTGCTTTTGTCGACTTTAGAGAGAAGCACATATTTCTGGGCATGCTTTGTGAGTTTCAGTTCATTATCTAGTGAGCTCAGGTTAGGACTCCAATCGTTCTAGTAATCCAATCAGACCAAACCATTTTGATCCAGTAACCATCCCTCATTAACATAAGCATGCCTCAAACACTTCTAAATTGCAAAAAGTCTACATTAATAGAAACAATACAAAAATCACATCACAGAGCACAAAACAACCCAACCCATGAAAGTGAAACAGGCAAAACTTTGAAAAATCTTCCTATTCAAAACACATCAGTTGTCTCTTGTAAATCACACAAATAGTTCACAATTCTGTTACACAGTTCAGTAGAATTACTCTTAAGTAGAACGTGGGCTGGAATACTGGTTTCAAATCATACAAAACAAAAACCAAAACACCAGTCACCTCCAACTGTTGGTGCAACACTCAGGCAAGATCCTGGCAGGAGGTTAAATAATGAAACAGGAAGCCTCCAGGACTAAGCAGGGAGGCAGAGATAGTCTCCAAGCTACACTCACAGAACAGCTCTGAATCCTCCTCCTCCAGCAACTTCCCCTTGTGGCTGTCACCACTCACAGTGCAGCTAAGGGATGTGGCAGGACCTACTCGCTCACCAGGAACTGCGAGGTGAGGACTGGGGTAGCGCAGGGGCACGCTTTTTAAAAAACTTCGTCTCTGATTTGCACGTATGACATTGCTTCAAAACTTTCATATGGTACAAGCTTGTGAAAAGTCGAAAGGGAGGGATTTCAAAAGTCACCACAAGTTTATAACAAATCTGCAATGAAGTGCTTGTATTTTTGATTTAGATTTTTGTAAAAAGAATTTTTGTAAAAAGTGAGGATCATGCTAAAATTTTATTTTCAAATAAAGTTTTCAATGAATGCTGCTACACAATGACATTTCCCACATCACTAAAATTACAATGTTAATAAGTAAATAAAAGCCAACTGTATACAGATCACAATTCACCTAATTAGTCCCTTTGACTGAATATTGAGGTATTATAATGCTTTTTATAAAGAAAAGGTAACACATAGCTTCTTACCAGCATCTATTTACTACTATCGCATGCATTTTCTCTTACTAATCTTTTAAAATAGTCAACTTCCCATTAGTTCTGTTTTTAATGTCATCCCTTTAACATCCTTCAGGTTCACTCTTCTTTCCTCTAATTTTGTGAGGTGCATTGATTTTTGGACTTTCTTTTTTCCTGATACACCCGCTTCAAGAGTAACATACTTTCATTTAGTACCAGTTTAATATAATCCTACAAGTTTTTTCTTTAAAGATTTATTTTATTTTTACTGGAAAGGCAAATATACAGAGAGGAGGAGAGACAAAGGAAGATCTTCCATCCAATGATTCACTCCCCAAGTGACCGCAATGGCCAGGGCTGAGCTGATCCGAAGCCAGGAGCCAGGAGCTTCTTCCAGGTCTCCCACTTGGGTGCAGGGTCCCCAAGGCACTGGACCATCCTTGACTGCTTTCCCAGGTCACAAGCAGGGAGCTGGATGGGAAGTGGAACTGCCGGGATTAGAACCGGCACCAATATGGGATCCCGGCACATTCAAGGCGAGGACTTTAGCCATTAGGCCACCACGCTAGGACCAATCCTACAAGTTTTAAAATGTAATATTTTTATTATATTTCAGTACAAACTAGTGTCAAATTACCATTATGAGATTGTCTTTAATATATGGGTTAATCAGAAATACATCTTGATTTCCAAATATATGGAGATTCCTGGCTATCATTCTGAAATTGGGCTAAAGTTTCAATTGCATTAACAGAGAACACATGCCAGGCAAGTTTGATTCTTTGCAATATGCTGACTTTTGCTTCCCGGATAGCTTTTGGTCAATTTTCATAAATGTTCTATATGTGTTGGAAAACAATGTGTATTTTGTAGTTGTTGGCAGGAATATTCCCTAAATGTCCATTAAGTCAAATCTGTTATCATATTATCAGTATTATCACATACTTGTTCTATTCATTAATTTAGTATCTATATTAAAAGTTCCCACCTTAATTGTGCATTTGTAGTTCTGTCCACTTGGGGGTTGTAAGTTTTTAAGGTTATCCTAACAGGTGTCTGCATATTTAAATTTGCTGTATCTTTCTGGCAAACAGAATCCACCATCATTTGACGTAATCTTTCTTTCTAGTATTAACCTCAAAGTTGGCTGAGTTCACAAGGGCTCTGTTTTTATTTTGGTTCAAATTTATATGGGTTATCCTTTCCCATTTTTTAAGTTTCCAAACTTCATTGCAGCCTTATGGCTCAGATGCGTCTCTTACAAACACATAGTTGAGCTTAATTTTCACTTCAATCTGATGACGTTTGGCTTTTCACCATAACCATCAGTGGACCTGTTTTATATAGCTGAGGCAGGCTGAGGTGGTAACGGCTGTGTTATGACTTCCTGGAAATAGACCTTAACTACCAGGCCAGAGGTCCACACTGATCGCAAATCTTAGAAGCCACATCAGCCCTAAAATACACGTCTGCCTATGTGTACAGGTTCAGGTTAGGAATAGTTTCAGTACATGAAACATACCACCCAGTACACAGAACACAACACTCAGTACAAAGGACACAGCACTCAGTACACAGAACACAGCACCCAGTACACAGAACATAGCACCCAGTACAGGACACAGCACATAGCACACAGTACACAGAACACAGCATCCAGTACAGGACACAGCACACAGCACTCAGTACAGGACACAGCACCCAGTACACAGAACACAGCACTCAGTACAGGACACAGCACTCAGTACAGGACACAGCACCCAGTACACAGAACACAAGCCTCAGTACAGGACACAGCACTCAATACACAGAACACAGCACTCAGTATGCCAGACACAGCACTCAATACAGCACACAGCACTCAGGACACAGAACACAGCACGCAGTACACAGAACATAGCACTCAGTACAAAACAGCACTCAGTACATAGAACACAGTACTCCGTGGAACACAGTACTCAGTACACAGAACACAGTACTCAGTACAGGAACAGCACTCAGTACACGAACAGCACTCAGTACACGAACAGCACTCAGTACACAGAACACAGCACTCAGTACATGGAACATAGCACTCAGTACATGGAACATAGCACTCAGTGCATGGACACAGCACACAGAACACAGCAGTTATTGTCCTGTCTTCTGTCTTCCACCATCGCTGTCTTGAAGACAACTGGTGTCTGTACTCCTTTTTAGATAGCCTCTCTTCTCTTAGTTGTTCAACAGCTGTTCTCCTTTGTTCCTTGGTTTCCTTGTGATAGAATCATGTGTAGGTTTCTTTCCATCTGTCTTCCTTTTGTTGGCTGAACTCTTTTAAGAGGTCGACTTGTGTCTTCCTCAGCTCTGGCATTAGGCTGCTGTTGTCTCTGCCCCATCCTCTGTCATGACTCTTGCAACCCTAGTCCAACAGATATTGAATCTTCTAACTCAGGTCATCTTTCAATTTCCTTGCCATTTTCCCACATATGCTCTTCTTTGATCTTTATGCTGGGTTCTTGAGTCCCTCTAACCCATCTCTCAGCTGACTTTTTTCAACTGTGTCTAAAATCTTCTCATTAATTTCTAATTTTACGTGTGTGTGTGTGTGTGCTTACTCTGTTGGGAGAGCTTACTCCTCCCCCCTCTTCCTCACTCCCACGACTCTGCAATCCTGTAGGTGCCTCAGTGGGCACCTCAGTCCCGGGTGATATTAGAGGTAGATATTAGGTCTCCCTTTCAAGTAGCTCTCGTGGCCCATGGCGTGGCACAGCCTGGTGCGGGGGGATTCCAGTTCCCAGGTTCTCCCGGCCTCTTTGTTTCCTTCTATACAATGGCTTTTCCTCCTCCATCCAGGTCACCTAGCTCCACGCTTTCCTCAATTCAGACTTCCTTTGCCCTTGTTTTGTTCCCAGGGTCCACCTGCCCCTCTCCCCCTGCTATGGGCGGGCACGTCCCTGTGTTAGCGACTCAGCAAAATTTGCTCACCGGATTTCAGTGGCCCTGGGAGGAGCCCTCCTTTATCCTGTCAGGTTGTGGTTCAGTCTTCCGCGTCTCTTTCACTGCTGCGTGCTTTCTCCGTCCTGGCCACACTCGGGGATTTCCCACAGTGTTCCCATGATTCTCTTCCTCTTGCCCTCTTAACTCTCATCCCCTCCTTTCCGCACTTTGTCTGTCAACTCCCATCCCCTACTTTCCGCACCCCCGGCCACATCAGCCTACCACTGTTGTCCATTTTTGCAGGAGTCTAATTTCACATTTTTTGTTTATAAAACTTCCTTTGGTTTTCTTCAGATATGCTGGGTGACTTTTTACATTTTTTCCTATCTCCAGATAGGTTCCAGTTTATTTTTCTCTTGTGAAATAGACTAAGCATAACCATCCCCTTTCCAATTGCAGGGAAAACAAGCCAACCCCATTTGAATCCCAGTTGCAACCTGTAAGATGTTCCTGCAAGTGGCAGCTCAGTCACAGCTGGGTGGATGAGCACAAGGTTCAGTGCTGACCTCCCCTTTATAGGAAACCACCAGCTCTGACCCACTGAAGCCCGCGGAAGGCTCTGTGCACAAGCAGCAAGCCGGTGCTCAGCCTTTCTGATGCTGAAAGCCCCAGATCCCTCATTCCAACGTTCCGTTTCCACCTTCAGCTGAGCATGAAATGCATAACATACATGATGCTAACTCAGTGGACATGGGTGCCCACCCTCTTCTACATACACATCTTCCCTTCCAGGATCACCCCCAAAATATCACAAGCAAGTGTATAACTTCCCTGACAGCAAGCCCAACAAGGCTTATGCCTCCTGCTTGCTTGGGGAGCTTGGTTCTGAGCCATGAGACTCCCCTGCTCCTGCCTTGGCCAGCCCACATCTAACCCTTTCTGCTTAAGGTGGGCTCAGATTTCTGGCTGGTTCCCATTGACATGCATGCTACAGAAGCACCCTTGTGTTCACTGCCTGCTTACAATTTCACAGTTTTGGAGTTTAATGCAGCAACTTTTCAAAAGTATTCCTGGGTCTGTGTCCACGGACTGTTTTTCTGTTAGTTCTTACACATGGTGGCTTAGTTTTGTGTGTGTGTGTGTGTGTGTGGTTATTTATTAATTTTTCTATTGTGTGCTGGCCATTACCCTTGAAAATCATCGGTGGGGATTCTTGGAGGCAAAGTGGAAAATAATCTCCTGAGAGGAAATGTGTTTGCTCTTCCCAGAGAGCTAGAGAAAGTGACGTTTAAACTTTGATAGCGTTGTGAAGCCACCCGTGTGTTATGCATTCAGGCCGTCAGTCTGCCTGAGGGCTGCTTTTGGTTTATAGCTTCTCAGCAATGACCTTCTCTTTTCTGCTTAAACCAGGGAACTTTTGTAGGAAATCCTGAAAACAGGAGAGGTAGGCTCACTCCTGACACAACCTCTCCCTGATGGTGTCGCCAACCACCTGGGAAGGTCTCCAGTCACGCTCACCTGTGTATATTTAACATACTGATTTTTTAAAGTGTGTTAACTGCATTATTTAAATCCTCCATAGTCTTTTTTTACTTTGGTTTATTTGACCGGATTTATGAGCGTAGTATATCAATGATATCCTACTATAATAATGAAATTTGCTGATATGTACTTTATTGGTTGCCACGTGGAGAAGGTGTGATTTTGGTTACATTGTTTTATGACATGGTTTTTGGTGACTAGCAGCTTTCAGTCTCATCAGTTATATTATCAGTAATATTAACAGTCCCTTTACATTTTCAATCCCTTGGATATTCAGTCTTTAGGGGTTTCTTTGGCAACGCTGCACAAAAACAGCACCTCATCAATTTTTTCTACAAGCTGAGAGCTACTGTCTCTTAATAAGAGGATTTATTCATTAACATTTATCATGGCAAATCATATACTTTTCTATTTTCCTACCTTCTTTCTGAAAATTAGTTAACTAGTTCTATAGCTTTCTATCAGCAGACCTTAAAAATTTCAGACGTGTAGTTAAATACCTGTTTTCCGTAATTTTTTGTGAATTAGTATCTATTCTCTCTCCTAAACAGGGAAGGAAACTTTGCCTACTTTCATTCTCTGAGAATTTCTCGGAATTTAAATTTTCAGACTATAAAATCATTCTATGCAGAAATATTTGCTTAGGCAACCATAATGTTTGTTGATGACTTTCTACACTGTAATTTCTTGAATACAATACCCCCTTTGTATTTGTTTTTTGTTTTGTTTTTCAAAATAGCTTTCTGGATTCTGAAACAAACTTAAGACTCTATCAGGGCTCAGTATGGTAGCTTGACTGGCTAATCCTCCACTTCTAAGTGCTGGGGTCCCATATGGCTGCCCCACTTCCCTTCCAGCTCACTGCTTGTAGCCTGGGAAAGCTGCAGAGGATGGCCCAAGGACTTGGTACCCTGCACCTGCATGGGAGACCCGGACTTCAAATTGGCTCAGCTCCAGTTGTAGTCACTTGGGGAGTGAACCAGTAAATGGAAGATCTTTCTCTCTGTCTCTTCTTCTCCATGTAAATCTGCCTTTTCAATAAAAAAGATCTTAAAAGTGTCCATCAATCAGATGTTCTTGGGTCAGCTTTGGATTCACAGGGAGTTAAGGGGGGTAGGGGAGGTTGTGGGCAGGAGGAAGACACCAGGCACCCATTCTATGTAAATCACAGTGGGCAGCTGGCTCTGGGAGGGTCTGGGAGGAAGGCAGGTCCTTCCTTGTCCCCAGTGTAGCTAAGGCGGTATGACTATGGGCTCAGTACCAGAACACAAGTGATGCTTTCTTGGCAAGCTTGCTTTCGGAGTCGCTGCTGGAGGTCCAGTCTAAAGATTGGTTCCTTGAGCTTGCACAGGCATTGCGGATGCCAACCTGTGTGGGTACTAATCATGTTCTCACTACTTTAGCCATGTGGTTTCTACAACCTCCCTCCATGCAACTGCCTGTCAGGCTGTAGCAGCTACTCGTCCCAAGGATTGCCCCAGCTCTCCTCATCCGCATCTCTCTTCTGGACTGTGGATCTCTTGCTTGGTCTCCATTCCTTCAGTCTTGGTCTGCTCAATGGCAGCCTTCTTCAGCCTGATCACGTGACTGTGCTTGCTACCAAGCAGATTTTCATTTTTCGTTTTGCACGGACCACAAGCCTCTGCACCCACAGGACCACTGTTACTCACCATTTCCCATCAATTACCTCATATCACCCCCCACTCCAATTCCTGGGAGCTATGGACAACTTCTTGGGCTTTTGCAGATTTTTTTCTCTATATCCTTCCTCCACCTGAAAAACCTCTTTTAAAAATATTTATTTATTTTAAAGGCAGTTATGAAAACAGAGACGGTGTCTTCCATCTTTTGATTCACCCTTGAAGTGGCCACAACATTTGGTGCCAGATCAAAATTAGTAGCCAGGAGTTTTTTCTGGGTCTCCCATGTGGGTGGCCATCCTTAGCCAGGGATACGAGTGCTGCCTTGACCTGTTATGTCCCGACACTGGCCCCTATCTGGGTGATTTCTACTCAGCCCTGAAGAATCCAATGGAATGCTGCGTCCCTGTGAAGCCCTCCCCCACGTTCTTCCAGAGTGCAGCCCCTCTCCTGTGCCCTTTTTGCGCACCTTCAAACTAATTTTTAGATCTTGTGATACACAAGAACAAGGCCCTTGTCTGATTTGTGTCTCTATCCCCAATGCTTGGAATAGAGCCAGCCACAGCCCAAGTCCAAGAGACACGGTTGTGGGATGTATACATGACACAGTGGATGGGTGTGCAGAATTCATTTCTTCTCCGAGTGCAATGGTCTCATTCTATTAAAAACAACAGATGTGAAAGGGCTACCTGGCATCGCCCAGAATTGAAACCAGACGGTACTGGGGTAATTCAGACGATGCCACATGTGCAAGGATGCCAAAGAGCCGCTCGGCCATGATCAGGTCGTTCTGAGTTACCTACAGAGAGAGAGAAAAGGGCAGGGAAGGTCAAAACAGCAGGACTATGGGCCACAGACAGTACACACCACAGACACACCACCAGACAGTGTACCCCACAGACTCACCCCCAGGTAGTGTACCCTACAGACTCACCCCCAGACACTATACCCCACAGACTCACCCCCAGACACTATACCCCACAGACTCACCCCCAGACACTATACCCCACAGACTCACCCCCAGACACTATACCCCACAGACTCACCCCCAGGCAGTGTACCCCACAGACTCACCCCAGGCAGTGTACCCCACAGACACACTCCCAGACAGTGCACCCCACAGACTCACCCCCAGAGAGTGTACCCCACAGACTCACCCCAAGACAGTATACCCCACAGACACATCCCAAGACAGTGTACCCCACAGACACACCCCCAGACAGTGTACCCCACAGACTCACCCCAAGACAGTATACCCCACAGACTCACCCCCAGTGTACCCCACAGACTCATCCCAAGACAGTATACCCCACAGACTCAGCCCCAGACAGTGCACCCTACAGACACACCCCAGACAATGTACCCCACAGACTCACCCCCAGGTAGTGTACCCTACAGACTCACCCCCAGACACTATACCCCACAGACTCACCCCCAGGTAGTGTACCCTACAGACTCACCCCCAGGCAGTGTACCCCAGACATACCCCCAGACACTATACCCCACAGACTCACCCCCAGACACTATACCCCACAGACTCACCCCCAGTGTACCCCACAGACTCATCCCAAGACAGTATACCCCACAGACTCACCTCCAGACACTATACCCCACAGACTCACCCCCAGACAGTATACCTCACAGACTCACCCCCAGACAGTGCACCCCACAGACACCCCCAGACAGTGTACCCTACAGACACACCCCAGACAGTATACCCCACAGACTCACCCCCAGACAGTGCACCCCACAGACTCACCCCAGACAGTATACCTCACAGACTCACCCCCAGACAGTGCACCCCACAGACTCACCCCCAGACAGTGTACCCCAGACACACCCCAGACAGTATACCCCACAGACTCACCCCCAGACAGTGCACCCCACAGACTCACCCCAGACAGTATACCCCACAGACTCACCCCCAGACACTATACCCCACAACTCACCCCCAGTGTACCACACAGACTCACCCCCAGACAGTGCACCCCACAGACTCACCCCTAGACAGTGTACCACACAGACTCACTCCCAGACAGTGCATCCCACAGACACACCCCCAGTGTACCCCACAGACACACTCCAATGGTGTGTTTCCTGTTAGCTCAAGGAGGCATATTCTTATGGGCTTGAGCACCCAAAATCCTCATTTTCTTCCTTCTTCCTGGAACTTCATTAAAATGAAGACAAACAAGTGGCTCATGGTGATAGAAGTTGATTGGGGGTTGACAAGTTAGCTGATTTTGAAACTTTTCTTTCCTAAGCAAGAGGCCTGAGGTGCCTTGCATTCTTATTGAATTTCCTCATAAATCCCACAGCTTCTTGGACTGGAATATTTTAGGGGAAAGTTTTTTTCCAAGGTGAATGGGAATATTCATTTCAATCTATCAAAGGTAGGCCAAGGTATTACTCATCACTCGCCCCTGTAAGGACAACGGTGTGCTTCGCCAAGAGCTGGAACTCTCTCAGGGTTAGCAAGGATACTCCTGCTCATTCTGTGTAGCTGAGCCTCTCTCCCCACAAGGATAACTTGTCATAGGTACATCCTGTGATATACCATTATATAGTAATCCCTGTTAGTATTTCTGCTTCAAAAGCAGAAAGCAGGACTTGGATTAATATTTGGACCTATTTCCTGTATTATAAAACAGGGCTGCTTGCATTTTAAAAGCTGCTGGTCTGTATGCACAACACAGCGATGACCAACAGGAGGCCACTGGGCAGTCTGGAGACACTGCTGGCTTGTACCTGGTACAGGGGTATTACTGGCACTTGGTGGGTAAGGTGCAGTACATGGGACAGTCCTCCTGGGGAAGAACTCTATGGCCCAGAATACCAACAGAGTTCTGTTTGAGAAACCTCAGTGTGGCATCCAGCACAATAGCCTAGTGGCTAAATCCTCGCTTTGCACGTGCCAGGATCCCATACGGGTGCTAGTTCGTGTCCTCGCTGTTCCTCTTCTCATCTAGCTCCCTATTTGTGGTCTGGGAAAGCAGTCAAGGACGGCCAAAAGCCTTGGGACCCTGCACCCATATGGGAGACCCGGAAGAAGCTCCTGGCTCCTGGCTTCGGGTCAGCTCAGCTCTGGTCATTGCAGCCACTTGGGGAGTGAATCATTGGATGGAAGATCTTCCTCTCTGTCTCTCCTCCTGTGTGTATACCTGACTTTCCAATAAAAATAATAAATAAATCTTTAAAAATAAAGAAATATCAGTACAGCTAAATTTTGTCTTCCTCATTAAGGCTGTCACACACTGCACAGGCATTTTCTGAAGAAGAACTCGTAATTCATAAACACCTACACACAGACTCTTCAAGTGCAGGATAGGACTACTCAGATTCTTACTTTGACTGACAACTAAGTTGCTGGTGCAATGGCGTCACCTAGCGGCCAATACAGGTCACTACTTCATCTGATCCTCCAGGCTCTCAATACTACTTGAATTAATATCACAAATTCAGTGTAATTACACTACAAAATATTAATGATTTTATAAGAGGGTAAGCTTGTTAGCTATCTTAGTAAGACATAAAATATCTCTGGCATTGGAATTTTCAGAAATTTTTTAAGGATGTGTTTATTTTTATTAGAAAGTCAGGTTTATACCCACTTTCCAGTAGCCGTTGACTCCGTGTACCCTAATCAACTAAGTAAGATCATTTAAAAAATAAATTTAAAAAGAAAGATTTATAGAGAGAAGGAGAGAGAGAAAGATCTTCCATTTGCTGGTTCACTGCTCAAGTGGCCACAACAGCTGGAGCTGATACAATCTGAAGTCAGGAGCCAGAAGCTTCTTCCAGGTCTCCCACGTAGGTGCAGGGTCCCAAGGCTTTAGGCCATCAACTGCTTTCCCAGGCCATAAGCAGGGAGCCGGATGGGAAGTGGAGCCACCAGGATTAGAACTGATGCCTATATGGGATCCCAATGCATGCCAGGTGAGGACTCTAGCCACTACGCTACCACGCTGGGCCTGAACTTTTCAGAACTTTAAATCAGAATCAATTCTGTTGGTTTCTTCTTGAATTTTCTCTATGTCATTACACTTCTCTGTTTCAAAGTTCCATCATATAAGGTACTCCTTTAGAAATGATCCATTCTTAATGGTAAATACACTATTTAGGGTTAACCAGGGCAACAGTGTAGTCATTACTGAGGAAGAAGTAGTACTCTTTGCAGATCTAGGAAAACTTGGAGGCTAATTACGTGAACACAGCAGGACTGTCTCTCTGCCACTGCCGAGGGTACACAAAGTCACACACAGGAGAGAGCCCCCTAGAGAAACCAGTCAGCCCGTGGGTCCAGAAGTGGCCAACATTGCAGGGCTCATGCTGTCACGGCCTAGCACAGTGGGTGGACACGCTGCTTAGCTTGGCTCCCAGTGGTTGTTCCAGACCAGAGGGACCTGCAGCATGGCAGCTGTGGGCAAGCATAGCCACAACGCTCGTAAAGCTGATGACAGTTCAGATCTTATAGGAAGAGGGTTTCTAATTTGCAAGAGATAACTGTAATACAAATAACAACGTAATGAAGGTTATTCCCCCCCCCCCCGGAGGCTTATTTTAAGTTGGTGCAGCCAGAAGCATAGCTGCTCTCTTCCAAATCGCATTTTAAAGAGAATCTGATCCAAAGGAACTGAAGGAATACCCTCATGAGGAGTCAGCTTAAAAATCACTACGGTGACAATTTTCTAGTTCATTGGAGAGAAGCCCAAAGTGGCTGTGACACAGGCAGCTGGCACTACCCGCTAGCCAATCGTCAGCCAAGCGGTGCCAAGGCTCATTTCATGATGGTTTCATCTCCTTTTTCTCTCATTTTTTACTTTCTCCTTTATTTCTTTTTTTCATTTTTTCCAGTTCCTTAGCTTACAAACAAAAGCAAACGTATGTTCACCGTGACCTGGTTCCTTTTTTATTGTCAAAATGTGCTTAGTGCTCCAGAAGATGTTAGGTAAGACTTATAGCTTTTCCATGGTTTAAATATCAAGATCTCTGTACAAAAAAACAGTACTTCTCAAAAGTCACATTTTACTATTTGACTAAATCTTACTATTTCCCCTACGACCTTCGCCGCAGTGCCCTGGGCATAGCGTACCTCTGTTCCATTTATTTTCTGCATGCTGAAATGGCTGAGACGAAACAGTACGTAGTACTTCCAGAGGGTGAAGTTGACCACAGGGTTGCCTTGAGGGTCAATGGTCAGCTGGTCAACCCGACGGAGCTGTGCCAGAGCATTGAACTGCTGCAACATGACCAGGTTTGTCTCCTTGAATTTAAGGTGCTTCAGAATTAAGACAGAAAATAACAGAATGCTGAGTTGAACCATCTGAAACTATTAACATGAGAGCCTCACTGACCACTCTCCAAGTAAATCTGTAAACGTTTGGCTTAGCAAATATGTCTTCAATTACATTAAGTCAACTGCATGCCATAGAGTTACATAACTTTAATTCATTCAATACATCATTGATGGACTCCATCCAATATTGAATTCTGGGTGACTCTCAAAAGGATAACCCCATCTACTAACAAGCTGAGACTCTTAGAAGTTATGTAAGTGTCAAATAATTCAGACTCTTTCTGGCGCTACCATGATTTTACACGCTTTACGCTGACATTAAGCCTACAGAAGGAAGGACTGGAAATGGAAACCTAGACACTCTAGGAATACAGGGCCCACGAGGCTCCCGGGTCCTGCCTGGCGCTGCTCAGGCTGGCTGGAATGGGTTCAGAAAGCTCAAGTCACAAGGGCAAGGGTGCCGCGGGGGCTTTGCCTGGCTTTTCCCATACCCGTCTCCTTCCCAGAACCAGCGTGAAAGAGTAAGTGAGGAATGACCCTTGCCTAATGGAGATACAACAGCAACAAGAATTCGGGAGAGAACTCATTACAGAAACCACTTTCTGCAAATGCATACTAATACATAACACGGTGAACATCGGAACTTCGGAAGGCTAACTTCTCAAAGTAGTTTTAATGTGCAGTTTCAGTATTGTATGTACATGTCCCATCAATACCAAGTACAATAACTAAATATGTAATACAAGGCTGTGTGGTCCTGCTGAATGCAATGTGAAGTAAAAGCAGAGTTTGAGTATAACTATATTAGTCTTTTCTGTTGCATAAAGGATCATTTTTAGGACTATAATTTCCAACACTGACACAAAACTGCAAAGCCATTTATGAGCCCTGATTTAAATTCCAGCTTTGGAAAAACTAACACAAAAGCTTAGTTTCCCAGCCAGTTAGAAACTATATAAATAAAAGCTAAACACACAAGTCATGCCTCAGAATAATTCACATATACTACTGAAAGGAAATGTTTACCAGACAATTAGGAAACTTGATCTTCAACTTGGGAAGCACTTGGACAATGTCATCGAATTCTATGAACATGAAAGAGACAGTGGTGACCATTCCTGCAGTCTGAGCACTCCAGCTCCGGTCCAGGGATTCCAGTGCGCCTGCGCCGTACAGGGAGAGCGTGTCCCCGTCTACTTCCACCAGGTGCGTGTCTGGGACACACAGACCCTGTAAGGTGCTTGTGAGCCCGGGGTCGGGAGACCTGGAAGATGCATGGCATTATTTTAATAAAAATCGTATCCTGCAGAGCCACCAACAATATAAAGAAATGTTGGAAGAGCTCCTTACAACTTATGCTCGTTCACAGCAACCAAGGCTGATCCTCAAGAGACTTTCTGGGAGTTCTGCACTGTTTATAACATTTTAATTTTAAGAAGATATAAGGCTATAAAAAAATCAACTCTAAGCCCAAGTCATTTATATAATGAAACATGATGCTTATGAATACACTGGTTGAAAATAGTTTCTCATTTAAGGATCAACTTGAATTTCTAGTTTTGAATACTTCCTTGCTTTTAAAAAAAATACGGATATACTAGCTATAAACACTAAAATCAAGACTTTTTCTCCAGTTTGAAATAACAAATGACAAAACACAATCACACCCGCATTTACTTCACATATTTTACCAAGACAATTGCTCTATTATTTTCCATTATTTTCAGAATAGGAGCCACCTGTTCTCTAAAAGCTTACCTAAATGAATGCTAGAGAATAAAAGAAAAAAAACATATCTCGATGCCACTTAAAGTTTCTCGTTTGTAAACAGACATCCATGCGTTGCACCCAGCCTCAAAACCAGAGTGGTACTTGGCTTTGGCTCCCCGTGTTCCCTTCTGGGCCATCGGCTTTCGGACAACGCTCACTCGAACTCACTCACGCGTGCTGTGCTCTGCTCTGCATACCGAGGAACTTCTGTACTCGCTTCTGTAGTTTAGAATTTGGGCTCTTCCAGATACTGAGTGTCTTAGGGCTAGAGACTATAATTCTCATCTTTGGGACCTCGGAGACCCAATTAAGGGTTTTTAATAAAGTGTACTGAACACATTAATTGCTAAAGATATTGAGGGTCGTTTTTAAAATATTGTTGAAATTAGGGGATAACACTGACAAACCACCCACTCCAGGTGCAGATCAGAGGCAGCCACTAACATCAACACATTGGTCTATTCAATAACAAGCCGGGTAACGTTAATCTAATATGCAACCAAGAAAAATATAAAAAACACTGGAATTCTACCCAAGCAGTGCCTAAGATAATTCTCACATGGCAATAACCCTACAGTTGGTAAATAACAGATGGACAGTAATGGCTGATAATCTCAAGAAAGTAGAGGCTGATAATGCTAAAAGAGCAAACATAAAAGGGAAGATCTCCTGTGCTTTGTGACGTATGCTGACTTAGAAAGCGCAAATAGTCGGAAGTGCGACAGGGAAAGGCTTCCAGGGGCACTTCACCGCCACGAAGACAGAGGAGGCTTGGTGAAAGCAGCACACTCCCACTGCAGACCTGAACACGCCGTGCCGCAAGCACCACTGAACTGTCTGTCTCTCACCGAACACTGGACACTGTAAACACGGAGGGCTGCAACTCTGCTGTGCTTCCTGCAGAGGCTCCAACACACAACTTGGTTTCTAGTGGTGTTCAAGAAATACTTCCTAAGTAACGGAGACAATTCCAAAGTGGATGAGTCTCTACCTAATCGTAAGAAGAATGTTCTGAAGACGGCTGTGATTGCAGTTGCGAAGTAGAATTTGTGTCAGAAACTAAGAATAAAGGTTAGCAGTGAGGTTTATCGAAGGGAGGCAGAAGTCTGCAATGAAGAAAGAAAGTGCAGGGAAGAATACAAGGTGAACATCTCTAGGGGCGTCTCCTGGCGGGCAGGGGAAGTGAGTTACAACATGAAGATATTGGACAGTCAGAGTTAGTTACCAGAAAGCCATCATGAAAATCTTTAACAAGAGATGTTGTTCCATTTCATATATTTGAAAAAAAAAAAATCTCACTTTTCTTTTTATATACCATTAGAGGTTTAAGAATATAAACTCCAAAGCCCGCCAGGTGGGAACCTCCAGACCCGGGCTAGAGGGCTAGCTCCACCCCTCGGCCATAGGCTAGAGGTGGGGCGAGTGGGGGAGGGACTGGAACCTTGGCTGACCTAGAGGCGGCTGGCCGCCCCCCAGGGCTCAGGGCGGCCCTGGGGGAGCGGCCCAACCAGGCCGGACCCGAGAACCAGGACTCAGCATGCCAAGACCACCGCCGCAAGGCAGTGAGGGGGTCCCCGGCTATTTCCCAGGCCCAAGTGCTACCGCTTCCCCCACCCCCGGGGTAAGCCCGCCAGGTGGGAACCTCCAGACCCGGGCTAGAGGGCTAGCTCCACCCCTCGGCCATAGGCTAGAGGTGGGGCGAGTGGGGGAGGGACTGGAACCTTGGCTGACCTAGAGGCGGCTGGCCGCCCCCCAGGGCTCAGGGCGGCCCTGGGGGAGCGGCCCAACCAGGCCGGACCCGAGAACCAGGACTCAGCATGCCAAGACCACCGCCGCAAGGCAGTGAGGGGGTCCCCGGCTATTTCCCAGGCCCAAGTGCTACCGCTTCCCCCACCCCCGGGGTAAGCCCGCCAGGTGGGAACCTCCAGACCCGGGCTAGAGGGCTAGCTCCACCCCTCGGCCATAGGCTAGAGGTGGGGCGAGTGGGGGAGGGACTGGAACCTTGGCTGACCTAGAGGCGGCTGGCCGCCCCCCAGGGCTCAGGGCGGCCCTGGGGGAGCGGCCCAACCAGGCCGGACCCGAGAACCAGGACTCAGCATGCCAAGACCACCGCCGCAAGGCAGTGAGGGGGTCCCCGGCTATTTCCCAGGCCCAAGTGCTACCGCTTCCCCCACCCCCGGGGTAAGCCCGCCAGGTGGGAACCTCCAGACCCGGGCTAGAGGGCTAGCTCCACCCCTCGGCCATAGGCTAGAGGTGGGGCGAGTGGGGGAGGGACTGGAACCTTGGCTGACCTAGAGGCGGCTGGCCGCCCCCCAGGGCTCAGGGCGGCCCTGGGGGAGCGGCCCAACCAGGCCGGACCCGAGAACCAGGACTCAGCATGCCAAGACCACCGCCGCAAGGCAGTGAGGGGGTCCCCGGCTATTTCCCAGGCCCAAGTGCTACCGCTTCCCCCACCCCCGGGGTAAGCCCGCCAGGTGGGAACCTCCAGACCCGGGCTAGAGGGCTAGCTCCACCCCTCGGCCATAGGCTAGAGGTGGGGCGAGTGGGGGAGGGACTGGAACCTTGGCTGACCTAGAGGCGGCTGGCCGCCCCCCAGGGCTCAGGGCGGCCCTGGGGGAGCGGCCCAACCAGGCCGGACCCGAGAACCAGGACTCAGCATGCCAAGACCACCGCCGCAAGGCAGTGAGGGGGTCCCTGGCTTCGGGCGGCCAGTGCACCAAATGGTGCCAGGCTCTGCCTGCTGGCCGCCCGGCGGCGAGCTATGGAGTTTTATGATCAGAAAAAGCTGCCCATTGACACTCTTGAATAAGACAGCCTTTGTGTCGGTCAGAGATGAATTTCTGGTGATTCCCAGCAATAGTAAACATAAACACTAGGGCAAGAGTGGGACTGAGACATGAAGGTTTGAATGAGATTACCCATAAGAACTATTAGAAGCAGATTGAATTACCAACCAAACCAAGACCCAGGAGCTCGAGTGTCCTAGTAGGGAAATAATGGACATCTTCCTCCTAGGTAACTACCCCTCTGATGAACACGAAACCAAGATAGGGGTGGGATTGCTAAATGAAGTTCATATGCCAGTATTTATCTGGGATGGGTAGAAGGCTGGTCAGGTCGAGTTTGGCTTCAAAATGCATCAACAATTTCCAGAGTTTAATGAGAGGCTGGACAGACTGAACAAGACTGCGGTAATGTTTTTATGTCAGTCTGATTGCTCCCAAACAATCTCTTTCCACTAGAATTCATCATGTGCTCATGAAGCAGACGATGGCATCATTTTTCCCAAAAGACTTCTGTGTTTCCTTTTAATTAAGCATGTATAGGTTACTCAGAGGCGCATTATTTTATTAGGGTGCTATACTCTGTTGTTGATGTTGTTGTGGTGGTGGTAATTGATGTCGCTGTCATGAAATGAAGTCAATCCAGAAAACAGTAATATTGTTTCAACCCCAAACAGCCTGTGTCTCATGCAACAGGACGTTGTGAGGTGGCCAATGAACCAACAATCGATATGAGTCAGATTGCTTATGATCTGCATCAAGAATTGTAAGACCTAATAAACTTGTAAGGCCCTATGATACTTGGAAATGGGAGGGAGGGCAGAGAGATCTTACATCACCCCAGTAGGTGTGAGGAAGACGGGGGAAGTATAACCCATCAGGATCATAACAGGTAACTCATAGACAGCAGACTGGAGTCAGCATTAGACAATAGCAAAACTACAAAGACATGTGGAGGGAATCAGGAGCAATCCTAACAACTTCTTAACAGGAGGTCATACACATAGAGCAGGAGGGGACCCCAGAGTGGAGCAGGGGGACAGGAGGAGGCTTGTATCCCAACCCTCAGGACTCCCAAAGCCTCACCAAGGACTATCAGTACGACCACCGAGGACTACATCCCTACCGCCAAGGAGACTACGGGGGAAAAGGAGTGCCTTCAGAGGCCAAGAACTCTGAGGTCACCCATTCCCATTTGGACCTACAATGTGGGATGGAAGAAGCCCAATTCCTCCTTTGAAGGATCCAGGGTCATCGGAACGACAACCAGGATCCCTGAGCGGTCCGCAGAAACAGAAGAACAGTAAACTTCCATCGGAACTAGGGAGAGGAGCTTTCTCTGGCCCTTGCCTGCTTCCAACTTTGGGTCCGCACCCTCTTTTGTAAGGACCATCAGGATTGCTCCAGAAACCCCTCACAACAAACAAACATGAACAAACAAATTAGAATAGATAGACAGAGAACAACTAGGAAAGTTTAGAAACAGACAGGAAGCGGCCAGCTGGGATGCACTTATAACTCACTGGGTGGTACACAAAGATCAGTTACTCCTCTCTGGGGTGTTGAGGATTTCTCTGCACACCCCTCCCAAAACCGTTCACCTAAACTGTTGACATTTGTCCTGTTAAAGTTATAGAGTTAGACTACCCGAAAAACAACCAGGTTCAGCAAAATCATGCTTCAATGCTATAAAATGCTAAATACTAACATAGAAATAGACAAGAGACAGCTGAATAGCAATATATAGCCATTCTAAGGTATATAGAACATGGTTAAATATAAACCAAAATTGAAATGTCCATGAGGAAGTCACAGGTTGTGGCCGAGAACATGCGTTTCTCTAGTAACATATTGGTTAATCAATACCATGTCAATTAATGCCATAATGTTGTAAATGGTTGTAAATATTATGTTGGGTTTTTTACTTGATTGGGATGATACTCTGTTGGTTCTACCTTCAGACCAGAGATGGTCTCAACAAGAAAACTTACCAAGACAATAAGATGCTGGACTTTATGATTGGTCAAAACCTCCAATGAAAGAATGTCAACTGAATTTGAACTATGGAAATGCAACAAGGTGGAGTAATCCACCGTGGGGGTGGGGGGAGGGTTTGGGGAGGGGTGGGGGGAATTCCAGTGCATAAAAACAAATGTGTCACATTATGCAATGAAATTAATAATAAAAAAATTGCACACACACACAAAAAAAAAAAAAAAAAAAAAAAAAAAGAATATAAACTCCAGGGCCCGGCATGGTGGCCTAGCGGCTGAAGTCCTCGCCTTGAACGCCCCAGGATCCCATATGGGCGCTGGTTCTAATCCCGGCAGCTCCACTTCCCATCCAGCTTCCTGCTTGTGGCCTGGGAAAGCAGTTGAGGATGGTCCAAAGTCTTGGGACCCTGCACCCACGTGGGAGACCAAGAAGAGGTTCCAGGTTCCCGGCTTCGGATCGGTGCAGCACTGGCCCATTGCGGCTCTCTTGGGGAGTGAATCATCGGACGGAAGATCTTCCTCTCTGTCTCTCCTCCTCTGTGTATATCTGACTGTAATAAAATGAATAAATCTTTAAAAAAAAAAAGAATATAAACTCCAAAATAAAAGTCTTATTAGAACAGGGTCTAGTTGTTTTATATAGAGACTTGTTGGCCAAACTGTTGGGAAATTATTATTATTATTATTAGTAGTAGTAGTAGTAGCAGTAGTAGTAATAAAGCCTACACTTGGGAAAATAGTAAAAAAAAAGTCACAAAATCAAAAAGTGACCACCACCTTATATGGTTCTCATGTGGATATCTGTCTGGTACATACTAAATAGATCATATAATACCTAGTGTATTTCAGCTTCAAGCTCTGGCCAACATTTATAAATGTACTCGTCTAGGACGGTGTGTTCTTATTTTCAGATAAACTGATTTAGACAGACTGCTGAGCAGCATCTCTTTATGGGAACAGCCTTCCGGTTATCTGGGCATGCTGACAAGTAAACCCAGATCCTTTCAGTGAGATACATTAATTCGCTGGTTCATTCACTCACCAAACATTAGCTGAAAGCTCACTAACAGAGGCAATAACAGAGGCATTATAATAAAATTCTGGTGTAAGCCACTGAATTATCTATATCGGTAAGAATAATCATTATAGAAAATCAGTACAAAATCTTCTACATACCAAAATTACTACTCATTTTTATTGGGTTACGGTTCAAGAAATATAACTGCTCTAGTCCTACTCTGCAATCAACTTGATAAGGACGTGGGATGTAATTTCTAAGTGGAAATGACCTTGGTATCTCACTGAACACGGATTTCTGTTACTTGTTAGGTGCTGTGCTAGACACTGGGGATATTCAAAATGAATCAAGGGTGAACATTTGGCGTAGTGGTTAAAAGTCGCCAGCTAAGATACCCGTGTCCCAGGCTGCAGTGCCTGGGTTTGAGTCCTGGTTCTAGCTAACATACACCTTGGGTCCCCATCACACACCTGTGTGTTTCCAGTTCCCAGCTTTGGGCTGAGCAACACAGGCATCTGGAGAGTCAACTGGTAGATGGGAAGTTGGTTTGATGTTTGTCTCTGTCCATAAATAAACAATTGAGATGTATCTGTCTTCAAAGAGCTCCCAAATCAGAAGTAGGAATAGAGGAGGGGAAGCTAGGTACTCAATGGACTGTAACTTACTAGGGGCCACAGAATGAGTGTTTAAACCATTTGTCATGGGAAAACAGAAAAAGGAACAGGAAGATGTCATGTCTCAAAATAAAGTAGCACTTTAATTCTTAGAATTCATCAGAATTTCATCGGAAGTAAAAGGGACAAAGAAACCTACAGAAACCTGACTGGGTGTCATGCATGCACATAGGAAAAATCACAACATGGGGCCCGGCGGCGTGGCCTAGCGGCTGAAGTCCTCGCCTTGAACGCCCCGGGATACCATATGGGCGCCGGTTCTAGTCCCGGCAGCTCCACTTCCCATCCAGCTCTCTGCTTGTGGCCTGGGAAAGCAGTCGGGGACGGCCCAAAGCCTTGGGACCCTTCACCCGTGTGGGAGACCCGGAAGAGGTTCCTGGTTCCCGGCATCGGATCGGCGCGCACCAGCCCGTTGTGGCTCACTTGGGGAGTGAAACATTGGACGGAAGATCTTCTCTCTGTCTCTCCTCCTCTCTGTATATCTGACTTCGTAATAAAAATAAAAAAATCTTAGAAAAAAAAAAAAAGAAAAATCACAACATGGCTGGAATCCAATAACCATAGATGAGAGATGAGGCTGCAAAGCTAGATTTATCCTATACAGTTGAAGACCAAAAGAGGGTTTGAGTTATAAAAAGTGGCACGAGCATATTGCATACAAGTCTGTAAGCACCTCGAAAGCCCCACGTGTAGATCTAGGCATCGGGCTGGTGCGCAAAGATTAGTAAGACAAGCTGTCTGCCCTCCAGGACCCACCTCACATGGTCAATCAAGTTTGGCAAGGATGTGGCAGGGAGGACTGGCATGCAGGAACTAGCAAGAAGGCAGGGTGAAGGCGGTGCAGCAGTGTCAACCGGACCTTGGGAGGCCATGCACAAAGGCAGCATGAGCAGAAATGACATCGGCAAGGAAACCAGATGGACCTGAGTTACAATTCCAGATATCCCACTGAGAAACAGATGATTTCAGGCAACGATGGGACTCAACCTTGCTGTTTCTGAATTCCATGTCTTTGAATTTCAATTTTCTTGCATGTAAAATAAAATTCATAATATACATTCTTTTCAAAGTTGTTGTAAAGATTAGAAATAACATTCTATACCACGCCTTCATAGATTTTAATGATGAGTATAAAAAGAAGAGAGAATATAGACTTACCAATATTTTAGAGCAAA
This sequence comes from Ochotona princeps, assembly GCF_030435755.1. Taxonomy (NCBI): domain Eukaryota; kingdom Metazoa; phylum Chordata; class Mammalia; order Lagomorpha; family Ochotonidae; genus Ochotona; species Ochotona princeps. The sequence goes on along the minus strand of NC_080837.1, from coordinate 1,467,717 downwards.
TAAAAGTATGATTTCATAGTTTATTGACTACAAGAATTAAGGAAAAAGGAATAAAGTGTGAGCCAGGTTTCTTGAGAAGGTAATTGGCCATTCAGTCCAGTCCTACTTTTGTTGAGCTGGAATTTGTATTATTCTCTGGAGGATCCATGTTTAATTGGCTTTCCTATGAATTCCAACGTAGTTCTAATTTGCCTAAGTCAACTATCAATTATATAACAGCAGGGGGTGTGGTATCAAACAGGACTTCTCTTGGAGATATTTAATGGTTATGTAGATATAAGAATAAACCAAAGAAATGCCTAGTGGAGAATTCTAAGGAAATACAGGGTAAGTGACAGTGCAATACAGCCCCAAGTCTCTTCAAAGCCAGTCTGAAGGTAGAAGCAGTCTTAAACGTGCAGATGGAAAAAAAAGGATATTTCAGAGTGTAATATATTATTTTTAGCGTTAGACTTTTTGTAACAGGCTACCATAAAATGACTTAAAATCTCTCGGAAGATTCTTTTCCCAGTGAATAAGTGGTGCTGATTCCTGTACTAACTTATTTTTACAAATTTCTATTACAACATTCCTAGGTGTGGAAATTCACTTTATACATTATATTTCATTGCAGCAGTGCTGGCTGAAGTACCAGCATGCATGGACAGGAAATGACCAAAAATGAACCAGCTTCGCTGCACCAATCCAATGAAAGCAAAGCAAACATTCCACCAAGTGCTTTCCCATTTCTGCCGGGCTAAGGAATCCTGCAATATGTCATTTTACTGTTGAGCTGTCTCAAGTAGAGGGAGCAGCGAAATCATTAGTGGGATAAGGCAAAGTTTTAGAGAATTCCTTCCCTTTATGTGCCTGCAGTTTTTCATGGACACTTATTTCCAGGCATTTCCTTACATACCCAAAAGTCAAGGTCACAGACACCCTAATATGAGAATTAGCCATGTCTTTGCATGATGAAATATTAAAGACTACAAATGGCTATTTAAAATGTTAAACCTTACATAGTATTAAAAAAAAAAATGAATCCGAATGAGACATTTTGACCCTCTGGCTAACTCTCTGCTTTCAGGAAGGCCGGGGCTTACATCATGTTCCAAAGAGGAGATTTAATTATGTTAATAAAGATTTGCAAAGAATGTCATAACATAGCTTCTCATGCCCAAAACTCTTCACTTTGTAGTTTCAGAAAAAAACAGCAAAGCGACTAGGCCCTTGTGGTTAAAGCTTCTCTCTCCAAGATCCCCTTAGAAAACAGGGAGAGCAACTGACAAAGTTAACAACCCGCTCTCACAAGTGCAACAAGGGATCCACTGCAGCAGCAGGAGATGGAGCAATCCTGCAAGCTGGAAAGTGAAGTGTGGTAAGTCACAGGTGGGGGCTGGGAGCAGAGCCTAAGAAGGCACAGGGCCTTCTCAGCAGAACTCTGGCAAGGAAGGAGCTGCGGGCGGATAGAGGGCAGGAGCGTGAAGGGAGACCCAACACAGGGACACAAGCGGAAGATCTGGCAAAGAGCTCTCCCATCTCCCCTCACTCCCAGCCAGGCTGCCAGGCAGATCAGAGGACACAGCAGAGCATACTACAAAGAACCAGGGCAACCGGCAACAGTAACAGCCAATCAGAACCTGGCTCCGGCAAAAACATGCATTCCCAGGGTAACAAGGAATCAAACATGAAAGGCAAATGCTTTTAGAATCTCCATCTAGTAAAGATCTCCTTTCCTTTAAACACAGTCTAAACGGGTATACCATAGGGAAGACAGACGTCTCACTGATGTCTTCGGGACACAATGATGCTCAGAGTCGGAGGCATGCGGAGATGGGTTATGGGGACAGCAGAGAATGAGAACCAGCTCACGAGAACAGATCAAAATCTGTGGAACTCATCTTGGGGAGGGTAGGAAGGACAGAGTTCTTGAAGCTATCTACCTGAAGGATACATAATACAACAAAAACGTAAAAGTAAACAAAAAAGTAAGAAAAGTAAAAGGCAATGTTTTTTTATTATAGAAAGTAATAAACTAGGAAGAACAGGCCGAAATGAAATAATGAATCTAAATTAGGTTCAGGACATGGCAGGCTTCAAGAAGAGTGAATTCTACTCAATAGATAAGGAAGGGCTTAAAAGAAATTAGGACTGCAGTAAGCAGAAAATGTCATCATTCAATGTTTAGAAAAAATGACAGTCAGAAGCTCCAGAAACAAACTATGCTAAAACCACACAAAAGAGGCTAAAATGTGGTTTGAGTTTGGGTCGTTTGTCAAGTATAAAAATGAACTATTGGAATTTGGTGCTAGGATTATTCCTGTATGGCTCAGCAAGCATACAGGGAGGCATAATCATAATCTAATATGTAATTGCAAAGAAACAACAAGGGCAAAACACAGCGGAACTGTAAAATGTTCCCAGTTGTCAAGACTTAAAATTATAGAGCAAGTAAATGATGTTACTCTTTGAAGAACAGAGTAAAATTTGAATCCTAAAGAGACAAAATAGAGAATGCCCAAACTCCATCCCTTAAAAATAAATGCTAACAAAAATAGAGCCAATGTCTTCAGAATGTTACAGTACAATGAAAAAAATCGGAACTTAAAGAACACTTAATGAAAGGGAGTAAAAAAAAAAAAAAAAGACCACAAAAAACCCATGAGATAGTTCCCATTTCCCCAGAACACTGTGGTGTGTCTTAGCACGTTGGGTGTCGTGGAGGGTGAGATCAAGGGCTCACCTCTGTATTGCTTGTCTTGGAGCATCTCCAGGGACAAAGTGGCTTTGTGGAAAGGACTTCACGCTAAAAATATATTTAGTGCTGCCACGTGGGGCAAAGGACAGACACACGTGCCTGAGGAAGGAAAGTCTGAGGAGGAGATGGATGAGAGAATAATTTAAAGAATTACGGAATGTTTCAAGGAAACTAGAAGGCAACAAGTACCTGCAGTCAGAAAAGACCTGAGTAGCTTCTAACCAATCCCCTGTGTTGATCTCAGACCTTTCCCAAGCAGGCTAAGGACAAGCCTGGAACTGTCTGGGTAAAAACTGAACAAGGACCCCAACACAGAGGTGATCTGCAAACACTAGAGTTTTCCTCCATACACTGAAGAAATACTGCAAATCACTTATTACCACTAAGCCATTAGAGCAGACACTTCATTAACTACACTTGACAACATGGTTTTTGTTTAAAAAGAAAATTAGAGAGAAGTCATCAAACAGGCAAAAGTAACTAAAACAATCAGAAGAAACAAACTCTGGTGAGGAGAAATCATGTGACTTGCAGAGTCCACATTATAACGTTCAAAATTGTCTAGTCGGACAACAACAAAAACAAGAAAATCATAAGCCATTCAGAGAAACAAGAAAGTGTGGCTAACTGACATGGAAACGAAAAAGCAATGGTAATTCATTTTCCGTGAGAAAGTCCAAACACTGAATTTACTAGCCAAGGACTTAAAGTCATTTGTTTTAAATGCTGCTACATAACTAAATACTGCCTTACCAGAGAATAACAGTAACAAGATGACAAACTAAAAAGGCGCCAAACAGAAATTCTGGAGTGTAAAAGTACAACTAGTTAAGATGAAGAGTTGTCTGAGGAATTCAGGAGAAGATGTGAGCAGAGAGGAGAAAGAACCAGTGAATGTCTGTAGTCTGAGGAGAGCCCATGAACGTCTGTAGTCTGAGGAGCCCACCGAGGCAAAAAAAGAACAACTGTAAATGAACAAGAATTCAGAAAACTATGCGACGACCATCCAGTATGCCAACATAAACACAACAGGGGTTCCAGAACAGACCTGAGGGAAAAAGCAAAGACTGAGGAAACGATGGCCAGAAACTTCCCAAATTTGATGAAAGACATAAATCAACACATCGCAGTAACTCACCAACTTTGATGAGGATAAATTTAGAGATCAACATCAAGATACATTAGAACTGAACTGCTCAAACAGAAAACCTTGGAAATAGCGAGAAATACAGGCCTGGTGGCATGGCCTAGCGGCTGAAGTCCTCGCCTTGAAAGCCCCAGGATCCCATATGGGCGCTGGTTCTAATCCCAGCAGCTCCACTTCCCATCCAGCTCCCTGCTTGTGGCCTGGGAAAGCAGTCGAAGACGGCCCAAAGCTTTGGGACCCTGCACCCACGTGGGAGACCCGGAAGAGGTTCCAGGTTCCCAGCATCGGATTGGCGCGCACCGGCCCATTGCGGCTCACTTGGGGAGTGTGTCATCGGACGGAAGATCTTCCTCTCTGTCTCTCCTCCTCTCTGTATATCTGGCTTTCCAATAATAATAAATCTTAAAAAAAAGAGAAATAGTGAGAGATAAGAGACTTATCACAACCATGGCATCCTTGGTAAGATGAATAGACAATTCCTCATAAAGGCCAAAAATCAGCGAGATGAGGTATTTAAGATACTGAAGGAAAAAAAAAAAAGACCTGTCTACTTTGCATTCTGTCTGGCCAAATCATACTTTAAAATGAGGGAGAAATCAAGATATTTCCTGGTAAACAAAAACACAGGGAGATTACTTCTAGTATATCTATACTTATAATGGGATTATCTTAATGGTAATATAGTATATCTATATTGCCATATACCTAGTATATGACAAGTATAAAAAAAGTATTATTTCAGGCTGCAAATCAAAGCTCAAAGGCTCATGAAAAATAGGTGATTACATAAATATAAAAGCTAATTAGCCTTGCTGTATTTGGGTGATAATTCCTTTTTATGCAATTGAAAAGATAAGTACGTAGGATAATAATTACGAATCTATGTAAAGGTACAGACAATTTAACCATAATCGTACAAACGTATGGACTACAATGTCACATTTCAATACACACCCACACTGCAGGACCTGGCACACCTGTCGTCTGGCACTTTATTTCCTCTTCGTGTCAGGAGCACGCAAGAGCCCCTCCAGCTGTCATTTCGCCATATCCAACTAACTGTTCAGCCACCGCTGTCCCACTCTGCTACAGAACACTACGAATTACTGCTCCTGGTGAGTTGCTGTCCCACACACCGTTTTCACAGATGTATTTTGTGACAAACCACAATATAAACGGAGCTCTGTACAGAAATCAAAATTTTATATACTATTGTAGCTAAACTGGAATTAATTCCAACTAGATTGTTATAAATTAAAAAGTTGATTTAGCTTCCAGGGTAACATCAATAACAGCAACAACAAAACAAACAATGAAAAAATATAATAAAATGGATGAGAAGAGAATAAAAAATTGGCACACTAAAAATCCAGTTAGACATAAAAGGAAAGTTAACAGAACTGAAGAAAACAGGAATAGACAATAGATTCAAACAATACTAAAATGGCAGAAATAAATCCTTCCTTGTCTGAACTTTATAAACTCTCCAGTTGATAGGCAAAATGAGTTTAAAAAATTGACTCAATCGGGCCCGGCGCTGTGGCCTAGCAGCTAAAGTCCTCACCTTGAACGCGCCGGGATCCCATATGGGCGCCAGTTCTAATCCCAGCAGCTCCACTCCCCATCCAGCTTCCTGCTTGTGCCCTGGGAAAGCAGTCGAGGACGGCCCAATGCATTGGGACCCTGCACCCGTGTGGGAGACCTGGAAGAGGTTCCTGGTTCCCGGCATCGGATCGGCGCGCATTGGCTGTTGCGGCTCACTTGGGGAGTGAAACATCGGATGGAAGATCTTCCTCTCTGTCTCTCCTCTCTGGATATCTAACTTTGTAATAAAATAAAATAAATCTTTTAAAAAATTGACTCAATCTTGGCCACAATATTAAAAACATGAGTATGCTTATTTGAAAAGAGGAAATAGCCATTCCATACAAATGGAATCAAAAGATCTTACAAATTAAAAATAGCATGATATACGAGCAAAAGTGTTAGATTTTGTAGAAAAGGAGCCAGTAAAAACACACCTTCCAAGAAAATGGCAGACACACAGGTAAACCATAACTCCAGTGTGTGGAGTATCAGGGAATAGAGCCTTCTACAGCCTGGTACTATAACTCGATTGGTTAATCCTCTCTCTTTAAGAGCCAGGATCCCAGATGGGCATCAATTCTTGTCCTGGATGCTCCACTTCCCATCCAGCATCCTGCTTGTGGCCTGGGAAAGCAGTGCAGGATAGCCCAGACTCTTGGCACGCCGCACCAGTGTGGGAGACCCAGATGAAGCTCCGGGCTCCTGGCTTAGGACTGGCTTATCCCCGCCTGTTGCAGCTACTTGGGGAATGAACCAGCAGATGGAAGAGCTTTTTCTCTGTCTCTCCTTCTCTCTGTAAATCTGACTTTGCAAGAAAAATAAAAATCAATCTTAAAAAAATAAGAGCCTTCCAACAATAAAGAATACCATCTACAGCAAATGCAAGATGGAAGTCGAATAAACAAACCTAAAAACAAAAAGTTTATCTATACTCTCTGATAAAGATTTTACTTAGGTTTTTTTTTAAGATTTATTTATTTTTATTGGAAAGCCAGACATACAGAGAAAAGTAGATACAGAAAGAAATATCTTCCATCCACTGGGTTCACTCCCCAAGTGGCCACAACAGCAGAGCTAAGCCATCTGACGCCAGGAGCCAGGAGTTTTTTCTGAGTTTCCCACGTGGGTGAAGGGTCCCAAAGCCTTGGACCATCTTCTACTGCTTTCCAAAGCCACAAGCAGGGAGCTGGAAGGGAAGTGGAGCAGCCAGGACATGAGCCATCACCCATATGGGATCCTGGCAGTTGCAAGGCAAGGATTTAGCCACCAGGCTATTGCCCTGGGCCCTTTTCTTAAAATTTTATTCATCTAATTTATTATTTTTTAAAGATTTATTATTTATTTTTATTGGAAAGTCGGATATATATAGAGAGGAGAAGAGACAGGGAGAAAGATCTTCCATCCGATGATTCACTCCCCAAATGAGTACAACGGCTGGTGCTGTGCCGATCCGAAACCGGGAGCCCAGAGCTCTTCTGGGACTCCCACACAGGTTCAGGGTCCCAAGGCTTTGGGCCATCCTCGACTGCTTTCCCAAGCCACAAGCAGGGAGCTGGATGGGAAGTGGAGCTGCTGGGATTAGAACTGGCGCCCATATGGGATCCAAGCACATTCAAGGCGAGGACTTTAGCCATTAGGCCACCACGCTGGGCCCTCTAATTTATTTTTGAAAGGCAGAGAGAGAGAAAGATCTCAGACAAAAGGAAAGATTTGCCCTCTACTGGTACTCCGCAACTGTTCTAAATAGGCAGAGCTGAGCAAGGTCAAAGTTGGAAGAAATGGAGCTCATTTTGGGTATCACACATGGCTGGCAGTCACCCAAGATCTGAGTCATCGCTCATTGGCTCCCAGGGTGTTCATCAGCAGGAAACTGGTGTCCAAGACAGAACTGGGACTCTAATCAAGCCCTCTGCTATGGGACACAGGGGTCTCACGTGATCACCTAATCTTCCTGCCAAACACCTGCCCAAGGCTGTGGTTTTCTAGAGATGCCTTATATAATAAACTCTTGTAGAAGTCTGGCTGATGTTTACATGTAAAATATCTTACAAGACTAAGATAACCACTACACTGAAGAAAATCTACCACTGGAAATGTTCCACAACTACTGCTCCATCATGGGGTAAAGGCTCAGAGAAGATGGACTTGACGGGTAGTGAGCATGTCATGAGCTTTCTGAAGATCTCTTCTACTGTGTCAACCTGTTGTTCACTAATGGTTCAGGTTTATTTTCTACCTTTGTATATGAGGTTATAAAAAACACATGTTGGGGCCCGGTGGCATGGCCTAGCGGCTGAAGTCCTCGCCTTGAAAGCCCCGGGATCCCATATGGGCGCCGGTTCTAATCCCAGCAGCTCCACTTCCCATCCAGCTCCCTGCTTGTGGCCTGGGAAAGCAGTCGAGGACGGCCCAAAGCTTTGGGACCCTGCTCCCACGTGGGAGACCTGGAAGAGGTTCCTGGCTCCTGGCATCGGATTGGCACGCACCGGCCCGTTGCGGCTCACTTGGGGAGTGAAACATCGGATGGAAGATCTTCTTCTCTGTCTCTCCTCCTCTCTGTATATCCAGCTTTCCAATAATAATAAAATCTTTAAAAAAAAAAAAAAAACCACATGTTGGGCCCGGCGGCGTGGCCTAGCGGCTGAAGTCCTCACCTTGAAAGCCCCGGGATCCCATATGGGCGCCGGTTCCAGTCCCGGCAGCTCCACTTCCCATCCAGCTCCCTGCTTGTGGCCTGGGAAAGCAGTCGAGAACGGCCCAATGCACTGGGACCCTGCACCAATGTGGGAGACCCGGAAGAGGTCCCAGGTTCCCGACTTTGGATCGGCGCAGCACCAGCCCGTTGCAGCTCACTTGGGGAGTGAATCATCGGACGGAGGATCTTCCTCTCTGTCTCTCCTCCTCTGTGTTTATCTGGCTGTAATAAAATGAATAAATCTTTTTAAAAAAAAATTAAAAACGCATGTTATGAAAAAACTAGGCATGACCTTCAAATTACTTTGCAAGGGGACAAACCTATCTTTAAAAGCCATTTTTTTTTCCTACGAATTTCTTGATAAACATCTTGTGTGGCTCCTCAATTTGCTAGTTTTAGTCATTAAAAGAGGTCAGGCTGAGAGAATGTGATAGTGCCTCTACAGCACTTTGATTCCAATTTGCAGAAAAATGTTCAGTAGAAATCGTGGCTCCCTCTCTACAGTGCTCCTCTGCCCAGTTTCTCAAGGCTTACATACTCCACCTCACGCCTCCCCTGACTACTTCTGGCTTTGGGTAACTTCCAACACATATATGAAACTCGTGCCAGAAACTGTAAAACACAGTTTTCACAAACTGACCTTCCTCTTTCCCTTAGAACTGATGGCTAGCTTTTGAGGTTGTAAAAGTGAAAATTAACTTTATTTTCAGGATCACAGAATATTTGGCTCTAAAGTCACTTAGCAAGTTCAGGATGTCAAGAACATCACAGTAATTGTCTGGAATCCACCTGTCAGCCCCAATTGTTCCAGGTAAAGGAGTCATTCAGTAAGATAGATTCTTTTGTGTTCATGCAGCTGCCAGCATTAACAAATCCTCAATCGTGCAGATGCCATGGTGAGACAGGGCTGGTCACTGGTTGGATACTCTGACCTCTGACTCCAACCTACTGCCGCCACCAGTGTCTCTCATGTCTACAATCATGACTTCAACTGGTCTCCTCTCGGGTGAATTTTTTCTCTTCTCCTATGGCACAATAATCTGTGTGTTGCACTTTGCTACTTACTTACACATGTTCTATCTCTAAAATCTTCAACCTCAGAAACTCAGTGAGACCAGAAATTTCCTCTTGCACTTTGTATACACCTCATCTTCACTTAGACTTCTTCTCCCAGAAATAATCAATTTTTTCCAATCAGATGACAACCTTCTGGTTTTTAGTTACAACGGGATCCATAATTTCTACCTTTTTCCATCATAAATAAAAAATTCTTATTTCTTGTTTGATTCCTTACCTTACCAGATATTTAGTTTCCCTATTGTTACAGTTAGTTTCTCTATGCTCCTGGAATAAACTCATTTAACAATTCAGTATATAGCTGCTATAATTTTGCAGTCTCTAAATTAATTAATCTAACAATTTTCCTTTAATCCTCTAACATTTCCCTAGTTTGATCCTTCTGAACATCAAGCAAACTTGAGAAAAAATTGAGGGAAATACCATATTTCTTAAAGTGATGTTATTATTACAACAATGTCAATCATTCTGATTATAAGCTAATAAACATACATTATTTAAATAAAATGTTCCATTTAAAGTGATCTTAAAGTTTATATGAAAGAACATATATGCATTAGAGTTGAAACTTAAAAGAACAGTGACAACAGATATCACCTATCAGTTATTAAAACTAACTATAAAACTTCTGAAATAAGACTCTGTCATTAAAACAGGTAACTAGATTAGTCTAGACAGGTTTCAAATACAGCCACATCTTTATAGGAACTTAATATAAAATAGTATTCTCTTTAGAATAGAAAGAATAATTTAAGAAAAGCTATTAGGAAATTGACTAGCCAATTGAGACATAGTCAAATTACATATACCTTTACTTAGCATGTTTTTTTTTTTTAAAAGAATTTCTTTGTTTCTTGAAAGGCATATTTACAGAGAGAGACTGAGAGAGAGAGAGAGAGAAACAGAGAGAGAGTGAAGGCTTCTATCCCCACAAATGGCTACCAAGGTCAGAGCTGGGCCAGGCCAAAGCGAGAAGTCTAGACCCCCATCCGGGTCTTGACATGAGTGGTAGGGGTATCTCCCACTGTCTTCCCAGGCATGTTAGCAGGGAGCTGGATTAGAAATGGAACAACCAGGACTTGAACTGGTGCTCAGATGGGATGCCAGCATCTTGGGCAGTACCTTAACTTGTTCTACAACAATGGGATCCAAAACTTATTCTTAAAAATAAAGTATTAAAGGATTGACCTTTAAATATTTAAAACACTGTTAAAAGTTCTAAGTAAAATTGGATAAATTCAGGACTGGCAAAGTTTCTTTAAGAAAGATAGAAAAAACACTTGTATAAAAAGAGAAATAGAAGTGGTTTATATTTCATAATAAATCTGAAAGCCAACACTACAAAATTTTAACAATACATAAAATGTTTTTAGTTATTTAAGTGATATTAAATACAGTAAAAGAGCCATATTAGATCATTATATTTGTTATATAAACTACTAGAGTTTCTATTTTTGTTGCCTTACAAGTTAAAAAATACATTTGTTTAAATATGTTTGATTCTAATTCCAGGAAATCACTATATTACTCTAATGTCTCCAAATTATCTCTCCCACCTGTCACCATATACAAAAATAGACGCTAAGTGGATCAAGAACCTAAATCTGTGCCTAGAATCCTTCAAAGTATCAGAGGAAAACCTAAGATGCACTCTATAAGATACAGACATTGGTAAAGAGTTCTTAGAAAAAAAATCACCAAAAGCACGAGTAGTCAAAGCCAAAATAAACAAATGGGACTACTTCAAATTAAGAAGCTTCTGTACAGTAAAGGAAACGATCAACAAAGTGAAGAAACAAACAGCAGAATGGGAGAAAATCTGCACACTACACAACAGATAATTAGTCTTGGGCTAATATCAAGACTCACAAAGAGCTTCAGCGAACAGCAATAGCAAAACAAAAAACCCTGGTAAGAAATGGGTGGGGTTCATGTCCCAGCTGCTCCACTTCCCATCCAGCTCCATGCCTGTGGCCTGCAAAAGCAGTAGGGGATGGTCTAAAACTTTGCGACCCTGCACCCGTGTGGGAAACCCAGAAAAAGCTCCTGGCTCCTGGCTTCAGATTAGCTCAGCTCTGACCATTGCAGCCATATGGGGAGTGAACCAGTAGACAGAAGATCTTTCTCTGTCTCTCCTCTCTACAAATCTGCCTTTCCAAGCAAAATAAATCTTTAAAAAGGGGGTGTAGGATGGCATGGTAGCCTAGTGGCTAAAGTCTTCACCTTGCATATACCAGGATCCCATGTGGGCACTGGCTCATGTCCTGACTGCTCTACTCCCCTTGCAGCTCCCTGCCTGTGGCCTGGGAAAGTAGTAGAGGATGGCCCAAAGCCTTGGAACTCTGCACCTGCGTGGGAGACCGGAAGCAGGTTCCTGGCTCCTAGTTTCGGATCAGTTCAACTCCAACCTTACACTTGGGGAGTGAACCAGTGGATGGAAAAATCTTTCTCTCTGTCTCTCCTTCTTTCTGTAAATCTGACTTTTCAACAATAAATAAATAAATAAATCTTAAAAAAAAAAAAAGAAAAAACGGGGGAAGGAATGAGCAGGTATTTTTCAAAAGAACATATTCAAATGGCTAATACACATATAAAAATGCTCAGGCTCCCTAGCTATTAGAGAAATACAAATGTAAACCACACTGAAGTTCCACCAAATTACAACAAAACTGGCCTACATTCAGGAATCTACTAACAACACCTGCTGGTATGGATGCAGGGAAAGGGGTTAGTGCAGCCACTATGGCAGTGTGGAGAGTGCTAAGAGAGCTGAAAATTGATCTACTTACTATACGACCCAGCTATCCCACTGCTGGGAATATATCCAAAGGAAGTGAACCTACATATGAGAAAGTGACCTGAAACCCTATATTTCTAGCAGCACAATCCATAATAGCAAAGACATGGAAACAACCTAGATGTGTGTCAAAAGAGGAGTGGATTAAAAAGAAAAAACTATGGCACATCCACTCCATGGAATATTAGTTTACCATTAAAAAGAATGAAATTCTACCATTTGCAACAAAACATTTCCAATTAGAAACCATTATGCTCAGTGAAATAAGCCAATCCCCAAAGGACAACTGTCATATGTTCTTTGATATAAGGCAACATTCTTGCAAAATACAAAACAATACATATTTAGTGAACAAGTATCTACATATATACTCATAGACGAACCACATAAAGAAGACCAGTATACCAGGAAGTGAAGATATATTTCAGTATGCATTCTACTCCTCTAGAATAAAGCAAGGATTCCTACTGAAACTGTTAAATACACCTTGGCAATATGATACTAGATTTTCCACCATTGTCTATACCTACAATGACATGACACACTTAAACAGCAGAATGTTGGACTTGTGTCTGTTGCTGAAGGATTTTACTATTATAATAATCTGGGGGAAAATGGTGGCAGGGGAAGAATTGGTAGGGAGGAAGAGAAGGTAGAAGGGATATCTCCCTACAAAACTGTATCATGGAAAATAATAACATTACAAAATACAAAAAAAAATGCCTTTCTTACATTATTTTTCTATGAAAATCTTAAGGAATTCTTGAAAGCAAATCTTGAAATAAACATTATATTTACATTAAAATGTGTTTCATCATTTAGTTAAGATAGTAAGACAAATGTGCTTAGTCAGTGGCTGGTACAGTGGTGTAGTGGGTTAAATCACAGCTTACAGTGTTGTCCTGGCTGCTCTATTTCCAATCCAGCTTCCTGCTAATGCACCTGGGAAAGCAGGAGAAGATGGACCAAGTACTTGGGCCCCTTAACCTACATGGGAGACCTTGAAGAAGCTTGGCTTCAGCCTGGCACAACTTTGCCACTGTAGCCATTTGGGGAGTAAACCAGCATGTGGAAGATCTCTCTGTCTCTCTTGTTTTCTGCAATTCTGCCTTTCAAATAAATAAAATGAAAATAAAATTTAGGGGTTGGGGGTGGCTTGCAGCTCCCCGCAGTGTGGCGAGCTCTGGGGTTTTTAGAATATGAAATTGCTGCCTAGGGACACCCATGAATAAGGTCACTTTTAGTGTGGGTAAGAGAAGAATTCTGGGTGATTTCCAGCAATGGGGTCATGAAACTTTTTGGGCAAGTGTGGGGACTATGACCTGATTGTTTGGAGGGGAGTATCCATAAGATCTATTTGGGCCAGACTGATTCACCAGTCAAATTAGGAATCCTGAGATGGGTTATTGTTAGCATGGAGCATCACTGACTGCCACACACCAGTCCACACCAAAGCTATGGATGGGAGCCTGTCTGGCAGGGTTAGGTACTATTATTTGACTGGGTGGTGGAATAGTGGACTGGTCACATTTGGCAGGGTCGAGACACTAACCAGCACGTGAGAGGACTTGGTCCGGGGGTAAACTCTGTGGGGGAAGCGTGGGCCCAACCCTGTGGGAATACAAGTCCCGCAGGTTAGCTTGCGAGCTGGGGTGGCGATGGGCTGAGCTAGGAGTGACCATGGCACCTGCCATCACTTATGGGTAAAGGAACCGATGGCAATCTGGGCAGGTCATCCTACAATAGGATGTGGGGTGGGCTGGGCTGCAACGAAGTGGTTGGACTGGGCAGGGCCAAGCAAACTTCAACTCACAAAAAAGAATAGAAATTAGGATGAACAGCATTGTAATGTCTATTCAAAGTAGTAACTGCAGATAGGAAAATCTGTGTTACAAAGCTAAATACCTACATAAATCAGACATTTGGGTCAAGTAGCTTGACTCAGAATCTAGATAGGAAAATACACATTAATATAAAATACAGAAGAAGAAGTCTGAATGTGCAGATTCTTTGTTTAGATCCTGAAAGTAACTAATAATTCCAAAGCAATGAAAATGTTGCTTTATTGGATCCTCTTATCGTTTATGTGATTGTATAGTTCTGTATCAAAAAAGATTTCTAATTATTTTCATTTATGTAAGTTGAACCCATGAAGCAATGAGCATCTCTACTGTTTCATTTCCTGTGATGCAAAACTCTTAAAATGTTTTTATGTTTTATAAAATCAAGTCTTATATGACACACACGAAATAAAGTTAAATTTGTATGTTTTGAAAAAAAAAAGAAATTAGGATGAAGCACATGTCATTCTGACCAACTGGTCTGTGTGCAGCAGGTATACAACACCACAGCATCAAAGGCAAAGGCTGAGACAGGTGAGAGGCTAAGCCAACTGGGTCAGAGCAACCGTTGGCACGCACATAATCCAAAAATGGGAACAGACTCAGTTGAGGAGGTGTGAGAGTACATCCTTGCTGGGTTGGGATTCCCACAGGAGGGTGTGGGGGCTGGAGTGGGGGCTGCATTCCAGTCTGGATATGGCTGCAATCTCCCTAGGCACAAGTGTGGACTGGGGCTGGGCACACCAAGCTGGGCTAGACGCCAGCACCATCTGGTGCTCTGGAGAACCTGAGTAGATGTAGGACGGACTACGCTGGGTCTCTGCCCCTACTGAGCCATGTGTGAGCAGTGTCTGGGTATGGACAAGCCCTGGCTGGTGTAAAACATCCAACACCAAGAACTGAAATGGATTGAAGGCCAGCAATGAGAGCTGGCCCACGGAACCACCAGTACACACATCACCTGGCATAGGGAGAGGTTCTGAAGGAGGAGTTTAGGAAACTCCTCTGTCAGAACACAGTCCCTACAGGTGAGCGCAAGAACCACAATAAGGAGCAATCCAGACCAGGCCAGAGGAACATACATATGGCATAGGTGGGGGGCAGATCAGGCTGAACCCGTTCACACCAACCGCTGGCGAATCCAAGCACCAGCATAGAGTGTGGGTCAGGCAGCTTCGGTTGCAATACATACCAGTACACATTAAGGAATGCCAAGATGAGGTGATCTGTATCAGATTTGGTTGCAGCGTCCAAACAGCACACATGAGAATTGTGGGTGGGGGAGGAGGTAAAGCCAGCAGGGGAATGTGGGCTCCCCTGCTGGACAACCACTCCCACTGGAGAGCATGAATTAGGATGAGGGCAGACCAGACCAGCAGGGCTACAACACCTGTGGGCCTCATGTGAGCCAAATCAGGGAAGGCCCAGGTTGGGCTGACTGTTCTGACTGGTGCAAGCAAAAACTAGAGTGGGTGAGGATTGGCTGGATTTTGCCACAGCATCAGATGACAGAGGCTGGCACAGGGGACTAACTCTGTCAAGTTAACCTCCAGAACCACCTGGAGAGTGCATACTCCTGAAGTTGGAGTGGCCTAGTAAGGAGATAGTGGGCACCT
Organism: Ochotona princeps; assembly: GCF_030435755.1. Lineage (NCBI taxonomy): Eukaryota > Metazoa > Chordata > Mammalia > Lagomorpha > Ochotonidae > Ochotona > Ochotona princeps. The sequence continues at coordinate 1,452,220 of NC_080837.1, read as the reverse complement.
CCCCCTTGGGTTACCACTCCCGCTGGAGAGCGCAAAAATCAGGACAGGGGCAGGGTAGCTAGACAGAAAGGTACCTGCCAGTAGGTGTGTGGGTTGGATGGTAGGTTGGTTGGGTTGAACTTGGCTTCAATGCCCATTGACAAGTATGAGAGCTAAACAGGATGTGGGACAGACTGGACAAGTCTGCGGTACATATTGGCGTGCATGGGAACCAGGGTAGGGAGTTGGCCTGGTGGGGTTATAAGGAGTTGCCCCAACTAGGCTGCAGCTCCCACTGGTTTGCATGAAGGCTGAGTGTGTGGTAGGCAGGATCAGACTTGACTGCAGCACGCATTGGTTTGTGTGGAAGACAGGGCTGGAAACAGAACTGACCCAGCAATTGCAACTACCAGCATGTGCATAAGCTGATTGGGGTGACGGATTGTGCCGGACCCTGTACTGGCAAGCACACGCAAGAATCAGGTCTAGGATCATCTCAGATGAAGTTTCTTTGGAGATCCCTCCAACTGAACCGCTGATCTCAGAACCCCAACCATGAAGAGACTGTCAGCCAGTGGATTCTGAATAGGTTTCATCGCGATTGGAATGGCAAGACTGGCTGCAATTCAGAACTGTTGAACCATCAAAACTGCTTGAGCAGGACCCTTGGAGCGTGCCTCGCATCAGGGACCTAGGATGGGTGGGAGGCTGGGTGGGACTTTTTCCTTTATTTCTCCCCTGACCCCAGAAACAGGGAAGAAAATAATGATATTAGCGTGGAAACAATGGTACTATCCACTTTCCTGTAGCCCTTGACCCTTTGTTCCTTGTAATCAACTAAGTAAGATTATTAAAAATATATATATTAAAAAAGAAAATAAAATCCTTAAAAAATATGCTTCATCAAATTAAACAAGATTGAAATGTATCCTATTTGACTTTCAGGCTGTGTTGTAAAAATCTCTATACACTTTAATTAGTATGTATCACAAAGATATCCATGCTTTGTGTCCTTTTTCTTGACTCCGATATTCTTTCTGGAGAGCAGGACACACTCAGGAACCTGAGGATACACAGTTTGCGATACATGCACAGTGAAGGAGGTTGTGGGCCACTGCAAGACACAGGTGGACAAACTACAGCTGGAATAACCATGCTGGTTTCTTGCTGATTTGCTTAGGAGTAGCTGTTAAGCAACGAGGTTTTATGCTGGCTCCTGGGGCCACCACAGTACTCTAGACAATCAGGAGTTCTTTCCTTGTGAAGCATATATTATAGTAGGGAAGACAGATGTAAGACCACTAAGAATCTATCTGGTTAATCATGCAGTCACAAGACGTACTAAGAAAGGGGAAGCGCAAGGTCCTGAGAGATCAAAGGACTGCAAGAAGGTTTCTGGGGATGTGAGGATTAACTTACTACCTTTATGTGTCAGAGTCATCTGGGGAAGGTATTGGCAGGGAAGAGGAGTTGGGGCAGAGAAATTTCCTGTAAGCATAGAGCTGAGGGAGGAAATAAATGAACAGCAAGAAGGCCAGTGAGGCTGCAGCACCAGAAGGCGGCAGCGGATGTTGCAGGATAGAACAGGGGAGGGGGGCAGAGTGCTTCCTGGGTTATAGCATTAAGTAACCTAGACTTTTTTCTACGAAAAGATATGAAACTAATGACGATCAGCATTTCTTTTTAAAGAGAAAGTTTATTTGTTTATTTGAAAGAGTGACAGAGAGAATGACAGAGGGGAAATATCTTCCTTTGGATGGTTTACTCCACCAAGGTCCAGAACAGTCAGTACTGGTCCAGGCCACAGCCAGGAGCCAGGAGCTCCATCCTGGTCTCCCTGCACTGCGTCAGGCCACAGCCAGCAGCCTCTCAGGCAGTAGGAATCCAAGTAGCCAGGCCACTATCTGTTGCTTTAACAGGGAGCTGCACTGAAATAGGAATAGGTAGGATTTGAACAAGCACTCCAATGTGGAGTGGAGGCATCCCAGGTGGTACCTTAATCTGCCGTACCACAACGCACTCTCCTGAAGAATATTTTAGAGCAGTTTCAAGATGAAGCTGAATATCTCCCAGCCACTGGCTGCCATAAACTCACTGAAGTGGACAATGAATGTAAACTTGGAATTTTCTAAAAAAAAAAAAGCGCATGGCAACAGAAGTAGCTGCCGACACCCTGGGCGAGGAGTGGAAGGGATACATGGTCTGGATCAGTGGTGGAAATGACATGCAAGGCTTCCCCATGAAGCAAGGTGTCTTGACCCATAGCTGGGTTCGTCTGCTGCTGAGCAAGGGGCACTCTGCTACAGACCCAGGAGAACTGGGGAAAGGAAATGCAAGTCAGTTCAGGGCTGCATTTTCGATGCCAACTTGAGTGTTTTGAACTTGGTTATTGTAAAAAAAAAAAAAGAGAGAGAGAGAGATAAAGATATTCTATGATTGACTGATACCACAGTGCCTTGTCGCCTGGGGCCTAAAAGAGTCAGCAGAATCCACAAAATTTTCAATTTCTGTAAAGAAGATAACATACACCAGTATGTTGTGAAAAAGCCCCTAAACAAAGAAGGTGAGAAACCTAGGAGCAAAGCATCTAAGATTCAGCATCGAGTCCTCCAGCACAAACAGCCGCGCATCGCTCTGAAGAAACCATGGACTATGAAGACTAAGGAAGAGACTGCAAAATATGCCAAACTTGTGGCCAAGAGAATGAAGGAGGCCAAAGAAATACACCAGGAGCAGATTGCCAAGAGACACAGGCTGTCTTCCCTGAGAACACCCACTTCTTTTTTTTTATGAGTAAAAATAATATTCAACATTTATTTCAGGTGTTTTTAAAAGCTCGCATTCTAGATCAACTGGAAGAAATGAGAGATGAGAGACTATCTAAATTCTTCACATTGTTTCAAGCCAGAGCAAGAAGCAAACTGATGCGAATCAGATATCAGAATATTCTAGAAAAAGGGTATTATCATACCCTCACTCCCAGAGCAAAGATGTACAGCAAATCGTATGGCTTTATTTCAAATAACAGGCCAAGTCATGAGCTGCTCTTTCTGCTTGGTCTGGGTCTTAACAATTTTTTAGTCTTACAATACCCAAAACAGAGAGCAATCGGCTTCCCCTCTCCCCACCGCCCCCAGTCCAGCCAAGAGGAAACTTATTCACTATGTGCATGACATTGAGCCTTTCCTTTGGGAAGGAGAACACCCACTTCTAAATTAGAGTCTAGTCAAAACTAAGGTTGAAGAATGACAAATAAATAAGATTGGACTTCAACAAAAAAAGAGAATATTTTAGGTAGGTAAAGTTGTGGTCAAATTTATATTTAAAAAATTTTTAACCTTTTTTAAAATTTAAAGTTGTAATCCCAATAAGTTTTCTTAAGAAAAGTATTGTTTAAAATAATTATCCATGCTCAAGACACTGAAATAGTCAAGAATTTTTTTGGTAAGACTCCAAAAGCATAGCAACAAAATTCAAAGATAGAGAAATGAGATTAAACAAGTTAAAAAGTGTCTGCACAGCAAAGTAAATGGTAAACACAGTGAAGAGACAACCTCCAAGTGGGAGAAATATTTACAAACTATATATATGATGAGGGATTAACATCCAGAACACAGAAGGAACCCAAACAGCCCAAAGCAAAAAAACTAGCAATCCAATTAAAAATGGGCAACAGACCTAAACAGACATTTTTTCCAAAGGAAGATATACAAATGGCCAACAGATACATGAAAAAAAATGTTCAAAACCGCTATAAAGGGAATACAAATGAAAATGATCATGACTTATGACCTCACTCGTCACACTGGCTATTATCCAGACAGTGTGTGGAGAGAAGGGAAACCACACACACTGCTGGTAGGAACGTCCATCAGCACAGCCATGGCGGAAAGGTGAATGTTGGTTCCCCAGTGCAATCACCATGTGAGCCAGCAGCACTGGTATGGACCAAGGGAAATGAAATCAATGTTCTGAGGAGACATCTCATTTCGTGGTTCTTGTGGCACTGTTGACAAAACCCAGGAAATGGAAACCACCAAAAAAGACAATCATTGTGTGATCCCAGTCATATGTGGAAACTGGAAATATGGATTTCATAGAAGTTTAGACTAGAACAGTGTGGGGAATGGAGCTACAGTGGAAGCTTTGGCAAGGAGTACTAAGTTACGGTAAAAATCAAGAACTAAGGGGTTGGCATTGTGGCAAATCAGGCTAAGACACTACCTACAACACTGGTGTCCCATTTGAGTACTGGTTCACGTCCTGGCTGCTCCACTTTCAACCCAGCTTCCTGCTAATGTGCCTTGCTGGAAGGCAGCGGAAGATGACCAAAGCAGCAGGTTCCCTGCCACTCACGTGAGAGACCTAGGTGGAGTTTCAGGCTCCTGGCATTGCCTGTTCCTGCCCTGGCTATCGCGGTCATTAGGGGAGTGAACCAGCAGATGGAATCGATCTATCTTTCTTTCTCTGTCAACCCTTCTCTCTCCATAACTCTTACCCTGATCTGAACATTGCATAATGCAGATATGTGCCAAAACATAAATATGTACAATTTTTACATGTTAAATGAAGCTTTTTTTTCAAAATGCTGGATAAAAAAATTAAAATAATAAAATAATTATATAGGAAATAGGCTCCGTGTTTCCACTCTGAATTCCGTTCTCAAAAGCTGCCAGCTTCTTCAGCGGATGCGCTGACATATCCCAATTCCTTTGGCAACGCGGACACCGTGTTCCCATCTCCCCAACAGGGATCCTGACTGACATACCCTGACTCCTCTGCCAACGCGGACACGGTGCTCCCATCGCTCTGACAGGGATCCTGCGATGACGGGTCACAGTCTCTCTTCTCGGGATTCATAGCAATATTGACTCCTCGTTGCTGCAACTCCCATCTTCGAGCTACGTTATTAATTGTTAACCTTTTCTTCTCCTACAAGAAAGTTAATTGTGATAAGAATTATATTTTTCCCATCAGAAGAGAATATCTACGATCCCTATTGTTTGAGCTTTCTTACAATGCTTTGAAAGGAAGCCTATTCCTTACAAGTAGCTAGCTACGCAGTACACAATCTCAAGCAAAGTTCAAAAAGCCTATCCTTTCAAAGCTCTGAATAAAATCAAACCTTCTAATGGGAAAGAGATCATACACAAATAATATTTATTCCATAAGAACCTAATTTTATTTTGAAAAAAGATAATCTACTGGAGATTGAAAATTCATCACCTGAAATTTTAATTTTATAGAAAGTTACATGCCTCTGTATTTAAACACAGCAAGAAAAAAAAAACCCCAAATAAAATAGTACTTTCCTACCCAATACTCATGTCTCATGTGGCAGAGTAAGCTCTGGTGGTGAAACAGGAGAGTCTGATATTTTTCCAAGGTTCACAGCATCAACTATAATGTCTAAAACATGAAAAAATATGACTTGGACTACTAAAAGAAATTGTACTACACAAATAGAGCCATCCAGAGGAAGAGAAAAGCAATCAATTCAGGAAACCTACTCTGGATGATTGCATTTAGACAGGGCTCAAGATGTGATGCTGACGGCTCTGGGTACTGTGAACGCTGCTGCCTTGCAGGCTCAGCTTGCCCACAGTAGCCCTGCTGAGAGCTGCATGAATGAAGGAAACTGCTCCACACAAATGTTTTGACTCAATTTATAGACCGAGTGTTGACAGGGAAAAATAACCCTAACCTGATGAAGTCTCCATTATCAAAAGTTAACAAATACCAATGAATGAGATTAGAATGCTGCAAATAGACAGTGTCAGATCCCTGCCTATGGGTTGGCCGTAAACAAGACTCAGTTCCAACTGTTTGCCAATATTTGGTTTTCTAAGATTTTAGCATGTATGTTAATCAACGCATAGAAACAGGAAAAAATGATGTGATTTACTTAACTTTGTTTTTAAAACTTTAAAAAAGATTTATTTCTTTTTATTTGAAAGGCAGATTTTACAGAGGGAGACGGAGAGGTACAGAGATCTTCCATCCACTGGTTCACTCCCCAAATAACCACAAGGCCAGAACTGAGCTGAACATGCTAGCATGTCCTCTCATAACCTAGCAAACATATCTTTATTTTCCCTAAGATTTATTTTTCTGAAACTTAGTAACAGAGAGAGTAGGAGAGATTGAGAGAGAGGTCTGCCATCCATTGACTCACTCCCCAAAGGGTCCCAGTGACAGTAGCTAGGCCGGAATGATGCCAGCTGTTGGGAGCTTCCTCAGGATCTTCCACATGGTACAGGCCCCATGTGGGACTCTGCTTCTCTTCTAGGAGGTACGCCAGCAGGATTGGAAGTGGAGCAGCTGGGACCCGAACTGGTGCCAACCCAGGAGACCAGCACTGCAGGTGGCAGCCCTACCTGCTAAGTCACAGTGCTGGCCCCCAAACAAATAAAGAATGTTGTTGTTGTTGTTACTGTTTGGTATTTCAAATCTATTGTATGGGCACCCCACCTTAAGGAGTTTTATTTCAGCTGTCTACTGGAGACTATGCTAACCCACATTATGCAGAGGACCACATTACTATGAAAGAGGTTGCCAGTAAGATAACCCAGGGTCACTGTCATGCTGATCCAGTGTGTCTGGCTAACGGGGAGCAGAGGATGGAGGTTGGGGGGAAGAAATATTTTTCATGAGGCAGATCTACAAAATGCCTAAGAAGAAAATGTCACAAACTATCTTTATATCACTGAGTGTGTTTTGTCAATTTATTGTAAGACAAACTTTAGAAATGCCAATGCATTTTCCTGTACCCACACTACAGTCAAGCGTCCTTTGCTTGGTTTATTAAAATCAGCTCAACTCTAGGGTAATTAAGAAAATGTTTGATTTTCTGGGCCGAGGAAAAAGGGAGAGGGTTTTTTTAAAAAGACTTATTTATTTATTTTTATTGGAAAGTCAGATATACAGAGAGGAGAGACAGAGAGGAAGATCTTTCGTCCACTGGTTCACTTCCCTAAAAGCCACAATGGCCAGAGTTCAGTGGATTCAAAGCCAGGAGCCAGGAGCTTCTTCTGTGTCTCCGGTATAGGGTCCCAAGGCACTGGGCTGTCCTCTACTGCTTTCCCAGGCCACAAGCAGGGAGCTGGATGGGAAGCCATGATATTAATTAATGCCAATATGGGATCCTGGTGCATGGAAGGTGAGGACTTTAGCCACTAGGCTATTGTGTTGGGCCCAAAAGGAAGAGATTTTAAGACAGGAATGTAGCCTGGGATCAGGTGGGAAACACTGGCTGATCAGGTGGCCACATGACACTACGCATCTGTATACAAGAAAAAAAGAAGCAAAAGAAAGGCTAGAGAATCTTAAATTCTTCAGGGCAGAAAGTGTACCCAAAAAGAAACCTGTTGCCAAAGACCACAGCAGCATTTGGTATACCAGGTATAACTATGTTTCTAAGAAGCACATGTCAGTAATTTGCTAAGTCTTGTGTTACGTGACAACTACTGTAGAAGATATCAACTTGTTTATTTGAAATGTTCTGTTCACAGTGCAGTCAAGGCCACACCTATGCACAACACATCTGTCATTTCCCCTCATGGACTTAAGGAAACCAGAAGGCCATCAGAGCCCAGCTCTGCCCTGGCCCAGTGCTGAGGCCTGCTGCAGTATGGCTCCAGCTATCCTCAAATTACAGTGCTGTTTAGCAACTTCAAGAAAAGCCTTAGCTACTTCCCAAAGTGTTCACAAAAACTTCCCAGTGGGCCAGTACTGTGGCATAGTAGGCAAAGCTGCTGCCTGTCTTGCTGGCATCCCACCGGGGCACCAGGTTCTGTCCTGGCTGCTGCACATTTGATTCAGCTCCCTGGCAAATTCCTGGAAAAAGCACCAGAGGATGGAGAGGATGGCTCAAGTGCTTGGTTGCCCTTTACACACGTGGAAAAGCCAAATGACGCTACTGGTTCCTGGCTTTGGCATGAGTCAGTCCTGGCCACTGCACCTATGTGGGGTGTAAACCAGTGGATGGAAGATCTCTGTCTCTCTCTTTCTCTAACTCTTACAAATAAATAAATAAATCTTAAAAAAAAACCTAGAACTTTCCAAACATGATTCCTAAAGTGCTGATAGTAAAAAGCAACTGAACTGGGTATATAACAACAACCAAAACCAAAGCCAAACCAAGCAAAAGAAACTGAGTTTTAAGGTAAGTCTAGTATGATTTGGTGCCTATACCCAGAGTATAATTTAGTAATTACCAAGGAATTTATCAATTGCTCAAGCTTAGTGCTTTCATACAAGAGCATTCTGCAAGTGTGCAGCTTTTCAATATTTGTGGATGTATTTTATTCATACTTTAAGTTCATTCTCTTATGCATCAGATAACAACAGCAAATACCTGTCTGGAAATACAGCTTTTCCTAAATGAGCCATCCAGAAAGCTTGCCAGTAGCATCCTCGAGCAATGGTAGATCTGGTTGCTATAAATTTTGAAAACGCTCCCTCAGCTATATTTACTATAATCAAGGTATTTTTGGCCAATCATTATGAATATTCCAGTATAGGAAATATTAAAATCCTGTTGGGTGGATCAGTTTAATATATATATAAGTTATATATATATATATAAAAGTATTATATATATATATATAAGTTGCCACAAAAGAGGGCTTAGACTGAGCTGTTTGATGGAATGAGGGATGGCATTAAAGCTAGGAAGAACTGGGGAGGTTAGCTGGCGGCAGCTAAGGAAACTGTAGCTCATTGACTAACACACCTTCCGAAGCCAACAGGAGTTGGGAAGATTCCTTCCCTCCCTCTGCCCTTCCCTCCTCTCCTCTCTTTTCTCTCCCCCCCTTCTTTCCATGGTTTTCATGAAGTGAAAAACACAGATTTTAAGTGCACGATTTGATTGGTTCTGGTAATTGCACATAAGTGCAGCTGTGCATTGCATAAGTCTATCAAGATAGAGAACATTCTTTATCGCCCCAGAAGGTTCCCTGGCTTCCTATGGATTTTACAGCCAAGCTTTATTCCTAACAGTCATTTCCTGAACTGTGACTGTCATTTTAATCTGTGTAGGACAAGAACGAGTAATGGTAGTCAGATGATATCATTAACTGTAGAGCCCAGGCGGAGGCATAACACAAGCCATGAACTTTCATTCGTCTTCATACAGACCAATGATGTTAATATACAATATTTAAAGAACACATTTTATTTAAGCATGATAACATATGCCCAACCATATAAAGGTAGTTTAAAACAAATTCTCATTCCTAAATACCTCAAAATCTTTACCACTGCTGTTTCAAAGAAGCAAATGGAGAAATTTAAAAAATTAGTATTTTTAAAAAGAACATATGATAGACTCATTAAAACTCATAAAGATAAGTAATAGTGTTTTGCGAACACAAGTGAACATGATACATAGGATGATATACTTGTGTGGAGAATGTAACCTCTAGAATGTTAATGATTGGTGTCTTCTTTTAAAACTTCTAGCTTTTCCATTTGTTTGTAACACACAGTACGTTGTGTTTCCTGAGTGGTGTTTTAGGAGTGCTGACTTGCTGTTAGGGAATGGTGGCCCTTCACACTGACTAGCTGGCTGGCTCCAGGGCGAGTGTGTGCACGCAGCACAGACATCAGAGAATACCTTGAGCAAGGACTGCTTGTGACTTTCCCGCTTCTTCTCTTCCTCTTTCTTGGCCACAACTGATGCCATGCGCCTCTCTTCTTCCTGAAAAAAAAAAATCAGAAGGTGTTACAAAGTGCCTAATCATGTTTTAATGATAAATATCTAAATGTGGATGTTGGCTTTTTTTTTTTTTTTTTTTTTTTTTGAGTGGAAGCAGAGGTGAGAGTTTTCAGGCCTCCCTTGAGTTCTGCTTTTTTTTTTTTTTTTTTTTTTTTTTTTTATCCATTTTATTGTATTGTTGTTGACAATCTTTACATAGTTAACTATAGTTGAAGGAAAAACAAGAAAAAGAAAAAAAAAAGGTTCAGGGGGATAGGGAGGTGGGCAATGCTATTATGTCCATATTGTTTCCATCATGTATCTGAGGTAAAGGGGGATATTGAGGGAGAAGCCCCACCTGGTTTCCCGCCCACCCCAAGTCCCGGATGTGGGGCATGCTCTGAGATATGTGCTCAAGTGGAGTTAATAGTTCTCCAGTTATGAGTCACTGCCAGTTTCGCTCGATGAGGTGGTCCACTGATTGATATGGTCCATCATGAAGTCTCCATTTGTCCCATATTTCGCTGCCAACATGTAGCTGAGATGAATGATTGTCCTATTCTGTCTTCTGTCTTTTCTTGGTTAGAATTCTGAGTCCAGCAGTTCAAGTGGGGAGATCTCCAAAGATACTTTGAGGTATTCCCAGATTAGTTTCTTGTGTGTTCTAGCAAGCACAGGGCCCGGCACAGTCCATCACCCTGATCAGCTGGTGGTTGCAATTGCTGGGTTGGTTCTGTTTTCAGTCCCGAGTTGCACTGGAACCAATGGGTGTTGGTCCCTTACATCAACCAGTGGGAGCTGCAGCCTAGTTGGGGCGACCCACATTAACCCCCACCAGACCGCCCCCTATCCTGGTTTGCCAGTATGTGTAGCAGAAGACCAATCTGTCCCCCATCCCATTTGGCTCTGGTACTTGTCAATGGGTATTAAAGCTTAGTTTTATCTAACCAACTCAACCATCCAGCCCTCACAGATATTGTTGAGTACCTCTCTATCTAGCCATCCCAGCCCCCGTCCTAGTTTTCATGCCCTCCCACGGGACTAGTGACCCAAGAAGGGGGAACCCACTTTTTCCCTCCCAGGTCTCTCTGTCCCGGTTTATGCACTCTTTAGGTGGTCCTGTGATTTGACTCGACAGAATTAGTCCCCAGTGCCAGCTTCTGCCAGCTGAAGCTGTGGCCCTGATCTAGTCCACATGCAGCGCACAGGTGTTGTAGCCTTGCTTAGTTGGGTCTGTCTCTATCCCAGCCCACGCTCTCCGGTGGGAGTGGCTGTCCAGCGAGGGGGCCAGCCCCTTAACCCCCCCGCCAGCTTTGCCCCTCCCTTCCTGGATCTCACGTGTGCTGGTTGGGTGCTGCATTCATATCCAGTACAGGCAACCACGCCCTGGCGTTCCATAATGTGTGCTGGTTTTGTCGCAACCGAACCCGGCCCATTCCACACTCTGTTCTGGTGATCGGATTTGCCAGAGGATGACATGAACTGATTCAGCCTGGTCTGCTCCTGACCCATGCCGAATGCATGCCAGTGGGAAACTTTCCATGGCCTATTCTGGGCTGTTTCCAATCATGCTTCTCGCGCTTACCTGCAGGGACTGTGTCCTGCCAGAGGAGTTGCCCAGGCTCCTCCATCAGAACCCCTCCCAATGCCAGATTTTGCGCTTGCCAGGGGGTTCTTGAGCCAACCCTACTCAGTTCACCTCCTGTCCTAGCAGGAACAGTGGCTTTTCCTGGCTGGCTTTCACCCCATTCTGACTCTTGTTGTTGGATGTTTCAGCCCAGCCATGGCTCGTCCATACCCACATACAGCTCACACATGGCTCAGAAGGGGATTGAGACCCAGCCTAGTCAGTCCCACATCTACCCTGTTTCTCCATAACACCAGATGGTGCTGGGATCTGAACCGGCCTGGTGCATCCAATCCCAGCCCACACTAGTGCCTCGGGTGACTGCAACTGTTTTCTAGATAGAACGCAGCCCCCATTCCAGCACATACACCCCATGGTGGGAACCTCAAGCAGCTGTGGCATCCCAGATTGGGACCGTTCCTAGCAGTAAACCACGCACCTGCACGTAGTTGCTCCAAGGACCATTAGGTGCCAGCCTGCTAGACAAGCCGGAGCTTATCTTTTACTTGATAGGTGTTCAAAGCTCAGCCTTATTAAGGGATTGGAAGTTCTTCAAAGGAAGAGTTGCTGGTATTGGGAATCTTTAGGATTGACTCAGATCCCAGAAACAGTGGGGTCACTCTAGAGCTATCTCAGCAGCGATTCAGACGTCCAATACAGCAGAGCTCCCCGGCCGGGCGGCCAGCAGGCTCAGCATGGCGCCAAAGGGCGCACTGGCCGCCCGGGCCCAGCCCGCCATGAGCCATGGGCACATGGCGGACTGGGTTCGGGATCCGAGCTAGACGTCCTCTCCCGCAGCCCTCGGCTCGCCTCTGGCAGCCGGAGGTGTAATCCTGCAGGCCCGAGGTTGCGCCCCTCCCCAATCCCGTTCACCCACCACCCAATGAGGGTGTTGGGTGGGTCCCGGACATGCCCAGTCACGGAGGCCTCCCCCCTCGGCGTACTCACCCCAGAAGGAAGCAGGCCGCACCCAGGCATGTCCGGGCCCAGCCCGCCATGAGCCATGGGCACATGGCGGACTGGGTTCGGGATCCGAGCTAGACGTCCTCTCCCGCAGCCCTCGGCTCGCCTCTGGCAGCCGGAGGTGTAATCCTGCAGGCCCGAGGTTGCGCCCCTCCCCAATCCCGTTCACCCACCACCCAATGAGGGTGTTGGGTGGGTCCCGGACATGCCCAGTCACGGAGGCCTCCCCCCTCGGCGTACTCACCCCAGAAGGAAGCAGGCCGCACCCAGGCATGTCCGGGCCCAGCCCGCCATGAGCCATGGGCACATGGCGGACTGGGTTCGGGATCCGAGCTAGACGTCCTCTCCCGCAGCCCTCGGCTCACCTCTGGCAGCCGGAGGTGTAATCCTGCAGGCCCGAGGTTGCGCCCCTCCCCAATCCCGTTCACCCACCACCCAATGAGAGTGTTGGGTGGGTCCCGGACATGCCCAGTCACGGAGGCCTCCCCCCTCGGCGTACTCACCCCAGAAGGAAGCAGGCCGCACCCAGGCATGTCCGGGCCCAGCCCGCCATGAGCCATGGGCACATGGCGGACTGGGTTCGGGATCCGAGCTAGACGTCCTCTCCCGCAGCCCTCGGCTCGCCTCTGGCAGCCGGAGGTGTAATCCTGCAGGCCCGAGGTTGCGCCCCTCCCCAATCCCGTTCACCCACCACTCAATGAGGGTGTTGGGTGGGTCCCGGACATGCCCAGTCACGGAGGCCTCCCCCCTCGGCGTACTCACCCCAGAAGGAAGCAGGCCGCACCCAGGCATGTCCGGGCCCAGCCCGCCATGAGCCATGGGCACATGGCGGACTGGGTTCGGGATCCGAGCTAGACGTCCTCTCCCGCAGCCCTCGGCTCGCCTCTGGCAGCCGGAGGTGAAATCCTGCAGGCCCGAGGTTGCGCCCCTCCCCAATCCCGTTCACCCACCACCCAATGAGGGTGTTGGGTGGGTCCCGGACATGCCCAGTCACGGAGGCCTCCCCCCTCGGCGTACTCACCCCAGAAGGAAGCAGGCCGCACCCAGGCATGTCCGGGCCCAGCCCGCCATGAGCCATGGGCACATGGCGGACTGGGTTCGGGATCCGAGCTAGACGTCCTCTCCCGCAGCCCTCGGCTCGCCTCTGGCAGCCGGAGGTGTAATCCTGCAGGCCCGAGGTTGCGCCCCTCCCCAATCCCGTTCACCCACCACCCAATGAGGGTGTTGGGTGGGTCCCGGACATGCCCAGTCACGGAGGCCTCCCCCCTCGGCGTACTCACCCCAGAAGGAAGCAGGCCGCACCCAGGCATGTCCGGGCCCAGCCCGCCATGAGCCATGGGCACATGGCGGACTGGGTTCGGGATCCGAGCTAGACGTCCTCTCCCGCAGCCCTCGGCTCGCCTCTCGGCCTTTCTTTTTGAAAGGCATACCAGTCAAGAAATTAGCACATCTTCAAATTCTGAAAAAGGCTGTGGATTCTTAACTCCACCCCAAACTCTGGTGATGACAGGACCTGGCTAAGGCAAGAAAGAACAGGGAGGAGAACAGGTTTGTATGGTTTTCTCTTTATCTTACCTCAATAAAGCTACAAGAAGACCCAAACTATGAAACAACACTATGGTATGCTTTAGAAAAAATTGTAGAAGTTAGTCATAATACCAATACTCGAACTTAAACCTTTTTCGTGTTTTGCAATGCTCACCATGTGTAAACTTCTAGAAAATGTAATCTGTATATGTAATCCAGACCATATTCCTCCCTGAGAAATGTCAAATTTAATACAGAAAATTATGTGCGTGCACGTAACTTTCTGTTTTTATCAACAAGAGATTTGCAGATCCTGAAAATGATACCAAAACTTGAGAAAACAAGGTTGAAAATATCTTTAGAGACAGAGTAAATTAGCAGAATTAAGTAACTTGCATAACTAGAGATGAAAAATTACAAGTGATAAAATTAAAAATTCAACATAGCGCTTTCAATACCAGATTACAGACATCTGAAGAGAGTCAATGAACTGGAAAGTGAGTAAGGGGAAACTGCCACGTGCCTTCCCAACACTTTGCACTTCTCCATCTTAGCCCTAAGTGGTTTCATGCCACGTATTATTGCTATTGTTACTGTCTCATGCTGTGTCATACAATAAGCTCCATGAATGCATAGACCACACGTGCTCCCAGCAACAGCAGAACTCAACACATACTCATTTAAGGACAGAACTAATCAACGCAACTGAAACAGCCAAAGCAAATGGAAGACATAGGGGTCTTCACAAAGTTCATGGATGACTGCATTATTAAAATTTCATTTTCGCACAAAATTTTTGAGGTATCCCTGTGTTTCTAGGGCTTTGGGTATGTTTAAAAATTGTGTTCTGGAAGCATCGTACCAACTTATACTCTAAGCAGAAGCCAACATTTGCTTTAGAACCTGATAGGTAGTCATAGGAGCTGTTCACCAAACACTCTTGGGTCTTCCCACTGGCAGGTCACACCGTGAGACAGTACTTCCAGCTCCCCTGAAGTCAGATGTGGCTAAGTGACCTGCTCTGGCTGATGCCATGTAAACGGAAGTGGTGTGTTTTTAATCTCTGGATGGAAGCTTTCACATGCAATTGTGATTCAGCTATTATCTTTCAACTCTGCCACAGAATCTGCAAATCTCCAAACTCTCTAGTCCGAAGGCCTGAGGTCTGGAAAGAGGACAACACAGAGTGAAGATGCCAGTGCACAGCTAAGCAAGCAGGAATGGTTGTGAAATTATCTTCTGAGGGAGATGTGTTTTTACTGCAGTACAGCTTAGCCTGTCTTGATCAGCACACACACGTACAAGGCCACGGTGGCATTATTTTCTCTATGAAGGTTTTTTGTTTCCTTTTCCATTTCTTCATTGACACATTGGTTATTCAGTAGCATGTTATTTTAACTTCATGGTGCTGTAAATTTTTTAAACTTCATTCCTGTTGGTTTTGTTTTAAGGCTTTAAGGGAATGTATGGTAAGTGTGTAATAGAGATTATCATATTTAGATGTTAAGATGCAGAATGATGGACCTATAACTGCTTATGAAGAACTATACTACTGTAATAATATAAGGGAAATCAGTTGAGGGAAGGGAATTTGGGGAGGGGTAAGGGAAATCCCAGAGCCTATGGAATTGTATCGTAAGATTAAAAATAAAATACAAGGGAAAAAGAAAAAGAAAATGCATTGTAGGGAATGATATTGAAGCAAAGCAGACCAAGTTGGTGTGTGTGACACCAGCATGCCATAGTGGAGTGCTGGTTCTACTGTGAACCAGCTTGGTGATAACACTTGCCCAAGCGCACAGACCTCTGCCACCCACGTAAGAAACTCAGATGGAATTCTGGGTCCCTGGCTCAGACTTGGCTGTTGTGATGTGTGTGTGTGTGTGTGTGTGTATCTGTCTATTTGTGCGGGTTTCTCTCTCTGCCACTCTGTGTTTCCAATGAATGAAGCTTCAGAAAGAAAGGAAGGCTGGCATGAAGGAAGAAAGGAAGAGAGGAGAAAAATCCTTTCTAGAAGGTGAGCCATTACGCATGTTTCATAAAAAAGGATTATATTTAGATTAAATAAGTATATAAAAATACATACCCTATCACAGAGTTAAAACTAGGAAAGCATCTGCTAGTAGATTCTGCTTTAAGAATAATAAACCTGGCTTTTGACACAACTGTAATTTATAAGAGGTCACAGAGGCAGTGACAACATCTGGATCATAACCAGAAGCCAGGCCTTGTTAGACGTGAAATTTGTCGTATTTTTAATAACAAGGATACATTTCAACTTATTTTACTGATTTTAGAGAAATGAAAAGGGGGAGATAAGATTTCAGAGGAAATCTGCCATATGATTTAGTTGCTTTTATTAAAGAGAAATTTAATGTGGTCTTCATTTTGCAGTCAAGAAAATGATTATTCCTAAAAACTAAAGGTAGATAATGAGGAAAAATAAACCAAATAAAAAGCTCAGAACTTTGATTCCTAGTTTCACAAAGTAGCTAGTTTAATAACAGTTATCATTCCATTGCAAATGAATGCTGATTTGGCTATGTGTAGAGTATAACCTCTTTTCGATAAACTTTAAAAGAGGCAAATGTATTGATATTTTATTGCTGACTCATTTTAAAAAGGTGAGCTAGAAGTAGATTCAAAGAGCCAGTTTAAAAATGCCTAGAAACTAGGGATCATGTATAAAAATTGGTATAGAAACTACAAGCAAAATACACCAGGACTAGATCAGGTCGTTTATAAAAGGCCCGAGAACTGTGGGCTGTATACAACAGCACTGGGACTGTGGGTCATGTACAATGGGATTGAGAACTATGGACCATGTATAACAGGCCTGGGACTACGGGTCATGTACAATGGGACTGAGAACCATGGACCATGTACAAGAGGCCTGGAACTATGGGTCATGTACAATGGGACTGAGAACTGTGGCCTGTGTACAATAAGCCTGGGACTGTGGGTCATGTACAATGGGACTGAGAACTGTGGGCTGTATACAACAGGCCTGGGACTGTGGGTCATGTACAATGGGACTGAGAACTGTGGCCTGTGTACAACAAGCCTGGGACTGTGGGTCATGTACAATGGGACTGAGAACCATGGACCATGTACAACAGGCCTGGAACTATGGGCCATGTACAATGGCACTGAGAACTGTGGGCTGCGTACATAAGGCCCGGGACTGTGGGTCATGTACAATGGGATTGAGAACTGCAGACTGTGTACAACAGGCCTGGATCTGTGAGTCATGCACTATATATATTTAAGAGGTAATCTTTTTTTAAAATTTATTTATTATTTTTAATTCATTAATTACATTGTATTATGTAACACAGTTTCATAGGTACTTGGATTCTCCCCACCCCTCCCCAAACCCTCCCACCATGGTGGATTCCTCCACCTTGTTGCATAACCACAGTTCAAGTTCAGTTGAGATTCCCCCATTGCAAGCATATACCAAACAGAGTCCATCATCTTATTGTCCAGTCAAGTTCAACGGCTTTAAGAGGTAATCTTATCAGACTTTCAAAATAATTTCAATTTCTGTTAAAAATAATAGAACTTTAAATGAAAAGCTTAATCTTGGAAAACATGCTTTACACCAAATGAATATACATATTGAGTCAGGCAAGAAAATGTTAAGACTGATGGCTACATTTGAGCTCAAATAATTATACGGTAACTAAGCTCAGAATCAAAATAAACATCTGACTGTGAAGGTCACTTTCAAGGAAAAAAAAAACTGTTGTTGTCTCTGGCACAGCAGGTAAACTCACTGCCTGTTCGGGGGCATCCCATATGGGAGTTGTTCTGTGTCCCAGCTGCTCCAGTTCTGATCCAGTTTCCTGCTAATGGCCTGCGGAAAGCAGTGGAAATGTTCCAAGCGCCCCTGGGGCCCTGCACACACAGGGGAGACTGGGACGAAGCTCCTGGCTGCCAGTTTTGGCCTGGCCCAGCCCTGCCCTCTGTAGTCATCTGGGGAGTAGACCAGAACGTGGGAGATTGATCTCTCCTCGTTTCCTGCCATCTCTTTGTAACTCTGCCTTTCAAATAAAATAAATGGTTTTTTAAAAAGAAGGAAAAAAACAGTAAAATTTTGGCACCTTAGAATAATAGGTCCAATTTCTGGGATAATAGCTATATCCACAAATAGCAAAAAGAAAACGATCTTTCTGGGGCAAAATCAAAACAATGAAAATCTACCTTTTTCCCTTATTTCAGAGTGGCCATGAAGATCAAACAGAGAAATGATTTCAAGTCAATTAAGTGCAGTGATTTAAAGGGCCTCTCACAGCATAGATCATATTTGCTAGTAGTGTGCTGAGGTCATAAAACAATGCACGGTGGCTGTAAGAAATTTTGCTCCAAATAAATAATAGCAGCCCCAGTCCAGGCAGAACTTTATGATGTGGATTTCAGACATTATCTCCAGCCATTGTGACCATGTGGGGACTGAACCAGTGGAGGGAAAATTTGTGTGTGTGTGTCCCTCTGTAACTCTGCATTTCAAATAAAAACAACTAAATCCTGGGCCTGGCGCAATAGCCTAGCAGCTAAAGTCCTCACCTTGCACACACCTGAATCTCATAAGGGCGCCAGTTCTAATCCCGGCAGCCCCGCTTCCCATCCAGCTTCCTGCTTGTGGCCTGGGAAAGCAATCGAGGACAATCTAAAGCTTGGGACCCTGTACCCATGTGGGAGGCCCGGAAGAAGCTCCAGGCTCCTGGCTTCCAATCAGCTCATCCCCGGCCATTGCAGCCACGTGGAGAGAGTGAATCAATAGATGGAAGATCTTCCTCTCTGTCTCTCCTCTTCTTTGTATATATCTGACTTTCCAATAAAAATAATAAATAAATCTTTAAAAATAAACAAATAAATCTTTAAAAACAGACAATGTATTTTTTGACAATGTAATTTTGATATAGAAAATACCAAAACAGGGTTGGGAATTTGATACAGCAGTTACGCTGTACCTGGAGACAGCCTAGAGTGTCTGGGTTCAAGTCCCAGGTCCCAGCTGACCTTAGCTTCCTGCTCATATACACTCTGCAAAGCAGCAGATGGTGTGCTGGTGAGGACCCTACTCCAGGCGCCTGACTGCAGCCTGGCCTATGCTCAGCTATGGCAGGCATTTAGGGAGGGAGCCACTGAACAGACCATTTCTGTCGTACGTCCTTCCTTCCCTCCCTCCCTCCTTCCCCCCTTCCTTCCTTCCTGTCTCTATCTTTCTCTTCCAGCCCCCCTTCTCTCTGCCTTTCAAAAAAAAAACTAACTAAAAATAAAAATACATAGAAGTAGTTTTTAGCTTTAAAGCTATACAAAAACAGGCTGGAAGATGGATTTAGCCCATAGGTTACAGTCTGTTAAACTTCATTCTACACTACTGAACTACTTAAGGGCTCCTTTTTGATCAACCACCATTTCAGGATCTTTTCTCCAATGTTTGTCAATCACATAATCTGTCAGAATAACAGAAAGATTGTCTACCTAGACATTAACAGAATGTTTACCAGATTGGGTCAGGAAAAGGTCTTATGGCCTGTTACTATGATTCTGCTAAAATTAAAAAAAAAAAAAAGCAGTAAGCCATTACTTCATATGCTTTAAGTGCATTTAAAGTGCATTTAAACCAAAAACTACTTAACCATGCTGCAACACAACCTACTGAAAACGATGCCACAGGACTCTGTTAAATGTCTCTCTTAAACCCCATGACACGCACAGTACTCCTCTGACACGAACTGTTAATTTTCTGAAACCAAAAACTAGCTTTTCCTGGTAAGAGTTTTCAGTAAACTAATGCTGCCTCCTAGTGACCAGTCCCTCAGGTACTTAGAAATCTTTTAATCACTCAATTCAGATTTCTTTTCTCACCAGTATCAAGTTGCCTATTGCAAAGCCAATTTGTGGAATTTGTATTTTTTCTTTTGTGACAGGTTCATCTTTTCCAGCTGCTCTGTCACTCTGTGCCACATTCCAGCTCCAACTTTCAGAGGTCTGGACTCTAGACAAAAGCTTACAAACTCCAGCCCACAGGCCAAACCCAGGCTGCTGCCTGTTCCTGTGATTAACAACAATTCATGGGAATAGAACCACACGCATCTCTTACGTGCTGTCCGTTAACGCTTTTAACAGAGGCTGTCAGACCTCCAAAGCCTAAAATATTTATGACTGTGACCTCTACAGGTGAAGTTGGCAACTTCTGATTTACTTGGGGTTGGATTTAGGTTTCACTTTATCACATTAATCTTTATTCTATTCCTTATAGACCAAATCACAGTCTTCTTAGGAGAAACAACAGAAGCAAGATCAGATGTGAAGCCCATATCGCTGGGCTCGCCTCTACATCAGAGGCCTAGGAGCTCTCACGCCAAAAGATCCCAATTGCTTCTCATCTCATCCACTTCACCCTCCAGGCTGTAACACAAACACACGGTCTCCTTCAGAGGTAAATCATAATCACCTTACACTCTTCACAGCTCTTACTCTTTCCCCCGACAAAAATCAAAATTGTTTATAATGTCGTGAAATGTTCCAGCCCCTGCCTGTGCAATACCCAGAGACCCTGCTATGCTCCCTGAATGCACTGTTAATCCAGCCTGAACTGCTCTCAGCTGCAATACCCCTCAACAGCCGTCTGCGCCCCACACACCTTCACTCTCCACACAGCAATATATCTTGACATCCCCACAACCCACTCTCCACAGCCACTTCCTGCTCATCTGCCACTCTTCAAGTCTCAAGTTGATTATGTATTCCTTTGGGACTTTTCCTCTGTCTCTGTTCCACCAAGGAGTGGTTTGCTTTTTGACATGAAGCACACAGATGTATGGATACACTGGTCTGCTTAGCCACCTCACCTAACTTGATTTGCACTTTGCATGGTAATCTAGCTGTACACCTGTCCCTGCAGTAGACTTATGTCACCTAAAAGCATATCTCTGATGTTAGCCTTGTCCTGTATTGTGTCTGTTAATCATCCTAACTGAAACCTTTCACTCAAGATACCTGAGACTGTCTCAAGAATTTTCTCACAGTGCCTCTATGCCAAGAGTATGCAGCAACTTTGTTTCATAGTGATATCCAACAACTTAATATGTATTCATGTACTAGCAACTCACTCTCCATTTAAGAAAATAATTAAGGTAAACTTAAAGAAACAAGTATTTCAGACCAGTCTTAGATGGCCACCATTACTTACCAATGGAAAGTGTGTAACCCGTAGACATTTCACAACTTCTCACAGATCATACTGTGTATCACCACTCACTTCCTGTTCCATGCTGATCTTGGCACCACAGCAACCACTGAAAGCTGGACTTTGTATACAGGATGTGACAGGAAGGAATGTAGTGTGATCTATGTTGAAACAGTAAACTCCCTGGAGCTAGCAGTTTGTTCAATGCCAAATATCACCAGGGTCCCCTTGGGAGCTAGAATCCTGTGAGCTCACTGTTGCCCCCTCAGTCCATTGCTTAGGGAATCACAGAAATAATATACAGATGCCCATCAAACATGTACGTGATCCACCCCAGCTAGAATGTTGATGTGGCATATCTACATACACACAGCTACAGAACAGGCATTGACAACAATATTTTGCCAGAGGGTAGATGTATTAGGTTTATAGGCTATTTGGTCTCTTTAGCAACTACTCAACTTTGCCATGGCCACGCCAACACAGACAGAAACACCACAGGAGGGATTATCTACAAAAACAGACAGCCTCTTTGGCTGATGTTGCAGACTCGTGTTAGAGAAAGGCCTTCAAAAGCTACATCATTTCGATATTAAAATTGGTAAAAAAAAAAAAACAAGTTATAAACAAAATGTGAGACAAAATAGTGTGTGTTCACATTGGCCTTAGTGTATGCATAAATTAGAACTTTTGTACAGAATGAATTCACACTGGCATTAGTAAGTGAGGAAATGAGAACTTTCGGCGGAACAGGACTGCCCAGGAGAGGATCGGCTCTGAAGGAGAAGGTTGGCAGACAGCATATTCATCAAAGCTTCACAGCGTTGGTAAAAGGTTAGAGATACACAGCACGCCACTTCATAGAGCGCAGAGACGGAAGCATTTGCACGACATATGAATTTTTAAGCCTCTTTTTAACACTTTATTTCATAAAAGTCTTAAATTAATCAAACAAAATTTGTGAGGTATCAAAACAGAGAGTCCTCATATGTTCCCCACCCTATTATCTTGGCTGCAATGAATGAACCGTACCCAGCTCCCCTCATGTTTTTAATCCAAATTCCTTTCATCTTTCTGGTATGTCAAAGACCTATAAGAAAACCTATTCATACTAGACATTAAAAAAAAAAAAGGCATTGAGCATCTTTCTACAAAACAATTAACTTAGCTTATAATCCTTCTAAGCACCAAAGCCATGAAAGCTAAAAAAATAAGCCTGAGTAGAGGATAACCAGAGACTGAAAAATGAGAACTATGCAGATTTATATGTGATGTGTAATTCCAGACTGGAGCATTTGGATATTACTCATAGAACAGGTAAAAACTGGATGTGGTATGAGAATTCGGTTGTGGTAAAGTTTCAGTGTTGATTTCCTGATTTTGGTGTTCATACTGTGATTATGTGTGTGTCTTTGCTTATGAGAAAAACACAACAAAGTACCCAGGGTTGTCAGGGAATCATATCAGCAGCTCCTGAAAAATAAAGTTGTGTGTACCTTTACTAGTTCCCTCTAGTTTGCAGATTGTTTCAAAATCTTAATATTTTAATTAGATAGAAGAGAAAATAGGTTCCATATTTATATTTATATTTCATATTCACATATAATACAGAGTCATGTAGCTCATGATAATACTTTAGGATCAACAGTGGACTGCATATACAACAGTAATCCCAACAAGAGCAATCCCATATGCTCAGGGAAATAAGTCAATCCCCAAAAGACAAATACATGCTCTCTCTGATATAAGGTAACCTTCATGCAAAATAGAAGATCAATTGCCCTTTCAATACTGTTTTTCCTATATCTCATGGGTTTTGATATATTTGTTTTCATTTTCATTCCCTCAAAACAGCCTTTTCTCTTTTTAATTTCCTCACTGACTCATAGGTCATAGAGTAGCACCATTTTTTAAAATTCATTAATTACACTGTATTATGTGACACAGTTTCATAGCTACTGGGATCCTCCCCACCCCTCCCCACATCCTCCCCCCATGGTGGATTACTCCACTTTGTTATAAAACCACAGTTCAAGCTCAGTTGAGATTCCCTCACTGCAAGCATATACCAAACATAGAGTCCAGCATCTTACGTAGCACCATTTTTTTTTGAAAAAGGTTTGTTTTTTATTTTATTTTTCATTTCTTCAGCAACACATTGGTCATTCAGTAGCATGTTATTTAACTTCACATTGTAAATTTCCTGTTTTTCTTCCTGTTGTTGACTTTGTTTCATGGCTTTTCATGTAAGGGGATGTATAGTAACTGTGTAATAGAGACTATCACATACAGACGTGAAGATACAATGCAGTATGCATCTCTACTTTCAAATAAAAAATGGACTCCCAATGAAACTATTAAATTTATCCTGACAATAGCATGCTGAACTCTGCCATTGTCCATACCTACACTTCAATAGCAGAATGATGGACTTAGGACTGTTTATGAAGGACTATATTATCGTAATAATAATGGGGAAATCGGCAGGGGAGAAGGAATTCGGGGAGGGGGGAAGGAAAATCCTAGAGCCTATGGAACTGTATCATAAAATAATAAAATTTAAAAAAATCTGTAAGAAGATTAATCCCATAACACAGATGAACATTTGCTGTAGTTGCACAATGCACCCCTTATGTGTCTGTGATGTTGTCAGTGTAAACTAATCTACTTCTGTACTGCTAATTGTAAGAAAGTGCAGGAGACACACTAGGTACAGAGTATCACACCTGATGGGTTTGTATAGCTACCATGCTCTACTTTTTGTGCTTGGTTTAGATTCCTTCTAAATTTAAGAAGGAATTTTAAGAGAAGCTCCATCGTGGGCCCAGCGCAACAGTGTAGTGGTTAAGGTCCTGGCCTTGAACGTGCCGGGATCCCATATGGGCGCCAGTTCTAACCCCGGCGGCCCTGCTTCCCATCCAGCTCCCTGCCTGTGGCCTGGGAATGCAGTCGAGGATGGCCCAAGACATTGGGACCCTGCACCCACATGGGAGACCCGCAGGAGTCCCCTGGCTTCGGATTGACTCAGCTCCAGCTGTTGCGGCCACTTGGGGAGTGAACCATCGGACGGAAGATCTTCCTCTCTGTCTCTCCTCTCTGCATATCCGCCTTTCCAATAAAAAAATAAATTAAAAAAAAAAGAGAGAAGCTCATCGTAAAACAGTGTGTCATATCATAGTGGCAGCAGCCTTAAACATCTCTGGCTTACCACTTTTGACTCCATCAAAAAGCCACCTCAACTGACTGACACTGTCTAGCTCTGTGTAGGTGCGCATCACAACGTTCACACCTCAGAATTACCCAGCGGCACATCTCCCAGAACCTATCTCTACTGTCAAGCAACACAGGACTACATATTCTATATTCTACATATTGAATGTGCTTGTCTTTATATTTTCTTCTCTCTAAACATACTACCGCTCACTATGCACCTACTTCTGTCACAGGCAATCTTCCGTTTTCTTCCCAGGCAAACAGCCCATGGGATATGCAGAAACAATCATTATACATAGTTATCGCTCTCCACTATTTAAGGCATAGAAGCTAGTTCAATTTCACTCAATCAGTAAGTCATTATTGAACATCATTAACTTTATATTCTCAGCATTGTGTGAGACAGAAGAAATGGATATATATATATATCAGGTAAGGGGAAAGAATGCTTCCTTGCATACTGGTCAGATTGGTAAGCGTGGAATGTAACACCCTACAACATACATAACTGCAAAATGAGTGTCAGTTTATGTAAATGGATTAGCTCTTTCCCACCACACTCACCTTAGCCCTCTAGGAAAGAACAATTAGAAAAGCCAGGGATGCTTAAAAAAGACTTGGAGAGGAAGGTAAAGAGTTACCACAAATAGATCAAACAGTGCTCACTGGCTGTGGCCCTCTGAATACGGAACAAAGAAACATATCCTCATGATGAATCAGAAAGAGTAGAACCCGAAAAGACACCTGGCTTTTCTCCCCATCTCTTCCGAATGCCCGGCAGCCACCCTCAGTGACCACAGCAATTCTGAAAGCACAAATGAAGACAGCACATACTGTGAAGCTGACACACAAAAAATAACCCAGCTGATCATCAGAAATCCACAGCACAGAGAAAGGAGGTCAACGCTTTGATGCTTTCCTGGGTCACAGACGCTAAAACTTGAGACTACTAACGGGTGTTTTCTGAGAAAATCAAACACTCACACAAATTCACTATGCAGTGAAACAGAAGTAGGCAAGTCCATTTACTGCAGAATAGCCTGGAGCCTACACTAACGCTGGTGTGCACCGTACACCTAAATGAAGGGACGCAAGGGAAGACCATACGTGACTTTACCCTTACATCAGCAGCTACGTCAAAACATGAAGAGTGGAGACAAGGAAAATAAACAGCTACTTTAAGAGATACAACATCAAAGTGTTAAGACCAGCTCTACACAATGTTTCCTGGAAGCTCACATTCTTTTAATGCTTAGTCCTTTTTCTTCATAATAACTCTATAACATCGCATAATGATGAACCTCGTTTTATTTCTAGGAAAATGAACTAGAAAAAAAATTAACTTTCAGATTTTCTGTGGCTATAAAGTGGTAAGGACCAGGCCCAGGCTCAGTCTGCCTCAGCTCTGATGCTCCACACCATACTACGTGAGTAAAATGACTTCTCATCTACACCAGGATAACTGCTGGTTGGACACTGTGCAAGCTAGGGATTTTAACAGACTTAGTGAAATTAGGGACGAGGGAAGGAGGTAAATACCCCACTATACAGCACTTCTATATAATTACAATGGTTCCATAGTTAATTAAAATTCAGTAGAATTTCAAGCAAAGTGTATGCACCCAATAAGCTAACCCGTGTTAAGGAGAAACCAACGATAAACCCTTTGACAAGGCACTCACTGTGACTCTCTTCATATCCAGCTGGCGCAGCTGCATCATATTCTGAAGGACAGTGTGTTTGTACCATGACTCTTGTGCTATTGGATTGCCATCAAAAGTTATGTCTGAGAGGGAAGTAGCATCAGCAAGGCAGGAAACACTGTCAAAACTACAGGAGAGATAGAAACCACTGCATTATTCCACGGCTTTCAAGTCACGCTTGCATTATTTGTTTTTAACAGTTTCAGATTTACAGAAAGCACAGTGTTCTCATCTATTCCACATCCGACTCCCTCTAGCTAACACCCTGTAATAACACAGCACACATTGTAATTACTGAACAGCATCAAGACATGGCTAACTATTAAATTTTCTTAGTTTTTACCTAACATCCTTTCTCTGTCGCAGGACTCCAGGGACTTGTCATGTCTCCCGAGGCCCCTCTCTGAATTCCTTAGACATCCCTAGTTATTGATGCCCTAATCTTCATTGAGGACTTTTCATTGGCTATTTTGTAGGGTGTCCCTGTATTAGAATTTGTCTGTTTTTCTCACGGTACAACTGGGGCTACTTCAGACTGAACTCCATGAGAAAGTTACCAAGTCCTGTGCAGCCCATACTTAGAAAGTGGGGCAGGCAAACTCCCTCTCCTTGAGGGCAGACTTGGCTACATAAATTATCTGAAATTCGTCCTCTCAGGAACTTTGTCTTTTTCCACCCATTTATTTATTTATATCATTTTGAACTTGTTGTTCATATTGGGGGCTATAAACCAACACTACTTTTCCCTTACATTGTTGCTCAGGTTGTTTCAGCTTTGCTCATCTTTGGACAAAGACTTTCAATTGGCTGCTGTATTCCTTGACTCTCATCAATGTGGGTTTTTTTAAAAGTTCACTCTTAAATTTTTGGCATTCCGTGATTATAGACAGTCAAAATTTCCTGCCCTAATCCTATAGTCATCCAGTTCTCCAAAGAGCCACAAATCCTTTTACTGGAGAATGGTATTAGAACCAAACATTGGGGCCTGGCGCAGTGGCCTAGCGGCTAAAGCCCTCGCCTTGAAAGCCCCAGGATCCCATATGGGCGCCGGTTCTAATCCCGGCAGCTCCACTTCCCATCCAGCTCCCTGCTTGTGGCCTGGGAAAGCAGTCGAGGACGGTCCAATGCATTGGGACCCTGCACCCGCGTGGGAGACCTGGAAGAGGTTCCTGGTTCCTAGCTTTGGATCGGCGCAGTACCAGCCGTTGTGGCTCACTTGGGGAGTGAATCATCAGATGGAAGATCTTCCTCTCTGTCTCTCCTCCTCTCTGTATATCTGCCTTTATAATGAAAATAAAATAAATCTTCACAAAAAAAAAAAAAGAAACAAACATTGGGGGATAGCGACAAGATGTGGTTTTCCTATTTCCTATTATGCCTTCTCTTTAAGGCCCCCAAGGCTGACAGAGTAAGTTTATTTTGGTGGGAAACATTTTTAAAGTTCATGTACACTTTTCACAATATGTATTCTCTATGCACTTTTTGCAGACTCCTTGCTTGTGTGTACTTCCTACATACACGTGCCTGTAGTTGGTTCTCTCTGTTAAGCTAAACACGTGGACAAACTGATTCCTCCATTGCGTATCACCAGACAGATCAGTCTAGCCTCTTCTCCTTCCATGTCTGAAAACTCTTAAACTAATAAGGAGAAATACCACGCCAACCGCTATCCATCTATTTGACCTAATTCTAGTGTATATGTATAGAATTATCAGATTTTTGGGTACCAGTGGAAAGCAGTTTTATGTACCAAAGTACAATGATGAAGTATGTATAATCCCTTCTGCATTTAGTTTTACGTATCTATTTCCAAAGTTACACAGGCGACTGTCTTTATACCTTGCCTCCATACAGGCCATTTCAACATTTGAAATGCACTTAGATTAACAGAGACAAGGAGAGACAAAGA
The DNA here is from genome assembly GCF_030435755.1 of Ochotona princeps. NCBI lineage: Eukaryota > Metazoa > Chordata > Mammalia > Lagomorpha > Ochotonidae > Ochotona > Ochotona princeps. Next base: position 1,424,401 of record NC_080837.1, on the reverse strand, counting down.
TCCTCTGTCCGCTGGTTCACTCCCCAAGTGACCCAAACTGCCTGAGTGCAGCAGATTTGAAGCGAGGAGCCTTCTTCTCCCACGCGGGTGCAGGGTCCCAGGGCTTTGGGCCGTCCTTGACTGCTTTCCCAGGCCACCAGCAGGGAGCTGGATGGGAAGTGGAGCTGCCGGGATTAGACTGATGCCCATATGGGATCCCAGCACGTTCAAGATGAGGGTTTAGCCACTGAGCTATCACGGCTGGGCCCAGGGTCTACATTCCTTTCTGGGATCCTCCAACCTCCTTTTAAATTTGCAAGCATGGATTTTTTGGTTAACTTTTTATTTTGAATTTTTGAATTTTATGGTACAATTTCTGCAAACATGGACTCTGAAAAATGCACATCATGTATCTAGCGCTCAGGCATCATGCAAAAGTCTTTTATCTAGAACGTCAGGAAACTGACATCATATATTACTAGCAAGTAGGTTTTTTCTTTGGATTGACATGTTTCATTTAGCAATGTAAAGATCATGCATGCCTTCTCACAGCTTCATAAGCTCATTTCTTTTAATCACTGAGTTATATTCTGAATGGTTGCAACATACTTTCTTTGTCACTTGACCTATTAGAGATTTCTTTTTTGCTTCCAGTGTTGAGTGATTATGTATAAAGCTTCTATAAATACTAACCTTCAGTTTCTTACGTGGACAAAAGTTTTCAATTCAACTGGCTGGTAAATGTTTAAGAGCATGACTGCTGGATCATATGGTAAGGCTGTGCTTATATTGTTAAGTTGGTAAGACACTACCAAACTTTCTTCCAAAGTAGCTGTATCATCTGGCGTCTCTATCAGCTTCTCATTCTCACTAGCATTTTGTGTTTGTCAGTGTTTTGTGATTTCAGTCATTCCAAAAGACATGTAGTGATCTTATGGTTTTAATTAATATGTAGATGTTGAGCATCTTTCCATTTGCATATCTTCCATCTGTTTATCTTCCTTCAGTTGTCAACTCTTCTGCTCAGATTTCATTCTTTGTTTCCAAATTGAGTTTTTAAGGTTTTTGAAATATTTTGGATATAAGCATTTTGTCAGATACATGCTTTGCAAATATCTATCCTAGTCAGTAACTGTCTTTCATTCGTTTTATAAAAACATTTAACTATTGGTTTATTTAAGAGAGGCAGAAGATAAGCCACTTGTCCACTGGTTTACTCCCAGTAATTCTCAATGGCCAGGACTGTGCAGGGCAGAATCAGAAGCTAGGAACTCAAGCCAGGTCTTCCACATGGCTGGCAGGAACCCTGTGAGAGTCATCAGAAGGTATTTTTTTTAATGGGTGAATACATGCAGGTGAAATATGAGTTCAAGAGTAGGTGTTAAGGTACATCAGGTTAAACCAGCTATATCCAGTTTAAAGTGCTGGATCATATCACAGCTGCTCTGCTTCCAATTTAGCTTCCTGCTGGTGTACCTGGGAAGGCAGGAGATGATGGCCCAAATACTTGGGACCTGCTACTCACATGAGAGACCCGTATTGAGTTCCTGGCTACCTGCTTCAGCCTGGTGCAGCCCTGGCTGTTGCAGCCATTTGGGAATTAAACCAGTAGATGAAAGACCTCTCTTATTCTCTCCGTGTGTGTGTGTGTGTGTGTGTGTGTGTCCGTCACTCTGCCTTTCGAGTAAATAAGCAAATCTTTTAAAAATGAAAGTGCCATTTCTTGTTTTGTTAAGAGCTTTCGGTTGCTTGTCTATTGAGAACCAAGAACAGAATTTCCTTTAAACACTGACATTTATCTCACGATCTGATGTTGATCTTTTCCAGAATACTCACTTTTGTTCTCCCCCCTAGTTGCCTCCCAACACCATAACTGCTTCCTATCAGCTAGGAAGCCTGGAGGGGAACAGCCTTATCTCACTGATCAAAACTCCCAAAAGGAAAAAAAAAAAACTCTATTTACTTCATGTTTGCTTAAATACTCGAACAGAATAAAATTCCCATATGTGCACTATGCCACAAAGATATTTCAGAATCCCTACATAAGAGTCAAATTAGTCCAATTAGAAAGTTTCTCCCTGTAAGTTAGGTACTTAGAAACAGGGTTTTTACTCCTTGATACCAATCAGGTGTCAGGAACCCTGAAGTAACTTAGTAGAATCACTTGACCTGTATTGATCAGTAAGAGATTACTGAGTAGCCACTGCGAACCTGGCAGGCTGAACTAAGATGGGGTAGTGGAATAAATTAACATCACATGTGTCCACTAGACCTAGTGGATACATACCTGCTAAATACAAAACATGTAGAAAGGCCTATGAGATATAATTATCAAACAGTTTACAATGTAGATGGTTCATGAACTAAAAATGCTAGGTGTGTTTTTAAAATCATCTCAAATGCATCTGTGACCTGCTTTAAAAATGAAAGCAATGAAAGCAATCAACCAGCCTTTACGCTGCAAGGGAAGTTGCTGAACCCCATGAACTTCAGCTTTGGTCAACACACTCTTCAAGGCAAGGGGACAGAAGACAAAGCTTGGGGACACAGAGAGACAACTCTCCTCAAATCTGGGCCCCAAGGACTAGACTCTCAAAATGGGAAGAAAGGGTGGTAAACCTTCCTATTTGACCACCCAGCATTATTATCTCAAAATTCAGGGCCAAGTAGGTGAGAAACATAATTCCTTGCTGAATTCTCATAACTGCAAATGACAGTTGACAGCCTGAATCTGCCTTAAGTGGCTAGTCTACAATATTTCAAGAGGAGAAATGATTTTCTGAGAAAGTAAAGGGATGCTAAAAGCTCTGGCAGCTGACAAAGCAAGTTAACTCCTCTATGCAAGAACTCACTTCACACAAGATCCCAAAGACTCCCAAAGATCAAAGCAGCAAGAAGAGAGTGAGCCTGTGAATCAGCAAGTGACATGCTTACATCACCCAATGGAGAATCTGCACTCCACTCTCCAGTTTCCTCTTAGCACAGACCCTGAGAGGCAGCTGTGATGGCTCAAGCAATCTGGTTCCTGCCACATGTGTGAGAGACTGGACCGTGTTCCAAGTCCCCAGCTTCAGCCTAGGTCCAGTCCTGGCCACTGTGGGCATCTAGGGAGTGAACCAGCCAATGGGAGTCCCTCTGCCGTTCACTACTCTTTCTGCCTCTATTCCTCTTAAATAGATACATACATGCATGCATGCATACATATATTTTTAAGTACCAGAAAAAGAAACAGAGGGGTTCAAGATGGCTGAACAGTGAGAAGCCCTGCTGACCTCAACCACAAAAAGATAACAGAAAAATAAAAGAAGCACCTTGCAGATAGAAATTTTCAGTGCAGAAATGACAGAACAGCAGAGACTCCACGGGATAATGAGAAAACAGGATAAACTCCCCACCCTGGCCAGCTGTTCAACCACTCAACCCTGCATCTATGAAGCCAGGTGCTACCTGGGAAACTCCATCTTGCCAAGAGCAGGTAGATAGCAGTTTTTGTGACACTCCTGCATCGGAGCTGAAGGGAAATTCCAACAGTCTCTCTCCGACTTCAGCCCAGCCTGGGAAGCTGACTGCTATCTGAACAGCCACTTTGCTCCAGAAAACGAAGCTACATTGCCTCCCTCCTACCCTCCTCCTCCCAAGACTCAACTGGGTATGGTAGAGTTGTGGCTGAACGCTGCCTGGAAAACAGCAGAGGACGGATCAAGCCCTTGGGTCTCTGTACACACACGGAAGATCCAGAGGAAACTCCTGTCTCCTGGCTTTAGGTTGTCTTAGCTCTGGCCATTGTGGCCATGTGGATGGATCTTTCTGTCTCTCTTTCCTTTCAAACAAAACTCTTTCAAACATAACTCTCCCTTTCAAACAAAAATAAAAATATTAAAAAACAAGCAAGAGCCCACTGTCTGCCACCTTCAAGAAGCTCACTTCACAGTGCAGGTGCTGTAGTGTAGCCAGTAAAGCTGCCACCTGTGACACTGACTTTCCATGTTGACACTGGACTGAGTTTCAGCGGCTTCATATCTGACCCATCTCCTTCCTGATGGCCTGTGAAAAGCAGTGGAAGATGGTACAAGTGCTTGGGCCCCTGCCACCCACGTGGGACACCAGGATAAAGTTCCTGGTTTCTGGATATAGCCTTGTTCAGCCTAGCCATTACAGTCACCTGTGGAGTAAATCAGCAGATGGAGAATCACTCTCCTCCCTTCCTCTGGCTCTCCCTAACTCTCCCTCTCTCTTCGCCTTTCAAATAAAATAATAAAGAAATCTTTCTTTTAGAAAACTGACTTTACAAAAGAAGATACACATGGGCTAGAACTGAATATCTGGGAAAAGTCATATCAGGCAAACAGAAACCCAAAAGAAGCAGGTGTATCTATAATTGTGAGATAAAACAAACTTTAAATCAAATCCTATAAAAAGAGAAAAGTATACATGCTGATAAAAGGGCTGATTTGGCAAGAAGACAAATACTCATAAATACATAAACTCCCAACACAAGACTACCCAGATGCACACAGCAAATGCTATCTGAACTGAAGGAAGCTACTGACTCTAACACAGTCATAGAGGGAGACTTCAACATCCCACTGTCATCAATGGACAGATCATCCAGACGGGAAACCAAAAATACACTGGAGTAGAAACATCATTCTGAGCAAATGGATCCAATGGTTTCAGGAAATATCACCCAACATCTACACCATACACATTCTTCTCATCAGCATATGCAGCATTCTCTAGGATAAACCATGTATTAGGACACACATCAAGTTTCAGTAAATTTGAAAATATTTAAATCACAACATGTATCTTCTCAGACCACAAAGGAATAAAACTAGAAACTAACAATAACAAGAACAATAGAACACTTAAAGATACATGGAATTTAGCAAGATGCTACTCAACAACCAAGAAATCATTAATGAAATTAAAGAGAAATAAAAACTTCCTTAAAATACATGAAAATAAAAATATAGCAAGATACATCTGCCTATGGGATACAGAAAGAACAGTATTAAGAGGGAAGTTTATGGGATTAAGTGTTTACATTGAGAATAGTAAAGTCTCAAATAAATGACCTAATGATGTACATCAGGGACTTAGAAATTCAAAAACAGGGTCAAATCCAAAATTAGCAGGTGGCAAGAAATAGTAAGATTCACAGCATAAATAAACAAAATTGAGACCAAACACATTTAAAAGGTTACCAAGAGAGCTGAAATTTTTTTAAAGATAAATAAAACAGACCCAACTTTGCCCAAAGAAAGAGAAAAATTCAAATAAATGAAAATAGAAATAAAAATGAGACATTACACTTTAGCACCACTGAAATAAACAAGATAAGAAACTACTACGAATAACTATATGCTGAAAAACTGGAAAACTTTCAAAGGATGGATAAATATCTGGATACATATAACTTGTCAAGATTAAGCCACGAATATACAGAAAATCTAAACATGCTCATAATATGCAATGAGACAGAAGCTATACTTAAAAGTCTTTCATCAAAGACAAGTCCAGGACCTGATGTTCTTTTTTCAACACATTTATTTTTTGATGATGTTTACATAGTTGAGAAGGATGTATGCCCAGGTGGACCACTGATTAGGGTAGGGAGGATTGAGGTATAGGGGAAAGCAGAAGAGATGATTACTTCCATTTTTTTTTTCTTTTCTTCCTGTATCTGGGGGAAAACAGGGAGAAGAAGGGGAGAGGGCCACTCCCAGAATCCTAACTGCATCTGTACCTGAGGATGGGGGATGGCCACTCGATGTCCTAGGATTCCCAAAGTGGAGCATGTTCTGAGGGTACTGCTTAAGTGGTTTTGCTAGTTCTGAGATGTTATTGATTTCATTGCTCCAAGGTTAAGGAAATCCTTCCAAGGTACATTGGCTGACACAGTCCACCTCAGAGTTTTCACTGGCCCAGATACTCGCCTTTAAAGCTTGGCCGGGAGAGCTGTCCAATCTGTGTTGCCCTCCATCCTCTGCAGGTGTCGATGATCTGTCATGTCCCTTATGCGCATCTGGGCATGGCATTCACTGCATAGGCTTCAGCAAATGAGGAGGCCTGTTGTGACACACGCATTCCACAGCCAGAGTGCTGTGCGTGATTTTCCCCATGGTAGGAGTTCTGAGTCCAGTGGTCCAGTTGTGGGGGATGGGAGATGGGAAAAAAAAAAAAAACCCTCGTCTGAGGTGATTCCAGACCTGACTCCAGTGTGTGCCAGCCAGTGGAGGGTCCAGCTCAATCCATCACCTGCACCAACCTACATACACACTGCTGGTTGCAATTACCTGGTCAGTTCTGTCTCCAGCCCCATCTCATACACAAACCAAGAGATGCTGCAGCCCAACCTAACCCTGCCTATCACACATTCAGTTCTCACGGACCAGAGGGAATTGGTGTACCTAGTCAAAGCAACCCCCAATTACCCCCACCAGGCTTGTCCCAGTTGCTACACACACTCGTCTGTGTAGCAGACTGGTCCAATCTGTCCTGAATCCCATTTAGCTCTCGTGTACTACCCATGGGTGCTGCAACCTAGCTCAACCCAACTGACCACATTATCCAACCCACACATTATGTCCATGGGTGTTTCCGCTTGCCCGGATGGGGACACCCTCAGCCCTGGTTCAAATGCTCACTGGTGGGAGCTGTAGTCCATTAGAGGGATGTTCACAGTTTCCCTACAAGGCCCTCTCCCAGCACTGGATCTTGCACTTTCCCAGGTGGTACTGCAGTCTAGCCTGATAGGGCTTGCTCCAGTCCCACCACTTGTGAACTGATACTGCAGCAAAGCCCGACCAGCTTGCACTTATTCTGGCTCACGCATGTACCAGTAGATACACTCGCTTAGCCTAGCCTTACTCTCCCCCTAACCCAGCACATATGCAAGCCAACTAACAACAGTACTTTACAAATTATTCCAACAGATTGAACAGGATGGAACTCTACATAAAAATTCTTTTTATGAGGCCAGCATCACTCTGATACCAAAATCAAAGACACACAACACAAAAAGAAAATTATAGACCTATATCCTCATTGGATATAGTTGCAAAAATTCTCAACAAAACACTAGCAAACAAAATCCCATACTACACCATAAAGGTCAAGCATCATACTCAAGTAGTTACGATGATGGCTCACTATTCACAAATTAATAAATGTCATAAACCACATCAACAGATTAAAGAACAAAAAAATCACATGGTCATCTCAACACATAAGAAGAAAGCATGCATTGGATAAGATCCAACACTCTTTTATGATTACAAAGGAAAAAAAACGCATCTCCACCAATTAGGTATATAAGGAACTACCTAAAAATTATAAAGGTTATTATCACAAATGAATAACCAACATCATACAGAATGTGGGAAAGCTTAAAGCATTTATTCCCAGTTAAGGAATAAGACAAGAATATTCACTTTTACCGGTCTTATTCATTATAACATTGTAAGTGTTAGCAAGAACAATTAGGGAGGGAGAAGAAACAAAGGGCATCAAAATTGAAAAACAGAAGTCAAAATATTCACTTTGACAAATGACATGATGTTATACAGGGAAAAAAAACATAAAGAGTCCTGCAAAAAGCTATTAGAACTGACAAAACAATTCACTAATGTTTTAGATTATAAACATTCAAGATTCAAACACTAGCTTTTCATATGCTAATGATGAACTTTCCAAAGAGAAATCAAAAAAATAATTCCATTCCATTTTAGGCAGAGAACTTGAACTTTCGGAAGAGTTAGTCTCTAAGTGTATTTCCAGGTCCTGGTCTGGCAATCAGAGTAAAATACATATTATATATGTATTTGTAAGTTTCCAGAAAGCAACAATATTTTGAAGACAGTAGCTGATTTTTCTGATAGTGCTAAAAAGCCTCATACATTATTACAAAGTGTTAAAGCCTGAATGACAGATAAGGATCAGCAGAAACTCATGCAAATTATGGGTCAACATTCACTGAATACCTTTTTGCTGCCAATTAAAACCACAGGTATACAGGGTGACTGCCATTCCCACAGTTATGTGTGTGGAATCTCCAGTAAAGAGAGACCTGATGGGGAATCTGATTCTCTGAGACTTTCATCTTCGATGAGTCAGTATTAGCAGAGTTGTCTGTATATTTGGTCCACCAGTTAAAGAACTGCCTACAGATGTTACTCCCACTTTCTTGACAGCAGAGGCATTCAGTACTTTTCGCCAGGCTGATTTTGAGGCTCATAACATTCTCAGAGAGTCTGGATATGGTTGGGAAATCAGCCACATGCCAGTGATTTTGAAACCAATGCATTTGGATTGAGACCCACTTCAGAAGGAGCCCTCGTGCCAGAGATCTGTGGTCATTCAAATCTTTATTACCAGTGATTTTATGACAGGTTTTCCTGCAACACCTGGCAATGAAATCCCTGTGGGGTGGTGTAAAAGATGGTCAGAGATTAAGAATATTCCTGGCATTTCTCAAATTCTGTATGACTTAATATCAAAGACCCCAGGAATTACAGAGTGAGAGTAATAAACCTTTGTGGTATTAAAAAGAATTAATAAGAAAAATAAATTCCATTCACAATAACCATATAAAAATGAAATATTTAAGAAAATATTTAACCTGCTGGTTCTGTGAGCCCCAGGGGTAGGGGTTCAGGCAGGGCCTGGGTCACCTGGCCTGGGTTCTTGGCCTGAGTGCATGGTAGGTGCTGGGTCTGTGAGCCTCAGGGGTAGCAGTGGGGTTCCAATGGGGCCCAGGTTGCCTGGCCCACGTCCTTGGGCCTGCCTGTGCCGTGGGTGCCAGGCCCATGAGCCCTGGAGGTGTGGGTCCAGTGGGGGCTGGACCAACTGGACCGACTGGCTCGGACCCCTTGCACATCAGCAAGAACTGGTCCTTTTCAGTGGAAAGGACAGAGTAGTGGACATTGGCCCAGATACACGTGGTCAGAGATTAAGAATGGCAGCCCACTGAGCCCTGCATCCCAGAAGAAGCAAGACAGGAAAAAGTGGACAACTTTACCTGAGCCAAATGATGACAGCAAATTTCTGGGTGAATGGAGACTCTGAGGTCAACTCTATGTCAGCCAATGGAGATTGAAAGGGTTCCCTCATTCTTGGATTGGCAAAAATCAACAACATTTCAGAAAGATTAAAACCACCTGGGCAAAACCTTGGACTGTGTGCCACACTGGGACCCTGGGTTGATTCTGGGCAACCATTCCCCATCCCTGGGTACTGAGTAATTGGCAGGCTGGTTATGACTTCCCCCCTTATCCTCTACTCTCCTAAAACAGGAAGGAGAAATACAAATTTGGAAATAATGATCACACCCACTTTTCCCCAACCATTGATCACTCCGTTCTGATCAACTATGTTATTATTAACATGATCCAAGTTAAAATTTTGTTTTAATTTAAAAAGAATAAATTTAACTAAAGAAGTGAAAGATCTCTACAATGAAAATTATAAAACACTGATGAAAACAACCATCAGGGACATAAAAAAATGCAGATATTCCTTGTTCATGGATTGGAAGAATTAATATCATTAATTCATATACTACCAAAAGCAATATACAGATTCAACATAACCCCCATCAAAATACCAGTAACATTTTCTTTACAGAACTAGAAAAAGCAATCCTAAAGTTTATATGAAATCACAAAATATCCATAATAGCCAAAGTAAACCTGACAGGAAAATATCAAGCTGAAGGCATTACTACCCCAGACTTCAAAGCATTCTGAAAAGCTATCATGAGTAAAACAGCATGGTATTGGCATATAAACTAACACAGAGATCAATGCAGCACAAGAGAAAGCCCAAAAATTATTCCATACACTGATTTTTAACAAAAGTGACTAGACAATGAATGGGACACAGAATAATCTTTTCAATAAACATTGCTGGCAAAACTGGACATATGTATGTAGAAGAATAAAATTAGATGCTTATCTATCATCATACCAAAAAAATCAACTTAAGATGGGTCAAAGACCTGAATTTAAGAGCTGAGAGCATGAAATTGCTAGGAAAAAATATACAGGAGAAGGACTTCAAGACATTGCTATTAGTGATGAGTTCTTGGATAAGACCCACAAAAACAGAGCAACAAAAAGGAAAAACAGATAAATCAAATTTTGTCAAACTCAAAAAGCTTCTACACAGCAAAGGAAACAATCAATAAAGAAAAAGTATATGAAAGAACTGAAGAAAAATATTTGCAAGCTACTCCTCCAACAAAGCATCAATAACCATAGTATAACAGCAACGCAATAATGGAAAAAATAGCTATTTCAGTTAAGAAATAGGAAGAGACGCTCCACAGTTCTCAAAAGAAAAAAATATGAATTGTTAACAAATGCATGACAAAATGCTCAACATCCCAACCATTAGAAATATGCAAATCAAAACAGCAAGATATTATGTCACCCCTGAAAAGGATGTGGAGAAAGGGGAACTTTTACCCACTGCTGATGAGAATGTAAATTACAGTCACTACAGAAAATTAGTCACTACAGAAAACAGTATGGAGACAGATACTTAAAACACCAGCAGGCCCGGCGTGGTAGCCTAATGGTCAAAGTCCTCGCCTCGCACACGCCAGTATCCCATATGAACACTGGCTCATATCCTAGCTGCTCCACTTCCCATCCAGCTCCCTGCTTGTGGCCTGGGAAAGCAGTCGAGGATGGCCTGAAGCCTCGTAACCTTGCACCTGCATGCTGGACCAAGAAGAGACTCCTGGCTCCTGGCTTGGGATCGGCTCAGCTCGAGCTATTGTGGCCACTTGGAGAATGAAAAAGGACTTTCTCTCTGTCTCTCCTCTCTGTAAATCTGACTTTCCAGTAAAAATAAATGAACCTTTAAAAAGAGGGGAAAAAGGCACTAGAAATAGGTGGTTGGCACCATGGTATGGAGAGCTAAGCCTTCATCTGTGGCACTGGCAGCCCATGTGGACTCCAATTTCCACCCCAGCTGCTGCACTTTCAATCCAATTTCCTGCTTATGAAAAGCGGGAGAGGATGGCCCAAGTCCTTGGACCTCTGCACCTATCTGGGAACATTGGAAGAAGCTATTGGCTTCCGGCTTTAGATTAGTTAAGTTTTGGCTTTAGAGTCATTTGAGAGTGAATCAACAAATAGGATCTCTCTCTCTCTTTCTCTCTCTCTCTACCTCACTTCTCTCTGTAACTCTGTCTCTCAAATAACAATCAATCTTAAAAAAAGACAAAAACACTAGAAACAGACCTGTCACATGATCTGTCAATTTCAGAACCAGGTACATACCCAAAAGGCATGAACACATTGTATCAAAGAGATACTTGAATTGCCTTGTTTATTCACAATAGTCTAATTATAGAGTCAAGTAAAGTGCCCACTGTCAGATAAACAGATGAAGAAAATGTGAGCATGTGTACCCAATGGGATATTATTCAGACTTGAAAGTTCTATTAATTTATCAAAATGGTTGCAATTTGAGGACATAACGTTGAGAGGAATAAGCTGGAAACAGAAAGACAAATCCTGTATATTCTCCCTTATGTGTAGAAGCTAAAATTAGATAGATAGATAGATAGACAGATAGATAGGTAGATAGATAGATAAAAAGAAATGCCTGCATTTAACAGTACTGCTGCAAACACAGTTTGGTCCATCTTTGTTTTATATCTTTGCCAAATTATTAAGAATGTTATACTATGAAAGTTTTAATGATCTGTGATTATTTTATAATTTCATGCATGAGTGAAACTGATATTTTTTGTGATTACTGTTGTGTAGGCCTTGCCTTTATGCCTGTTCCACTGTGGTCTTTTTACTTTTTTACGTGGTGAACTCTATCTTTATGGAGCAATAAGCTTTTAACTATAACGTAAATTTGAAAGGTTATCTCAAAAACTTCCAAAAACTTTAATGAAAACAAAAACAAAGAAAGAGCAGTAGCTGACAGTTCAAAAGAAAATGAAGCATTTTGACAGCCAGCAGAAATAAACAGGTGGCATAAACAGATGGGTAAGGCTTGAGACAAAACAGACTATAAAATACTGTTAAGGAAAAAAAAAATACAGGCTTGAAAATGAGTAAAATCCAAGCAGATCTGAAAACAGACAAAACTTTAATTAGAAGAAGAAGCTGAAAGGCAGTGGAGAAGACAAAGGGTTCTCGCCTTTGTTCTACTTTTCCAGTGACATCAACTAAGTCACAGTGAGACTGACATGCGCACTGTAACTTTAAAGAATGGAGAATGATGGAACACGACGGTCTGACCATTCCTCATGAATCAATGCATCACACAGAGATCCACAGCAGCTGCTACACTGCCTAGGGGCAGATGTCAGAGGCTCGCAGGCCCTGAGCATGGAACAATCATCTGTTCAGCAGATGACAGGCATGGCAGCAGCCTGCGGTGTCTCCATATACAGATTCCTCCTCTCACATTTTCCCTCGTTTTGGTGCTCAGAACAAGCAGTCATCTCTAGAGACAGTTTAACTGTTTTAATTGCTAGAGTTCTCCCTAATCATGATTGCTACAGGTGTTCTTAGAATCTGAACATTTCTAAAAACTTACATTTTCTTTCCCCAGCTATAGGCAACTGCCTGTAGCTACAGGCAAGTGTTACACTGCTTAGAGAAAGGCAGCCAAAAGTTAGTGGAATTTTGGGCCAGTTTGATGCCAAATTTGTATTAACCATACCATTGTGCCAGCATAGTTACATATTCTATGCTTTTTAAAAAGATATATGGGAACCCTGTGCACTGCTGTGCTCCACAGTGTGGTAGAAGGCAGGGGACAGCAGGCTGGAACATGCCATCTTGGCAACCCAGGCACATGGTGTACCCCTGCCCAACAGGGGAATGCAGACTGCCCAGATAAAGGGGTACGGGCACGTGTTGGAGAAAGGGTTGCTGAGGGCATGACTGACAGGTAAGGAGTGACTTCTGGGGACTTTCACAAATCAGACAACTATGTTTGTGGGTAGGCGAGAAAGCTGAGATGAAGTGGTTTGGGGGGGGTGGGAAGAGAGCATATCTGAGGCAGGCCAAGGGCCTGGGTGGGATAAGCAGCATTTTCTGCTGCCCACTACTGCATGTGAAAGCTGATGCTGGGTGGCATGCCTGGCTGGGCTAGGCTGTAGTACTTGACTGCAAGTATGGAGCAGGGGGGGTGGGTCATGACAGTTTGGGCTGTAGCACCCAACTGAATATGAGAGAATCAGATCTGGGGGCAGATTCTGTATGGGACTTGTAGGCTCAGCTCACCTCTGTAAGACTGCAGCACCTGCCAATTTGCAAGAACTGAGGATGGTGATGGGCTGAGGCCAGCTTGGACCACGGAACTCCAACACCCTCAGTACCCTGGACTTGGAGGAGATCAGGCTGGGGCAGCCTGTGGCACCCTCTGGCACATACAAAGGCTGGAACTGAGGGCACATAATGCCAACCAGGGCCACGGCACTCACTAGCACATGTGAGGTCTGGAACTGGAAACAGGCCTAGCAAGGGAACTTGGAGAACTCTCTTACTATAGGACATTGTGACCCTAGAAGGTCAGCGAGCACAGGATTACAACTGATTGGATAGTATTTATATGATAACAAGTGAATGGATACCTTTTGTATAACTGATTGGATATCATTTGTATGACAGCAGTTGAGTGAATGAGAACACTTGGTAGAATATACAAAACAAAAGGAGTTCCAAACAAGAGTATAGAAACAGTTGATGGGTTTTGTTGATAAGCCCTCAATACTTCCTCCCTTATCCCATATGACCCTCAGTGTATAAAGTCTGATGCCACTAATAAACTCTGGCTATTGACCATCAGTCAGTAGTCCATGCGTGTTATTATCGGCTCCATGCACCAAGTCCATTGCTGCGGGACTGCGACATCTTACTAGGCCTCAGCTCCTGGAGAACAGAAGAGCTGGGGCTGAGGGCAAACCAAGCCAGGCAAGGATACAGCACTTGCTGGCATATGTGTGGGCTGGGTCTGGGGGAAGGTCAGGTTGGGCCAAGCTGCAGCACATGCTGGCATGCACAAGATCCTGGAAGGGGTGTGAGCCATGCCAGACTGGGTTAGGCTGCAACATCTACCAGTGAGAGCTGACTAGGGGCCAGGCCAGGCAGGCTGAGTCCAAATACCCACAGGCATGTGCAAGATCTAGGGCTGGGACAGGCATGGTAGAAAAATTTTGGGGACTCCCCTGCTAGGCTGCAGCTCTCACTAGTGGGTTTGAGAGTAGAAGTTAGGTTTGAATCAATTCAGGCAAGGTTTCAGTATCCATCAGCATGAGTGTGGGCTGGTTCTGGGGATGTGCCAGACTGGACTAGGTACCCACTGGTACTCACAAGAGCCAGAATGAGTGCAGGATGTGCTGCACTAGACTGAGGTACCCACTGTTTCACATGAGAGTTTTGTCTAGGGACGAGCCAGACTGAACTAGGGTGAAGTTTCACCAGCAAGAGCTAGAATGGGTGCAGGCCAAATGGGCTAGGCCAGGTCAGGCCAGACTGCAGCACCCACTGATATACATGTGAGCCAGACCTGGGGGAATGCTGGGCTGGGCCAATTTACAGTACACTCTGGCACAAATAAGAGTCAGGACAGGATACAGGCCAGGCCAGGCTGGGACACAACACCTGCCAGTTCATACGAAAGCTGGGGCTGGCAGTAGGCCAGGATGGGTTAAGCTGGTGTACCCATTGCCAAGAGCTGGGACATGGGGTGGGCAGGCTGAGCCTGGCTTCAGTACCTGCCAGCAAATGCTAAGACCAGAGGCAGGCCATGCCAGACTAGGCCACAGTATTCACTGGCACGCATAAGATCTGAAGCTGGGAGCAGACCTGGAAAGCAAACTTTGGGGACCCCCTGCTAGGCCACTGCATCCACTGGTGAGCATGAGAGCAGGGACTTGGGATGGGCCAATCCAGGCAGGAATATAGTACCAGCTGGCTGGCATGTGGGCTGGGTCTCTGGGAGTGGGCCAGTTGGACTAGGTTGCAACACCAGCAGGCAAGTACCAGGACTAGGTGCAAGTCATGTCAGGCTGGAACACAAAACCCTCAGGCAAGATCCAGGGCTGGGAGTAGGCCTGGTGGGGGAACTGTGGGCACAGGCCCACTCCCTACTAAACAGCAACTCCTGCTTGTGAGCAACAGAGCCAGGACTGGGAATGAGCCAGATTGGACAAAGTGGCAGCAAGTGTCAGCATACAGGTGGGCAGGGTCTGGAGGCAGATCAGTCTGAGCTAGGCTATAGCACCTATGGGTATGCATGAGAGCTGGATGGGATGCAAAACAGCCTGAGCTAGGCTGCAGCATATGCTGTCAGGCACAAAAACTGGGCCTGGGAGCAGGACTGGTGGGAGTTATTGGGGCTTATACCAACTGGGCCACAGTATTTTCTGGTGTGCATGAGAACCAGGCCTGTGGTGGGATAGGCTGGGCTAGGCCACAATACCTGTCATTTTGTGTGAGAGATGGGACCGGAGGTGGAACTGACCAGGCAGCTGCATCCCTTGGTAAGTGCATTGGCTGCTGCAGGTAACGGACGTAACCTGATCATGCCCTAGTACATAAGAGTCAAGTCTGAGGTGACCCCAGGTAAGGTTTCTTGGGGGGCTTAAACCCCAGTCACAGTGAAAATCACAAGATATATGACCCAACCCTGGAGTACATGTATCAGAATTGGGATTTTTCAGTTATTGATCCCCATACAGTGGAGAAAATACCCAGATGCACACGGAGGACATGACATCCAGCTCATCTAGGCCAGCAGAGGACGTCAAGTGCTTCATCAAAGGGTGGAAAGCAGAACAGGTTGGACAACTCTCCTGACCAAGCTTTGCAGCAAGTGTCTCTGTGTCTGTGGATGCACTACGGTGGACTCTGTCAGCCAAAGGACCTTGGAAAAATTTTCTCAATCCTGATGCAACAAAGCTGACAATGTCTCAGAACTGCCAAAATCACTCCAGTAACACCCTCAAAAAACCCTTGCCCTAATTTGGATCTTTAAGGTGTCATCAAAGGATAGTTCTACATTAGGTGCTGATGTGATTTAATAGCAAGGAATGACCCCCTATTGTTAGTCCCCCACCCAAATGACACAGCAGAAAAACTGGAAGAGAAAAGAAACATCTGTTCCATACACTTTCCTCTATACCTCAACCCTCCTCATCCTAATTGGAGGCCTACAGGGGCATTCATCCTTCTCAACTATGTAATCAATCTTAAAAATAAAATTTAAAATTTAAAATAAAAACCAAGTTCTTTCAAATGTCCCTGGGAAAAAATTATGATTGTATAACTTTTCCGTTATGGTGCTTAAAAGGTTAAAAAAGGATCGACTATTTGAGAAGCTAAAATGATATTCAAAACAAATAGAACAATGTGGATATAGACAGAAACACTGAACGGAAAAGCAGGAAGTGGAGATACAATGAGTAACTGTCACTTTAGGATTGTTTTCTTAATAGTGTCACCATCATGATCCCACCAAGGGAATATCTGTTACACTTGCTATGTACCTGGTAACAGAAGCCACCAACACAGGGCAGCACGTCTCAGAACTGCAGGTAAAACTGTTTGAGTTTCTCCCAGATCACAATGATCATTTCACAGAAGCACAGCTTCACTTTAGTGATCTACACTGACTTACACTGAGCACTACAAGCTCTTATAATGTCAATTTGTGACACTGAAACCAAACTTCAAGCATTTTTTAAACTTCAAATAGGAAATACAAAGAGACAAGATGGCAGAATAGTGCAACGACATGTTTAAACAGAGAATCATTAGCCAGGGTAAAACAGAGACTGCGATCCCAGCAAATAGAAGACGACAGGCCCATGGCAGAGGGACACCTGGAGACCCCGTGGACATGAAGAAGCAGTGGAAATAGCAGAGCAGTGTTGCAGTGACCAGAAACCCAAGCAGTGGTCAGCAGTTGGCAATCAGAGCTCCACAGGGGCCAGGTGGGAAGGGGAGTTCAATGGGAGCTCAGGAGGTAAACAGGCCTCACAGCCCATCCTGCTGATCTACTTGATTCAACCATAAGCAGAAGCAGTGTGGCAGAGCCCAAGCAGGTAAGGGCAGGAACAGAGTGAATTTCACAGCCCAGACACCCAATAGTGCCAGCAAGGGCAGAAATCAGGCTGAGCCTCCTCAGTGGTTCAGTCGGAGCAGTGGACAGCATATCCAGGTGCCCTTGGAGGATATGGCAGTCCATTGCAACCTGCAGAGGGCACCTAGTGCCACAACAAATTGATCAGAATAAATTGCTGAATTATCCCAACTAAGTATTGGCAGGGAAAATCTGGGCAAGTAGAGATGCTAACGTGGATTATGTCAGCCAGGAGGATTCTGAAGAGAGTTCATCGTGCTTGGAATGGCGAGATTGGCAGCAATTCAGAACAGTTGAGTTATCAAAACCACTTGAGAAGTGCCCTCAGAGCATGCCCCACTTCGGGGACCCTTGGATGGTTGGGAGGGTAGATGCGGCTTCTCCTTTTGTCTCTCCCCTTCCCCCAGATACTGGGATGAAAAAAGAGGACATGGAAGCAAAAATAAATAGATAAAGCTTTTAAATAAATAAATAAATAAATCTTTTTAAATGTATTTAATGAAATAATAAAGGAAAACTTCCCTAATTTCCAGAAAGAATGAAAAAACAAAATATGGGAGGGGCACAGAACTCCCAATAGGGTTGACCCAAAGCACACCAGGACATATGATAATCAAATTCTCCTCCGTTGAACAGGGAAAAAAAATCCTTAAATATGCAAGTGAAAAAAAAACAATTAATATATGTAAGAATCCCAATCAATACCTCTCAGAGGAAACTTTACTGTCCGAAAGAAAATGGAGTGACATATTCCAGATTCTAAAAGGAAAAAAACTGTTAGCCTAGAATAACTTAACCAGCAAACTTTCCTTTGTCTTTGAAAATGAAAGAAAATTCTTTCACAGTAACAACAACAACAAAAAGCTTAAAGAATTCACCTTTCCTAGATCTGCCCTACAAATGATACTTAAAGATATTCTCTTGACAGAGGAAAGGAATAACACTTACTAAAACCAAAAGAAAACATGGAGAATGTCCCAATAAAACAACAAAACAAGACCAAATCAAACAATTGCTAAAACGACCTATTTACTAATCTACTATTTATCAATATTAACCCTGAATGTAAATGACTTAAAATCATCAACCAAGCATCACAAAAATTAGCAGCCTGGATCCAAAAAAAAAAAAAAAAAAAAAAAAATCCATCTACCCGATGCCTACTGGAGACACATCTCACCAACAAAGATATGCAGAAACTGAAAGTGAAAGGATAGAAAAAAGATATTACAGGCTCAAGGAAAAGAAAAAGGAGCTGGTATAGCCATTCTTGGCTCAGATAACATAGACTTTGACGTAAAAAATATCAAAAGAGATGCTCAAAGGATCCATTCAGCAAGAACAGATCACCTTACTAATTTCTTAGGATGTTTTCCTTTTCATCTCTAAATTACTTGGTTTTTCTCTCTTGCTTTTCTTTGCTAGTCTGGCTAAAAATTTATTTTGCTCACCTTTTAAAAAAAATGATTCTTTCTATTTGCAATTTATAATTTTTTAGTTTCAATTCCATTTATTTTTGCTGTGATTTTTATCATTTCTTGCTTCCTATTTATTTTTTCTTTTTTTCAGTAAGTCCTTGAGATGCATTATTAGATCATTTATTTGGGATAGTTTGATTTTTTGTAAGCACCTGATATTATACATGCCCCTTTCAATATCATTTTTCTTACATCTCATAAGTTTCGACATATTTGTTTTTATTTTCATTTCTTCAAAATAATTCTTTTCTTACTAATTTTTTCACTGACTCATAGGTCATATAGTAGCATTGTTTTCTTTTAATAAGATTTTAAAATTTTCTTTTCATTTCTTCAGTGTCACATTGGTCAATCAGTAGCATGTTATTTAACTTCACGGCATTGTACATTTTCTATTTTTCTTCCTGTTATTGATTTTGCTTTATAGCTTTTCATTTAAGGAGATGTGTAGTAACTGTGTAATAGAGACTATCACATACAAATGTGAAGACACAATGCAGTATGCATCTCTACTTCCAAATCAGAGATGGACTCCCAATGAAACTGTTAAATATATATTGACGATAGGATGCTGGACTCTCTGCCATTGTGCCTACCAACACTGTAAGGTACACTTCAATAGCAAAATGATGGACTTATGACTGTTTATGACAGATTACACTACTGTAATAATTTAGAGGAAATTAGTGGAGGGGGTTGGACCCAGAGAGGAAGGTGGAGAAACCCTAGAGCCTATGGGTCTATATCATAAAATAATAAAATAAAATTTTAAAAAGTTAAAAACATGAAATGCATATTTTCACCCTTACTGAGTGCAATGGCTTCTACAAGAATAAGAAGGAAGAAAATATTCTCAAAGTGGGATCAGCGTAATTATCAAAGTCATTTTTATTTTAGCCACTTCGAACATTTTACTGCCTAGTGAATGCACCGGTTAGGAGTCCAGCCAGGTAGCATCCCTTTGTGCCAAGAGGCCTAAGCTTGGTCCTGCAGAGGCAATCATGCCGTGGGATGGTCTGGGTCCTGGATTACACCCTCACGGGATGCATATGGCTGAGAGGGTCACTTTGGGTAAGCACAATTGGCACTTTGAAGTGAACCACATCAGGTAGTAATGTGACACTGCCCTTGCCAGTTTCTTTCCCCCAGGGCTGCCCTCAAACTCCCAGGATGGCGTCGCTATACTGAAGAGATGCACACGACCACCTGTGTATGGTGAGCCAGGATACACTCGGCATGGCTGCACAATGAACTGACGCAATGATCGACATACAACCCTGCTGTTGGCAAGGAGTCCCTCCTACTGGTGCTTAGATTCAGTGTACTTTCTGAATTTCATTGTTCTATATACATATACAGTAAAATTCACACAGAATTCTAGATGGGTAGCTGAAGGATTTTTCAAACTGAACATCCACATGACACAAGTCCCCAGAGTGAGAAAGGAAGCATGCCCTGCCTTCCAGATGCACCCTTGTAACGCAGATGGAATGACACATTTGCCCTCATGTGTAACTGGCCTCTTCTGCTCAACACATTGCATTGGGAGATTTCACCCGCCACTGCACACAGCTGAAGTCGCACACTCTTCAAAGCTGGGTGGTTTTCTACCATGCGAAAATAGGTTTAAGTTTATTATCTCTACTCTAGGAAGAAGTATCGTAAGTCCTGTAGTAGGCCTCCAACAGACAGGACCTGTCAACACGTCTGTGGTACAGAGATCTACAGCAGCATCGCTCACGCACCAAGTATATGTGCGCACATTCAGTGTGAACAGACTGCCAGACAACTCCACAGAATGACTTCACACCCCCCACTGTCACTAACAGGAATGGGAGGTTCTCTTCATCACTACTTACCCTACAGTAGCTGTCACAGATGGCACAATCTTATCCTATTTTAAAATAGTAATCCTTCTATATTCCAGAAGCTTCTAATGCTGGCTAGAATCAGAATCATTTGTGAAGACTAAAAAAAAAAAAAATCCACGCAAATTTGTAGCTCTAAAGTCTTCTGTTCTAAATCAGAATCCCTGAGAATCAGGTCAGAGTTCCATAATTGCTTAGAGTTCTATATGGAACTTTCCTGTAGAGCCAGAGTTAGAGAAATACTGATCTAAATTTCCTATGAAATCACAGATTTTTTTTTATTAATTACATTGTATTATGTGACACAGTTTCATAGGCTCTGGGATTCCCCCAACCCCTCCCCATACCCTCCCCCCTTGGTAGATTCCTCCACCCTGTTGCAATATTACAGATCAAATTCAGTTGAGATTCTTTCAGTGCAAGCGTATACTAAGCAAAGAGTCCAGCACCTAACTGTCCAGATACATTCAATGGTTTCTTGGGGAGATCATCTCTGGTCTGAAGGTAGAGCTGGCAAAATATCATCCTGATTAATTAAAAGCCCCAACTTGACATCAACGACAATTTACAACATTATGGAATTAATTGTCATGGTATCGAGTAACCAATATGTTACAAGATGCAAGTTTTTAACCATATCCTGTGGCTACTTCATTGACATTTTGATTTTAGTTTATATACAACCAGCTTCTATACACCTTAAAATGGCTATAGGGTACTATTCAGCTGTCTCGTGTTTATTCTCATTTTAGTATTTAGCAGCCCATAGCATTGAAGCATAATTCTACTGAACCTGGTAGATTTATGATAGTCTAAATTGGCTTATAACTCTAGCAAGGCATATGACAACAGTTGAGGTGCAGAGCTATTTTAGGAGGGGTGTGCAGAGAATTCCTCCATTTCCCAGTGAGGAGTATCTAATCTCTGTGTCCTACCTAGTAAGGTATATGTGAGTCCACGCTATTTCCTGTCTGGTTCTGAGCTTTCCTTATTGTTCTCTATCTATTCTGACTTTGTTTGTTTGTTTGTTTGTTTGTTTTGGGGGGGCTCCAGAGCGACCCTGATGGTCATTACCAGAGAGGATGGGGATCCAAAGTTGGAACTAAGTTAGGACCGGAGAAAGTTCCTCTCCCGAGTCCCGAAGGAAGTTTGCTGTTCTTCTGTGTCTACGGACCACTCAGGGCTCCTAGTTGTTGTTCCGATGACCCTGGATCCTGTGAGGAAGGATTTTGGCTTCTTCCATTCCATGTGGTAGATCCCAACGGGGGTGGGTGACCTCAGAGTCCTCAGCCTCCGAAGGCACTCCGATTCCCAGTGGTCTCTTTGGCAGTTGGGATTTAGTCCTGGGTGCCCGTAATGATAGTCCTTCGTCTAGATCCAGGGGCATCCAGGGTTGGGATATGAGCCTCCTCCTGTCCACCTGCTCCACTCTGGGGTCCCCCCCCCCCGCTCCATGCATATGACCTCCTGTTAAGAGGTTGTCAGGATTGCTCCTGAGCCCCCCCCCCATAAGTCTTCGTAGTTTTACTATTGTCTAATGCTGATTTGAGTGTGTTGTCTATGCGTTACTTTTTTGTGTTCCTGATAGGTTATACTTCACGTCATCCTCGCATACTCTAAAGAGATGGAAGACTTCTCCGCCCTCCCGCCCCATTTCCGAGTAGCATAGGGTCTTAAAATTATGTTTTACAATTCTTTGGAAATCACAGATTTCTAACACGGTCTTCACAACTCCTTGTTAATAAAGAATTCACAAGGATATTCTAAGGAATAAGAGTGATTTTTCCGAGGAGACATTATAATATATATGTACAAAAACGTGTACTACATCATTGCTTATAATAACAAAAAGGCAGACTACTTAAATAAACATCAATAAGAGATTTATTAAATAATCAAATATTGACCAGCATAAAGAAACTTAGCAAAGCTCTTAGAAGAATGAGATGCACTAGGTGTGCTGGCTCATGTGTGAGACCTCCCAGGTTAAGGGGCAAAGACCACAGTTTTCAC